>NC_142171.1:40053582-40722500 GCF_029865625.1 Vigna umbellata
TAGAAGATTCATCAAAGATTTTTCAAAAATTGCTAAACCATTGAGTAATCTTTTGATGAAGGATGCTCCTTTTGTGATGAATGAAGATTGTTTGAAAGCTTTTGACACATTGAAGAATAAACTAGTGTCAGCTCCAGTAATTGTAGCGCCAGATTGGAATCAGAATTTTGAATTAATATGTGATGCGAGTGATTATGCAATAGGAGTTGTCCTTGGCCAGAGGAAAGAACAAACGTTTCACCCAATTTATTATGCTAGCAAAGTTCTGAATCATGCTCAATTGAATTATGCTACCACAGAAAAAGAATTCCTGGCTATTGTGTATGCTTTAGAGAAATCTAGACCTTATCTCATTGGGTCTAAGGTGATTGTTGATAATAGTTGAAAAACTGTTATTTTCATGCTTAAAATTGACACTAAAAGCAACCTTTACACTTAGAAACTAGCTTGAAATCATGCTTTTCTGCATATTTTCATAAATAAGAGAGCTGGACAGGTTTATGCTTGATTTTAGTGTTTTTGTGCAGGTTTTAAGGTGAATTTGGTGAAAGAAGTGAAGCAGGAGAGAGATGAAATCAGAAAAGACATCAAAAAGTCCAAAAGGAGAAGCCGAAGTCACCGCTCAGTGGCAGTTTACCGCTGAGCGGCACTCAGGCACTCACGGGAGATCCACTGAGGGGCAAAAGAGCCGCTGAGGGGAGAAAACAAGACACGCACTTACCGCTGAGCGGTAATTTACCGCTGAGCGGCACTTTAATGGGCTTGGACCTAAGTTTTTGTAATTTACGAATGGTATTTAAGCTTTAGGGTTTCCTAGGGTTAGGTATCTTTGGCTGGAACGAAGCAAACACTCTCTCTTCCACCCCTTTGAAGGAGGATCTTGGATGTTGAGGCTTCCTCTTCACCTTTTTAGGGTTTATTCTTTCATTCTTTCATTGTAATTCATCTAGGTTCACCATGAATATGGTGAACTAAACTCTGTATGTTTGTTGGGGAATCAATGTAATCTTGTGAAGCTCTCATATATGGAATCTGTTTTTACATCTTTTAATTAAGACTTATGCTTTCTTTCATCATTAGTTAGGGTTTTTCGTCTTTGCTTAATGCTTGCATTGTTTAACTCATTCGATGCATGATTATTGGTTTTGTCGATACGGGCACGTACGGGGAAGTCTAGATCCGGGGAATTTCTCCCAATATGATATTGGTTGTCGTTAAGCTCCTACACTTATGAACTGATCATTAGGAATGCTAGGAATTGTATGAACTCGTGATTAGGGAGAAGCCTTCTAGAAAGGTACTTTAGAGAGTGGCATTAACAATGATGATTTGAATGTTGAATTCCTAAAATATATGAGAGTGGATAAGATGAAATTGACCCCCAACAACATATTCATACATCTATTTCATTGAAAGTGTTTATCTTTTGCTTTTTGCCATTGATCAAAAACTTCATGCATACATATTTAATTTTCGTCTTTTGCATATATAAAAATCCAAATATTTTGTCTTTAAGTCTATACTAATCAGTAACCCACACAACTAAACTAGGCCGTGAGTCCTTTGGGAAGAACAATACTTGGTCTTACCAAGTTTATTACTTGAACGATTCGGTCATACTTGCCGATTGAAAAACAAGTTTGTGACATCATAATTTGGTGTTCTTGAATTTGTCCATCAAGTTTTTGGCGCCGTTGCCGGGGACTCGTGGTTTAACTGGTTAATTTGTGTGATTATTGATTATTTTTGACTTTAATTTCTGTTTTTTATTTTCTGTTTTTATTTTTCAGTTTGTATTTTATTTGATTTTATTTTATTTTATTTTTCTGTTTTCTGTTTTTCTATTTTCTGTTTTTATTTTCTGAATCTTATATCTTCTCTTATATCTTTTTGTGCTAACCAAATCTTTTCTAGGGTTTTGTGTTCTTGTGTATGCAGGAGGCAATTCGAACTAGGAGCAAGAAAACAACAGAACCTCTGCTTGAAGGATTAGAAGACAGTAGACGGAGGAGAAGAATCAGAACATCTAGAGAACTTTTCCCTCCTCCGGAAACTCTGTTGCAACCATCACCACAAGGTTCTGACAATAGCACAGAAAATATGGAGAACAATAATATCAGAAAAACTCTTGCTGATTACACCAATATAGCTGGACCTCAGCACTTTAACAGCATAGTTAGACCTAGAGTCAATGCAGCTAACATGGAGGTCAAACCAGCACTGATCCAACTAGTAAAGAGCAATCAATTTAATGGGTTATCTCATGAAAGCCCATATGAGCACCTTACTACATTTAATGAAATTTGCAACACAGTCAAAATCAATGGGGTGCCAGACGAAGCGATCAAACTTAGTTTGTTTCCTTTCTCATTGGGAGGCAATGCTAAGCTTTGGTTGAATTCTTTTCCAGAAGGAAGTTTCACAGAGTCGGAAGCAGTGGTAACAAAGTTTTTGAACAAGTACTTTCCACAATCAAAGGTGACAAAAGGCAAGCAAGAGATATCTTCATTTAAGCAGGGCATGGAAGAATCACTGGGGCATGCATGGGATAGATACAAAAGTCTGCTAAGAAAAACACCCACGCATGGTTTTGAAGAACAGGAAGTAGTCTTAACTTTCCTTGGAGGGCTTGGTTCACAAACCAAGATGATGCTTGATGCCTCAGCAGGAGGCAATATTAAATGGAAAACTCCAGAGGAAGCCACAGAAATTATAGAAAACATGGCTACTAGTGATAATGAGCTGCACAGTGAGAGAGGAGCTCCTATGCAACAAAAAGGGGTTCTCCAATTACAGACACATGATGCCTTGCTAGCTCAAAATAAAATTCTAACTCAACAGCTGGAGACTCTGACTAAAACTCTTGCACAATTACCTAAAGAGTTGAAAACTACTGCACAGGTACAAACCCAATTGTGCGAATTATGTGGAGGTGATCATATCAATGGTCAATGTGCTTTTCCAGTGGAAGCCGTGGAGGATGTTAATTTCATGGCTAATCAATTTCCATATCGTCAAGGGAATTACAATCAAGGGTGGAAACCACATCCAAGCATTGGTCAAGGACAAACTGGGCAAGCAAATCAATATAATAAGCAGCAGCAGCAACCAACCTTTTGGCAACAGTTATCTATGCTTAATGAAAGATCAACAAGGTTGGAAGAAACTCTTCAGCAATTCATACAGAAAACTGAATCTTCTCAAAAGAGCACTGAAGCTGCTATAAAGAATTTGGAGATTCAAATGGGTCAGATTACCAAGCAATTGGAAGAAAGGCCAAATAGAAATTTTGGGGCTAATACTGAGGTTAACCCCAGAGAAGAGTGCAAAGTGGTAAAGAGTGTGAATGAAGAGACAATTGAGTTAGAAGAAGGAGAAACAGAAGAAAGAAGAGAAATCGAAAGCAAAAACACTTTTCCTTTTCCAATAAATCAAGAGAAACAAATGGACTTCACAGAATTATTCAGAATGGTGGATAATGAAGCACCTTGGGAACAGATTCTACAGAAAATTGCAGTTTACACAAAATCTGATGAAGAAATCTCTACAAAGAAGAGACGTAGAGATGATGAGGTAAAAGAGTGTATAACTGTTAAGAAAGAGTCATTCCCTCCTAAAGCATCAGATCCAGGCAGTTTTTCTATCCCTTGTACTATAGGGAAGAAAAAGGTAAAGAAAGCTCTTCTTGATTTAGGTTCAAGTGTTAACTTGATACCTTATTCTTTACTAGAGCAAATCGGTAATGTTAAAGTGAAACCTGCAAAGGTTAAAATAGTAATGGCCGATGGATCTTCAAAGGAGCCATGTGGGATTGTAGAGGACATTATAGTTTGTGTTGGCAAACTTCAGTTCTTGGCAGACTTTGTGGTGATGAAGATGGAGACCGAGAAGATACCTATCATACTTGGAAGACCGTTTATGAAAACGGCCAGGGCTATCATAGATGTAAATGAAGGTATAGTGGTGCTCCAGGATAGAGAGGAGAGAGTGGTGGTAGATGTCTTCAAAGATGAGACGCAAGCAAAGGAGGAAGAAGCTAGTTATAAAGCTGCATTTCGAGATGCACCCATGACTAGCCGTAAAGATGAAAATCTTGAGGTTTCAGGTAACCATTGTTTGTTGTTTCAGGTACCCCAGGAAGAAGAGATTGGAAGAGGAGAAGAAATTCCTAGAGACTAGAAGAAAAGAAGACTCCAACTTGGCACACCTGTTAGAATCAAGAACAAGTTGTGGGTTGTGAAGGGCTTTAAAGAGAAGGAGATGATAGAGATAGAGTCTCCATATTCTAGAAGAACCAAAACAGTTCAAAGGAAACAGTTGAGGAGTTGGTGGAATGACAACATCAACTATAAAGAAGATGGAACTTGAACTTTATTGGGTCAAGCTAATGACATTAAAAGAGCGCTTGCTGGGAGGCAACCCAGTGAATTTAAAAACTTTTGATTTGGTTTTGTAATTTTTAATTGTGAACATTATTTTTGTATTTATTTTGTTGGATATAGCATCTACTGAAGGATGCTAGGTGGTTAAGTATCTACTGAAGGATACAATGGCTGTAACACCTACTGATGGGTGTTGGTAATAAAATTTTGCACCTACTGAAGGGTGTTGGTGGATTTTGGGTCAGGCTCGTGACGTTAAACAAGCGCTACCTGGGAGGCAACCCAGTTGATTGAATATTTTTGTTGATTTGTTTTAGTTAGGTTCTGCATAAGCATTTTGAACATTGAATTGCAGGGAGCCAGTGAGGGGCATGTCTAGGAGGCACGTAGGTTAAGAAAAGAAGGAGAAGAACACATCACGAAAGTGCCGCTGAGTGGTACTTTACCGCTGAGCGGTACTCTCGCAGATTGGGTTTTAGTTCCCCTTAGCGGGACCCGAGCCCATTAGGGTATTTTTAAACCCTAAGCTGCGTATTCTTTCACACTTTCAGATTTTTCTCTGCATAAACACTCCCACATACCTTCTCCAAGGTTTTCCACATCTTTTCACTCTTCCTTCTTAAGAAAATTTCTCTTCCACTCACTTTTTCACTAGTGTACCATCAAAGTTTGGGGTTGGAAGAGAGCATTCTAGCTTGGAAGCATTCTCATTGCATCTAGTATCTCCACCCAAGTAAGTAAAATGTATTTTGTTCATTCTAGGGTTTTTGATTTTGAATATGATTGTCAAAGCATGAAGATTTAGGGGTTTTGATTTCTTTGCATGATTTGATGATATATTTGATGTTTGAACCGATTAAACTGCATGATTATGAATTGGAAAACTGAAAATTGCATTTGGGTGGAGTTAGGAAAGCTTTAAAACAGGTTTTTCAAAAATCTGCAGAGTTACCACTGAGGGGTAAACTGCCGCTGAGCGGCACTCTGCCAGATTTGATTTTTCTGGTTTTTTGTGATATGGAATGTGGTACTGGTGGCGCTGAGGGGGAATTCTGGCCCTCGGCGGTGGTTTAGCTTCGAAAGGAGTTGTGTTCTGTGTTTTACTAATGATTAACATCATGTTCTGTGGTTTTGTTTATGTTCTGAATGTAGGAATGGACATCCTCATCAGGAAAAAGATTGAAAACCATGGCAACCAAGAGAAAGGAAAAGGAACCAGACCAACCCCAATCTAGCAGGTTCCTCTCTAGGAAACATGAGAAGCATTTTAAAGTGGTTCAGGACAGGAGACTTCTAATGGAGAGAAAGGTTGGAATGATACCTAACTTTGCTCCTCAATTTGGAGAGCAAGTGTTAGGGAATGATTGGGGAAAACTAGCCACTTATCCTGCACCTGCCAACATAGCTGTGGTAAAGGAATTTTACACCAATGCAAAGAAGATTGGTGATTATCCAGCTGAGAATTATTTGGGCTATGTCAGAGGCCATGCTATCAGGTATGATCCTGATTCTATTAATAACTTCCTGGACACTGTATGGGCTGGTGAGCAGTGCCAGTTTACTCTTTGCATGGAGGAAGGTGCTGATTATGAGGATGTGGAGAGGGTATTGTTTATACCTGGAGGACACTTCCAAAGGAATAGATCTGGCTCAGTGGTTAACATTAGGAGGACGGATTTGACTCCTCTTGCAAAGTATTGGATGGCGTTTTCTCATGCCAACATTCAGCCATGTTGACATGTGTCAGATATTACTCTCAGCAGGGCATTCTTCATTTACTGTGCTATCAGAAACTTGAATGTTAATATTGGGCAGGTGATAGCTGATGAGATTAGTGTGTGCGCCAATACTTCAAACAACAAAGCACCACTAGGACATCCTTCTTTGATCACGCACCTTTGCAAGATAGCCGGGGTGGACACTTCTGCTCCACCATTTGAGAGGCCAAGAAAAGCTATTGATGAGGCCTATTACATACAGTACTGTGGAGGTGAGGATGCAGCTCAGCCAGTTCCACCACGCCGTGCTCGTAGAGAGAGAGGGCCAACACAGAGCCAGACATCTGCTGATACACATGAAGCAGAACCATTCCAGATGAGGGACATGTATATGTCTCTTATAGGTGCTCAGTTGTAGTCCATTCACAGAGGGCAGGTGGCCACTGTTGCGATGATTGTGGGGATGTATGATACACCTCCAGCCCACAGGTGGACTATGGATGAATTCCATAATGTGGTAGCTTGGCCAGAGGAGCCAGTGCATGGAGGAGGAGTTGGAGCAGCTGAAGCTTCAGCTAGAGAGATGGAAGAAGATGAAGCTGATGATGATGATGCATTTGAAGATGCTGAAGATGAGGAAGAAGAAGAAGATACAGAGGACAGCTCAGACTGATGAGGAGCTGAGATAGCATTTACTGATAAATGCTATCATATGATTATGCTTTTGTGGTTTAAGTTTTCTGAACTTATTTGTTTTTGTTTTTAGATTAGGGTTTGATGTACTCTATTGAACACCTGGTTTGTTATGATGGTTTGCTATTAACTGTGATTGTGTGATAAGTAATGCTGAATGATGCTTATGATTAATTGATGTTGAGATGATGTGCACATTAAAATGCTTATACAGGTGATTCACAAGCTTTGTGAACAAATGCATGATATCATGATTGTGATTGTGAAATTAAGCAGGATGCGTATGTCAAATGTGAATGAGCTTATATGTGAGATTTTGAGCTCCAGAGTTGTTATTGTTGAATGTTATTACTTTGAAAGCATGAATGGTTTTGCCCAGGTTTTCTATGATTGAATTAATTGCTTGTTTTGCATCATATGATCAAGGCCGTTTGTTGGAAACCTTTTTATTGGCCAAATTTGTAAAAATTGAGCCCACTAAAAGAGAACACTATGTGTTATATCCTTTGAACCTCTAGCCTTGAACATGATTTGAAAACCCTTATTGAAAAGCTTTACCTTGAGTTAAGTAGAAAATATTTTGTGGTATTGACAAATGTTCAAGTTTGGGGTTGTTGCAGAATAGAAAGGGAAATTGAAAGCATTGAGCTAAGGGCTAAGAATTAAGTATGTGAAAAGAAAAAGAAAAAAGAGAAAGAAAAGAAAAGAAAAAGCAAAGCTCAATGCAAAAGAAAGTTGGGAATAAATAAGAATGATTGTGTTTATATGTTTCTCTTAACTCAAGGATTTTGTGATCCAAAAAAACCAATTTTCTTGTTAGCCCAGCCACATTATAAGCCATTGAAAAGTCCTTGTGATGATGCATGCTTGTGAATGTTTTTGATTGTGGTAAAATGGAAGGCAAAGTTGATTCATGTGACATTGTGATAGTAGAGTGAATGAGTGATTATTTCTTATACACTTGTGTGTTGAGTGAAACACTTTACTTAGTGAGGAAATATTCCATTAGCACATGGACATCCATACTTAATTGATTGGTCATTCATGAAAAAGAGCATTTGTTGGGTATTAACTGACTTTGTGAAACACTAAAGCATGTGCACATCTTGATTGAACTCTTGGTCATAAGTTTGATTGAAGTTTTTACTTATCTAAAAAGAGGATTTTGAATGAGTGAACCATCATATGAATTGGTTGAAGATTGAGTTACATCTTGTTTGCTTGAGGACAAGCAAAGTTCTAAGTTTGGGTTGTGATAACAGTTGAAAAACTGTTATTTTCATGCTTAAAATTGACACTAAAAGCAACATTTACACTTAGAAACTAGCTTGAAATCATGCTTTTCTGCATATTTTCATAAATAAGAGAGCTGGACAGGTTTATGCTTGATTTCAGTGTTTTTGTGCAGGTTTTAAGGTGAATTTGGTGAAAGAAGTGAAGAAGGAGAGAGATGAAATCAGAAAAGACATCAAAAAGTGCAAAAAGAGAAGCCGAAGTCACCGCTCAGCGGCAGTTTACCGCTAAGCGGCACTCAGGCACTCACGGGAGATCCGCTGAGGGGCAAAATGGTCGCTGAGGGGAGAAAACAAGACACGCACTTACCGCTGAGCGGCACTTTAATGGGCTTGGACCTAAGTTTTTGTAATTTACGAATGGTATTTAAGCTTTAGGGTTTCATAGGGTTAGGTATCTTTGGCTGGAACGAAGCAAACACTCTCTCTTCCACCCCTTTGAAGGAGGATCTTGGATGCTAAGGCTTCCTCTTCACCTTTTTAGGGTTTATTCTTTCATTCTTTCATTGTAATTCATCTAGGTTCACCATGAATATGGTGAACTAAACTCTGTATGTTTGTTGGGGAATCAATGTAATCTTGTGAAGCTCTCATATATGGAATCTGTTTTTACATCTTTTAATTAAGACTTATGCTTTCTTTCATCATTAGTTAGGGTTTTTCCTCTTTGCTTAGTGCTTGCATTGTTTAACTCATTCGATGCATGATTATTGGTTTTGTCGATACGGGCACGTACGGGGAAGTCTAGATCTGGGGAATTTCTCCCAATATGATATTGGTTGTCGTTAAGCTCCTGCACTTATGAACTGATCATTAGAAATGCTAGGAATTGTATGAACTCGTGATTAGGGAGAAGCCTTCTAGAAAGGTACTTTAGAGAGTGGCATTAATAATGATGATTTGAATGTTGAATTCCTAAAATATGAGAGTGGATAAGATGAAATTGACCCCCAACAACATATTCATGCATCTATTTCATTGAAAGTGTTTATCTTTTGCTTTTTGCCATTGATCAAAAACTTCATGCATACATATTTAATTTTCGTCTTTTGCATATATAAAAATCCAAATATTTTGTCTTTAAGTCTTAACTAATCAGTAACCCACACAACTAAACTAGGCCGTGAGTCCTTTGGGAAGAACGATACTTGGTCTTACCAAGTTTATTACTTGAACGATTCGGTCATACTTGCCGATTGAAAAACAAGTTTGTGACATCATAATTTGGTGTTCATAAATTTGTCCATCAATTGTCTATACAGATCATGCAGCTATCAAATATTTGTTGACAAAGCCAGATTCTAAGCCACGTCTGATTAGATGGGTGCTATTGTTGCAAGAATTTGATGTAGAAATCCGTGATAAGAAAGGAAGTGAGAACTTGATTGCTGATCATTTGTCACGGTTAGTCAACAATGAGGTCACTAGCAAGGAATCCGAAATCTGGGAATCTTTTTCAGATGAAACACTTATGTATATCCAGCAGAGGCCTTGGTTTGCTGATATGACTAATTTCAAAGCTGCGAGGGTCATGCCAGAAGACCTAACTTGGCAACAAAGAAAGAAATTTTTGCATGATGCCAAGCAGTTTGTTTGGGATTATCCTTATTTGTTCAAGATTGGAGCAGATAATCTTCTGAGGAGATGTGTGACAAATGAAGAAGCAGAAAAAATTCTCTGGCATTGTCATGATTCACCTTATGGAGGACATTTTAATGGAGAAAGAACAGCAACAAAAGTCCTTCAATCAGGGTTTTATTGGCCAACTTTGTTTAAAGATGCCCATAATCATGCTAGAAATTGTGATAAATGTTAAAGAGCAGGGACGATCACTAAACGTCATGAAATGCCATTACAAGGCATTTTAGAGGTTGAGGTTTTTGATTGCTGGGGTATTGATTTTGTTGGACCTTTCCCCCCATCTTTCAATAATGAATATATTCTGGTAGCAGTGGATTATGTGAGTAAATGGGTGGAAGCATTAGCTTGTCCTAAAAATGATGCTAACACTGTAATTAAATTCTTGAAGAGGCAGATATTCTCACGTTTTGGCACTCCAAGAGTGTTGATTAGTGATGGAGGATCTCATTTTTGTAATTATCAGCTAGAGAAAGTACTCAAACATTATGGAGTGAAACATAAGGTAGCTGCACCTTATCATCCACAAACCAATGGACAAGCTGAGGTGTCTAACAGGGAGATAAAAAGGATCCTGGAAAAAACAGTGACTTCATCAAGAAAGGATTGGTCCCTCAAATTGGATGATGCTCTTTGGGCTTATAGGACAGCAATGAAAACGTCTATGGGATTATCACCATTTTAATTAGTCTATGGGAAAGCATGCCATTTGCCAATAGAATTGGAGCATAGAGCGTTATGGGCTTTGAAATTTTTGAATTTTGATCCTTATGAAACTCAATGCACACGCAGAAGGCAGATTTTGGAGCTTGAAGAAATGCGATTACATGCATATGATTCATCCAAGGCTTATAAAGACAAGATCAAATTTTATCATGACAGGAAGTTGGTGAATAGAGTTTTCAATCCAGGACAACAAGTACTATTGTTCAATTCAAGATTGAAGATATTTCCTGGGAAGCTGAAGTCAAAATGGTCAGGACCATTTGTGATAAAAGAAGTGCATCCGCATGGAGCAATTGAAATATTTAATCCAGCTGTTGATGATCCACAGAGAAGTTGGGTGGTGAATGGTCAACGTCTCAAGCCCTATCTAGGGGGAGAGGTGCAACAATTTGCCACAATGATGTTGTTGGTTGATCCTTGAAAGTTTGGGTCAGGCTCGTGATGTTAAACAAGCGCTTACTGGGAGGCAACCCAGTGTTCTATACGTATTCTTTGTTTTTAGATTAGGGTTTGATGAACTCTATTGAACACCTGATTTGTTATGATGGTTTGCTATTAACTGTGATTGTTGGATAAGTAATGCTTGATGATGCTTATTGATTGATTGATGATTGAGATGATGTGCACATTAAAATGCTTATACAGGTGATTCACAAGCTTTGTAAACAAATGCATGATATTATGATTGTGATTGTGAAATTAAGCAGGATGTGTATGTCAAATGTGAATCAGCTTATATGTGAGGTTTTGAGCTCCAGAGTTGTTATTGTTAAATGCTATTATTTTGAAAGCATGAATGACTTTGCCCAGGTTTTCTATGATTGAATCAATTGCTTGTTTTGCATCATATGATCAAGGTCGTTTGTTGGAACCCTTTTTATTGGCCAAATTCATAAAGTTAGCCCACTAAAAGAGAACACTTTGTGTTCTATCCTTTGAACCCTTAGCCTTGAACATAAATTGAAAACCCTTGATTGAAAATCTTTACCTTGAGTTAAGTAGAAGATATTGTGTGGTATTGTTAAATGTTCAAGTTTGGGGTTATTGGGAAAACATGAAAAAGGAAAAGCATTGAGCTAATAGCTAAAAAGTAAGAATATGCAAAGAAAAAGAAAAGAAAAGAAAAAAGAAGCAAAGCTCAATGCAAATGCAAAAGGCAAGTTGGGAAAAATAAGAATAATTGTGTTGATTATGATTCTCTTAACTCAAGGATTTTGTGATCCAGAAAAACCAATTTTCTTGTTAGCCCAGCCACATTATAAGCCATTGAAAAGTCTTTGTGATGATGCATGCTTGTGAATGTTTTTGATTGTGGTAAAATGAAAGGCAAAGTTGATTCATGTGACATTGTGATAGTAGAGTGAATGAGTGATTACCTCTTATACACTTGTGTGTGAGTGAAACACATTACCTAGTGAGGAAATATTCCATGAACACATGAACATCGATGCTTAATTGATTGATCATTCATGAAAAATAGCATTTGATGGAATTTAAATGACTTTGTGAACACTAAAGCATGTGCACATCTTGATTGAACTCTTGGTCATAAGTTTGATTGTAGTTTTTACTTATCTTGAAAAAGAGGATCTTTGAATAAGTGAACCATCATATGAATTGGTTGAAGATTGAGTTACATCTTATTTGCTTGAGGACAAGCAAAGTTCTAAGTTTGGGGTTGTGATAACAGTTGAAAAACTGTTATTTTCATGCTTAAATTGATACTAAAAGCAACCTTTAACACTTAGAAACTAGCTTGAAATCATGCTTTTATTCATATTTTCATAAATAAGAGAGCTGGACAAGTTTATGCTTGATTTCAGTGTTTTTGTGCAGGTTTTAAGGTGAATTTGGTGAAAGAAGTGAAGAAGGAGAGAGATGAAATCAGAAAAGACATCAAAAAGTGCAAAAGGAGAAGAAGCAACTGCCGCTCAGCGGCAGTTTACCGCTGAGCGGCACTCAGGAGTTCACGTTGGAACCGTTGAGGGGCAAAATGGCCGCTGAGGGGAAGAAACTACTCACGCACTTACCGCTGAGCTGCACTTTACCGCTGAGCGGCACACTTATGGGCTTGGACCTAGATTTTCTGTAATTTTAGAATAGTATATAAGCTTTAGGACGTCCTACGGTTTGTATCTTTGGCAGAAACGAAGCAAACACTCTCTCTTCCACCCCTTTGAAGGAGGATCTTGGATGCTCAGGCTACCTCTTCACCTTTCTAGGGTTTTATCTTTCATTCTTTCATTATTGTTCATCTAGGTTCACCATGAATATGGTGAAGTAAACTTTGTATGTTTGTTGGGGAATCAATGTAATCTTTTGAAGCTCTCATATATGAAATTTGTGCTTGCATCTTAACCTAAGACTTATGCTTTCTTTCATCATTAGTTAGGGTTTTTCCTCTTTGCTCAATGCTTGCTTTGTTTAACTCATTCAATGCATGATTATTGGTTTTGTCGATACGGGAACGTACGGGGAAGTCTAGATCCGGGGAATTTCTCCCAATAGTATATTGGTTGCCTTAAGCTCCTGTGCTAAAAAAACTAATTATTAGGAATGCTAGGAATCGTATGAACTCATAATTAAGGAGAAGCCTTCTTGAAAGGTAATTTAGAGAGTGGCATTAACAATGATGACTTGAATGTTGAATTCCTAAAATATATGAGAGTAGATAAGATGAAATTGACTCCCAACAACATATTCATCAATATATTTCATTTAAAGTGTCTGTCTTTTGTTTTAGCCATTGATCAACCTCATGCATACATGTTTATTTTCGTCTTTTGCATAGTAAAATCCAATTATTTTGTTCTTAAGTCTTAGCTAATCAACAAACCCTAAACCCTAAACTAGGCCGTGAGTCCTTTGGGAGAACGATACTTGGTCTTACCGAGTTTATTACTTGAAACGATTCGGTCATACTTGCCGATTGTTAAACAAGTTTGTGACATCATATTTTGGTGATCATAAATTTGTCCATCAGCAAGCAACAAGTCTCTTCTAGGGCATCCATCTCTCATCACACACCTTTGTGAGCTAGCAGGTGTGAACTCTTCTTCTCCACCCTTTGAGCGACCTAGGAAGGAGATTGACGCCTCTTATTATACCTAGTATTGTATGCTGGATGATGAGGGAGTGCTAGTGCCAGGACCTCAGCCTCCTAGGGCTCATAGGAGACAACCAAGGGCGGCTCAGCAGGAGCAAGCTGAGGATGCTGCCCCTTTTCAGATGAGAGACATGTATATGTCTCTAATGAAGTCTAGGATGAAGGCACTTTACAGAGGCGAGCAGGCGTTATTGATGACCCTGACATCTGCCTTCCCTGAGCGTCAGTTCATGTCTTAGGATGCTTTCATGGCCCATGTTGCATGGCCTACTGATCAGGCGCCACTAGTACAAAAACAGCGTCTAACGTCACACGTTTAATGTCCAACCATTGAATAGCCAACGTTAAAAATGACCTGTGGCCTTTTTGTAAAAAAATGCAATTATTAAACGTCGTTTAGCATTGTAATTCAACGTAAAATGATATAAAACGTCGAATGTCCCAGCGTTAGACGTCAAAAGGTTAGTGAATTCAATAAAAATTTGAGCAGGAGATTGAAAATTCATTCACTTTATCTTAGCGCGCGACACCCTCTTCTCTTCTCAAACTTTTCTCGAATGAAATTTGACGACCATCACATGTAATCTTTCTTTCATTTGATACAAATGCATTTTATGTATGATTTTCGTTTGTTTTGACCGATTATTTTCGTGCTTTTGTTCTTCATAGGCGCATTCTGCTTTCTTTGTCATCGGTGACAACACTTTATTCCGACGAACCCACCTTTTGAAGGTTAATTTTCGTTTTCGTTTTGAAGAACTTATTCGTTGAACTTGTTTGTTGTTTTTTTTTGTTGAACTTGTTTGTTGTTGTTTGGTTGAACTTGTTTGTTGTTGTTGTTTGATTGAACTTGTTTGTTATTGGTTATTGTTATTTGTTGATACTACGTTCATAGTTCTTGCTTGATAAAATACCAAAAACTGAAATTTGTTGTTTTTCTGCTTTTCAGGTCTCGTAGAGCTATAAAAAAGGATCACAATTAATTAAAAAAAACAAAAAAAAATTGGTTAACGTCGTATATTAACAAAATTTGACGTTAAGTTAATGTCGTTTATTGACAAAATTCGACGTTAATTTAACGTCGAATTTTTTAAATTCGACGTCAATTTAAGTCGAATTTTTTAAATTCGACATCAATTTAACGTCTCATGATATGACGTCGTTCGCGAATTCGCCGTTAAAAGTCCAAAATATTCGACGTTGTACGCGATTTTCATACTAGGCGCAGGCTAGTGGAGGAGTTGGAGCATCTGGAGTTGCAGCCGGAGGAGAATGATGATGATGAGGATGAAGAAGATGATGGAGAAGAAGATGAAGAAGATGAAGAGGATGAAGAAGATGAAGAGGATGAAGAAGATGATGAAGACTCGGATGATAGTAGAGGATGATGATTCAGATGATAACATCTACTGATGGATGCTGCTAGATCAGGATTTTTCTTTTCTTGTCTTTACTTTGTTGATTTTGTTTTTAGTTTGAACTATCTACTTGGCTAACTAAATAAACTGTGCTGCAATGGTTTGGTGTTTGGTGATGAAATGCTTTGTGATGAGTAATATTGTCTTGTGTTTGCTCTATTGTTTTGAGATGCATGGTTGAGTTAATGACTGCTTTATTGAACCACTTGCTTGTTGTTAAGATATCGGCAAGTGTACCGAATCGTATCAAGTAATAATAAATGGTAAGACCAAATATCGTTTCCCAAGAGACTCACGGCACTAAACAATCATGTAATTACCTAACTAATTAAGACTTTGAAGAACAATTTTAGGGTTTGAATGCAAAACAAAAAAGTAAATATGAATGCAAATTGATCAATTGAGGCTAAACACAAGAATGAATGGATGAAGTTGAAAATATGAGATGAGTATGTTGTTGGGGTTTAGATTTCACCTAGTTTACTCTCATGCATATAAGAATTCATCTTCTTCATTCAATTGTTAACGTCACTTTCTAAAGTACTTAAAACCCGATCCCTCGGCGAAGAAAGCTTATTCTTAATTACTAGACCACAATCCCTTGCATCCCTAATAATTAATTCTGCATTACGATTAGAAGCTTAAGATGACCAAAACTCATATCTCCATCCCTGAGCAATACTGCTTTTGGGAGATTCTCCAGAACCTGAATTGTAAGATACCTCCTGGTACTCATGCAAATCATACATCATGCCATGAATGAGTTAAACATAACAAGCATTGAGCGAAGAAGAATTACCATAACAATTAATGAAAGAAGCATATGTAATTAAAACCAATTCAAATACATGAGAGTTTAAAGGTTACATCTTCCCCAACAATAAATTAGGTTTAGTTCCCCATTAACATAGAGAAACTAGATGAATAATGGAATGGAAGAGATAGAAAAACCCTAGAAAGAGAAGAGAAGAGTTGTCGCATCCCTAAATCTACCCCCAAGGGGTCAAAAATGTGTTTTTATGCTCAAGCCATCAAGAGATACAATCCCTAGGACGTCCAAGTCCTTAAATAGATCAAACAAATAACAGAAAACAGGTCCAGGCCCAACACGCTGGCGCTCAGCACCCTAATTTAGGGCGCCCAGGCGTGCTGCGACACATGAAGACTAGCGTTCAGCGCCCTAGAAGGAGCAATCAGTCGAATTTGCGTGAAAACTGGCGCTTAGCGCCCCTGGAAGGGCGCCCGAGCGGTGATGTGGTTCAGAGTGGCATTCAGAAGGTGTCATGGACCGTTCAGTTTCACCGTTCGGCTTCCCTCTGTTAACCGTTCGACATATCTTCTACCATGTCGTTCGGCTTCTCCTTTCTCAAACCGTTCGGTTTGTCTACCTTTCTCTCAAATCGTTCGGCCAACGTTACACTGTTCGACTATTGTATGCTGTCCCACACCGTTCGGCCTAGTTTCCACCACCTTACCGTTTGGTCTTTCTTACACCATTCAGTCTATCTTCTTATGCCGTTCGGTCTGTATTTTCTTCTTTCAAATCATTCCAATTTCCTACAAAATCAAGGGAATTTAGTGATAAAATCATTAAGTATATCCTCTACTCACTTATTCGCAAAACTAAAGCAAAAACATGAGTTCAAGCAAGTTTCTAAGTCAAAAAGGTGCGTTTAATATCAAAATTATATCACAGAAAATGGTATTTTCAACCGTTATCACTTGTTACACATGATCAAGGCAATGTTTTCTTCTCCCTTTTTAGCCAATGCCAATATGTGAACCCAATAAAGAATAATGTTGTTCTACCCTTTGAACCTTGAGCCTGAATTTCTCCCAAGGGCACTATTGCCTAGACATAGGGATAGAACGCTTGGTTGTCTTAAGCTTCCGTTCGTAATGCAAAATTAATTATTAGGGATGCAAGACATTGTGGTCTAGTAATTAAGGATAGGCTTCTTTCGCCGAGACATCGGGTTCTAAGTAATTTAGAAAGTGACATTGACAATTAATAAAGAAGAAGAATTCTTATATGCATGAGAGTGATTAGGTGAAATCTAAATCCCAACAACATCTTCATCTTATAATACCAACATCATCATTCACTTTTGCATAGAGCTGTCAAAACGGGCTACCCGGCCCGACCCGACCTGGCCTACCATGGGTTGGTTGTTGGTCACTTAGTGAGCCAACCCAACTAGGCTCATTTATTAGCGAGCCAAAAAAATTTGAACTCGGCCCGACCCACCACGGGTTGGCTCACTAGCTCACTTAATTACAACTTATTTTTAAATAAAAAAAATTACAAAATTTTTATAATTTAAATCTAAACAAATTTCACTCCCTACATGGGTGTTTAATTAATTTTGAAAATAAGGAACTTAAATAATTTTTTCAAGCAAAAACAAAATAATAAATATTTTTTTATAACATTAAAATTAAATTTTAATAAAATAAAATTTGGTAGGTGGGTTGGTGGGCCAACCCGGCCCACCACAGGTTCAACCCGCATGAGCCAGGTTTAAATGAGCCGGTTTAAATCTGACCCGCATAAAAAAAATACAATTTTTTCAAACTCAACCGGCCTCAAACCCGTGGTGGCCCGGGTTGGCCCGCGGGTTGTGACCCATTTTGACAGCTCTACTTTTGCGTTTCTCTTCAATTGATCAAAATTACATTCATATATTACTTTCTTGTTTTTGCATTTAAAAACCCTAAATTGTTCTTCAAAGTCTTAATTAGTTAAGTAATTACATGACTGTTTAGTGTCGTGAGTCTCTTGGGAAACGATACTTGGTCTTATCATTTATTATTACTTGATACGATTCGGTACACTTACCGAGGTCTTAACAATATCTTTTAATTAATAATATCTCAAGATATATTTTAATTTGTAACTATATAACAATATCCAAGAATATCTTTTAGAATATCTAACAATATCTAATAATATCCTTTTCTAATAATAATAACTCTTTTAATCTCTAAACCTACCAAAATTATATCTCCTATTTTCTTTCAACTACTTTTTAAAATAAAAACAACTTAATCTTCTAAAAGATTTACGTAATATCTTTTTATTAAATTTCCAGATTATTTAATTTGCATGTGTTATCTTTCTACACCCCCTATTTTAATTTCTACATCTAATTAATAAAAGGTAAAAGACTCTTTTGTTCCTAGGCCAAAATATAAATATAATCAAAGAAATAACATAACAATTATATTCTAACAAAGGTGTACACTCAATAACACTAATTACCAAACAAAAACACCAAAGTCATAAGACCACCTTATTTTTAATACCCCTATTTTCTTGGATCTTACATTACAAGTTTGTTTCTTCATACGCGAATTATACAAGTTTATTGATACACATGAGACGAGTTTGTCCATTCACCAGTTAAACAAGTCTTGCAATACAATTAAATGAGTTTGTAGATACATTGATTTGGACGACTATGTCCATACACTAATTAAATGATTTTAGAAACAAAACTAGACAAATATGTCTATACATTGATTAAACAACTCTAATAGTATACATTAGATAAGTTTGTATATACACAAATTAGACATGTTTATTAATACACATTAGATGAGTTTGTCTACTCACTAATTAAGTCTTGCAATACATTTTACACGAGTCTGAATATACACTTATTAAACAAGTCTATCAATACACGTTATTGGAGTGTGTCTATACACTGATTAAGCAAGTCTAGCAATACATATTAGGTGAATTTATCTATGTATTGATTAAATGAGTCTAACAATACACATTAGACGAGCTTTTCCATACATTGATTAGAAAAATATAGCAAATAAATTACACGAGATTATCCATAAAATAATTAGATGAGTATAACAAACAATATTTGACAAGTCATTTCATACGTTAATTATACGAGTATAACAAAATTTATTAGATAAGTCTAAGAATACATTGATTAGATGAGCAAAATAAAAAAACATTAGATGAGATTGTCGATGTATTGATTTAATGAGTCTAGCAATATACCTTAGATGAGTCATTCATATATTTATTAGATGATTCTAACAATATACATTATATAAGTCTTTCAACACATAAATTAGACGAGTTTATTAATAAACATTATACAAGCATGTTAATTTACTGTTTAGATGAATCTTGCAATACATATTAGACAAGTCTATTGATTTATTAATTAGATGAGTATAGAAAAAAAAATATTGGATGAGTTATTCCATGCATTAATTAGATGAGTATAAGAATACATATTAGACGAATATGTCTATGCAGTAATAAGACAAGTCTTGTAACATACATTAGACGAGTGTGTCTAAACACTAATTACACCAATTTAACAATATAGGTTAGACAGGTATGTTCATACACATATGAATATATTAATACACTTTGGACTACTCTATCCATTTTATGATTAGACGAGTTTTTCAATATACATTATACAAGTTTGTCCCTATAGTAATTAGTTGAGTCTAACAATACACATAAGAAGAACGTGTTCATATACTTATTAGACAAGTTTAATAACACATATTGAACGAGTTTGTCAATAGATTGATTACGAGTCTAACCATTTACATTACATCAATCTATTCATACACTAATTTATAATTTTAGTGAGTCAATTATACATATTTCTGCATATCTTTTATATTTTTAGAAAATCTACTTTATTTTTGCATAACCTTTTATCTTTTATATTTTTCAAAGTTTACTCTTTATATTTTTAAAAACATACTAACTTTCTAAACCTATAAATTATTTTGGAGATTGATTTTATTCAAAACTTAATTATAAACTTAAAAATTATTATTATTTTTTCTTAATCTCTAATCCTCTTTTAATAAACACACACAAACATGGTTTTAAAACTAGTTCATACATTAAAACTAGATTCCTTCAAAATTCCAAAGTATAAAACAGAAATAATAATACATTAAAACAAGATTCCTTCAAAATTCCAGATAATAAAACATAAATAATAACAGAAAACTTTAGCCTAAACAAGGCTTTAGAAATTGGCAGAAAAAAACCTAATCAGAAACGGGGGGCATAGAAGCACCCAAGTGGAAAAAACGTTCACAAGAGTTTTTATAATACAATGCAGCAAAAGAACAGATAACAGAATCATTGTTCTATCTTCTCTGCGTGTGTGTTCGTCGTGAAGTAAATGGCCAGAGCAGCTTGCAACCATCTTCACTTGGTTCCCAGTTTAGTTCATCCATTGAAGTCGACCCTCTTCACAAATAACACTCTCTCCACCACACGCACTCGCTTCTATGACATTCAGCGAAGGTTCTCTTCGTCCAAGATAAGCATGAGCCTCAGGGCTGGTATCGTTGGCCTTCCCAACGTTGGCAAATCCACTCTCTTCAATGCCGTTGTAAGCCTCTCCCTCTATCTCTGTCTGGGTATTCCTTGAAATGAATTTTCCCCCTCATACGTGTCCTGTGATCCTATTTGAGGCATTGTGGAACACTAAATGTGGATACTTTTTAAAGCCGGATTTTGAACCTTAGTTTGCCACACTGACTAGCCCCTTCTGCTGGACCAAATTGTAGTTGACAAATGAAGGGTTTTTATGCTGTTTGTTTTTTCATCCATGTATTTCTTTTTTGTGGGTTTCAATGTTCTTTGATCATTGGGAGTCTCTATCAACTAGTGATAAGACTATTTTACCGCGTATATAAATAGATTTAAAACTTGTTTTACAAGCTTTTAACATTGATGGGTCTTTATTTGAGTATGCTTTTAATAAGTTGAGTTTATGGGATTATTCCAATGTACTGCAGGACACATATTTTGGAAATTCGAACGTTTTTTAACCAAATTCTAAGGGGCTAGTTCCTTCCACTAGACGCAACTACAGTTGGAAAATGAAGGGTCTTTCTTGTCATTGTTTTTCATTCCCTCAGTTTGAGTATTTTGGCGGTTTAGGCATTGGTCATAGACACTTTGATGGGTATGTATTTTGGGTATGCAAGTTGAGTTGCTTCGGCGAACATCTTTGGGAATTTGAATGGCTCTATTTGAGTAGCAAGTTTTTGCTTTTGATGGATGGTTTTCTCTAATAATGTGAGCTGTCCTTGTTTGATGTGGTTTGTAGAGGGAAAGCTTGTTGTTGATTCGTGGTTTCTGAACCTTGTACATGTTCCCTGATTCAAATTTACTATCAATTTTAAGCTTATTTGTTTCTTGGGTTTGAATGAATGTGTTTAGGGAGAGAGAGTGATACCTTTGTATTTTCCAAATGCAATTATGTATCCGGCGTTTGTTAAATTTCTGTTCATATATTCTAGTTCTAGTTCCTATGTAATAGATTCTTCTTTGCCAGTGAAAACATTATTCTTTTAGTTGCTTAAGTCCCAAAATAAATTGAAGGTGAAGACAAGAAGGCAAAAGTTTTTGGTATAGTTAAAAAGAGAACATTATTCAAATAAAATATTGATGTTTTGGAAAATGGGATTTTGCCATATTGGTGAAGACAAGATGGCAAACATTAAATTTGGTTATCAGGGATCATTCAATGGTCAAGTTTTGATTTTATCATTTGTTAAAACATAGTTCGCAACTTACAAACTGATAGGAACCCAGAAATAGTTAGGCCCAAACCTAAAATATCTAAGGTGTATGTTAGATAAAGAAGGAATGGCAAAGTAGGGGATCAAAATGGTCAGAGAGAGAATGAGAAGAATCTTTCCATATAACAAACTGCTGAGCTGGCACAGTAGGAAATGAGTAATTATGTTGTTTGGGTATAAGGGGTGGAAAGAGAGTGGGGGGAAGAGGGGCTGGAATTGGCTAGGAATCGGGAGAGACTAGACACTCTCTAACTGTCTAGAAATACCTTTTTTCTTGCTTTTACAAATCTGTATTCTCTTTCTGGGATATGCACTCTGTTTTTCTTTAATAATAAAGTGACTATTCAGCTATTGTGTGCTTCCTTATTTCTAGTATCTATCACAAACTTTTCTAAGAAACATATCTAGAATTGAGTTCAATAAGTTTTCAATTGTTAGTTTTTGGTCGCAGGGGAGGGGGGAGGACATGAAGATTATTATTCTTAGTAATGAACAAATTAAGCATCTGGTATTGCATTACTGTTTTAACCATGAAAGAAGAAGAACTATTTTGTGTAAGAATGCAACAATGTTTGACTAAAGTTGATGAGAAGTGCTCAATGTGTAAGAATTCCAAGCTTTCCTTGATATTTTGAATTTTGTACTTTACAACAACAAAAACAAAAGCCTTATCCCAATGAGGTTGGCTACAAGGATCAGAAATTGCCACTTGGCTTGATTCATGACTATAGATTCATACTTTCCATGGCAAAAATAGACTGCATATACTTGGTAAACATTTTGACTTGAATTCTCTGCTCATGAATATTAAATAGTGAAGATGTGCTTAACTGTAGCTATTACGAAGGGAAATAGATGTGTATATTTGTTTAAACTTCTTTCTAATTGTCCACATATTTGTTGAGTACCAAAGTAATCTATAAATGTCAAAGAATCCTTTTAAACATGTACACAAAATGTACAGTTCACTATCAGTGTGCGAAGCTTTTTGTGGAATTGATTAGTAGATCCCTTAGAAATTTGAAAAGTCGACACTGAGGTTAAATCTAAGTGTGCTGTTTCATGAGTCTTAACATGCTTCAGAGTAGGCTTTTTGTGGTTGGGGACTTGTATTTCAAAATGATTTAATCATACCAAACAGTAGAATACATGTTATAAGATTTTGAAATTTACAGTTTTTGAAATGACGGCTTGGATTTTATTCCTGGTAAGTGGATAGTCAACCCTTGAATCAATTCTTAAGTTTTATCTATGAAATAGCAATGGACAAATAGAAACTTGTGAAGGGCTACTTTTCAAAAATGCAAATGTCACTATTATATTAGAATTAAGTTTGCATTAACTACTTTTGCCTCTTTTTGTAATCAACTAACTAGCAAAATATTGTGAGGATTATTTTATCTAGTTTGTTTAATTTCTGTTCAATGTTTGTGCTGATTGTTTTATTGATGTTTTTGTGCATAGCCCTAATAGTTCCAAAATTTATCATAATGTATCAGATATTAATTAAATAATGGTTTTGTATGTCTAGGTGGAAAATGGAAAGGCCCAAGCTGCTAATTTTCCATTTTGTACAATAGAGCCAAATGTAGGGATTGTTGCTGTTCCCGATTCTCGTCTCCCTGTACTCTCGGATCTCAGCAAATCTCAGCGTTCTGTTCCAGCATCAATAGAATTTGTGGATATTGCTGGGCTTGTCAAGGGTGCAAGTCAAGGCGAGGTTTTTTTAATTTCTCTTCTCTCTGATTCTTGTCTCAACAAGAACTTGTTTTTATCTTATTTTTAATAAATTCTTTTATGTTTGGCGGTAGTAAGTATGCATTTTCATTGCATTGATCTCTATTCTCTTTTCAACTATTGCAGGGGTTGGGTAACAAGTTTTTGTCGCATATTCGTGAGGTGGATTCTATACTTCAGGTGTGTATCTATCGTCATTTCTTTGTTATCATGATCTTAGATGATTACAGCTATCTAATCTTTTTGTTCTCTGCAGTTGTTCCCTTTTTTTGTTGCTAGAATAATTACATCTACATATCATCGTAGTGTGCTAGCTTTTATGAGTTGTATCTATAGTAGTACCTAGTTCTGTACTTATATGACTAGGGAAGTCTCTTAATCTTCCATGTACTTTTGTATTTGTTCTTTATTATAAATAGAGGATTGTGAGAGGGATCAACTAAGTCCTCTAGAAATATATTTTCTGTTTAATCTCAAGTTTTATGAACCAATTTAGTAGCGCTATGTACATAGTGTGAATCTTAACTTAGAGTTTGGAATCGTTTGTATGTGGTACGAAATACAGGGTAGTTTTCATTCCCTTTATTTATTTAAAATTTCTGTGGATCTGTTGGTTTTCGATAATCAAATTAGGTTGTACGATGTTTTGAAGACAACGACATTGTTCATGTGAATGGGAAGGTTGACCCCAAGTCTGATATCGATGTTATCAATTTGGAGCTCGTTTTCTCAGATTTGGACCAGGTCAGCTTACTAACTATCACTTCACACCATTTTATTGCTTATTTATCATTCTAAATATGTTGGTAGTACATTTGGCTTTTTATAATATTTGTCATGATCTATTACTTAGTTTGGATGATATTATATTATTTTTCTTCCTCGTGCTTTTGGGTTTTTGAACTCTACCTGTGCATGCAGAAACACTTGCTATGAAATTATAACAAACTTCACTGATAAGCTAAGATATTCCTTTTTTAAGCAATGCAGATTGAAAAAAGAATTGATAAGCTAAAGAAGGGCAAGGCAAAGGATTCACAATCTAAACTCAAGGTTATAGTCTTTAACTGCCTGCTACCACATGTCTTAAACTTGTGTTTATTTGTTGAAATAAATCCTTCAACTTGGTTTTGAAAATTTTGATTCTAGGAAGAGGCAGAAAAGTCTGCATTGGAAAAGGTTCAACAGGCGCTTATGGATGGAAAGCCTGCACGATCTGTGACCTTAACAGATTTTGAAAGGGATGCTGTAAAACATCTCTGCTTACTCACCATGAAACCTATTATATATGTGGCAAATGTTGCAGAAACCGATCTTGCAGATCCTGCAGACAATAATTTTGTCAAGGATGTTACAAATGTTGCATCTGAGTTGCAGTCCAGAATTGTAACAATTTCGGCACAGGTATTTTAGAAGGCTTTTGAAGTTCATTATACTGTTAGATCAATAGTGATGTTAGCCTCCTTTTTTAAATGTTTGTACAATTTATTTAAGCTTCTTGAACAAGTTTTCTTGCTTTGATAAAAGTGTCAGAAGTAATGGCAGGTCACACTTCCCCTCTTCAATGGTTTCTCCTTTCCCTTCTAGTTTCACATGGTATCTGTAGGGGGGGTGGCGCGTGGGAGGGTAGTGGCATCTACACTCACTGTATGTGGTGACCATTAAACTTGTTAGAATAATTATTAAGTCTACCTAGTATAGCAGGGCCTAAAGTAGGCAGTTGTGTGTTGGGGTATCTATAATGATTGTTCCTAGCAGTCTAGGACAATCTCTTCATCTTTCATCTATGTATTGTATCATATTTTTATCTATATAAATGATAGAACTGAGAAGGGTCTTTCAAGCCCTTTAGAACTATTTTTCTCTGTTTTAGATCTCAAGTTGGTATCAGAGCAGGTTCATCCTGCTCTGGTTTCCTGTCCACCAGCACTGTCACTGCTGTTTGCACCTGTCCGGTGCCGTTCGCCGTTGTCCGCGGCTGTCTCGCCATTATCTGCAGCTGTCAACTGCAGTTTGGAGCTCTCCAACTTGGTTGTCCGCCATACAACATCTGTCCGCTGCTGTCCACCACCGTTCGCCGCCGTCCGCCGCCGTTCTCCGCCGTCCGCTGTCACAGTTCCGTCCGGCGACCACTGGATCTGGTTCGCCTCTTCACGCGACGGCCAACCCCACCGGTGGGCTCGCCTGATTCTCCTCCACGCTCCGCCACGCGCCGCCTCTTTGTGCGCTGCGATCAGGCGCGTGCTGTACACGCGCCGCCCTCTGCTCATCGGAAAGTCGCCGCGCCACCTCCGTAGCTGTCGCCCTCTGCTCCTCTGTCCGTTCTGCCCCTCAAAATCTCACTTTGGTGTGTCCAGAAGCTCCCCCTTGAAGAAAACCGTGAGCAACCCTAGGTTTTTCGCTGGTTCTTCACGTTTTTCGCTGGTTCTTCACAGTTTTTCTGGTTCTTTCTCCTGCTTTTATCACAGAATGGCGTCTGGAAGTGCTCTTTCTTTCTCTGGAAGTCCCTCCATTACTTCCGAAAAGTTAAACGGAAAGAATTATCTGTCTTGGTCTGCTGCTGTGGAAATGTGGTTCCTTGGTCAAGGACATTATGACCACCTTGAGCAGGATGGGAGCCAAGTACCTTCTGACAAAGCTGAACAATGGAAACAAGCTGATTTCCAATTGTGTGCCCTATTGTGGCAATCTGTGGAACCCCGACTTTTGATATCTCTTAGAGCCTTCAAGACATGTCACACTTTTTGGAAGAAAGCTCAAAGCATTTATGCTAATGATATTCAACGTCTCTATGATACCGCAAACAAGCTCGCCTGTCTCAAAATGACAGACCATGATATGGTTTCATTCATGACTGAAGCCCAAGCAGCTGTGGAAGAATTGAGAATGTTCTTGGAAGCGGAATCTTCAGAAGATATCAAAAAGAAGCTTGACAAGTATTATATGGTGATGATCCTCCGTGCTTTGCATCCAAATATGAATCATATCAGAGATCAACTTCTGACAAGTCATGAGGTCCCTTCCTTGGAAGCCTTGACCACACGTCTTCTTCGTGTTCCTGTGCCTCAGTCTCAGGAAGCTTATGAAACAATGGAACCATCTGTCATGGTTGCCACGCGAGGAAGAGGAGGACGTGGCACTAGAGGAGGAGGACGTGGAGGTCGGGGACGTCCACAATGCTCTTACTGTAAGAGGGTGGGTCACACCCAAGAAAACTGCTACTCCTTGCATGGCTTTCCTTCAAAAACCGTCAATATCTCTAAGGCTGAAACTTCCACTTCCAACTCCAAGTTCACTGAGGAAGAGTATCAAGAGTATCTGCGATTAAAGTCTAATAGTTTGGCGCAATCATCTCAATCCCCAAGTACGTCCACAGCTTGCATGTCTCAATCCATGGAAGGTCTAAATTCATGGGTAATTGACTCGGGTGCTTCGGATCACATTTCTGGTAATACCTCATTGTTCTCAACCCTTTCCCTCCAAGAAAAACCCCATTTCATTACCCTTGCAAATGGCTCTAAAACTTGTTCAAAGGGAGTCGGTCAAGTCTCCCTGTCTCCCTCTCTAACTCTGAAATCTGTTCTTTTTGTCCCTAACTGTCCATTCAATTTAATTTCCCTAAGTCAGTTAACCAAAATGTTACATTGTTCAATAACTTTCGATTCAAAATCTTTTGTTATACAGGAGCGTGGCTCGGGGAGACAGATTGGAGAAGGATATGAAGCTGGAGGTTTATACCATTTTGGATCTCGCCCACGGGTATCTTGTGTTGCAGCTCTTCCCCCTAAAGTGTTACATGATCGGTTTGGCCATCCTCACTTGTCAAAGTTAAAAAAGATGTGTCCTGAACTTAGTGGTCTTCAGACTTTAGAATGTGAGTCCTGTCAACTAGGAAAACATGTTAGATCTGTCTTTTCCAAAAGGTCTCAATCAATGTGTACTTCTAGTTTCTCTATTATTCATTCTAATGTCTGGGGACCTAGTCGCGTCTCTTCTTTTGGTTTTAGGTATTTTGTTACTTTTATTGATGAGTATTCTAGATGTACTTGGGTTTATCTAATGAAAGATCGCTCTGAATTGTTACCCATTTTCACATCCTTTTTGAATGAAATCAAGAACCAATTTGGTCATGTAATTAAAGTCTTAAGAAGTGATAATGCTAAAGAGTATTTCTCATTAACTTTTTCTTCACTTCTTAGCTCCCATGGTATTTTACATCAGTCCACTTGTCCTCATACACCCCAGCAAAATGGTATAGCCGAAAGAAAAATTAGACACTTGGTTGAAACGGCTCGTACCCTTTTGCTTAGTGCTCATATTCCTGTTCATCACTGGGGGGATGCCATCTTAACTGCATGTTTTCTTATTAATAGGATGCCCTCCTCCTCCCTCAATAATAAAGTCCCTTTCTCCATTCTCTTTCCCAATGATCCTCTCTTTCACACCTCTCCTCGCGTCTTTGGTTGTGTTTGTTTTGTTCACGACATGTCTCCGGGGCTCGACAAGCTCTCTGCTCGTGCGATCAAATGTGTCTTTTTGGGCTATTCTCGGCTTCAAAAAGGGTACCGGTGTTACTCCCCTGAAACCAAAAAGTACTACATGTCTGCCCATGTTACCTTCTTTGAACAGACACCTTTCTTCTCGCCCTCTGTTCAAGATGTTCATATCCTCCACCAGGTCCTTCCTCTTCCAGTGGTTGAGTCTAATATCTCCAATCCCTCAGTCAGTCCAAGTCATGCCCAAGGTCCTCCCGAACCTTCCTCTCCCCATACTGATATCCTTCGACACAGTACCCCGGTGAGTAATCCTCTTCCAGCAAATGGTGGATCTCCTCCTTCAGATTCTTCTCCGTCACCATCTCCTGTCACGCCTCCTGGTGAAGATGATTCTGGTTGGCCCATTGCTCTCAGAAAAGGTACTCGTTCCACTCGCAACCCTCATCCCATTTATAATTTTGGTTTAATAGCCAATTTAGTCCTCACTTTGGTTGAAAAATCTCAATTTAGTCCCTCGTTATAAAAGTGTTTTGAATTAGTCCTAACTTTTAAAATAGTGGGTCAGATTGGTCCTTTCTGTTAAATATAAGTTAACAAAATTAATGGATGATGATGTGACACAACTTAAAGCTAACGAGGGACCAATCTAACACATCAGCTTTAAGTTGTGTCACATCATCATCGATTAATTTCGTTAACTTATATTTAACGAAAGGGACGAATCTGACCCACTATTTTAAAAGTTAGGACTAATGTAAAACACTTTTATAACGAGGGACTAAATTGAGATTTTTCAACCAAAGTGGGGACTAAATTGGCTATTAAACCTATAATTTTCTTAGTTATCACCGAGTGTCGCCCTCCTTTTATTCCCTTTTATCCTCAATATCTCCTGTGGTTATTCCTAAAAATGTGAAAGAAGCACTTGATCATCCTGGATGGCGACAAGCCATGATTGAAGAAATGCAGGCTCTTGACCACAGTCATACTTGGGAGCTTGTGCCACTTCCCCCGGGCAAAAAGGCTGTTGGTTGTCGATGGGTATATGCCATTAAAGTCGGCCCTAATGGTGACATTGATAGGCTCAAAGCCCGACTGGTTGCAAAAGGGTACACTCAGGTTTATGGTCTTGATTATTGTGACACCTTTTCTCCCGTGGCCAAGATGACTACCATTCGATTGTTCTTTGCCATGGCTGCCATTCGTCATTGGCCACTTCATCAGTTGGATATCAAAAATGCCTTTCTCCATGGTGATCTTGAGGAAGAAGTGTATATGGAGCAACCTCCGGGGTTTGTTGCTCAGGGGGAGTCTGGTATGGTTTGTAAATTGAGCCGATCTCTATATGGGCTCAAGCAATCACCACGTGCTTGGTTTGGAAAGTTTAGCTCCATTATTAAAAAATTTGGGCTAAAACGCAGTGAAGCAGATCATTCAGTCTTTTATTATCATTCGTCTCCCGCGAAATGTGTTTACTTGATAGTATATGTTGATGATATAGTTATTACAGGAAATGATGCTGCTGGAATATCTCAATTGAAGGAGTACTTGTGTAAACATTTTCAAACCAAGGATCTTGGGAGCCTCAAATACTTCCTAGGCATTGAAGTAGCTCAGTCAAAAGATGGAGTTGTAATCTCCCAAAGGAAGTATGCTCTAGATATTTTACAAGAAACAGGCATGATTGATTGTAGACCGGTTGATAGCCCTATGGATCCAAATCAGAAATTAACAACAGAAGGAGGTGAATTATTCTCCGACCCGGAGAGATATAGGAGGCTAGTTGGAAAACTAATCTATCTCACTATTACAAGGCCGGATCTATCTTTTGCAGTTGGAGTGGTTAGTCAGTTTATGCAAGCGCCATGTGTTGGCCATTGGAATGCTATCATTCGAATTCTAAGGTATGTGAAAAAGGCTCCAGGGCAAGGGTGTTATATGAAGAAAAAGGAAGCCTTCACGTATCAGGATATTGTGATGCTGATTGGGCAGGTTCTCCTATTGATAGACGATCTACTACTGGATATTGTGTTTTCCTTGGAGGAAACATTATCTCATGGAAAAGTAAGAAACAAAATGTAGTGGCTCGATCAACAGCTGAAGCTGAATATAGGGCAATGGCTTCATTAACATGTGAACTTATATGGGTGAAGCAGTTCCTTCAAGAGCTTAACTTCTGTAACATCCAGAGTATGAAGATGTATTGTGATAACCAAGCTGCTCTTCACATTGCATCAAATCCAGTGTTTCACGAGAGAACCAAACATATAGAAATTGATTGTCATTTTGTTCGGGAAAAATTATTGTCAAAAGAAATATGTACTGAGTTTGTTGGATCAAATGACCAACTCGCAGATGTGTTGACTAAGTCGTTAAGGGGACCTCAGATTGAGTTTATTTGTTCCAAGCTTGGTACATACAATCTGTATGCTCCAGCTTGAGGGGGAGTGTTAGAATAATTATTAAGTCTACCTAGTATAGCAGGGCCTAAAGTAGGCAGTTGTGTGTTGGGGTATCTATAATGATTGTTCCTAGCAGTCTAGGACAATCTCTTCATCTTTCATCTATGTATTGTATCATATTTTTATCTATATAAATGATAGAACTGAGAAGGGTCTTTCAAGCCCTTTAGAACTATTTTTCTCTGTTTTAGATCTCAAGTAAACTCATACTTGCCATTGTTAGGTAATGACAATAAAATACGTGATATGATATGCCTATAAATCATATTCTACTAAATTTGATTCTAATTAGATATTCCTATAATAATAAAGATCCTTAGTAAATAAGGGAACAACTCAAATATTAAAGAAGAATAAATGCTAAGAGATAATCTAATATACTTACAAATATTCTAAGTATTTTTTTAGATATTTCTTAAAATTTTAACATTTACGATACAAAGTGATAGTGACCTGCCCAACTGTTCTGGCCTCCAAGTTCTTAATCATTTTTGTGGTTCTTCCTCAAGGAGTCTTAGAAGGTTATGACTGGTTTGGATCCAAAAGATTGCCACCAGACGTGGTTCTACTTCTAGAGAGAAGACGTCAAACTCCAGTTGAAAGTTACAAGATTTGAGGACCCATGGTGGAAGCATGAGATTTTGATATGGGGTTTACAAGGCCTTAGCTTAGGTGCATATCTTTTATAATTAGGAATATCTAGATTATACATGTACTATTAGGAAAATTTTTATTTATTCTCGCATCATGTCTTAATTATTAGAGGATACCATATCTCCTCTATTGACTGATTTAGTTTTGTCAATATAAATAAAGTTTCGTGCTGTCTAAAAATTGCACGGTTCAGCCCAGTGCCTCTTTATTTCTTGTAGTTTTGCATGGTCTCTAGGAGCTATATAAAAACCATGTTGGTTTGGTAGACCCATTATATCTGAAAGATTTTGTTTGGCGAACCTTGCTCCCAAGTTTGCATGCGTGGTTTCAATGTTGTTTTCGACGACCTTTGTTTTGTTTGGGGAGCACAGGGTTGGGATGACATTGAGCTGATTATCCAACAAGACATACATTGAGGCAAACCACAGATCCATGCGCGTCATATTTCTCGTAGCCCACAACTCCTGTTGGCGCATGGCGGTGCACGCAGCAGTGGCTAAAGGCCAGCCAACCTACGCCTTGGTAGCCTCCTCTATGAAATCCTAACCCCTGTGGTGGTGGCTCATTCGGAGTTTGTTTGGCAGTTCAATTAATTTTCTATCTTGGATTATTTTATTTTTTTTTTCTAGATTTAGAAAATGTTTTCCATCACCTAATTAACATCTATAATAGACTCTCACATATTTTCTAACCATATTGTTGGTATTGAGACGATGGACGAGGCTAACTATTCAAATTGAGCTTCTGAAATTAGTTTATGGCTAAGTGGGTTGGGCACAAATCTCGTATTACTGCCCACTATTGAATTCTATGATTGATCTTTGATCTTCCCTATACACATTGTATCAGAATCCTATCAATATAAATATGAAAACATCTGAGGGGAGTTTTCAAGCTCTCTCAATTTACTCTTAAGTATATTCTTTTTTATTTATCTCAGTTTGGTATTAGAGCAGGTCGATTATGTTTTGTTGGTCTCAATCTTCTTCGGAGCAGTTTTCAGCACATTCACCATCCGTCACCTCTGTTGCTGCCAGCCGCCACTGTTTCCCAGTTTTCTCTGGCGACCACTAGATTTGGAGCGTCTTTCTGAGCAACGACCAACCTCGGCAATTCCGGAAGCTGATTCTTCTACACGTGTTGCCACACACTCAATATCTGTTTGTCGCTGTTAGGAGCATGTCACCCATGCGCCGCCTTCCTCTCGCCGGAACTTTGTCGCGCCACCGTCATAGGTCTCAGTCGAAACTCTTTGTCACGCCACCAATGTGGTCAAGAGTCATCCTAGTTCGAGGTCACGCTAGGATTCTCATCCACCTTAGCTGTTTTCTTCTTCTCCACCAGTGGAAAGGTTTGGAACTATTTTCTCTTTCTCTTTGCATGAAACAACCAATGTCTCTATTGCTGAAATTGTTAAACCAAAATTCTTTGATGAAGAATACCAAGAATATTGTGGTTGAAATCTAATAGCTTGGCACAATTATCCATAAATCACAACTTCTCAACAACTTGCATCTCATAATCCATGGAAGGTCAAAAGCCCATGGATAATTGACTCAGGTGCTTCTAACCATATTTTTGGTACTACCTCCTTGTTCTCATCCCTTTCCTTTCCATAAAATCCTTATTTCATCACCCTAGGCAATGGCTCTAAAATCTCCTTCCAAGGTTGGTCAAGTTTCACTTTCTTATCTAAAATTAGTTCTTTTTTTCCCTTGTCCTTTCAATCTTATTTCTTTGAGTCAACTAACCAAGTCTTTTAACAGTTGAATAACCTTTGATGCCAAATCCTTTGTTATACAGGAATGTGGTATAGGACGACTGATTGGAGGAGGATATGAATATGGAGTTTTGTACTAATTTAGAACTAGTCTATGTGTGTCTTGTTTTGCTTCTCTATCTACTAAGCTTTTGCATGATCGTAAGGGACATCCACACGTGTCAAAATTAAAATGTGAGTCATGTAAATGGTCTTAATTATCATTGTACAATCATTGTATGACTGTATTCAAGGCCAAAATGAAGAAAAAGTGTCACTGTAGCAGGTAATAATAGCCAAATTTTTTAATAATTGTCAGTGATTGTATGAACTTGACTACAATGATACTTTTTCTCTCATGACCAAAAGGACTACTATTCGTCGTTTCTTTGCCATGGTAGCTATTCGTCATTGGACACTTCATGTACTGGATATTAAAAATGCTTTTCTCCATGGAGATCTAGAAGAGGAAGTCTGCATGGAGCAACCTACTGGATTTGTTGCTCGAGGGGAGTTTAGCTTGATTTATAAGTTGCGCTGCACTTTCTATGGTCTCAAGCAATCTCCACGTGCTTGGTTTGGAAAATTTAGTTCAATTATTCAAAATTTTGCCCTGAAACATATTGAAGCGAATCAGTCAGCTTTTTATTGTCATACCTCTCCTGGGAAATGTGTTTACTTAATAGTATATGTTAATCGTAATATAATCATTGTAGGGAATGATGCTACTAGAATATCTCAACTGAAGGAATACTTTTGTAAACATTTTCAAACTAAGGATCTTAGGAGCCTCAAATACTTCTTAGGTATTGATGTAGCCTAGTCAAAAGACGGTGTTGTAATCTCTCAAAGGAAGTATGCCCTACACATCTTGAAAGAGACAAACATGCTTGACCGTAGAAGTCCTATGGACCTAAATCAAAAATTAATGACAGAACAAGATGGATCTTTCTCTGATCTAGAAAGATATAGAAGGCTGGTTGGAAAGCTTATTTATCTTACTATCACTAGACCTGATTTATCCTTTGCAGTTGGTGTAGTTAGTCAATTTATACAAGCTCCTTGTATTGGCCATTGGAATGTTGTCATGCGTATCCTAAGATACTTCAAAAAGGATCTAGGACAAGGTTTGTTATTATTAGAAAGTGAGTTTTTAAGCCTAACTCAAACCCACAAAATCGGCTTGTAGGGTGAGGTTTGCACCTCACTTATATATTATAATTTGGCCTTATCTCTAGTCGATGTGGAACTTCCAACACACCCCCTTCACGCCGAGGTATAGACATCTCGTGCGTGATAGTAGAAATTGGGTGGTCCGATAATGGCCCGATTGCGGGTGGAATAGAAGAATAGAATGCCCACTTAGAACTCGCTAGGATAGGCTCTAACCATGGCTCTGATACCAACTTAAGATTGAAAAGAAATAATTCTTGAGGGCTTAATTGATCCCTCTCACAATCTTCTATTTATAAGAATAAATTGATACACAAATACATGATAAAATAGGATAAATATCCTAACAGTTATATTAAGATAAAAGAAATACCCAAATATCTGGGTATTATGATGTTGACTGGGTAGGATCCCCTACGGGTAGGTGTTATACTACGGTATATTGTGTTTTCTTCTGGAGGAAATATTATGTCTTGGAAAAGTAAGAAACAAAATGTTGTCACTCAATCAACAACTAAAGTTGAATATAGGGCAATGATGTCTCTTGTGAACTTATATGGGTGAAATAATTCCTTCAAAAACTTAACTTTTATGAGATTCAACAAATGAAGATGTATTGTGACAACCAAGCTGCCCTTCACATTGCTTCCAATCGAGTGTTCCATGAAATAACTAAACACATTGAGATTGAGTGCACTTCGTACGGGAAAAGTTGCTTTCCTAGGAAATTTGTACTGAGTTTGTTGGATCCAATATTCAACTTGCAGATGTATTAACAAAATCATTAACAAAATCATAAAAGGGACCTCTAATTGATTTTATTTGTTCCAAGCTTAGTACATACAATTTGTATACTTCAACTTGAGGGAGAATGTTAGAATAAGCATTAAATGTAGTTAAGAAGTAATTGTATTGGAAAAATACTAGTACCTATTACCATACCTATCTTTTTACCTAAGTATCTACGATTGATCTCTGATTTTTCCCTTTACACATTGTATCAGAATCCTATGAATATAAATATGAGAACATATGAGGGAGTTTTCAAGCTCTCAATTTACTCTTAAATATAGTCTGTTTTATTTGTCTCAACTAGAAGAACATAAACAATGGATAAAGATTGAAGCTCAATTGTGTCATGTTATCAAATCTACTATATCCACATCTCAGTCAAACCTATTTTTCTGTGCCCATGAGACATGTGCATCAGGTTGGAGCGAGGCTTGTGCCCTTTATACAAATGAAACACACCACTTATATGATGTATGCCAATATCTCTTGACACTTCTTTCCATGACTATTTGAAGGTCCTATCTCTGCTTATCTCTAGCGTATTCTTGTTTCCAAAATGCAAGCGTTGTCCGTGCATTACACATAAGATTGATAAGTGTTGGAAGCTGCATGTGAAACCCTCTCATTTACTTCATAATGCTTAGGCATCTATTGTCGAGTCAGCTATTGCTCCAAAATACCAGCTGATCAGCCTCGTATAACACTTTGACAACATATGAAGCCTCGGACCAATTTGTTAGGTACCTATGTTTGGAACCTAACAAGAACACACTTAGAAGATAGAAAGAACAATGAAAGAATGAGTTTCTGTATTGAAATTGAGAACGATGTACACTGATAGCGCTAATGGAGGCCTAATCCCCCTCTTAGCCCTAACGAAGGCTTAATCCCCCTTCTGGCCAAAGTCCAGATTTACAAAATAATACTCAATGATGCCCCTGACAACATAACCGGGTGTTATTTATACAATTTCTCCACCTTCTATCCTAAACCTATTACCCATTATATCCTCTTATCCTATATCCTAACAGAGACTTTCCAATGTACTACTAAACTTCCTTGATAGCATACATTGGTAATTCTTCTGCTTGTCTATCTGATTCTCCTTTCCTTGGTCCTTGGGTCATTGACTGTGGTGTAATTCACCATATATTTGATAATCATTCTCTTTTCTCTTTCTTTACTTTCTAATACTACTACTATTGATAATTTGCCTTCTACCACTTTGCCAATGGTTCAAAAACAAAAGCTTGTGGCATTGACACTATGTAGCCCCTCCCATTTCTTATTGTTGACTCTATCTTTTATGCCCTTTCCTGTCCATTTAATCTACTTTCTGTAATCTGATTGATCCAATACAATGACACTATCTCCACCTTTACTAAAAATAATATTACTTTGTATGATCAAATATCACGAAGGATGATTGACGTCAGATGTGAGTCCCATGGCCTGTACTATATCTTTCTATCACTGTCAGTATTTGCATGTGATCTCTTCAATGATGATTGATGCACATGTAGGATGTCCTGGGTTGACAAATTTGCAAAAGATGGTGTCATGTTTAAATCATTTTTCTAGTTTGGATTGTGAGTTGTGTTAATTAGGAAGACATATTTGTCATTATTTTTCTAATAGTCTCAATAAATGAGCTTCATCACCTTTTCTAGTTAACTCTAATATTACTGGTCCTTCTCGTTTTGCGACTTCTACTTCTAAATATTTTGTTACCTTATTAACGAGTATTCTATATGTACTTGGATTTGGTTAATCAAAAATTGACCATAACTGATACGATATAAGGTAACAGATGTTGTTAGGGGTTGGAAGGTATACGAGAGAAGAAGAAAGTATATGAGAGAAGAAGGGCACCGAACGGTGGAAGGCGGGGAGAGGTCGAGCCGAGCGGTGGAAGGCGGTGAGGGAGAAGAAGAAGGGCACCAAACGGTGGAAGGCGGGGAGAGGTCAAGCCAAATGGTGGAAGGCGATGAGGAGAAGAAGAAGGGCATCGAACGGGGGAAGGCAGGGAGAGGTCAAGCCGAACGATGGAAGGCAGTGAGGAATCAAGAAGTGAACCCACTGGCTACTGCCCTCCAATTCAGATCTGGAGGCTTGGGTGGTGGCAATTCCTCCTCCAATAACTTCCCTTCTTCTTGGATTCTATTAGCTTCCAGCATTCTGGTCACCTTTTTTCCAGAATCGCAGGCCTTTAGAGAATGGTCTTCGATGTCTTCCGTTGCTTTAAGCCGCTCTCTCCCCTCTGTTAGTGTATTAAAAACTACAAGTCCCCTTTTCTATTCGCTGGCCCACCTCCTCACATAATCCATTCTTCTCTCCCGGGCATTGATTCTTCCATCCACTCTTCCCTCCGAAGCCTTCATTCCTTCTTCCATCACGCTTCTCTCCCACTGATTCATCCCTCCTAGACCGATTGGTTCCTGTCGTCCTCTTCTGTTCGGGTCCGGCAGTCCTCTCCCGTGCGGATCCGACATTCCTCTCATGTTTGCTTCCCGACATCCTCTCCCGTTCGGTTCTAGCAGTCCTCGACCGTTCGGTTCCTGCACTCCTCTCGGGTTCATAGCCTGTAGTCCTAGCCCGTTCGATTCTGGCCGTCCTGTCACGTTCAGCTCGGGCAGTCCTCTCTCGTTTGGTTCTGGCAGTCCTCTACTGTTCGGTTCCTGTAGTCCTCTCCGGTTCACATCCTATAGTGCTAGCCCGTTCGGTTCCGGCCATCCTCTTACGTTCGGCTCGGGCAGTCCTCTCCCGTTAGGTTTTGCCCGTCCTTTCAAATTCGGATCCAGTAGTCCTTGACCGTTCGGTTCCGGCAGTTCCCTCATGTTCGGTTCCGGTTGTCCTCTCACGTTCGGATCCAACAGTCCTCCGTCGTTCAGTTCCTGCAGTCCTCTCAGGTTCGCCTCCTGTAGTCTTAGCCCGTTCGGTTCTAGCAATTCTCTCACGTTCGATGCTGGGACGTATTCTTTCGCGATTCCCGACTGCTTACTGGCCGCCACCCTTTCAAAGATGGTACCCCCGTTTTGTTCTCCAAATCGCACCACCACTGCCCCCTTCAGACCTTCCCAAGAACGATTCTTGGCTTTCTCCTTCCAGGCTCTGAACCAGTAGCCAGCGCTCCCCTCCATACCGATGTCAGCTAGGCGCACCTTACCCTCCTCTGCCACACCTTGCAACTCGAAGAACTTCTCTGCCTTAGAGACCCACCCCAACGGATCAAACCCTTCGAAAGTGGGTAGTTCTGCCCTTTTTCCCCAATTAGGTTGGGCGTCTCTTCGGTCTTCCTCCTTCGAGCATTCCCTTCTCCTTCTCTGATTCTCGTTAACAGAATGTTGATCTTCATCTACAGACCCTGGACTACCTTCTAATCCCTTTTCCTGGTTCCACACCCTTCCTCCAAGAACTCACAAGAATTCTCTAGTTTCCTGCCGCATTTCTTGTATATTTCTTCTCCATTCTGCTAGCTCCCTTTTCTGTTCGTTGATCCTCCTTTCCCAAGAATTGTCTCTTCCTTCCATGCTTCCCCCCTTTCTTGATCACTTGATCCGTTCTTGACCCCTTCTTGATCCGGCACCCCTCTCCTAAGGATATCCGATAGCTTCTTGATCCGGCAGCCCTCTCCTAAGGATAATTGCAAGTTCTCCCGGTTATACGGCAGCGCTCTGGATGATCTGACCGCCTCTCGAAACGGCAGGTCGGATCAATTTGTTAGGTACCTGGGTTGGAAACCTAACTATGAACACTAAAAGTAGGTAGAAACAGTAAAGAAAGAACGGGTTCTTGTTAGAACTGGACTTTAAGCCTTCAACCCCACAAACCCATTTGCACCCACTTATAAACTATGAATTGGCCTTGTCTCTTGTCGATGTGGGACTTCCAACACACCCCCCTCACGCTGAGGTATATACATCTCGAGCGTGGGATTAGACATTTTTAATGGGTGGTCCGATAGCGGCCCGATAGCGGGTGGATCAATATGCCCAGCAAACAACAAATATCGCTAGGATAGGCTCTAACCATGGCTCTGATACCATGTTAGACGTGGACTTTAAGCCTAACTCAACCCCCCACAAAATCGGCTTGTAGGGTGAGGTTTGCTGTTAGGAGTTGGATAGTTTATGAGAGAAGAAAGAAAAGAGAGTAGGCAGTTAGGAAAAGGCGGGAAGTATGGGTATAAAAGAAATAACGCATTATATTGTGGGGGGCAGAGAAAATGATATAATTTGTATAGACCGGTTTCAGGACCTGGTGAGAAGGGTTAGGCCCTCGTCTTACACGTGTTCTCTTTATTCGTTACAGTGAATAATATACCCATTATTTGATTCTTTCTGTTGTGTGAGAGTGCGTATGTTAGGACATGGAGGGTTTATGAAAGGAGAAAGATAGTAGAGAAATAAAGATGAGTACTTAACTGTTGAGCAGTTAAGGGGGCGGGAAAAGGTCTATAAAAGGACCTCTTTTGTAGTTACGGGTAGACAGTTTTTACCTTTGAGTTTGTAGACCGGTTCGGACCTGGTGAAGGAGGTTAAGCTCCTGGTTTTCCCAGTTGTATTCTTGATTCTTTGATGTGAATACAGTTCAATTCATTACCATTTCTTGTTGTGAGTTTTACTGGAGTGTGCGAGTGAGGTAGAAAGTTAGGATTCTTACCCAGATTTCTAACAGATCAGTGAGTGAGGTAGACGGTTAGGAAATTATTCTCGGATTCCTAACATTTGCACTCACTTATAAACTATGAATTGGCCTTATCTCTAGTCGATGTGGGACTTCCAACAGTTCTATTATTGACAACGATAGAAATCTCTTTACAAAGAATGGTTGGGAGCATAACCTCCCTCTTCTAGTAAAAGTCCAGAGTTTACAAAAGAATACTCAATGCCTTCTATAGAGTTACAAGAGCTCTATTTATAGCAGCTCTGACCCGCTTCCTATTTACAACTGATACCCTCACACCCTTAACCGCTCAGTCCATAACCCAATCTATCCTAACATCCTATATCCTAACAGAAATGGTTAAGAAAAGTGATATGCCAACCATTAGATGTAGCCAGAACAAAGGATTAAATATGTATTTGGTCCTTAGAAAAGCAGAAAATTTCAATTTTGGTCGCTGATGATTCATTTCTTCATTTGATTCTTATACCATGTAATGTTCACAACTGCACCTTGTCATTAATGAAGCTTTACGAAGTCATAAAGCGTTCACAGGAAGTTGTGTGATATGAACTTTTTCTAAAACTGTTACTTGTCTGTATATCATAATATCTGAATATTAAGAGAATAATTTTTGATATTTTTGTTCAAGTCACCACAGCAAATAAGGATGGGGATGTTTGTCCTTGCAGGTTGAGGCAGAGCTTACTGAGCTACCTATTGAAGAACGACAAGAATATTTGCAATCTCTTGGTGTTAGTGAAAGTGGTCTTGGAAACTTAATCAGGGCAACTTATGACCTTTTGGGTCTGAGAACTTATTTTACTTCTGGTGAAAAGGTTAGGGAAAACTGGAAATGTTTTAGAGAGAATACATTTTAAAATATCTTGTTAAACATGTATGTCGTGGCAAGGTAATTTACTATAATAATTATTAATTATTTCATGTTCAAAACTGATTTTGTTTTCTACTGAGTACACAGGAGACAAAAGCGTGGACAATACTTGCAGGTTGGATTTTTCCCTGGATGAGACTTTTACATTGCACAATACTATAACATTGACTATATTTGACTATAAACAGGCTTTTAAATATAGTTTGCTTTTGCTCTTTAACTGCTGATAAATGAATACGTTCACCTTTCTTTTAAAAGATTGATTGCCCATTTTTTCTATGGAATAACTAACCTGATCGATTAACCAAGTTGAATTAATTATATTTGTTTAAAAGATTGATTGTCCATTTTTCTTTGGAATAGGTAACTGACCGGTTAACCAATTGAAATAATAATATTATAAGAATTGTACTTAGGTTGGATCACTCCACTAATATTAAGGCTCTTGTTGTACTAGGAATGACTGCACCTCAAGCTGCTGGAGTTATTCACTCTGACTTTGAGAAAGGTTTCATTCGAGCAGAGACAGTAAGCATCTATAACTTTGAACTCCTATCTGTAATATATATTAGCATATGACTTTGCATAGAAGATATTGTAAAAATTAAATGCAGAAAGAAACAGGTGATGATTGCTATTCTATTTTCCGGATAATGTGGGGGCCATATATCTGAGAAACTTTGATGCAATAATTGATGGTTTTTTCTCCAAAGTTTATGTTAATATGTGAAAAATATGTCATAACACTCCAGTATAGACAAAAAAGAAAGCTAGTTCTGACTCAATTTGGGCAACTGAATCAAGTGAGACCCTAAAATATTATATATTTTTATTAGTTATACTATTGTGTTTATTTCAAACAGGCTGAAGTTTGCTTAATGTATTCATTGATCTTGATCAAAGACGTTGTTTTAAATTAGGTGTCTTATGATGATTTTGTTGCTGCTGGTTCACTTGCTGCAGCACGAGAGAAAGGAGTTGTAAGTGGCTTATATCATTTTACTCCCAATAAACCATGTTTTATTTCATGTTCATGTATATTATTTTAGCATATGTAAACCAAGAAGCACCTCTGTAGAGTAGTGTCAACAAGTCCAACATTTTTTGGACATGGCACTCCATCCACACATGTCTGACACTCCAACCATGTCACAACTAAAAATTTATTTATTTTTCAATTGAGAAACATCTTGGACAGTTCCTGGTCGTGGTTTGAGTATGGACAAAAAGAGTGAACGGACACCTATTCTTAGTTAAACATTTTCTAGACACTACTATCATGAAAGAGTAAAAAGAAATTAAAAAAAAAAAAAAAACTGATGTTATAAATATTACAAGACTCAACAATTTTTTGTAAAGTTTGTATCCTTAAGGCTTAACTAGTTATTTCAACTATTAAGAGATATGTTTCTGATAATTCTATTGTGAGGGCCATTATTATATGGAAACAGTAAAACATGGCAGATTTATTTTATACATCGTGAATACATCTTTATACATATGATGTTAGAACTACTGTTCTAAGATTTATTTTATACATTATAAATACATTGTGAATACATCTAAGTTTACTTGTGAATAGTGGAATGATATTAGGCTAAGGAAGGGAGCAGAGCATGTATTCTTATATAATCTGTATAAGCTGAAACGAGATGTTGTCTATTGCCTCTCATGTAATTCATGAAATTAGTTCCCTCTATTATGTTGTTTGCAGTTGAGATCTGAAGGAAAAGACTATGTTGTACAAGAAGGAGATGTCATGTTGTTTCGGTTCAATGTTTAGCAGAATTTACTACTGTACCAGACAGTGGAGAAGTTGAGATGTATTTTTGACCAAGGTCAGAATTTTTATTTTCAGCCAATCAGTGATCATAGATAAGCATTGTTTGTTTATAGTGTCAATTGATAAATGCTCCCCTTCTAGGAGAAAGTGAGGAAATTGAGATACAATTTATGACTACAGGTCAGAAAATTTTGGCAAAATTGATGGCTAGAAGTCAATATTTTTGGCAGCCAATTTCTTGTTAAAATTTTTAGAGATATTGTTTTGTTGTACTGATTTTTTTTTTTTTTAATTTTTTCATAGCATACAATAATGTTCTTGAATATTTATAATATAATAATAAGGGTTAAAAGTCTCTCACCCTTTACATGCATTTTTTTTTTAATCATAGCATTCGGCTTCATTAAGTAAAGCACAAATTATAGTAGAGTTGGCATTAGTGACTTATGCAGATTTCACAGGTTTAAGAAAGTTACTAAAATTTGTCAGAAAAAAAGTGCTGGACTATGATAAAGAAAAATGACTGCTGGGTGTAAGATAAATGATACAGGAATACAGAAACACTGTTTGGCAAATTTTTCTGACAAGGCTCAAGTAGGATATTGGTAATACTGACTGAATAACCCATTTTCATTACATAAAAATTACTGTATCCAATTTAGTTCCTGAAGAAAAATAGGTCAACAAATCGTCCATCAAGATTACGAATTGTGGAACATTTTAATCCTTCATCCATTTCAATTAATAATACTTTCAAGGACCAACTTAAGCCGCCACTTACTTTTAGAGTCTAATGCTAAATTTGTTTAAGATTTTAGATTTAAAGTTTAGGACTGAGGGTTTATAACGGATTTATCATTTTAAAATTTAGGATTTAAAGTTTATAACGGATTTACCTAGTTTCTAAGATTTTTTTTTCCTTTAGGAATCAAATTGGGTCAAGTAACTAATTTTTAGGGTTCATTGATTATTTTTTTTTTCATGCACTCCATAATTTCCAACTTTACCTCCATAATTTTCAAAATAATTATTGTGTTTTTTTAAAAGTGACTTTCGGATTACTTGTTCTGAAATTCAGAATAAGTTTTTCAAGATTTCTGAAAGATGATTTTTAGAACAAAATTTCTGGAATAGAATTTTTAAAATTAGATTTTTGGACCATATTAAATGTATTTAAGCATAAGCATTTTGGAACATAATTTCTGGAAAAAGTTTTCTAAAACATACATAATATTCTGCATAATAAGGTTTTTGGAAGGAGCTTTTTGAAACGAGCTTATCAGAATATGCTTTTTGAAATAAATATATATATAATGTATTCCCGAACGATCTTTTCATAGAATGAACTCTTTTCTTCTTCCTCTATAGTGGAGAACAGAGGTGTGACATAGATGACACATTCTTTTTCTCTTGCAATTAGTAATAATGGGGGTGCAGAAAGAAAAAGTTCTGTTCGTTTTGGTTAGCATTACCAAATGTGTTTCAATTTATTCTGAATAAAAAATCCCAGGTATCATGAATGCTTGAAGAAAACCCTAGAATAATCAAAATTAAAGATCATCAAAGTTTAAACATTGATAAGTATATTCTTGTGAGGTAAGGAAACAATTATATTTGAGCTTGATCATCATAAGTGATTGTTACCAATGATTGGACAACACCCATCCACCAGCTAATCTTGCTTAGGCATGTAATATATAATTTAAAATCTATTTCAGCTTAGCTTCTAAGTCATAAGTATTTTTTAATTAAGCAAAGAAGGAAAAAAAATGAAGGTATATGAAGCATAATATGGCACTCAACCATGTAACATAATATGGCACTAACACTCTCAATTGAAAGAAGTTTCCTTTATTCTTAAAATCTTTGTTTGGTAAAGAATAAATGAGATGGAAAAGAAGATATAAATGATTTTTTCTTTCAGGAAAATGTAAAAAGAGCAAAACAAATAGTTAAAAAGCTTTTAAGGTTTATTTATTATTATTTACTTTTTTTATCTTTTCGTTTCTCATTTTATTTTGCTTTTTACTTTTCTTAAACTAAAAACTCATGAATAGTTCTGAAATTTAGTGAACAAAAAAAATAAAATAAAAGATTAAATTATAACGGAATTATGTACTTTAATCCTTTAAGTTTAAAGAGTCTTATCTTAAATATAAGTTACATAATTGTGATGTTTATAGTTTTATCCTTTAAGTAAAAAGAGTCTTATCTTAAATCTAAGTTACATAATTGTGATGTTTATACTTTTGTCCTTAGGTAAAAAGAGTCTTATCTTAAATCTAAGTTACATATTTTATTTCAGCAATAAATATTTGATTCAATAATCAATCTTATATTTAAGATTAGGAATTAATTATTTTACAATTTTAAGTTACTTATATATATACACCCGTAAAATCTTTTTTTAATATTAATTTTATGTTCATAATTTAAGTTTTGTACTTTGTCTCCAAAATAAAATGCTCAAATTTTAGTATTATTGTTCAAATAATATGTTATAATTTTATCATTATTTTTCATTATGGATAAAATACAATTTCATATGAATGTTTGTTCTTTATTATTGTACAAACTATATATAATTTTATCATTATTGTTGTTTGTATGAAGGAGTTTGTCACATTATTTGATTGATGTATTCTATATATAGAGTAAAATGTGATAAAATATTAAATCCTTACAGTAACTCAATCTTGATTTTCTGAATATAAATAATAAATAAAACATAATTTTATCACATTTATTAAAGACTGAAATTTTTTCTAAAAACTATTTTAAATAAAAAAGATATTAACAAAATTTTCTCAACATTATTCATTGTCTTGATATTTATTTGTTTAAATTTCAAATTTGATTTTGCGGTTGATTTTCTTATTTTTTTTACTTGTTATTCTTGTCTTGTTCTTTTTCCTATGAAATCATATCTTTATTCATGACTTTTTTTATCAATGTATTTTTTTTTTCTATCAATATTTTTTTTTATCAATTGCATAATTTATGGAAGTAACATTAGACTTTTGATGAGTGTTAGGATGTGATTATTTATCTATTTTCTCCTCTTAAACATCAAGCTTCTTCCATAGATATTCATCTTCTTTTAATACTGATCTTTTTTTTTATATATTTTTTTCATTTGTAACCAACTCCTCTTTTATCAAAATCCAAAGCGAAGCTTTTATCTTCATGTGAACTTTGAATATTTATAGGTTTACATCTTTAATCACAAAATGTTTGTTTTCAAAAAAACACTTTATAACCTTTCTCTTAAAAGTTGAAGCAATACTTAAAATTTTTTGATTAATCTCATGAATCTATAAGACATAAAAAATTAATTTGACACCTGAATGAATTGTAATTACAACTATTTTTATATCTTTCACAACAAGTTGTTTTCCATTCTCAATTCTTACTTAAGAAATGTCAAATTCATTGAAAACTTTGAAAAATTCTCGATCACGAGTTATGTGGTTTGTACAATCATTACCTATTAGGTCAACCTTTTATAGATTTGTTGGTTGTAACACATGATGTTGCAAGAAGTAGTTCATCTTTTGATTCGTCCTGTACAAAATGACATCTTCTTGGGGATGTTGAGATTTAAATATCTTTTCTACATGTCTCAATTGACTACATTTGTGATACTTTGCATTTGGTCCCTACCAACACTTGATGTGTTAGTGATTATTTTTCTTACAATAGGGATAAGATGAAAAATTTTGTGTGTTGTTGGTTTGATTGCATTTTCTCCTTTTTCAATTCTTGACTTTGAAAGCACTATGTAAGAAGTAAAGTGTCTGCATGATTTTCTCTCATTAATCTTCATTGCTCTTGTGCTTGCGAGACATGTATCACTTTTCTTAGAGTAATTATAAGTAGATCTTTTATGTTTTTTCAACAAAACAATATATACTTTGTATTTCTCTAACACTTACTAGAATTTTCTCAATGAATCTAGAATTTGCAAACTCCTTACTCAGTAATTTTGTCTTGTTACCAATACCCAACAATTTGTTTGAGTATTACTTAATTGTTTTAGACTTTTTCATTCTTTGCAACTCAAAAAATCACTTATAAAATTTAGCATTTTCATGCCTTGAATATTCTTTCGTATTCTTCTTTTAAATAATCTCAAATTTCTTTGGTGACTATTATCTTGGTGAGGATCATTTGTAAATCATGACTTTCTCTTCTTTGTATTTTTTTCCTCTTTTGCATTTTGATTTTGGTCATGGTGGTATTTTCAGGAAAAATAATGTTTTCTTATCTTCCATATATCATAACTTTCACCATCAAATAACATAATAGTGACTTATGAAAAATTTCATTCTCATTCCATTTTATAGGTCTAGTAAGAACAATCATTCTTAATACCATTGTTGGATTTTCAAGATTTTTGAAAATATCATAAATATAATAAATTATAAATATATGTTATAAGGAAGAACTTGTCATTCTATTTCATTGATGTACTCTGTATCTAAAGCAACATGTGATAGAATATAAAATATTTTCAATATCTCTCCATTTTGATTTCCTAAATTTAAATAATAAATAAATGTATATTTATCTTTAAATAAATATATTATTTTTAAAAAAAATTCTAAAAACTAATTAAACAAATATCGTCAATCGTCAACATATATCAGAAAGTTGAAGTGATGATAAAATAAAAAGACAAATCCAATCCAACTTGGTATGACACCTTTGTGTAAAGATAAACAAACTTGTGACACTAATAATCTATTACCAGTATCATTGTATGCCATCAAAGAGAAAGCCATGCGTACGTAAAATCAAAGGTATTTCTGTGTGTCTTCATGCTTAAACATCAGATTATGTTTCCATGTTTTATGTCAACATTAATAAGGATAATTATCTATCATTATAACAACTTTACATGAACAATTACGGCTTTTTTCTTTAAAAGATTAAGAAAAGCGGTGACATAATTTAGGTATCTTGTATTAATGGTGGCTAAAAGTGTCTTTTTATTTTCTATAGTTATTGAGAAGAGGGGTGGAAGTAGGCAAAGTTTAGAAGGTTTGCATCTAACTTTCCTTAAAAAAAATCTAAATGTCGTAACTTTTTTAATGTATGACCTAGCCTATATGATGTTTGATCAATTTGTTTTATTATATATTCAAAAGATTACTTAACTTATAATATTATCAGAATAAAAAAAGTTCATGTTAATATATGTATATATATATATATATATATATATATATATATATATTCAATAAATTATTTTATTATATGTTTAAACATATATAAATTAGTCTTTCAATAATTTAATAGTTTCGAGCTTTCATTTAAGTGAATATGTTTAATAATTAAAGAAAGATAAGTAAACATATAATTTAAATTTACCCTATAATTTAAAATATATATAATTTTGACAATGATATTAAAATAATACAATTTAATATATATATATATATATATATTCAATAAATTATTTTATTAAATAAAGAAATTATTTGTTATTTATTAAAAAGTAAAATTATCGCTTTAAAATATAACACCAAAAAAGTTATTAAATAATATATCCCTTTATATATAACGATACAAATATTTCTAAATCAAATAAACGATGAAAGTGATATAATAAATAATCAATTTAAAGCAGTTCAAACCTACTATTAACTCCTTGTTTAAAAAACAATTTCAGTTTTTTTTTTTGAATTTTTTATCTCTTGAAAATATTAAAAATATTTATATCTTAATACATTTTTTCTTTTCAAAAATAATTTGCCAATTTGAACGAAATATTTGAAGAAAATAAAAGAGGTTATAAAGTACCAAGGGTTATAAAGTAATTTATCTGGTTTTTAGTTTTTGGAGTGATGAGATTCTAAGTGTGAATCTAAGTTTCACATTAGATAGTGATGAGAAAGTTAAGAACTTTATAAGAAGGAAGATTTATAAATCTATTGTCTTAAAGTTTTGGGTTGAAAGTGATATCATTTCTTTATGTGATTGAACTTATGTTTCATTTGTGTTGTTTGTCTCTAGTGAATCTCCTCCTTCGGTAGATCCATAAATGGTATCAAAGCTTGATTAATCTTAGTGATCAGTGGTTGGGAATACTTACGAGGGGAGTGTACCAATATAGGAGGAACTCACCTTTGAGGGAGAGATTGTTAGAAATCCAAGTGAGTCCAAGTCTCACATTGAGTAAAAACGAGAAAGTTAAGCAATATATAAGGTAGAAAGCCCATAAAATCATTACCTTAATGTTTTGGGTTAAAAGTGATTAAGATGAATGATGGTACATGATAACGGTTTAAAATACTGTTATCTGTGATGTAATTTTGATACTAAATACACCATTTTTGACTTAGAAACTTGCTTGGACTCATGCTTTTTCATTAAGTTGTGTGAATAAGAGAGTTGAGGTTGAATTTGATGATTTTATGACTAATTCCCTTTGTTTTGATAGAAAATGAGTTAATACAGGAAGCATAGATGAAATGCTAAGGATATAGAGCTCAAAAAGGCCTAGAAAAGCACTAGAAGAGGGAACCGCATGAAGCTTGGGCGACCTGCAGGAAGCTTGGGCGTGGAAAAATCGCTGCCCTCCGCCCAAGCGTCGGACCCCTGAAGCTCGGGCGAAATTGAAGGCTCAAGCCCTACGAAAATCAACGTCCACTGCCTGAGCGGCCAAATTGGCCGCTCGAGCGTCGCGCGTTGCTGATCCGGCCCAATTTTTGCTCTGTTTCGACTCTTTTGGACCAGGCCCTGTTTCTACTCTTCTCGAACTTTATTTATAGGACCCAGCCGCTCTAGGTTTTGTGTCTCTGGCTGGAGCAACACAACAACACACTCTTCTACTCTCTGAAGGCGGATCTAGAGGCGGAAGCTTCCTCTTCTACTCACTATCTCATGCTTTTCCATTATTCATATAGTTTCTCCATGTCTATGGGGAACTAAACTCTATTTGTTGTTGGGGGAATGATGTAACTTAGTGAACTCTCATGTATTTGAATTGATTCTTAATTTATATGCTTTTTCATTAATTATTAGGAAATTCATCTGTTTCAATGCTTGCTCTATTTAACTCATTTAGTAGCATGATTTATGAATTGCATGAGTGCCGGGAGGTTCCTTACAATTCAGGTTCTTGTTGAATTCTCCCAAGGGTAATATTTCTCAAGGATGAGGGTATGAGTACTTGGTCGTCTTAAGCTCTTGATCTTCAGACTTAATTTTCTAGGAATGCTAGGAATTACACAAACTAGGAATTAAGGCAGGCTTATTGCGCCGAGGGATCGGGTTCTAAGTAATTTAGTGAAAGACGTTAATATTAATGTAAAAAGAAGAATTCTTATATACATGAGAGTAAACTTGGCGAAATCAAACCCTAACAACATAATCATCTCATTTTATAAACAACCTCCGTTCATCTCTGTGTTACTCTACTATTAATCAATTGCATTCATATTTAATTTTCTGTCTTTGCATTTGAAACCAATGATCTCTTTTTATTTAAGTCTTAATTAATTGAGTTATCACACAACTGTTTAGTGCCGAGAGTCCTCTGGGATATGATGCTTGGTCTTACCATTTTATATTACTTGTGCGATTCGGTACACTTGCCGATCCATCAACAAGTTTTTGGTTTCGTTTCTGGAGATCAAAAATATTGTTAACAGTACAAAAAGAGTACTTATGATTGAAAGTGTATCAATGTAGAAGGACTCACCCTTGAAATGGAGATTGTTGAGATTTTAAATTCCTCAATGAGTAGAAACCTTGGATCAAGATTTTAACAAACCATTCTTCACAAGCCTATTGTGAATTTTGACCAAAATAGAAAAGTCAAGAAATTTATACATGATAAATGCAAAATAATCATGGAAAGTGACTCAAGCATGGACTAATATAAGTCATTGATCTAAATATATATTTGAATTTTTAAAATTCAAGTTCTCCCATCTTTCTACCTTTTCAATTTTTAGTCAACTAGAGTAGGTTTTTAAATTTGAATTTAGTTGTTATTTTAACACCTTTATAGTTCACTTAAACTTAGAATTTCATAACATAAAGGTTATAAATAGCTCACTCTATTATTTGTAAAAGAACTTTTTGACATATTGGATTTTGAAAGAGAATTTTGGACAATATGAGTGTGAAGGAAGTTTTTTTAATCTTGTCTTGATTCTTAAGAGTTTTGTGTTGATTCTTCACTTTGAACTTTTCTTGGAAATATGGAATTTTCTTTGTCTTATTCAAGTTTCACACCATTCTTCATCTCTTAACTCTTCTCATTCCTTTTGTGTACTTTATTATTTCCTTATTCATTTTGTGTTGTTAAAGTTCCTTTATTTTTGTTCTATTCATATATGCAAACTTTCACATGTGTGTCTTACTACATTGAACTGAAGACAAAAAATAACTCTTCATGAGAGAAGGACTTATTTTTCATGGGAGAGAAGGTTTCGTCTTATGAAATAAAGAAGTAAAGAGAAAAGTTGAATGCCTGCATATTTATATATAGAAAATTGATATGGAAAATTATGATATCTAAGTGTGCAAATTATACTCACATAAATCACCATATTTTATCATGATTAAGTTTAAATATTTGAAGATTTATCCATGATTCCTATTATAAGTCACTAACTTATAATAGATTCATATTTATTTTCTGCTCACACCCACCGGATGATCATAACCAAGAAAATAGTATAAGAGCATACAAATAAAACAACAAACAGAAGGGTAAGCTAGATCAACAAGAGATATTCATATTTATATAATTATATACACAATGCAAACCTCAATTCAAGAGGATACAATACACACCAATCACTCCATTCTTTTTATACTCAACCTAACTCATCCGGATTTTATATGAAAGTCGAACTATTGGTAGTCTGTTCACTTGTATGGTACAATTGGCACTCCCCAACACCATAAAAGGTTAGTCCATTTCAGTTCCCAAGGCTAAACTCAAAGCCTCAAGACAAGAACCTCCCGCTACTCTTACCACATGCATCATTCCTCTCTACTTGAGAATGAATGATCATTAGAGTGTCGGAATAGACCACCATTTCAAAGCTCCATAAATTCATACAACAACAACATCATTAACCAAGGTACTACCATGAAATCTCACCTTGAGCCATGGAGTTACGTTCACTAATCATGTTTCATAAGTAAAGAAATATTAACTCACAGAATTACTCAATATATTAAATAATAAATATACTCAAACATCATTCTCAATTGAATCAAAACACCTCTCACATCAATAAATAAAAAAACAAAACAGAAAAGACTAAACTAAAACCTGGACTAGTCTCTCAGCGAACCCCTGCTAAGTGACCCCAAAGTTCTCTCGCTCAGCGACTGTGCTCGCTGTGCGAATCCACAATTGGTATCTCCAGACTCCAAACCACTCACTCAGCGACCTAATTCACTGATTGAATAAAACTCACAGTGCTCCCAGACTTCAACCTCTCGCTCAACAACACAACTCGCAAGGCGAATCCTCCAGATAGTAGTTCAGACTCTCCAAACCTCGCTCAGCGACCCATCTCGCTGATCGGGATCTGAGACAGTGGTCCAGACCCCTAACTCACTCGCTCAGCGAACCCATTCGCTGATCGAATAAAACACACACTGCTCCCAAACTTTAATCTCTCGCTCAACGACTCTACTCGTTGTGTGAATGTTCATACAGTGTGTCACACCTCTTAGCCACTCGCTAAGCGACTCCTCTCGCTCAACGAGTCTGCATAATTCTATAGCACTAACTGCAGAATTATGAACATGCACTAAAAAATGACCAATTGTAATTATTTTTCCCAACTTCTAACCTTTCTAGATTGTGTTATACACCTAATTATACTCAACCAAGAGTGTTTAAACCCTGTTAACTTCATTCTAAAGTGTTTACTGACTAATTTATGCTTCTAAAACTAACAAATCTCAACCTATGAAGCCAATTTGAATTCTATCACTTTTGGCACATTTTTAAGAAACTTAAGGACCCTAACAAGTCTCAAATGACCTACCTAGCCTACCCCAACTGACCAATTCAGTACCCAACTTCTAAATCAAATTTTCATTATCCCACCTCGTCTAAAATAGCCCTAAACCAAGACAATTTGCATCTATTCACACCCATCCAATGTTAACACAGATTTATCACATTCTATAATCCAAAACAGTCCAAACATCATTCAGTGCAGTTCATACTCAAGGTTCATCCATTCACACTCCAAACAACCACAATTGCATACATTACGTCTACCATCAAAAACCTAATTTCACTTCAATACATATAATAGTCACATAGTCTTCACACATACACAATCAATGACCAATCAAAGTAAGAATCTAGCTTCCCTTACCTCAACTGAAATTTGTACAGCTCAAAGAAACCCTGATAGTTGCTTGTACCAGAAGGAAAATCTAGAAAAACCTACAAATCACCAAATGGTGATAGAAAAGAAATCTTAGAACCTAAATTGAGTCCAGAATTGAAGAAAAGAAACTCTTGATCCATGCAAACAAAACTTCTTCACAGTATCAATAATCCTAAACACCAAAGAAAGGGGTTTACCGCTTACCTGCTCGACTCAACAAATTGATCGGTCAGATTGGTAGCCCTTGACGTAGGGATTGTCTAGACACCTGCTGATCGTTGAACCGATGATCCAAGAGTGAGAAAGGTTAGAGAGAAGTGAGAGAAAATGAAGAAGATAATGTTTTAGAGAGATAGAGGTATTTTAGATAATGAACCGAGCTTTAGAAAATCCTATTTATATTATAAGATTATTTTATAATAAAATACTCGGTCTCATTATTTTAATACACCTATCTACTATAATACTCTATTTTTTAGGTTCTTACAACTTTAATAAAACATATTTTATTAATTTTTACTTTATTTTAATTTCAAAATTAAAATCAAAGATCCATCATATATACTGTAACTAAAATATGACATTGTTTGATAATTAATTTTTAATATAAATATAAAATATAATTGTTTAAATTTAAACTTTTAATTTTTTTATTTGAAGTGTTAAAATTCACTATAATTAAAGATGACGATTTAAAAAAATATTTGAAAAAGATCAAGGATTTAAAGCTATATGAGTTTTTAACATTTAAACTAAATGGAGTCATGTTTATAGGGATTTAATTTTTCTTCTTCTTCAAATTATGCAGTTAGTGAAATCATAATTTTAGTGATAACAGTTATAAATATCTTATTATATTTTATCTTTGAAAAAATTAAGTATTAATAAAAAAAGGATCCTTTTACGAATAATCGATCAAGAGAGAAAAATCTTGATTTAATTTGATAAAAAAACATACATTACACTTGAGAACCAAATATGATTTTCCAAAAAATAATTAAAAATTTTGTTCATCACAATTTGAAAACTCTCCAAACCCAAATTTATAACATAATAAAATATTAACTTAAGAACCATTAGTAAGAAGTTACAAACAAGGGAAAATTATTAAAAATATATATAGTCACCAGCAAGTGACTTTTAATATTTGTTTATTATTAAGTCGTTAATGATGGACTTCTTAATCATTATATAAAGATGATGATTAGGCAAACTATTAATACTAATTGACCCTACTTCTCCATGTTGTTTCTTATGCTAACAAAAGAATTGAAATGGTTTGGCACAAATGAGGGTCATAATAATGAGTGTACCAAAACATTTCTAATTAAGCTTCAATTTTCTGAAATGAGTTGAGTGTGGTACACATGTTCAATTTTTGTTCAAACTTTAAAACATAAACTTCATCAATTATAGTGATTTAGTGTGCAATATAAGGCACTAGTTTGAAGGAAGATTTTAAGCTAAAAATTTTGTATTTTTCATTGACTTGAATAGAACAAGTTTGTGTTAGATTACTAACAAATTGAGTGGTTGGACTAAAAGGGTGAAAAATAACTTGTTTGAAAGGAAATTAATGTATCATCTTCTTGTCATTTTGGAATGTCATGTGATAGTTTTTGTGCATCAAACTAAAGATGAGATATCATTTTCATGGTGCAATCATAGAGAACATTTCAGTACATTTTCTTGCTAGAAAACGATTGCAAGAAATTTACAGCTTTCTTTCTCTCTTTTTTGACCAAACATTTCAGTCAAAATGACACATCTAACCATCAAAAAGCATAGTTCATTGAACCATATAAAATCTCAAGGAAATAAATTATTTTTAAAAATATTAGTATTTCTTTGAGTTTGATTTTCTTTAAACAAGATCTCAAGTAGAGATCACAACAACAAAAAATCATTCTTGTTGTTATTTGCACGTAGACTTCACAATAAATATAAAAGTAGATATTTATAATGGATATCCATTAATAGCACATCTCTATGACTATTTTAATTATTTTTTGATAAGGTAGACACAAGTTGTGTTTATCCATACTCACAAATACTCACCCATATATATTTATTTATAATTTTCATTTTATATCAACTAATAAAATCTTATTTATTATTAATTTTAATCTTAACAATGAAGTAGTTAATAATTTTTCTTTGAATTTTGTTAAATCGAACTATCGTAATAAAGTTATTTATAAGAAAAAAATATTAGCAACTGAAAAATTGTTTAGAATTTAACTTTATAGATTCATATTTTTATCTAGATTTATTGAATCAAAATTGTTTTTAAAGAGATTAATTTCATTTAACTTCATACTTTGTTGTATATATAACTTATTTTTATTTATTTTTCGTACAAAGGAGAAATTTATTTATACCAGTATTTTATGATGCTATTTTATTTGGATTATATTTTAGGATAAACAAAAAACTATTTACATTTGTATTTTAAAGAAAAATTTAAAAAATATTATTTAAAATAAAAAATTTAAAATGATTTATAAATATCCATAGTATAAAACAATACATAGGTACCTACCTCACAAGTAAACAGACAAATAAAAGAAATAATAAGACATATATTTTTCCTCACAAGATAAATATGAGATAATTGCTACTTGTACCCTACGTGAGTTTTTTTGATCCTTAATATGAAATCGAGAATCTAATAAGAAAAAAGAAATAAACATTTTAAACAATTCCACTTGACTGGACTTAGATTAGATGGGTCTAACACAGCTTTATATATATATAAAAAAAAGTATTCTAAAAATTGGGAAAAAGCAAGAAACATCAATAATTGAAAAATTTGTGGCAACTTGCATAAGGATTATTAGTACCTTAGAAGTTTTTAATCAATAATGAGTTGGAAATCTACATAAACAAATGAAAACACGCATTAAAAGAAAAATTATTGGTGTTTAAATTGAAGTTCCTTGAGAGAGAGATTTTCTATTGTTGAAGATATTTGATAATGATAAAACCTTTGTTGTATTTGTGTTGTGTCAATCCTTAGCTGGCTCAATATCAACTAGATACCAAATGTGGAAAGCCATGGATTACACCAAAGGTGTCCCACTTATCTCATTACTTCTTTGACTCCATTTCAAAATGCTTCCTATCATAAATTCCATTGCTTCTGTCATTCATAAACTTGTTCTGTTATGTGAAACTTACCTGGCAACTATACCTTTATCCACCTAATTGATTATGCATTTTGCACCTATTCTTGTGCCAATTCTAAATTAAACCAAGTATTCTTTACATGTCTTTAATCAATGTCTAATTTGTGAAGCTTTCTGTGCATTATGTAAGATGAAATCAGTTGGGAATTCTTACATTTTTTAAAGAATCTAAAGCAAGTGAAACCATTTGGTTGTCATCACAAATTGTAGAGGATGCTCATGTTTTATTGTTAAGGGAAGTGCATCATCTTGTGTTGATAGGGAAGAAAGTGTAATTATCTTTATCTTCATTTAAAGTTGAAGTTACCAAGAGATAACTAAATCCAATCTGCATAATCATATAAACAACTTATTAAGATAATAGGTTTAAACTTAACTCATTTTCATAAAGTTTTGTAAAGTAAGATTTTTCTCCAACATACCTCTTTACGTCGAGATCATCGAAGGTGAGAATCGAGAAAATTATATAGATCCAAATTTCAACTAAGGTAAATTCTTATAACTCTAATACCATCTTAATTAATAAGTGAACTTTAAATTTAATTCACTTTTATCAAATCAACTTATAAAATATCTGATTGATACAAGATTTTCGACACAATTTGAATAGTCAACTAGTTACTTATTAGAATTTAAATCTTGAAGGCTTTCATTGAATTTAGCATAAGGTGAAGATGGATATTTGTTATCTCAAATAGTTAAATGAAGAGATATACTACTTTTCAAGAAGTTGAGCTTTCATTGATTAAAATGATACTTCACAGCATAGAGCAAACATTTGATCTCATACATGGTTCACTAAAATTAAGTAATTAAGCCTATCTTTATGCTTCAAATATTGAAAAGTATAAATAATGTTAAAAGACAAAGAACCATTTAGATATGGGTTTTAGAACTGGACAAAATTTAGTGTTAGCGTAAGCTTTGGATGAGTTGTGCCTGCAAGTTGAAAATGAAATAATTATTGAACTACTGCAACCCATTGTTTACTCCTACCATCTTTGGTTGGAACAATTACAGTGTTCTAATTGAAACCAAAAACAAAGAAGGCCCTAAAGTCAGAAAAGAAGAAAGTGAGATGTTTTGGGACGAATAGTTGCATGGACAACCTTAAGCATCTGCCACACAAGACAGAGAGCCTAGTCAAGGGTCCATTCGTGTGGGACATTAATGTCATGGCTCCCAGTTTCTATATTTGATGAAACCATAAAGATATTTAGAACATAGAAACAAAAACATCTTTGCGAAATAGCACATTTTAAATACATGTCAGAATACTGACTCTTCTTATCTTAAATGTTATCTTGGAGTATCCATGTCATGCACCAATCTTATTGGTTTGTAGAGTGGCAAAGATGATAAGAGCTTATGGAATGACCATGTTCCTTGTACCACAGAAGAGACTAGATTCTTTGAACAGTCCAACCAACCCTGTTTTGTAAAAGTGCTTACAAGCAACTTGGTTACTAAAAATTTTACGTCGACGCCACCACAATGGATTACTCTTTTCTTAATATTTCACCTGAAAATTGAAACTCAAATTCTTTCAAGGCTTCCCAATTCTTCTTATATATGGTGCAGTAATAAGTTTGGTACTGAGTTTTGTTAGGAAAAGTGAAAATTTGATACTCATTATTTATGCTAATGCATTAAGCATCTTTTACAATTTGTACCTTGACACATCAGTACACTGAGTTTTCTCTAGTCTGTGTGATGTATCAAAAGTTATTTTCATTTAAAGCACAAATCAACACTTATGTCTGTCAGTACTATTAAATTTGTCGCAGGCTTGTATCTGCTAAAATCACATTCAATCACATTTTTTATGAAAAAAATATGAACAATTTAGCAAAATGTTCCATTCTATGAATCTTTTTTGTTTGTTTAATTGAAACTGTTCCCTTTGGGGTGACATGGGCACTAGTAGTGGGGTTGAAGTCCTTGCTGAGAAGCAGATGGTTTTAGAAAAACAATGGATGCCATGATCAGTGATGAGTGACCAGAGCTTCAGTTGTGTCTGTTTGTCTGATGTGGTTGAAGGTTAAAACTATTAGCCTAAAATTTTATCAAAAGATGACTTGTTTGTGTCACTAAAAATGTTTGGTTGCAAACTGACCCCACAATTCAGCACCGGAAAACAATGACTTTGCACCCACTTCTCTCAGTAAAAGTACCTCACACACTTTTTGTGAGTGTATTTTAAGTCTCTTTGTCCCTCTTTCTCTTCATCATCCATTGGTTTTTCTTCTTAACCAACCCTCTCCCTCATTTAAATATGAAATAAACACACACACACCAGAAGAAAAAGAAGCATGAAAAAGATCAATCTTTTACTCAGAAAATGCAAGAGTTTGTCAAGGCAGCTAGGGAGATCTTCATCATACAGTAGCCTGAGGTCCAAATCCACAAAAGAAGACATATGGGGTGGCCATGGCATGCAAGAAGATGAACATTGTGAAACAGTGTTTGTTGGTAGCACAAGAAAACGGTATGTGATCAGCAAAAAATATCTGAATCATCCTCTTCTGAATGAACTTATCAACAAGTCAAAGCCAAAGGGTAGTGATGAGAGTAGTGTTTTGGTGGTGAACTGTGAGGTGGTTCTCTTTGATCATCTTTTGTGGATGCTAGAAAATGCAGATCCTAAGTTTAGTTCTGAGTCTTTGGAGGAATTGGCTGAACTCTACGTGTTTTGATAGCTTTCAATGTCGCAGATTGCTAAGGCCTAATGTAATTAAGTATATTGGGTTGTACCTGCATTTTGCAAAAAGTAATGGTTGAGTCTTCTTTTTGTTTAATGCTTCTGCAATTGCATAGTTCATTTATGTTCTATAACTCATCAGATTTGTCAAGAGTCGTATCATACACATATATATACATATACATAAACATATATGTATATATATATATATATATATATACGTTTGTGTGTTTTGTTTGTGTTGAAAGTTCTGGGGGTTCAAAGAGGTAGGAAGAAGTCATGAGAGCACAATAAGGATTTCTTTTTTCATAGATGCACACATGCACATGAGGTATATAGTGATCATGATGATGTTATATGATTCAAAGATTAGATTTGTTAATTCAGTTTTATAAAAAGTTGACAGAGGTAATAAATTGTAAGTGTTAAATACTTACTCTCCTTAATAGCTTTTTATAAACTGAAAAATTGGAAATCCTATTGTTGAACACTATGTAATGTCATCTTCTGTTTAATGAAATTTTAGAAAGCTAGAACTATAATCAACTCCACTTTTTGGTTTGAAAAATTAAATTTAAAAGAATAATTTTGATTGTCTTTTTGAAGATAAAAGGAGATTGAGGTTTTGATATTATTAAAAGCCTATGATGCTCTTGTCCCTTGCAAATGTAAATGACTATTCTTTAGAACCTTTTTATTTGTTAACTTGATTTTAACTTTGCGTAAAAGCAATTTGATAAACTACTATATATATTTATATCTCATATATACTTGCACTACCTTAGAATTTTGTGCAATTATAGTACCAGATGTAAGTTTATAACTTTAGAATTTAATTGGTCTATACTGTATTAAAACTATCAAAGAATAGTAAGACCTATATTTATTAATATTTTAACATACTATAATATATTATATTCAATATTAGTTAACATAAATGTAAAACTTTTTTACATTGGAAACTCATACTTTAATATCTTTATCATGTATGTTTGTTGGGGAATCAATGTAGTCTTGTGAAACTCTCATATATGGAATCTGTTTTTACATCTTTTAATTAAGACTTATGCTTTCTTTCATCATTAGTTAGGGTTTTTCCTCTTTGCTTAATGCTTGCATTGTTTAACTCATTCGATGCATGATTATTGGTTTTGTCAATAGGGGAACGTACGGGGAAGTCTAGATCCGGGGAATTTCTCCCAATTTTATATTGGTTGTCGTTAAGCTCCTATACTTATGAACTGATCATTAGGAATGCTAGGAATTGTATGAACTCGTGATTAGGGAGAAGCCTTCTGGAAAGGTACATTAGAGAGTGGCATTAACAATGATGATTTGACTGTCGAATTCCTTAAAATATATGAGAGTGGATAAGATGAAATTGACCCCCAACAAACATATTCATATCTATAATTCATTGAAAGTGTTTAGCTTTTGATTTTTGCCATTGATCAATATTCATGCATACATGTTTATTTTCTGTCTTGCATTCTAAACCACAAATATTTCGTTTGTAAGTCTGAGTTAATTAAGAAACCACATAACTAAACTAGGCCGTGAGTCCTTTGGGAAGAACGATACTTGGTCTGAAATGTCATCTTCTGTTTAATGAAATTTTAGAAAGCTAGAACTATAATCAACTCCACTTTTTTGTTTGAAAAATTAAATTTAAAAGAATAATTTTGATTGTCTTTTTGAAGATAAAAGGAGATTGAGGTTTTGATATTATTAAAAGCCTATGATGCTCTTGTCCCTTGCAAATGTAAATGACTATTCTTTAGAACCTTTTTATTTGTTAACTTGATTTTAACTTTGCGTAAAAGCAATTTGATAAACTACTATATATATTTATATCTCATATATACTTGCACTACCTTAGAATTTTGTGCAATTATAGTACCAGATGTAAGTTTATAACTTTAACTATCAAAGAATAGTAAGACCTATATTTATTAATATTTTAACATACTATAATATATTATATTCAATATTAGTTAACATAAATGTAAAACTTTTTTACATTGGAAACTCATACTTTAATATCTTTATCATGTTTGCATATTTTTATTATTGGTTTGAGCATAATTAAATGATAAAAGAGATTAAGGGGCTATAATACACAAGGAAATTAGTGTATTTTCATTTTGTTTTTCATTAGGGGTTAACTTGATTATATGTTCTTGGTCCAGTATACTAGTAACATATTAAAGGACTGTTTCTTCATGTCTCCTATCAAATTTCTTCTTAGACACCATTAATATGTGAATTTTAGGATTTTACTTGTCAGAACATATTAGACCAATTTCGGAAATAATTTTCCAGAAGACACTCATCGATTCTGGAAAAACCACACCCCTATTCCAGATCAAAATTTTCAAATATTTCTATGATGGAGTGCAGCAAGAAATTTGATAGGGTGCAGGAAGAACCCTATTAAAATAGCATGTGGCAAGATAGCTCAAGTAGACAATGAGAATCTTGACCCATTATAATATATATAATAAAAGTGTCCTTATGATGTAAATATCTTATAAGTTTTTAATTGAATAATTAATATTTTTAATTGAATAAATTAAAATAATAATTATTTTTATGTATGAAATTATTTTTTATAATTAATGATTAAAACTTAATTTATAGATTTTAATAATTTATATCTTTTAAATAATATAATAAAACTCTTTGTCATGTCAATTTCGCATCCATCAGAATTTTTTAATTTTGTATTTTTTAAAATGGTTTAAACATTTTACTTTTAAAACTTGAGTTTTTAATTTGATGAAAGATGAAAATATACGTGTTTCGTTCTCAAAATTTTTAACGAGCTTTTGCATTGTTTCAAATTGTAAATATAATATTGTTGAGCTTTTTTTAACTCAAGCTTTAAATGAATGCTAAGAGTGACCATTATTAGAGTTCTTTTGATTTCTTATTTTTATGGACATAAAAGTTTTACTAAGAAAAAGTTACGAATATAGATGTAACGCTAAAAGTTGTACCGAATGATACATTTGAACGATCGTTTCTTCATAAGAGTATTTTTTTTTATGAAGGTGTAACATCCCAAAAATACAGTATAAAACCATATCATAGAATACTCACATATTAACAATATTACAGTTCAGTTCAGAAAGAAAGGGTACACTTATGACCGAACGACCTTACAAAATATCACAGAAATTAAACTTTACAAAGCTAAATACTTGACCGAACAGTTCCAACAAAACAACCTTAAACCGAACGGATATACAAAACGAAATAACTATAACTACCAAACGGTTCTATGGTTCGGCCTTAACCTCCACTTCTTCAAGAGCCTCTTCCAGCAACTCTTCTCCTTTTGCTCACATAAGCAAGACCGAACGAGAGAAATACTTTTTAAACTAATCTAACCAAAGAGTTAGTGTAAGACCGAACGGTCTTTCACTTATCCACCAAATAGGACCGAACGGTCCAGGGGAGACAAAACTCTTCATAAGCGTAACACTTATAATAATAAGAAAAGACTATTGAATACACAACAACTTTGATCGAAAGATCTTTACTAGACAGAATCTAAGAAATAGGTGAAATACTATAGAATACATCTACTTAAAACTGACTGAATGATAAGGAAAGTTTTTATCAGAGACCTAATAGTTTAAACCGAACACTACAAACTAGGGCCGAACACTATTGAGCTTGGCCGAACACTCTTAACACCCAAAGCATATATATTAAGGAATATATTGTATAACCGAGCAATTATTTCGAAGCCTAATACTACTGAGACCGAGCACTTGGTTTGTGACCGAGCACTACCGAGACCAAGAGCTAGGTTTATGACCAAGCACTACTGAGATTATACAATGAAGTAATATATTCTAATTACAATTACATATGACTTATTTTCAACAATGGATAGATGTAATATTTAAGAACTTAGGAATTTTTGAATATTTTAACTAAGCTGATTTAAGAAGTACAAAGGAGAAGCTATACGTAGACCGAACGCTCATTTACATATATAATAATATAAAATCGATCGGTCATTAACTAAATTCTCTATAGAAGAAGAATTCAGTTTAAACCGAACGCTCAAAGGAAAACCGAACGGTCAATAATGACTCTCGGTGTCAAACACAGGATTATACAGAAAGCTACAGATAGAAGATCAAACTCTATCTCAACCTAGTCTACCTCAGTTATAAATCATTCATTCATATAAACAACATACAGTAGCATCAATACTTCATGTTCATCAAATAATGAAACCAACATACAACCATTCAGAACAAGAATCATAATCAAATTTTATAAGCTTCCCTTACCTCTTAAGCTTAGCCGAACGCTCACAATTTGTATAAGATAATTCACCACCAGAATTCTTTGTTTCCTACGGTCACGATTTATGAAACTAAACCAAACAAAAGACCAGAAGTGTGCTCAGAATGAGATGGCAAACTCATCCAACTAGAAACTCGGTTTGCATGTGATAGAAAACAACATTGTTGAGAGAGGAATGAACTTACCAGCTCAAACCAGCAACTTGATCGGTGAAAAGTGAAGCTCTTAGCACCTGGAAGACTCAGACGTGGTTTAATTGAAGATTGGAAGAAGAAAAGGGTAAGATTTTGTAGAGAGAAGAAGAAGATTTTAGAGAGAAGTAGGAGAAATGAAGAACTCAGAATATTTGGGAGAGAATGGTGCATGCAAAAAAGTGGCACGAATTTTGAAAACTTTAACTTATAAACTACCGCCAAAACCGATCGGCCACTCAACTACTCACACCTGTCTTCCACTTTCTGATTTTCACTAACACCTGGCTTCCACTCACACAAGGTTTTTAAGGGTTCTGACACACGGTTAAGAAACAGATCGAATGGTCAGTCCACAAAAGATTAATTTTAATTTTTAATTATGACCAATTGAATCATAAGATAAATATTGATTATCACCAATTGAATCATAATTAAGTCATTGCTAATCAAAAGTCTATTCTGAAATCTATAAATATAAGTAAGAAGTTAGATGATTGCATTTAATATACCATTAATATTTGAGCATTCGAATCTTTATTGATTTTGACATTGGAGTACCTTTTGCAGGAGCATTTGAATCTTTATTTGTGCATGCAAAACCGCACAAGAGGGCAACACGAGAGCAGGCAAGGGCGACCCCTCTGTTCATATACGGTCAACATGGCTGACTTGTTACCTTTCACCCCGACCATCATGAAGACACCCATGCCCGATCAGTGGATCCCGCCCACCTTTGAAAAGTATGATGGGTCAACTGACCTCGACGAACATTTAAGGATGTTTGTGAAACATATTGCCTTCTACATTGTAAGTGATCTGGTGTGGTGTAGAGCCTTCTCCCTCACCCTCAAAGGAGAAGCCTTAGCATGGTTCAATTCCTTGCTACATAACTCAGTTGATAGCTTTGCAACTGTTTACTTGCTCTTTGGCAAACAATTTGTAATGAGCCGATCACAACACCTAACAACCCTTGTGTTGATAAACCTCAAGCAAGAGAAGGATGAGGACCTTATGGACCTTCATGGATAGTTATGAAAGGACCTCTTGATACATCCTAGGAGATGTAGAGAAGATGATCCGTGAGATTGGAGGTGCAAAGAGACTTGGACAGCTTGCTAAAACCAACGGAACAGTAGCATTAGCAGCTGCAGACTTGGAATTTCATGAGCAGATTGGTTAGGAGTTTTGGATGTGAAGCAGCGGATGATTGGTGATTATGGTGAATGGATATGGAGGCTAGCTTAGAGAGATGATTAACAACTCAGACGGCTTCCTAGAGTGGAAGAAAGTTGCAATGGAGATCAAGCTAAGAAGTGACTCTTGGAGAAGGAATTTGCTAAACATTTCAGCAGATATTCTTTACTACAATCCAAAAGTGATTTACAAGCTTTTCCTATGAGATTTTATAGATTAATCTCAAGGCTTTAAGCAAGCAATTTTCACGTTGCAGATCTGAACCCATGTGCTACATGTATGGCTTCTAAAACACGTGAAAATTGAGTTTTATGTGAAAAAAACATTTACTAATGCAGCCCCATAGAAGGATAAGTACACCCCTTTTTGTATAGAAATTTCCTTTTTACCCTTCTCCATGTTTTGGCAGATTTGGCATATCTTCTTGTTCTCCAATTTTCCATCCAAAGATAGCAAATAGTACTTGACCTTGAGGAGAATATTCATCTTGGAGCTTTTTGGCCATTCCTCTTGTGATGGGTCCTATGGTGTTAGACCTTCTTGTATCACCTCTCGAAAAATCATGGACCTTAGTTACGAGTTTGTATTACAACACGTGCTGACGACCTTAAGACCAGGGCCATTTACTGATAGCTTGTGTATGCAGCCAACCAAGACGATGAACGAACTGAGGAAGAAGGATGTGTAATATGTGAGAGTTAAAGACATGTGAGAGTTCCACAAGAACCAATAGGAGGTTGCAATTAGTGAGAAAAAAGAGGGAAAAAAGCCTAGCGATGGTAACAAAAGGGGGCGGGTCATGGGTAAAGGACCTCCCTTGAGGACCACGTTTCCGTCAGTAGACCCCTCTCAATGCGCCTAGAGTAAAGATTCTAGAGGAGGCGCTCTTTGCTTACCTCCTTCCACAAAAAAGAAGTCAACCCCACAAATATTAATGACAATAAACATTGTTGGGATTACCAAAATATGAGGCATACAATGGAGGAGTGTACGACTCTCTGTGACAAGATCGAAGAGTTGATGCGTTCGAGTCTTCTTCACAAATATGTTAAGACCGAGTGGGTGGATAAGAGCCCTTTGCATAGAACAAGCCCCGACAGGAGAAATCGCTCTCAACACTCCTTGAAGACCAAACGATGCCATGACTCTCAATAAGTAAAAGTCGGGACCGCTCGCTGTGTAGTCATATCAACACGATATCGAGAGGATTCGCAGGTGAAAAAAATGCGTGACACTTGATCAAACACCCATGGTGTCTTCACCACCAGCCACAAGCCGAACGATGATCTTCGTGAAAAGGTCCTCCTTTGGATTTCAGGAAGACATGATTATTGAAAAGAAACGAAGAATTTAGTGAAACTAACCATGATCATTCGATACATGCAAGCAAATAAAATCGTACCAAACACCTCATTGTTGAGGATTTTAGACCTAAGAAGGTTGATGAGACTTCGGGAAGGGAGGCAATGGTGTTGTTTGTTGATTATTTTAACTACTTCCAGCTCTTCGGATATTATTATTGTTTTGTGCCAAAAGGTAACTTTCCTAGGGTTCTATGTCCAATAGGAAAGAAATTTTTGTCGATCAACCTTTTCGTAAAACTGTACCCGATCGACATTTTTTATCCTCACCTTAAGGTACCCGGTTTTAATCCCATAAAGGAGGCGTTGAACACAGTGAACAACCACTTCCACTTAATGGAGATAAGAGACATCTAGCTCTTCTTGGCATTCGGGCGGGTACAAAAGTAATGAAGAAATATGAGAGGAGTTGGAGTGAGGTCTAGCGTTGAACACAATACCTTAAAGGCCTGCGCAAAGCTCCACCCATTCGAGTGTAGTGGAGTACGAGCTACGTTGAGTTCCCTCAGCATACTTATTTGGAACTCGTTGAAAGTTGGGTGGACAAGCAGGTCCTTTAACAAGCTGGAATACTTGAAGAAGAAATCATGTGAAGCGATCATTTTCCCATGGTACATCCGATCATTTTTCTTGCAAACTATAAGTTTGAAGAAACAAGCGTTATCCGCAGCCTTCACAAGTGGGATATGCTTAGTGAACCACCCAAATTCCCCACCCGTGTTGAAGTTGGACACAAACTTCCCCACCTCGCGGGATGCCCAATCATAGCTTGGCATAACTGGCAATGGCCATGTGAAACCATCCCCCTCCTCTATCACATCAATCTTTATTGCTATGATAGTATCCTCGTCGTTAAGCGACATGATGTTATTCCTATTTACATTAACAACTCATCATCTAAATTTGCATATCTCTTGATTGATCCTAAGATGGAGGACGAGTCGTTAATGACACCAACAACGAAGAAGAGTCGTTGTCTACGTACCTGTAGTCACCCTTTCCTTCAGACTTCTCAGACGATCATACAAAGATAATTGACATTGTTACCTAAAAGAAAAGAAAGAGTTAGACGCTAGGTTATCATAAGAAGACGAGAAAACAATGGTGAAAATGATGGAGAGGCCCACCACAATTTATAGATAAGGAGAGCCTCCTTGAAAATCATCTTCGGTCGTTAGATAAAGTTAGATTTAATGGCTCATAGCATCTGAAATTTCGTTTTCTAAATGGCATGAAGTTCGAAGCACCATGCATCTCCCTATCAACTATCATGTCTCTCTCCTAACAGTCATATTTTTAAATGTGTCAACCGAATAGCGCAGAAGATGGATGCTTGCACAAAAATGTAGACCGAATGGGGCAAAATCAACTCAAACTCATTCGCTTGTTGAGACAGGTTCGGGCTTATGGGTTCTGTGTACTCTATAACCGAACGGTCATATGGCGGACCAAACGGTCATTCCTCCAAAAGAGTCATCTTCGCAATGACACGATTAGGAAATAGGACCGAACGATCAATCCAAAAATTCATTATTAATAAACTACTTCTTTTATTAAAAAAATACTAATTATAGTATAATGATAACTTTATTATGAGGCTAAAACAATATTCTTGTTCAGATTAGTTACTAAGAACTGTATTCTTTTATATTTTATTTTTTGCATTTTCAAGAAATAAAATACAAAAATAGAAAAAAAAAAGATATATCTATGATACTTAAGTAATAAATCTATATAATAATAGGGTTAAATATATTTTTGGTTGCTTAACTTTCATTGAAAATTAGAATTAGTCTCTCTTTGAAATTTTAGACCAATTTAGTCTCCAAACTTTAGAAATGTGTGAATTTAGTCATTTTAACTAAATTTTGTTAACTTTATTTGATGTTTCAAACACGTTTCTTAGTTAACATTGAAGAAAAAATGTGTCAATCTGTGTAAACAACTCAAATGCTATCATGAAACGCACTTGAAACATCAAATAAACCTAACAAAATTTAGTTAAAAGGAATAAATTCATACATTTCTAAAGTTTGGAGACTAAATTAGACCAAAGTTTTGAAGAAGGACTAATTCCAATATTCACCGAAAGTTAAGGGACCAAAAACATATTTAACCATAATAATAAATATTTAATTCATTAACTGCGATAAATATATGTTTATAATGTTAGGGTAAATTAAAATATATAAAATGGAGGAATTGTTTTTCATGAAAATGGTTTTTCTAAAAAAATAGATCACCAATTACTTTTTGGCACTATTAAATAATTATTAAATATATTTATTAAATCTATAGATTTTGAGATATTTTTTAATTTATTTATTTATTTTTAGTTTAAAGTGCATATGATGACACCATTAAAATGTATAAGTTTTAGAGCTAACAAAAGTATTAAATTTTAGTAGAGGTTAATTTTTCGGAGGTAAGTTTCCAACGGTTTTTACAAAGCAGCACTTAAATATATATTTTTTCTAAAAGAATTTCGACGGATCCTAAATAAGCCGCCCCTAAATGAACTTTTTTTTTGTTTTAATTTCTACAACCCGTGCTCAGACATTTCCTTCTTCACTTCCAACCCTCTTCCCTTTTCCCAAACCCTAAAAAATATTCCATCAATATTGCCATCGTTGGCGGAAGCTACCCTTGGTGGGCATTGCTTTCTGGCGGCCATTTTCATCGGAAGGTGGAGACATCTCCCCCACCGTGAACTCGATTCTTCTCCGCTTCCTCAAGGATCACTATCAAGAACTCGCCAAAATGAACATACTCCTGCAAGCTCTCTCTCACTCTCTTTATCTGTTAGGGTTTTACTCTAGGTCTAGACACAACTACTCTGAACTCACAAGGTTCGGTTCTGAAACGCAACTAGGACGAGTAAGGGGTAAGCGTCTACGTCATGCGGTTTTCGGCCCCCAAGATTGAGATTCTGCCATGGATCAGCGCTTATGTCGACGTCTCCAAACCCTTGTGGAAGGAATTGTTGATTTTCCTCTACTGTTTGTACGAGAACGATTCACTCTTCTTCAGTCTTCTAGCTGAAAAAATATTATTTCATGATTTCTGAATAGTCTGTAAAGTTTGTATTGATGGAGCTAATTCGATCTTTGTTCTTCTCCTTTTTAATTTTGAAGGATTATAGGAACATAAATCTTTAATCAGAATGTAGCATGGATCTTGCTCTGGTGTTGAACTACTCTTTTTATTTTATTTTTGCAATGTAAGAAGTTATTGGCTTTTCAATTTTTCATAGAAGAACATAGAATAACATGCATTTTTCATATCACAAAGAATGTTTCTAAAAAACTTGTTCATCACACATCACAGTTTAATCTTCCTCTCTGTTCTTTTCTTCATCTGTTTGTTTATATTCTCTTTTCAGTTATCAATTATGGCAATAGCTTTAGAGACTCAGTTCCATGTTTTGGCTGTTGATGGCAGTCTCATTGACAAAATGTTGATTGAGAGACTCTTGAAAACCTCTTCCTTCATTAGTCATCAAGGATCAACAGGTGAGGATGTTGAACCAACCCTTTTGAAAAATTTCAAATTCAAATAATATATAGTTAAATTTTATGTTTGACCTTAAAACAAAATCAAATTTACATGATTATCTTTTGTTGGAATTATTTTTACTAGAAAAACGGGAAAGATTGATTACTTTTTATATAAAAATTTTGATATAATTTTTAACATAAAATCTTAAGACTTAAAGTTTATAGTTTTTGTTTTTTTTTTAATATATTTTTCAATTTGACTGATATGATTCAACTTACAGTAACATATTTTTCAGTATAAACTTTCTTAAATTAAATTACTCATATCATGGTTCAATCCATACTTCTCATACATTAACTCATCATCAAAACCATATGCTAAAATCTGATACCATAATTCATAAATAACAAAATTTAATATAACATACATCCAACACAGTACAATTTCACAGAACGATCATGCAACACAGTATAACTCAAGAATTAAATTTAATAAGCTTCCCTTACCTGGTTCAGTAGTGAACGTCTAAGAGTGTGATTTTGACTCGTCCAACTATGGTTCTCTACTCTCAACAAATTTTTCTTAATTTCTTCAGCTAAATCTAACCAAAAGAAAACGTAAGAATTTAGTCTACACCCTTGCATGCAACTGAATCTGGGTTTACAGGTAATCCAGAAACGAGCTTCTAGGTTGGGAACTTACCGGTTATAGAATCGGGAGTTGTTCGGTCCAAAATAGAGCTCACAATGCAAGGAACGTTCCTACGGCTCTGAAACGTGATCGGAGAAGAGAATGGTAAGTTGCAGAAGAGAGAAGGAGAATGGTTCTAGAGAGAAGACGGAGGAAGATGAAAGAACAAGTTTCTGGAAAGAAGGTGTATGCAGAGGAGAATGAAGGGTTTTTCTGAAAAACTCAGTTTTGCTCCACTGTTGAAAACGAACGTCCCCCTCTCCTATTGACACCTGGTTTCCATTCACTGTTTTTGAACCTTCTGAATGGACATATGGCAGACGCGAGTCAGAGAGGATAAGTGCACATTAATGACACTGCACGTGTAACGTGGTGCATTAATGGAAGCATCCTGGTGACTCAGCAGTCAAATTTATTGTGACGTGACAATCCCCCTAACTACAAAAATTTTCGTCCTCGAAAATTAAGTCTTACCAGGAAATAAATGAGGGTATAAGTCCTTCATAGCGTCCTCTATTTCCCATGTTGAGTCGCCCGTCTTTTCGTCCCACACCACTTTAACTAACCGAACGTTCTTTCCCTTGTATAACTTGGTGCGGACGTCTTCAACACGAATCGGCTTCATCTCCAGCGTTCGGTCTTGCCGAAGACGAACGTCTTCTAACTCCAATATATGCGAGGGATCAGCTACGTACTTTCTGAGTTGTGAGACGTGAAATACAGGATGAAGGTTGGATAATTGTGGAGGTAAAGCTAACTCGTATGCGACAGGTCCAATCCTTCTCATAATCTGATATGGCCCCACGAACTTGGGAGATGACTTCTTGGATCGCAACGCTCTGCCCACTCCAGTAGTTGGATTTAGTCTAAGAAAGACATGATCGCCAGCTTTAAACTCTAAGGGTCGTCTCCTCTTGTCTGCATATGACTTCTGCCTGCTTCTAGACGTCTTCAACCTCTCTTGAATTAACTTCACCTTTTCAGTCGTTTGTTGAACGAGTTCGGGTCCAGTCAATACGTTTTCTCCTTCTTGAAACCAACAAAGTGGCGTACGACATTTGCGTCTGTAAAGAGCTTCGAAGGGAGCCATCCCAATGCTGGACTGGAAGCTGTTGTTGTAGGTGAACTCTACTAACGGCAATACTTCGTCCCAAACGCCCATGTGATCCAGCACGCACGTCCTCAATAAGTCCTCGAGCGTCTGGATCGTTCTCTCGGATTGACCGTCCGTCTGAGGATGGTACGCTGAACTCATTTGGAGTTTGCTGCCCAGTTCGCTTTGCAACGACTGCCAAAACCGAGAGGTGAACCTTGTGTCTCGGTCAGAAATGATGCTGGACGGCACTCCGTGCAGACGATCGATCTCTTTGATGTAGAGTTTGGCCAAGTTGGTCATGGACATCTTCAAGTTGACAGCTAGGAAGTGGGCACTCTTTGTTAAACGATCCACTATCACCCAAATGGAATCGTGATTCTTGACCGTGCGAGGTAAATGAGTCACGAAGTCCATTGAAATGCTGTCCCACTTCCATTCGGGAATTTCCAGAGGCTGCAGTAGGCCGCCCGGTCTTTGGTATTCAGCTTTAGCACGTTGACATGTTAGGCATGATGACACAAAACGTGCAACATCATTCTTCATCCCTGGCCACCAGAATGATTGCTTGAGATCGTGATACATCTTAGTCATGCCTGGATGCATGCTAAGACGACTGTGATGTCCTTCTTCCAATATAATTCGCTTCAGCTCTCCATCATTTGGAACGCACGTCCTACCCATATAACGTAATAGGCCGTCCGTTCCAGTGTTGAAAAATCTGGCCTGATCTGCACCGAGCGCGCCTCTTATCTTCATCAACTCCTCATCTTCTAATTGCTTCATTCTGATCCGCTCAAACACGTTACTGGATATCCTAAGGTTGCAGCATTTGATGCTGTCCGGTTCTAAATTGAACTGCAACCTTAAGTTTCTAAAGCTTTCCACTAGACTTAACTCACGTACCATCATAGCCGAGACATGTACCACCTTTCTACTTAATGCATCTGCCACAACGTTCACTTTTCCAGGATGGTACAGCAACTCGAAGTCATAGTCCTTCAAGAACTCAAGCCACCTCCTTTGTCTCATGTTTAGCTCCTTCTGATCGAAGAGGTACTTGAGGCTCTTATGATCGCTGAAGACTTGGAAAACGGATCCATACAAGTAGTGCCTCCAAATCTTCAGAGCAAAGACGACCGCTGCCAGCTCCAGGTCGTGCGTTGGATAATTCCTCTCATGTATTTTCAACTGCCGAGAGGCGTACGCCACTGCTCGTTTATCTTGCATCAGTACACAGCCCAAACCTTGATGAGATGCATCACAGTAGACTTCAAATGGTTTGGCCGTGTCCGGAATTACCAAGACTGGAGCGCTCGTCAACTTCTGCTTCAACTCTTGGAAGCTGGATTCACACCGATCGGTCCAAGCGAACGGGTGATCTTTCCTGGTCAGCTGAGTCAACGGTGCTACTATCTTAGAAAATCCTTCTATAAAACGCCTGTAGTAGCCCGCCAGTCCCACAAAACTCCTAACTTCAGTGACCGAGCGCGGACTCTCCCACTCCAATACCGCTCGTACTTTGGCAGGATCAACTGAAATTCCACCAGCAGACACCACGTGACCCAAGAACTGTACTTCCTTCATCCAGAATTCGCACTTGGACAACTTAGCGTACAGCTCTCTTTCTCTCAATACTCCAAGTACCAACCTCAAATGCTCTTCGTGCTCTTCACAGCTCTTGGAGTAGATGAGAATATCATCAATAAACACCACTACGAACTTGTCCAAATACGGCCTGAAGATTCTATTCATGTAGTCCATGAAGACTGCTGGAGCGTTCGTCACGCCGAACGGCATGACCACATACTCATAATGCCCATACCGAGATCTAAAGGCCGTCTTCTGAATGTCTCCTTCCTTAACCCGAATATGGTGATAGCCTGATCTTAGATCAATCTTTGAGAATACGCTCGCTCCATGTAATTGGTCCAGTAGATCGTCAATCCGAGGTAGTGGATATTTGTTCTTGATGGTCAGCTTGTTCAATTGCCTATAATCAATGCATAAACGAGAGCTGCCATCCTTCTTCTTTACTAACAATACAGGTGCTCCCCAAGGTGATACGCTCGGTCGGATGAACTTCTTATCCATCAAATCTTCAATTTGCTTTTTAAGTTCCACCAATTCAGCGGGCGCCATTCTATACGGTTGAACAGATATGGGTGTTGCGGTCGTCACCAGGTCAATGGTAAACTCCACCTCCCGAACGGGAGGCAATCCAGGTACATCATCCGGAAAGACGTCCGGGAATTCATCTACCACCGATCGTCCTTCACTGTACTTGTTGAACGATCGTTCAAAACTCTTAGTTCCAATCTCCCTGTCTTCATGCGTCATTATCAAAAAGCAGCTAGCCCCCTCCATGATATCTTCTTTCAGTTTACCGAGCGTCACACCCAAATCCTCTTCGTCTTCTTCAGGAAAAATTAACTCCTTAGCTCCACAATCTATGAGAATGCGATTGGTATTCAGCCAATCCATTCCCAAAATTACTTCTAAGTCCTTGAGAGGCAAACATATGAGGTTCACCTTATATCTACGCCCTTCTACCTCAATAGGACATCTAACACACATGGTAGACGTCCTAACCTCTCCAGCCGCTGGGGTTGACACTACCAAGTCGAACTGCATCTCACTCTCGGCTAATCCCAGCTTATCAATGCACGCCTTCGAGATGAAGGAGTGTGTCGCCCCCGAGTCAAACAATACGCAACATTTCATTCCATATAACAAGCACGTGCTGGTAATAAGTGTACCTAAACTCGCTGCCTCTGCACCAGTAATTGCATATACACGCCCAACAGCTTGGGCTCGTCCACCACCTCTTGCTTGATTCCTTTCAGTGTTGGGTGGTCTCATCACCGCACGTCCACCCATATTACACTCGTTTTCCAAGTGGCCGTGTCTTCTACAACGAGTGCAATATTTCACTCCTATCAATTGAGGGCAAGCTGACTTGTAATGGGGCCCTCCACATTGAAAACATCTTACTGCCCCCTGTTGTCCCGACTGTCCAGCAACTACCATTGTCTGCGATCCACTTGACTGTCTTGGACGAGCGTACGACACCCTATTTCGGTTCAGATTCTGCCTTGTTAGGATCGGTCCCTTGGAGACTTGTTGTTTCTTATGTAATTCGGCTTCGGCCATGTTCTTCTCCAACACCTTTGCCCTCTCAACCATTGCAGGAAATGAGCGGATACATAGGCTGGAAATTAATACCTTCAAATCACTCCTCAGCCCATTTTCGAACTTCCTGCATTGCCATTCCTCACTGGTTGCCATGGTGTTGAAACGAACCAAGTGTTTAAACTTGTTCGTGTACTCAGAAACAGTCATTGCCCCTTGTACAAGCTGCAGGAATTCTACCTCTTTAGCAAAACGTACGATGTCTGGAAAATACTCCTCATAAAATTTTCTTCTAAACACCTCCCAAGTAACCGGCTGGTGAGCGTCCGTCAATATCGCCCTCATGCTCGCCCACCAGTGGCTAGCTTCTCCCGTCAACAGATATTCTAAGTAGGCTAAACGGTTCTCATCTGGGCACCTCTTAGCATTATAAATTCTCTCCATGTCTTGTAGCCACTGATCGGCCTCATCCGGAATACACTTCCCACTGAACTTAGCCGGATGATGTTGGAGGAAACTTTCTAGGCTCCATTCAGCATGTGGTTGGGCAGCGTTGGAAGAGGACGCTCCTGGCGTGCCTCTGGTAGCAGCAAGAATATCCATTAGCTGCCTCTGAGTCGCTTCAGTGTTAGCGCGAGCGGCCTCCATACTCTGCATAGCGGCCTGGTTTTGCTGCATCAGTGTGGCGTTCTGCTCCAGTAACGTTGTGTTTTGTTGATGCAGTCTTTCAACCACAGTTTCCAACAACCTAGTGTTGCTGGACGTATCAGACTCGTTCGGTTGCAGAGGAGGAGGGAGTCTAGGCGCCATTAGTTCTCTGGACCAGAGAAAAACGAGCGTTAGTAATGTTCAAGAGTTAAAACAATAACTCATTAAACACATAATAAGCACACAGCAAAAACATAGTGAACTCATAACCTACAGTGTTCCTTAAAAGAACAAAACTGCTCTGATACCAATAATGTAACATCCCAAAATTATACAGTCATCAACTATATACTTAGAATAATCACATTTATCTATATGGCAAAACAGTCTTAAAATAACAATGATTAAATTCGAGAATGGCCGAACGGCCTTAAATGCATTCATAAGATACGAGCGTTTACAAAACACTGAGGACGAACGGTTTACAAAATAAAATACCAAACGTCCAAGTATTTACATCCAGTAAAAGGGCGCTCGCTCACAAGCGGCCCGCTATTCTAAATACACTAACTAAAAACCGAACGCACTACTGTTCGGCCTTCACTTCTACTTCCACTAGATTTTCTTCCGCAATGAATCCTTCTTCAAGCGTTTGCTCCAGTGAGGCATCTCCTTCTGCTCACATCCACACGGATGATCATTGCAAGGACATGACGGACATACATATACCGACAACACAATGGAAATGCAAGGGTAAGCTTATTGAATTTAGTTCAAGTAAACACACATACATTTCATACATATCGAATACATTAAAATAATTCAAAACACATACATTTAATTCATCCATTAACTCAATCAAACTCTTGATACTAGACTGACCGTCCGGACTGTATGAATTCTGTGTAGCTACGACGTCCATGCACCCAGGTGGGATAGCTGGAATACTTGTCAGCTGCCACCTGAGGTTAGTCCGTTCTGTCCAAGTTACAGTTATGGACTAAGACCTCCTGCCATTCCCACACATGACATACTCCTCTCTACTTGAGAACGAGCACTCACGGAATATCAGGATGACCCGCCAGCTAAGCTTACCACATTCATACTTTACAAAATCTCAATTTCCATTCAAGAGTCGTTCCTCCCTGCAACACTCGTCCAAAATACACAATCATAATTCCATCTCTTATAACGTTCGCACATTTTAATCTTTCCTCTTATTCACATTTTCATTCTTAGTTCCACTTTAATAAAAGGACGAACGTCCAGCCCTCTTTGTAATAGAGGACGAACGTTAACCCAATACCGAGAAAGACTCGTTCATGAGCAGAATAGAAAACAACACAGGTTTATTAAACGAAATTCATTCCAACTTGAATCAGTTAAATGAACTGACCCTAGTACGATTTGGATAATACTTAGAAGGAAGTAAGTATGAGAACTCTAGGCCAAACTCAAAAGAATATAAACACTAAGAGAAGAAATAAAAACTTTATCAAGATCCAATCATTTAGGAAGAACCGGGTGCCAGTAAATGACCGAACGCGGTACGCGAATTTACTGAAATTTAAAACGAACGCTATTTAAATTTATGGACGAACACTATTAAAATTCAGGACGAACGCTATTTCAGTTCATTGATAATTACGGAAAGAACGAACGTTCGGTATAGGACCGAGCGCTACTTCTCGTTTACGCTTTGGGACGAGCGTTCGGTATAAGACCGAGCTCCACTAGGGACATACGATTTGGGTCGAAACCCATTTCTGATTCAAAAACTTAGAATTTACATTTTTAACAATATGACTAAGTGCCTGAAGGTGTATTCTCAAACTTCTCAAGTCCTCACACAATACTCAGGATATTTACGTCTGGCCGAACGCTCAAACTTACAGTTATGTATAAGAGGGCGTTCGTCCTCAAATAGAATCCTTTCCAAATGAAAGGGTTCAGTTATTTCAAAGAATTTACTGGAAATACCGAACGGTCAAAGACCGTTTCGATAACGAACGTTCATTATCATATAGTTTCATACTCAGATTCAACTTACAGTAACATTTTTCAGTATAAACTTTCTTAAATTAAATTACTCATATCATGGTTCAATCCATACTTCTCATACATTAACTCATCATCAAAACCATATGCTAAAATCTGATACCATAATTCATAAATAACAAAATTTAATATAACATACATCCAACACAGTACAATTTCACAGAACGATCATGCAACACAGTATAACTCAAGAATTAAATTTAATAAGCTTCCCTTACCTGGTTCAGTAGTGAACGTCTAAGAGTGTGATTTTGACTCGTCCAACTATGGTTCTCTACTCTCAACAAATTTTTCTTAATTTCTTCAGCTAAATCTAACCAAAAGAAAACGTAAGAATTTAGTCTACACCCTTGCATGCAACTGAATCTGGGTTTACAGGTAATCCAGAAACGAGCTTCTAGGTTGGGAACTTACCGGTTATAGAATCGGGAGTTGTTCGGTCCAAAATAGAGCTCACAATGCAAGGAACGTTCCTACGGCTCTGAAACGTGATCGGAGAAGAGAATGGTAAGTTGCAGAAGAGAGAAGGAGAATGGTTCTAGAGAGAAGACGGAGGAAGATGAAAGAACAAGTTTCTGGAAAGAAGGTGTATGCAGAGGAGAATGAAGGGTTTTTCTGAAAAACTCAGTTTTGCTCCACTGTTGAAAACGAACGTCCCCCTCTCCTATTGACACCTGGTTTCCATTCACTGTTTTCGAACCTTCTGAATGGACATATGGCAGACGCGAGTCAGAGAGGATAAGTGCACATTAATGACACTGCACGTGTAACGTGGTGCATTAATGGAAGCATCCTGGTGACTCAGCAGTCAAATTTATTGTGACGTGACATAAATATTCTGAGAAAGAATTTTATGCAAATTTTGGTGAAAAAAAGTAGTAATTTATTTATTTATTTTGGAATTTTCTAGAGTTTCATTATATTGATTAAAATAATGAGATTGTAAATTTATAATACAAGATCTGATGATAACTATTCAAGCTCTTCCCATTTAGTCAAATTATTTAAGTTTAGTTTATCAATGTTTTTAAAATTGTACAAATTGTTGAACCAAGACATTAGTTTATAAAATAATAATTTATATATAGGGGAAGTATGGTTAAAATCATATTAAAAAAGCCCGTTTGAGAGAATGGCTTCGGGTGAATACATATTTCCCCTCAGAAGCAATACACACAGCCCAACAAAGAGTATTTGATGAATCCACCACCCCAATATAGCAGTCCAGATTACAAAGCATCGAATAAACTTCAAGTATATATGCATGCAGTGATTGATTGAAAGTACTTTTTTTATCTGCTTATGTGCTTAATTGGTTTATATATTTTCAGGGGAAGGTGGCTGTAGTAACTGAAGGTGACTCTGGAATTGGAAGAGCGGTGTGTAAGTTGTTTTCATTGGAGGGTGCTACTGTTATCTTCACCTATGTGAAGGGACAGGAAGACATAGATGCCAGATACTAGAGCTGTCAAAATGGGTCAAAATCCGCGAGTCAACCCGGTTCACTACGGGTTTGAGTCGGGTCGGGTTAGAAAAAATTGTATTTTTTTTATGCAGGTCAGATTTCAACCCGACTCGTTTAAATCCAGCTCATGCGGGTTGAACCCGTGGTGGGCCGGGTTGGGCCACCAACCCATCTATCTAATTTTATTTTATTAAAATTTAATTTTAATTTTATAAAAAAATATTTATCATTTTGTTTTTGCTTGAAAAAATTATTTAAGTTCCTTATTTTCAAAATTAATTAAACATCCATGTTCGGAGTGAAATTTGTTTAGATTTGTATTATAGAAAGCTTGTAATTTTTTTTTATTTAAAAAAAATTGTAATTAAGTGAGCCAGTGAATCAACCCCTTTACCCACCAACCCGTGGTGGGTCGAGCCGGATTCGAATTTTTCTGGCTCGCTAATAAATGAGTCGGGTTGGGATGGCTCACTTAGTGATCAACCCGTGGTAGGCCGGGTCGGGTCGGGCCGGGTGACCCGTTTTGATAGCTCTACCAGAGACACACTTGAAATTATCATAAAAGCTAAGAGTGTCGATGCTAAAGATCCAATGGCCATAGCAGTTGATTTGGGTTATGAACAGAATTACAAGAGAGTTGTCGATCAAGTTGTTAATTTCCATATGTTTGTGATGGCACACTCAAACATGATTCATTTTCCATATTATCTCTGTTTCCAATTTTGACACTCTTGCAATCCTTTACATGTTACTTTTGTTCAACATTATATAGCTTAAAACTTGAGAAGGGCTGAACCAGGAAGGCTACATCTGCTATAGGTTGTCAAGAACTTCAATTCTTTGATTTAAAAAGTTGCATCAAACTCCAATAGCAGGTGAAGAGGGAGACAACTGGACTTTAGAACCTATTGCATGGTAAACAAAGAGAAGAATTACTCTGGAAAGAAAAGCTTATGCTAGAATTTATTTGTTATAGGGAGTTGTTTTCACCTAGGATAGTTAACCAATTAGTTTTACAAGTAGCTCCTGTGTATAAAATAGGAATTATGTAATAGAGTTAGGGAGTTTTTGAGTGTTTTTCAGTTTTTGACAAATTAATTGTATTTCTAACATTTATAATTTATTTTATATAATAATATTTAATTTTAGTTTCATATATTTATTCTGATTTATTATTAAAATATTTGTTATGATGATTAAATAATTTAAATCGTTAAAAAAATTAAATTACTATATTATCGGTGGTTTTGGATACTCCAACTATACATAAACTAGAAATTCTCGGTGGTTTTGATAACCCACGGAAGTTTCGACGATTTTTGAAACCCCAAAATTTTGCTGGCGGTTTTTGTGAAAATTCCAGTGAATTTTGTAAAATCTCTACAAAGAGCGGCGGTTATGAATAAAATTGTCGGAAATTTTTGCCAATGATGATTTTTCCAGAGTTTTCCTAATCACGGAATACTAGGAGTTAAAACCGCCGGTAATGCAGAAAAACCTCTGGTAAAATCATATATATTTGTAATAGTTATTATATTCATATTTAAGACATTGGAATGGATTTTTCTCTTTGGTCTAATCTAGTTACGTGAGGTATTCTTTTTCTGCATTTCCTTTTCTTCTTACACTCCCATAAAATGTTTTATCTCAATCTTATTCTTAAATAAAATATATTAAAAAATTTTAATTTCTTTCTCTTTCTATGTATGGACCTTCGTCTTGACCTTTAACGCTTCCATCTTCATGGTCTTTCTCATCTATTATCAATTTCATCTTCACGTAATTATCTACAAAGTAAATTTCGGATTGAACAAACTAGAGTCCACTTCAAAATCTAGATATACATTCTGAATTGTCTAGTCCAAAATCAATTTTTTTATGAGTAATAATAAATTGACATGTATTTATATTTATTTAATACACAATTTAAAGGAAAAATATCTAAAAGAATATAGTTTTATACATTAAAAAAATATATCAAATGAATGTAAAATAATTTGTATATCAATATATTATTTTTCTTTTCGGTTTAGTCAATGTAGTATACATTACCAAATTTGAAAGTGTATTTTAAATTACTTAATCTGATATACATATATAAATACCGGATTCAATTTTAAAATACATTTTCACATTTGATAATACATATTAAAAAATTTAGAAATTTAGTTCAAGATTAAATAATATGGAATGTATTTCTAAATCTAAGAGTACATTTTTTTATGGCCAATTCAAAATTCATTTTGGCTAACCCAAAATTCAATGTCTAAATAATTTTATGAAGATGATGAAGATAAAATTGTAGATGGGTGAGGAAGATGAAGATAAAATTGTATAAGAGAGGGATAAATCATTTGGTACGGTGAGGGTGTTGGCAGATATGACATTTTTTTTATTAGCCAATTTAAACCAAACAAGTTTGATGTGATCCATTTAAACCAGACAATTTATTTGATATAAAAAATTATAATTTTTTTGCTTTTTTTTTTCTTTTTCAATATACTCTTTTCTAATATGGAATACCAAATAAAATTTCAAATTATTAGAATAATCGTGACAAAATATCATCATATTAATATCTACTAGTAAAAATACATATGTGTGTCCAATTGTTTTTACTTTTGACAAAAATTTATTAAACTATAAAATAATTTTTATTAAAAATAATTATAAAATAACTAAATTTATATTAATGGTTATTTAAAGGATAAAAATAAAAATATAATCATTTTAATTTAAGGTTAAACCCCTTTAGTTGTCTCTATTTTTGTGAGTTTTTTCCAGTTCGATCCTCGTTTTATTAGAATCCTCAATTTAGTCCTAAAAAAATACTAATTTGAGTCAATTGGGTCCCTGCCGTTAAATTGGCTTAATGGGGTTAAGTTTTTGATGGAGTGGAAGATTGACGTGGCAAGTTTTTTAAACATGGCATTCTCTATGTTGTATACGTGGAATATATAATTAAAAAAATTTCTGAAAATTGAAACCCAAATTAGGGTTCATCATCTTCAACCTTACCTTTCATCATCTGCAATCCTAACAATTGAGGTTCATCACGAAATTTGGTTTTCATGAAATTAAGCACCACCAGATTAGGGTTTAGTAAAATCAAATTAGGTTCGATATTGGAGTTAAAGGCGTTTCGTAGGTTCCATGGAGATTCGAAAGTCTCGCGTTTTGTGTCTAGCACGATTTAGGGTTTGTGGCTAATTTGGGGGTTTTCAGATTTGTGATTCTGTATCGAGAATCTTTGTCTTTTTCATAAACGAATGTGATTTCAGATTTGGGGGTTTTAGAATGGCTTTTGAGCATATATTCGCAAAAATCAAGAAGAAGAAAAGGAAGCAATTCCTGTTTCTGCGTTTGGGCTTAATGCATTTCTACCTGTTTACGCCAAAATCAAGAATATTTACACGTTGTCTTTGCAGGAGTTTAAAAGCAACATTGTGTGAGAAGCAGGAAAAATCCATTTATTTTGAGAATTTTGAGTTCAATTTACGTGTTCCGGAAAAAAGTCCTCTTGGAGATCGACACTCCATGACCGAATTTTGGGGAAACAAAGCTGGTTGGAAAAATAACTAGTTTGGAATTTTATAGGTTTCAAATGGTTTAACGGAGAAGAAAATTGATGATGATGAGTTCGGTTGCGGCGGGAAGAGCTTGAGCGCTGGTTACGTTGGCCATGGTGGCGATTTGCCCTCGCGGTGCTGGTGGAAGGAGATGAATTAAAGCGAACATGGCGGTGTCACAATTTTGATTTTGTGGTTACTTGATTGCAGGTTGATGGTGCACGAGGAAGATGATGGTGGTTTTGAGGCGCGATTGGGTCCTCTGATGATGGTTATTTTTGTGTAATATGTAGGAATTACAGATGATGGAATGAAAGCTATTGCTAAATTTAGGGTCTAGGTGATGGATAGGGAAGAGGATATCTAGGTAGTGGGTCTGGGTGATGGATAGAAAAGAGGATTTCTGGGTAGTGCTTCACTGTAATGGAAGATGACTTTTTTTAAAGTTTTTAACCAAAATGTTAAAATGTTTTTAAATTCCACGTAGAGCTATGTGAATGTCATGTTTAAAAAACTTGCCACATCAACCTTTCACCTCGTCAAAAACTTAACTCTGTTAAGCCAATTTAACGGTAGGGGCCCAATTGACTCAAATTATCATTTTTTAGGACTAAATTGGAGATTCTAATAAAACAAGGACCGAACTGGAAAAAACCCACAAAAATAGGGACAACTAAAGGGCTTTAACCTTAATTTAAATTAACAACTATTTAAAGTGTAAAATTGAAAAATAAATATATATTAAAAAAATGAATCCTCTATTTTTATTCGTGTCTTAATTGATATATTAGCATCAACAAAAATAAAAAAAATAAAAGAGTAAAGTACTAATTGGAAATTTTTGACTTAGAACTTGAATATGAGAATAAATGTAACATCCTGATATAGGATGTCATGTGTAGACTCGTCAATTTGGCCCCTCTAATATGGTTTGGCTCTAACCCACGTGGATTGGGGCCAAAAAAGCCCACAGGACCAAAAAGCCCCTCATAGAAAAAGCCCATAGGGCTAAAATATCTATAAAAGCCCTGTGGGTTAGGGCCAACCCATGGGCCTTTTTTCTAGAAATTATTTTTATTTTAAATATAAGAAAAAGTGTAATTAATTCTAATTTGTTGCAAGTCTATGTGTTATAATTTCTAAAAATGACCCAATTATATTTGATAGACCAAAATTACTTAATTATCTTTTTTATTATATAAAATAAATATTTATTTTTCGTACTTAAAATTCTATAAATAATCTTGTTTGAATATATAAACTATATATTGAATTTAAATCATGATATAATATTTCATTTTTTTTACAAGTTTTAATCTTCGACAAAAATTCCATTTTTCCACATACACGGCTTCACACCTATAATAATCCGGATTTCTTCTGCAAAAAATTAAACAAATAATTAATTTGGCCCAAAATACAAATAATAAAAAGATAACGTAAAAAAACATAAATTCAAAGAAAACTCATGATGAAAGGCAAAGGAATAGAAAATTCCAATAATTTAAGTGACTACTAATTAAATTCTTTCAATTTATTTTATACTTTGCAAAAAAAAATTGTCATAAGAATTATCTTATATCATTAGCAAAGCAAATAAAAGAAACATTATTAAGACTAGAAATCATCAAATTCATATTAGAGATCTTTATTTGAATTATAATTTATCATTTATTATAAAAAATGTATTTATAGAAAATAATTTTATCTATCATCTATGAAACTCATATTGCAATGAATATAATAATTTTTTAAATAACTTTTTGTTATAAATAATTATTTTAGTTTATCAAAATAGTAAGTTTTAGAAATAATTAAATAAATAATAACACTTAAAATTTACAAAATATTACCAACAGAATGAAATTAATAAGATAATTATTTCAATTAAAATATATATTTAATAAGATAATAACGTTTAAGCTAATTTTAATTTATGGAAAACAATTATTTTTACTTCTCTATTATATATATATATATATATATATATATATATATATATATATATATATATATATATATATATATATATATTCACATTAGTCAAAGAACAGACCACCAATAGAAGAGGTTGTATGAGTAGTTTAGAAATAAGTAAAAATGTAAGAATAAACTGAAAATTATTAATGAAAAACTGATAGATATTAAATGAATTGTTTATAATTAATTAACATATTTCTGTACTTGACTAACTATTTATAAGATTAAAATGTAAATTTCTAATATTAATATTTTATATCAGCAAGTTTAATTTACATAAAACCTCATTTTTTATCTTTCTAATGCAGTTAATTGACCAATTTGATTCATAAATATTTAATATAATATATATATATATATATATATATATATATATATATATATGAGAGAGAGCAAAATTACAATAAATTATGTATATAAAAATTATATTGTTTCTAAAATTTAATTAAAGTTTTGCAGTGGGGCTAAACCCAGAACCTAACCCACTTGAGAGGGGGTTTTGGGGGGTTGGGGCTTTTTTCTGGCCCCCTACTTGAGGGGCTTCTTAAAATAGGACTTTTTCAATAATGGGTTGGGGCTGACCTTGGGACCATGGGTTAAATTGATAGCTCTAGTCACGTATGAGTAAAAGAACATTCATTATTTAGGAAAATAAAACTCTGATACCATCACGATATAATAAAAATTTTAAATTTTATTAAGTTATCGTGAAAATAAATAAAAACATGCGAGAATAATAATTAATCCAATTACAACATGAAATAACATATTAAACTCTTTATAATTTGTTTAAATAAAAAAAACCAACAACCTTTTGAAAACCTCGAAAATAATTCCCCACTCGTCTCTAGTTCTTCACTACTTCAACATCATCAGCAACAACATCTCTAATATCATCTTCTCCCGTATAAATACGATCATCACAGGTAAAAATCATCATCACAAATGCAAGGGTGAGCTAACAAAATCAACATCAACTCATAGATAATGATATAATATAATAATACAATTATCAATTAAGACCTAAGCTCATAACACTCCTACTTAAATCAAACTCACAACATTGTTAATCCAACTCCAACCTAGACAAGCCATGCCACCATTTCCAATTACTATCGCCATATGTTTTCTTTTATACTCTAGCACACTAAGTATCTAACACCATCATGCATTCGAGAAACATCATAACATCATAGAATATACTACTGTTTTCTATAAAACACCATGACACCATATAAAACACTACGACTTCATATACAACATTAAAACATCATATAAAAATACCACGACTTTCTGTAAAAACACAACAACATAATATAAAATACTACGACTTCATATACAACACCAAAGCTTCATATAGAAAAACTATGACTTTCTATAAAAAACCACGACAATATATAAAATACTATGGCTATCACCAATAACTACTATATTTCTCATGTACTCTCGTCCCTCAACCTGTTTACCAAAACAGGGCCAACTTACCGAAACAAGACTTTTACGATCCTGTTTAGCAAAATAAGATCCACTTACAAAAGCATGACTTTCACTATCCCATTTACCAAAACAAGGTCTGTCTCTCCAACATGATTCTCCTATTTATTAAAATAGGGCCCACTTACCAAAGCAGGACTTCTGCGAGTATACCACCATAGCATAGAAAGATAATACAGGAAATATTGTCATCGCAATTCAACACCATGGATATCCTCATCAACCACAAAGAAAATAATATAAAAATTGATATTTTGCAGCCGGATCATAACCCTCCATAATAACAAAACCATTCGCACCATTCGCCATTGGCGACCATTTTAAATAACTCATTACGTACGAAAATCTGTACATGCATTCACAACATCAAATGTGCCCTACCAATACACTTCACATATAAAATACTATTAAATATTATTTATAACGAAATTAACATAACAATATCTGCACCTCAAATCCTAAATAAAACACTTAAAATTCACCTTGAAGAACCCATTCTCATATGTCCAGTACTACATAAATTATTACTTGTAATTGCTTCGTAAGTGATGGATCACAACCCACAATTTTCTCTTAAAGCAAAAATATAATTAAAAAGTAAAACACCACCAATATAAATGATAAATGCTACAATTTTATAACCTAATAAATAATTAATAACAAAAACACTTCCCTGTTTAACTTTCGTAACCCGCAACCATACATATATATACATATATACATACATATATATACATATATACATATATATATATATATATATATATATATATATATATATATATATATATATATATATATATATATATATATATATATATATATATATATATATATATATATAATATAGACTAAAAAGGAATAGGGTCCTATGGCTTAAAAATTTCATGCGACACCAACACTGTAGTGCCCATTTATAGTTTTAAGAAAAAGTATAAATTAAATGGAATGATTCCATCATATAGTAATCCTGACCGGAAACAATAATAATGTTGGCTAATAATGGTTTCATGCACATAATTTATAATATTTTAACGATATAAGACTGCACCTCAATATAATACTTAATTAAACTTATAATTTAAAACAAATCTGTACAACATTTTAAGTGCTCAAAGACTGCACTACAAGAGTTAATTTAACGTCAATCACACTGTATCACATTGATCATTTTAAATGGCATCTATATTTTAATGTACCCACACACACTACAAAAAAATATGTAATTTTATCGGAAGTTTTCTTAAATATTACCAGCGGTTTTAACCCCTGCAAATCATATTTTTCGCGGTTGGAAAAATCGGTGAGAAAACGTCTGTTGCCAAACAAATACCGGCGGTTCTGAAAAAAACCGTCAGTATTAGCGGGGGTTTCCAGAAACCGCGGAATTTCCATGGGTTTCCAGAAACCACCGGAATTTCCATGGGTTTTGTAGAAACCCCCGGAATTAGTTGGAGCTTTATGAAAACCGCCGGGACTAGCGGGGCTACTCAAAAACTGCCGGAACTAGCTTGTGTTATCTCAAAACCGCCCCTATTTTTGATGGTTTAGTTTACCGGGGTTTTAAAACCGCCGGGAATTTGTATAGTTCATTTTTTTTTATTGTAATAAAATTAGATTATAATAAAAATGGTTTTATTGACAAAACAAACAATAAATTAATATGAACTAAAATTTAATAATATTGTATAAAATAAACTACATTGTTCAACCTAATATCATTCATACAACTAATTGTTCATACATAAAAATTAAAAAGAAAGAGGTTCATTACATATGTTCAATATAGATGTTCAATACTAAAAGTATGACTTGTAAAAGTATTCAATAACAATATCTAATTTTTTTCTTCATTACATCCATTGTTTGGCCCACTCCCTTGATCAGATACCTACAGTATAACATAATAGCTAGTCGATAATATATTTAATAAAATAATCATACAAATAAATTTAACCATTATTACCGATGATCTTTGAAATACTGCAAATTGTGAAGGCAATGGATCTTGATGATTTTGCAATAAAAGTGTCATGATTGCCTTCATTTCATTGACTTGTGATGTCAATGAAGATACCTATAACAGAAAAATTTATTTAAACTTAAGATGTCTGCAAAAACAGTAGCAAGAATTGCCAATCAATAATTATATCACTAAAGAGATACACCATGAATTGTCACTAAAGAGATTATGACAATCCAAAGAAAGATCACATCTAATGCTTAACTGTCTAAACTATAATGGTTTCTTACAATGAATGGCTTTGATTGTACAATATAGGAGAGTGATGTAAAAGGAACCTAAGAAAGCAATAAAATTGGCACAAAAAAAATTAGCATCAAGCTAGATACTAAAAAGAGACGAAACATAAAGGAAATAAGAGTCAAAAAAAAGGTACATGTGCAAAAAATACTGTAGCAAAAATTGACACAATCAAGAGGCAATGCACACCAAAAACTCTATGCATACATGAAGAGAAAGACCTCAAAATGAGAGGAAATAATTTGGCAAGCTTCAAACCTATATGTTCTGTAAATTGGTGAGAAGAAAGGCTCAAAATGAAGCTACCAAACACGCAAAACAGTGAGCAAAAAGGCTAGGCCGGACCAGCTAATGCAAGCAAACAAATTTGGTTTTTAATTTGATTTTGCTGGAGCATGCAAATTTGAATTTAGGAGTCTCGACCAAGCATGATTGATTGATTATGTGTTTTTGATCAAAGCTAAAATTGATGTGTTTAAGACCTCTACTATTGTAGAACATACAAGCAAAGTCTACACACTTAAATCCCAAGTTGATCCATCTCAATTCAGAATACAAGAACAATGATGCAAAAATGACTCTTAGCAAGTGCAATTTCAAGAAAAATTTTCTAGAAAATTCCTAAGTACACCAAAGTACAGGGAACGAAATCCAGCCATCAAAGTACACCACACAGCAAGCATAAAAAGCAAACAGATTAGAAGTACTAAAATAGTAAGCACTAAAATGAACAGCGACTGAAATAACACCAATTTGACATAGCAAACAAATTAATTAAAACGAAATACCCAAAAGAAAAGGAACCACTGATTTCTTGCAAGAGGTGTGTTCATCACAGAGTCACCTTATGAAACAATATGCCGAAATACAACAATTATAGGAAATACATGTTAATCTTGTGTGTTGGTGGCCTTTTTTGTTCAACTTCCAACAAAGTATCCTGATTTTCATCTTGTTCATGTTCATCTTGTACATGAGAATTTCCTCCTACTTGAAGTGGTGAATGAAGAGCATCTTCATTTGAGGGCTACACAAAGGAAGATATATTAATTATAGTGGCATACTTCTTTAAATTCGCATTTAAAATCAGTACATCAGGTCAACATTGACTTAAACATGTCCTATTACAGTGAAGTTTGGATTCCAATGAATAAACTATATAAAAATTTAAATACATTAGACAAAATATAAATATAAAATAATATCTAAGATATTATTCAGAAATAAATAAATGTCAAGGACAAACACTATAGTATAAATATAAAAATTTAAATACATTAGACAAAATATATATATAAATACTGTAGAATAAACCTGGAGTTTGCACATTTGGATTGGAGTACAGTGAAAGTTCCTCCTTCTGACGACCCTCTGATGCAAATAATCATGAAGATGAAGCAACAAAGTAATTTTGAAGGCGAGGTGACGAGTAAACTGTTCTGGAAGTTGAAGGAAGAACACCAAACTTTGCGCAACAAATTTGCAGAACTTGATGATGAAAATGAATATGATGAGTGTGTTGAGAAGCGTGATGGTGTGGAAAAATATGAAGAGATAAGTGGTGTTTTGAGAGGAAGAGGTGAAGAAATAGAGAGGTTGTACGAAGCTAGGGTTGAAGAAGAGTTTGAAGATGTGATGGGTATAATAACTTGAATGGACTGAGGACAGGACTCCTTGAAGGACATGCTCTCTTACTTAATCTCCTTACTCTCACAACACATTATAGAACGTACGCAGAGCTGGCTTTTAAGTTAGGCTTTGATGGGAGGCTGGTAAACAAGTTTTCATCTCTGTTGGGTACTATTTGAGTTTGTATAAACATCTATTGGCTATTTTTTCTTGCTTAGGTTTTAATATCTATGAATTTGGAACACAATACATGAAATTAAAATATTCCAAAGAATTGCTGTAGGGAAATATAGTGTTTGTTCTCTAAAACTAAGTTACTTTTTATATACACTAAAGCTAGATATATAATTAATTTGTCTGCTACCTTGCAACAATGCTTTTTGCTGTTGTTATTTTCAATGATTCATATACTACCACTCAATTGCAGCTGAATATGGAGGTAGGATTGCAACCAAAACAGATTCCTAATTTGAAAGAGTTTATCAACCATTTATCATCAACAACAGATTCTTCAGTGCCTGGATCACTAGTGATATGGATCGCTAGTGATATAAGTTAATTATTGAAGGAAACAAAACACTTACATTAACTTGAAATGATGAATGAAAAACAAATGCATCTAGGGACTGAATAGGTGTAGGAGTCCATGGTGATTGAAAAAACAAATGCATTTGGGGACTGATTATGAGTAGGAGTGCATGTGCTTTGGCTTGTCGAAGGTAGCTTTAGTTTGTATGTTCCTACAAATAAATGAATGTCAAAAAATGATAACAACATGAATAAAACAAGTATTAGACATTTAACAAAAGGGAACTTACTTCTTTGAGGGGCAGAAAAAGAGGGAGAGGATTGGACTTGAGGAGCTGGTGGATGATTAGTTGTGTGACCCCATGTATGAGAGGCACTTTGCTGTGTATGATGTTTTGTCTCCTTCTTCTTATATATCATTTTCTTCATCTTCAAATGGTCTACAAACAATTACATAAATAAAAATTAAACCACCTATATAAGATATAACTCACAATCCCTTAGATCAAGGGATTTATTTCAGGAGCTAATTTCACAATTAGCTACTTTATTAGGATTGATTTTGTTTCACTTTTTATCTACATAAATCATATCATAAACTCTTGACAAACTACCAGCTTATCATTCTAATTTCTTAACAACATTTGAAGAAGGAACTTCAGATTTTAATGAAAGAATATTTTAGGAGTAATATTAAGGAAATAATACACAACATAAAGAAATACAAGTAATTTACAAGAACATTTTTCAAAAATGAGGACAAAGTCAGAATTTTTTGTATTACCACTTGAGATTTTTCAGCAGAATAGTCTCCAAATCTTGTAACACAGCTAATAGGACTCCTTGATATACAAGAAGTGAATACAAAAATGTTGTTATACAATTGATTATGAATTTTTAGATCATCAAAATAAATTAGAATATATACAAGAATACATTTACTAAAAAGAATGAAATTGATCTCCCAACATAAGTTGTGCCAACAAAAAATTCACAAAATATGAAAAGTTCTAATGTTGATTGAACAAAGCAAAGAGAATTAAAAAAATAAGTGAAGCTTTGATTAAGATCAAGAACACCTAAGAGGGTGACATCAAATATGCATCCATATGCAAATTGACTAATTCTAAATCTCCATTTTCTTAGGTCTTTTCCACCCTCTCTCCTTATTTACTGCTTTATAATATTAATTATTTCAATTTAATATTCATCGTTACTTTCATTTTAGAAAAAACATAAAGTTTTGGGTTTATTCTATTACTACTCTTATAGGCTACATTCTCTTGCTTCTAGATTGGTAATGGGGTATAATATCATTTATAGACGATTCATTTGTTCCAAAGATGGTTTAATTTTTTTTCTCACTTTTCTCAAATTATATTATAAAGCGCATGCAGATGTATAGTCGTAACTTGCTACCTAAAAATGTTATTCCACAAAAGAAACAATCATACCTTGGAATCAGAACAGCAGAAGCAACCATTCACAATCAATCAGATTAAAGAAAACCAGGTAGCTATCCTTATCTGTGAAATTGACAATTAATTCCCCAGCAAACACCTGCAATAAAGGAAAGAGAATAGAAAAAAGTGAACTACAAAGTCTCATTAAATACATTACATTGTAATAAAGTAATATTAATTAAGGAAACAATTTCCCTCTAATTTATAAAATTGAAAACTTACGTTGCAGATATACTTATCAGAATGTTGAAAAAGTTCTCCCAGTATCTATATTTAAAAATATTTACGAAATAAAACCCCTAGCCTCGCAAAGTCCAGGTTTTGCCACTCAATGGCCTCCCAATCGTGCCTCATAAGAAACACTGATGCTAGTAGAAGCTGGTTGGTGCAGAGTAATAGAAGAAACAGTTCCAGTTCTAGTTAAGCTGCACAAAGCCCTTGGCCTCTACTGTGAAAATGAAAATAACTTTGCTACAATGTCTTGAAACACAGAAAGTCTACAATCAAAGTAACATTTAAATTTAAATTAATGTACAATTATAAATAAAATATTAATAAAAGATAGAAACTACAACTGTAGGACAGCTACAGCAAAAAAAAAATGAAACTTTGTGTGAACTGGTACAACAAAAACTTAGTAGAACCTACAAAAGCAACACCAGTAAAAAAACGTTAGAAACAACAAGAGATGTTAGTAAAGTTAGATAACTGACTAAGGTAGCAAAAAGATGTTAGTCACAGAAAATTAGAACAACTGAAACCATTAGTATTCTCAGAGAAAAGCTTAGTTAGTAACACTAATTTGTAAAATAAAATTCAAAACTAAAGTAGACTAAACTAACTCCTACTTATAGCAAAAAGTAATCACACAAATCAAACTACTACAAGAAACATCTTAATAAAACCATTTAATAGAAATTACTAAAATCTAAACCTACCAATTACAAAGGTTAAAAACTATTTAAACTACTTTAGTAAGACAGAAAACAGATTTAAAACTACTTATGACTATCTAAAATATAAAGAAAACTAGACACATGAAGACTTAATTATAATTTAAAATAACATCAGAAAGGAAGCTATGAAGAAACATTAGCTAAGCATCAAAATAGGTTCAAAGCATAGAAGGAGAAGTTACATAAGTGGAAGGTGAATCTTGAATTTCAAAACATGTTATGCTTAGGTTTCAATGTAAGAAAAAGTCAAAATAATTTGCTTATACCAAACCCTCCAAGAAAGAAAATCTACTACAGGAATCCACAATCTTTACACAAAAATAGAAAGGGACTTCAAACCTTGATAGTTCACTAGAGCGACAATCAAAGTGTTGTTGCTATAGCACACTATCCTGTTTATCACTCCAAAACAAAGCATATATTGGAATAATTAATGATTTAATTAATGACATCTAATGTCATCATCCTAGTACTTATATTTAAATCCCCTACCACCGTCTTACCTCCATTGTTGCACTTGAGAAAGCAACTAAAACAAAACTGAACCTAAAAGCAGTTACAAGTTACAGTAGAAAAGATAAAATTTAGTTACAGTAGAATGTTCTTTATTCTTCAAATTGTGGAAGAACAATATATTTGAGAAAGTAGATTTGGAGGGAGCATAAGAAATCCCCCAAATTTGAAGAAAATAGAAAAGAAAGCAGTGGGCTAGAGTAGCTAAACAATGCATCATAGTGCAAAGTTGTCCAATATTTTCTCATATTAGCAATAGGAATTCCTTCCTTTTGAATAACATGAACAAATAACAAAAGAGAGGACATTAACACAATCCTATCAAAGAACATTGGAAGGAAGAGAGAGAGAGACATATATAGAGTCACATGCATTCCCTTTCTATCAAAATGCCCATATATCATAGAACAACCAAACTTTAGGCAATAATTTTTCAATTATGGCCTAACTTGTACTAAAACAGAATTATAGCTGGATAAAAAATTAGTACCTTGTTGACACTAGGAACCAACTCTTGCAAAGCCCTGATTCTTTCAGCTATATTGTATGGATCAGTAGCCTGTCCTCTTCTAGCGCGAACTCTAGGTCACACTCCTGGTGGATGTGGGGCAGTCAGAACAATAGTTGGCATAATCGAATACAAGAGTTAACAACAGCAGCAAAATACAAGAGTTAGACACAATCGAATCAATGAACGCGTTCAATAGACTAAGGTACCGGAGACAAACGTGTAGAGTGAAAATGAACGAAGAGAAAATGAAGTGACCTCGCCGCTTTCTGAGCCGCGTGAACCATAAATGCGAGGAATTCGGAGAGCAAATCTACAGTTCAGTTCCGAGAGCACCTCGACGAACAATAAGGCGCCTCCACGCTGCCTCGAAGCCTCGCTCAGCCCACAAATGCCTCCGTGCCTCGACACTTTGCTCAACCCTAACAAGGGGAGACCAGCACAAAGATGGTGCGGAGAAGGCGCGGGAAAGGTAAAAGAATTAGGGTTTGGGAGAAACTAGAGAATCAGGGAAAGGTAGAAGAAATGAAAGGCGCTGGGAGGGGTGGGTATTATTTAGGGGGATACATTAAAAAAAATTGAAGAAAATTAAAAAAAGGGGGGTAACTGCGGTTTTAGTCAAAACCGCCAAAACTTATTCGGGGTTTCCAAAACCGCCGGAAACTAACCCCTCCTAAAATATATTATTTTTGTAGTGACATGATCATCGTACCATCATTCACGTAACAAAAGACAAACACTAGTAAAAAATCTGGATTTAAAATCGATCAATAGGCCTTGGTTTTAGTGAAATCGAAACCTATTAAAACACGGTGGCAGAATTGTAAATAAGGTGAACTTTTATGACTCGGTTTACAGACAACCAATGCCTAACAATTTGAATTCTTCTCTGCTACCTCGGTCAACTGGGACCCAAAGCAATAGGTGTTGCCACTTCTGAGCATCTGACACATCCGGACATCTGTGCATATGATACGACATTGGTTAACAAAGACCTGGAGTATAAAGTTGTTCTACTGCCTCGGTCAGCTTGGAACCCGAGGTGATAGGTGTTGTCCGTGATCTTTATGCCTCGGTTGACTGATAAACCGAGGCCTATAACCTGTTTTTCTAGGCATGTTGGCATCAGGTGTTGGAAGAACCCATGCATATAGCTGTTTATGGCCCCGTTTTTGTATTAACCGAGGCATTAGATGTGCTTTATCTTACCTCCAGACCCGTAAAAACATTTTTACGCTACTGTTGTTCCTCTTTCTTCTCCGCACAAAACTGGTCTTTCTTCTCCAGCCACCGCGACTGCTGCACTGTTGGACCGCTCCTCCATCGCCACCGCTGGACTGCGCCACCACCACTGGACCTTGCCGCCACCACTGGACCGCGCCGCCAACGCTGCACCGCTGCCACGACATTCATCCCTTTTCTTTGTTCTTCGTGGTAAGTTTCCTTAAAACTGCTCCTTTGAAGTTCCACTGTCGCCATGTTCTTTATGATTGTGTTGGGTGAGAAAGAGTTATTTTTAGTTTTAGATTAGGAATGAGAGATAAATTGTAGCATGAGAGGAAGATGTCGTTGTTGGTGGATCTGCAGACGGCTCTGTCTTTGGAGATGTCGATTGTGAGGTGATTTTGGTAGATCTTGAGCTTAATGAGCTTGAGAGAAAGGCGTGTAGTTTGGTTGAGGAGTGGCTAGCTTCAGAAGCTCGTGGATGTTCTACAGAAGCTTGCGGATGTTCTACAGAAGCTCGCGAATCTTCTACAGAAGCTCGCGGATGTTCTAGAATGGAGTTACTAAGAGTTGGGCTATTAATACTTCAAAACAAATAGTTGGTTTTTTTTGCTTAATACCTCTTTTGGTCCCTCGAAAAGGGGGAAATGTTCAATTGTGTCCTACTTTTTTAAAAAGTTAAATGTGGTCCTACCTTGTGAAAAAAATGTTCAATTAAATCCTTTTTGGTCACGGCGTTAATTTTTTAACAGTCCAACTGCCAGCGTGAACTGAACTGTGCAACGTGTTTGTTAAGGGTGAATACGTGGCTGTCTGAGGGTAAAGATACAGATAACGTGGCTGTCTGACTCCACTGTCAACCACCGCAACCCTGGCACCTCCACTGTGCAACCACCAACAGCCACCACAACCCTAATCGAAACAAAACCACCCTCCAACGTGAAACCCAGAAAACTCAAAACGTGAAAACAGAACCACCCCAAATCAAAAATGAAAACTCCATCATCGCTAAACTCAAAAACAGAACAAGATTAGAAACCCCAATTTCAATTATTTTGAAATTCCAATTACATCAGAGAATCTTAATTTCCTACCCTAAAACACAAGAATCAGAATCCCCAAAATTTGCAATTTCAGAACCCAAATATGCCAAATCGGAAGATTAACTCCGTTGTCACGTCGGTCTTCCTCAACACGCGTCACCACCATCTTCACCTGTCATCACCGTTCGCACCCAGACCTGCGTGCGAAAAAAATAGGGAACCCCTAAACTCAAACAAAAACAAGAGAAGGAGGAGGAGAAGGAAGCTTAAAACCCTAGAAATTGATCTTTTTGGTTAGTTCTCAAATCGGAGGAGGAAGGGCTTAACCATGCTTACTTTGCTGCCGCCACTTTCAAAGGGTCTTCAAAATTAATATAACACCCCTGGGAAGAAGCCATTCCTATCTCGCCCTAAACACTTCCCTCACCTCAGAGACCAAGTGGCAGGAACCGAAACCCTAACCCCTCAGATTTTTTAACCACTGCCACGTTATCTGACATGTTGCACAGTTCAGTTCAAGCTGTTAGCTGGACCGTTAAAAAATTAACGCCGTGCCCAAAAAGGATTTAATTGCACACTTTTTTCACAAGTTGAGACCACATTTAACTTTTTAAAAAACGTAGGACGTATTTGAACATTCCCTCCCTTTCGAGGGACCAAAAGAGGTATTAAGCTTTTTTTTTATGAATATTTTCTATTTCTATATATATTATTTATATTTTTTATAACTTAAATATAATAAAAGATAAAGTAAGAATAAACACTAGTTACATTAAACGATTGAGGAATCCCATTACATTAGAAAAATGAGATTTTTATAATTTAAAATAAAAGAATGAATGAAACACATTCAAACTGCTTTATGTTTCCTGCTTTGAGTAGTTTAACAAGTTTAGTTCGAAGACTCACCTACAACGTGAATTCCGAGGTCAACTTCAAATTTCAAAAACACAACTTTCTACTTAGCTTCCACCTTCTTTCCCATGTTGAATTTAGATTCCAACTTTTGCTTCAAACTCTAACATGCTAAGGACTTTTTCTTTTCGTTCAAGAAAATAGTATTAATAAAATATTTTAAAAATAAAACCATGGTTTCTACAATTAAAATATTTCAAAACAAATAAACACTTCCTTTACTATGCATACTTGTATAATTTATTTTTTATTTTAAAAAGTAGTGGTTAACATTTTTTTATTCAGATAATTTTTAGTATTACCTATAATTTTTCTCCATTAATTTTTTATAAAAATCTGAATAATTTTAAATGTTTTCTAAGAATGTTTGATTTTTAAGATATTTAAGAATGCATGTTGATTAAGTTTAAAGACTGAAATTTACAAAATCCTCATTATTTTAAAAAATGAATAATTTAATCATACTAATGGGGAAGGAGATATATTTTCTCCCTTATATACATGGGTAAGTGAAATTTGTTAACTTTAAAGTTTCGTTTATTAATTTTGGTATATGACAATGAAGTTATTACCAATTTCAAGTGTCATTGGCAGCTACTTTTGATCTCCATACCGGAGAACTCTATTGTCTGGTTTTGTTCATTGCACAAGTCTCTTCCAAGCTCTCTTAGACATGTAGTAGATTGATAAGAGCCTCAAGGTTTCAACTTTCTTTGTTGTATAAATGTATGCTAAAGCAATTTTTTTAATAGTTCCCTTGCAATTTTTTGAATTGTCCGATTGGACAGTTTGAGAAAATTAATTTTCATAATTTGCAATAACATGTAAGTTGGAGTCTATGGATAAGATTGATAAACTTTCGGTTCAGTATTTGTGTTGTTCTCCGGATGCATATTTGATTGTGGTCATCGTTGACTACTCTCATTTTGTGTATTTCGAAGACCAATGCGAAATGCTGCCGAAATTTTATCAAATTTATAATGTAGACTTTTTTGCACGTGTCTTAGCAAATTATGAAAATTAATTTTTTTGAATGGGTAGGGCCTAACCTTGTGAGAGTTAAAAACTTAAACTGATGATTTGACGAAAATAGAATGGATCGAAGCTGGATGATGAACGTCGCATCAGTGAAGAATATGATAAGGGTGTTTCGGAGTTCTTGCAATACGTTCAACAAAATGCTAAGTCTGTGAACGAGACATATTTTTGTCCTATTGTGCGTTGTCTTAATCAAATACGGCAAGACTTAGGCAATGTGCGTGACCATCTATTCATGTTCGGCATCATGAGGACTTATACCGTTTGGACTTGGCATGGAGAAGTATTGGACCAACCTACCACGTCACGAGGAACGGATTACGTGGAAGAATAGATGAGTGATCATTTAGAGGACATGATACGTGATGTCGGTGAAGATAATTTTTGAAGAGCTAATTTGTATGATTCTCTTATAAATGATTCAGAGCAACTAATGTTCCCCGGATGCTCGAACTTTACACGTCTGTCTGCAACTTTAAAGTTGTTTAGTTTAAAAGCAAGGAATGGATGGACCGATAAAAGTTTCACCGAGTTGTTGGAGTTGTTGAAGGAGATGCTTTCAGAAATCCACTTTGCTAGTTCTAAAGACAAAAATCCAATCACAGCATCCATGAGTTATTTTGGAATAATACAAGAAATATGGGAAGTTGATTATGTCACTTTTAGAGTCCCAGTTTTCAAGTGTAAATGGGTTGATATAAATTCTGGTGCATGACAGATGACTTTGGTTTCACATTGGTAGACTTGAACAAGATGAATTACACTGATGAACCATTTATCATGGCTAGTCAAGCAAGACAAATGATCCAACGAATAAAAAATGGTTAGTGGTTTTAGAAGGAAAAAACATGCATGGACATGATGATGACGATTCTCTTGATATACTTGAGACAACATCTGTTGCATTTAGACCCATTGAAGACCTAGTTGATGACGTTGCCGATGTCATCCAAGCAATTCGTAGTGATCACAATGAAGGGATTTGGGAGAGTTTGAGGAATGGAAGGTTTGTTTCTTAACAACTTAAAACCTTTCATTGAGTTCTTATGATTTTACACTTATTTATGTACATGGTTTCACAGGGTAAAAGGTTAGCCGCCCAAGAAAGACAACGGCTAAACGATGCACCACACTTGTTATCACGAGGTGGTTATATGATAACGGTTGAAAAACCGTTATTTTTATGCTTAAAATTGATACCAAAAGCAACCTTTAAGACTTAGAAACTAGCTTGAACTCATATTTTTGCTTTAGTTTTGTGAATAAGAGAGTTGAAAGTGAATTTAATGGTTTTGTGCAAGATTCCCTTGATTTTGTAGGCTAATTGAATGATTTGAAAGAAGAATTGAAGTACCGAATGATTGGAGTGCTGAAAAGTCAACCAGAAACCAGAAAAGTCAACCAGTCAACCAGAAAAGTCAACCAGTCAACCAATCAACCAGAATGCTGAAAAACCAACCAAAACGCAGAAAAAGTGTGACCGAGTGGCGCTGAGCGGTAAAATACCGCTGAGCGACACTTTTCAGGTGCCAAAATCACCGCTGAGGGGCAAAAACAGCAGTTGGGGGCAAAATGGATCATGCGGTATTACCGCTCAGCGGTAAAATACCGCTGAGCGCCATTCTAAGTGGGCTTGGACCGGTTTTCTTTTGTTTTTATGGGCTTGGACTTGTTTTATGTTATTTTTATGCCCTATTTAAGGACTTGCACGTCCTAGGGTTTGTATCTTTGGCTGGGAGGAAGCAGAAACACACTTTTCACCCCTTGGGGGTAGATTGGGAGATGGTGACGGCTCTCCTCTTCTCTTTCTAGGGTTTTTCTATCTCTTTCATTCTTTAATTATTGTTCATCTAGTTTCACCATGAATATGGTGAACTAAACTTTGTATTGTTGTTGGGGAATCAATGTAGTCTTGTGAAACTCTCATATATGGAATTTGTTTTAACATCTTATATTAAGATACATGCTTTCTTTCATCTTTAGTTAGGGATTTTCCTCTTTGCTTAATGCTTGCTTTGTTTAACTCATTCATTGTCATGATTATTGATTTTGTCGATATGGGAACGTACGGGGAAATCTAGATCTGGGGAATTTCTCCCAATAGCATATTGGTTGCCTTTAAGCTCCTGCACTTCAGAACTAATTACTAGGAATGCTAGGAATTGTATGAACTCGTAATTAAGGATAGGCCTTCTTGCAAGGTGATTTAGAGAGTGGCATTAGCAATTGATGAAAAGAATGATGAATTCCTAAAGTATATGAGAGTGAACAAGATGAAATTGATAACCCCAACAACATACTCATCCATTTAATTCATTAAAGTGTTTGTTTTCCTCTTTTCCATTGATCAAATTCATGCATACATGTTTAATTACTGTCTTTTGCATTTAAACCTAAAATCAATTGTTTACAAGTCTCAAATAATCAACAAATGATGAATGAAGGCTTGAGCGGAATCGGGAGACGACGTGAAACTGAACTCTCTTGCAAATGGTTAACTGAAACTGAACTCTCTTGCAAATGCCAAGGAATTTAGGCTAAATTAGCCTTACTAAGCTCACAGCACTGAGGTTTTCTCTTTAAAATTTTAAACACTCAAATGAAAAGTTTAAAAGAGAAATTTTCAGTCTAGGCCAGAGAATCTTGTGGATCACCACCACCTAATATGCTACCATTCACACTTACCTTCTTTCAAATCCCAAAAACCAGAATGGAATCAGATTTCTCAACCAGGAAAAAGGCTAGGATAAACAAGGTAATGGAATGACAAAAACAGCAGAGCAACTGACTTGAGATCAGATTAATAAAACAAAGAAAAGATCCAATTATGATTCAGCAGAACATGATTAACATCTGAGAGACAAAACTAGATAACCAACAAATGACAAGCAAGAAACAAAGCTTTTGATCAAAGTGAGCACTCAAATGGAACTTAATGAATAGAGCTAGAACAGATTTTTAAAGCAAGAAAAGACAAACAAGAAGCTGCTGGACTGTCAAAGATAAACCCAGGTCCAATTTCTAAAGTCTGATTCTGTATTTTAGTTTTTAAAATATGGATTGCACAGGCCTATTTGGCTTTTCAGAACTTTTTCTTGATCTTTTGAAGAATATTTTTAGGCTATAGATAATGTGACCATTCCTTTTGCTACAATCCAATTACAATGCTCAAAACCAGAATCAGAATTATACATCTGTTGCAGCAACTTGTGAATGAAACATGTCAAAAATGTGGTGGTTTAAAGCATGAAAATATGTATGGCAGCTAGAACTCATACTATTTTTGCATCAGTAAGTTTAATGCATACTTCAAACTGTTTTAAACAGCTTAATGATGCAGAAACAAATTACTTCATAATTTTGATGTTCCAGCCCCCCCACATTCATTCAAAACAAGCAAATGAATTCACCAAAATTTGACTCAATGATTCAAAAAGCTTTCTCACAGTTTTCTAGACACAAGAATATCTATTAAATCCTGAACAAAACACTAGAAGATTAATGCAAGATGTCCAGCAATGATCTAAATGCCAAACAGATTTAAAAACACAAAAAGGACTCAAGCAAAGCATGTGCAGATCGGCCAACTGCTGCAACAATGTTAAGCTGTGTTCACAACGTGCTACTGATCTAGGCTATGCCTTTCATTGATCTTTCCAGTATGCACTGCTTTTTAACAACAGCTCAAAATCTAGAAATGAATGTAGCAAAAGAATCTGGACTAAAACAGTTTCAACTTTTTTTTAAAAAAATTAATTGGACTGGCCAATGGATATCTATCAACCAGCTCATTCGTTTGAATGTGTCATTGCTTTTGTGGTTTGATAGAGTTTATACCAAGGCTCAAACACAATTTGACGATCAAATGTACAATTGAAATCAGTTTTAGGACAGATCAAAAACTGCACTAGTTTCAACCAATGCACATGACTATAGACAAGACAGAATATGATGCTCAAATAAAATGACTCAAACAAAAAATTTGGACCGATGAAAATGATGAACAATACTCAAAGTAAAGAAAACACACAAATTGTCTCAACCAGAACCTACTGTAAGCAGCAATTGATGTACAGAAACCAAACAATGAACAAGACAAAGTAAAATACTCAAGACATTGCACGAATGATAATGAACAACACGGAAAATTTGAAAACAACCAAACGCACAGCTTGAATCTCAAGAATAGAGAACAGATCGAGATCGAAAATTTGAGAATCGACAAAAAGTAAAACTTAGATCAATGAGAAACGAGATACTTAGCTCAAGCGGACGCGCCTAACCTAGGCTCTGAATACCACTTGATGAATGAAGGCTTGAGCGGAATCGGGAGACGACGTGAAATCTGGACTTGATCGAGCTGAAGATCTGGGAAGCAGCGGAAGAAACAGATTTATACAAGAATCCTAGGTTTTGGGGAATTAATCGGTGAAAACTCTAGGGTTGAAGGTAAGGAAGGATTTAATCGGTGGAGAAGAAGGATTCAACGATTAAATCAGTGAAATGGAAAGAAATCATGATCTGACTCAGTGAATGGCGAAGAACGATGGTAGAAGCAATGATAGAGCACCAAACAAAGGTTGAATCGGTGCGAAGGTGAGAAAAAGGCAAGGACAAGGCAAATCTGAAATATGGATCGGTGGATATGACTTACGTGAGGGTTTGTGATGGTAGATCTGTGAGAAAAATGGTTGCTGGATGAGATGCACTGGAAGAAAGACGAACGCGAGAATGATGGTTTATTCTCTCGAATGATTGAGAGAAAAATGATGAGTAGCGTTGGAGCCACAAGCACGCGTGGCAGCGACGTAGGCGTGACGGATGACACAAGCCACGCGGAAGTCAAGGATTAGGGAAGCGTGATATACGGTGGCTGAATTGAAAATCCGATTTGGAAAATGAGAAAATGGATGATGTGAATGGAAGGTAGCTAGAGAAGATCCTTGGGGATTCTCTAGCCTTGACTTTCAAGGGAATTAAATTCTGGAGTTCTCTCTACAGAAAGTTTAATTCATTATTCTCAAAAGTGCCTTACAAGAGGTGGTGACATGTCTATATATAGGACTAAAAGTCCCTCCTATCTAGCACATGCCTAACACCTTTTACACATGTTTTAATAAAAGTAAAAGAAATACTACACTAAACTAATTGGGCTTGGACCCCGTCTATCATCAAATCATATAACTAACTAGGCCGTGAGTCATTTGGGAGAACGATACTTGGTCTTACCTAGTTTTATTACTTGATACGATTCGGTCACACTTGCCGATTGTTAAACAAGTTTGTGGCACCGTTTTTCGGTGTTCATAAGTTTGTCATCATTATGCAAAACTGGAAAAAAAAAACTTAGAAAGTCTAGAGCGGATGCCTTAGGACTTGAGTCGCCGGACCTAGCACCTGCACCTACTAGGTACGAGCTGTGGAAGACTGCTTGGACTAAATATGATGGGAACATGACATCTTCCTCAGCAGCCTTGATCTCACAAAGAATTGTAAGTTCAAATTCTAAACATTGTTTGATTGTGTATCTATCACAGCATGTCTTCTAAGTATCTTCGTTTTTGTATGTGCAGGATGAGTTGGTTGAGCAGCAGACTTAGGGAACATTTGTTGGCCAAAGTAGGGACGACATTCTAACAACGGCCATCGGAAGACCCGAGCACCCAGGACGTGTACGTGGAGTTCCTGGGGCGATTGGTCTTCGTGACTACTTTGGCCCCACACAGAAAACCACTCAATCAATGAGTCAGGAGGCACTGAGGCAGATGAATCTTCAGTGGGAGGAAAGAATCAACCAAAGCATGAGATCAATGGAGCAACGATTCATGGAGTAGCTACAAGAACAAAAAGAAATACAAAGAGTGCTTGAACAGAAACTGCATTTCATGACGTAGGGCAACACGGGGCCCAGTGAAACTCCCACGCCACCTCGTGTCAGCACTAGAGGATCACGCTCTGCTGTAGAACCTACTCAGTACAGCGGTCAATATGAGTTGTTGGTTGATGGGCATCCCCCATGCATTGTGGCTGTCGGACGAGTGCTTGAGGGAGGGCTCACTATTCATGGTGTTCCCATATTACCCCACCACGTGTGTGTGACAATTGACGAGATTCGGGATCCCCAGGCTCAGGTGCCTGTACCCACTCCAGAAATTAATTTTGTGGGGGAGGCCATAGGCTCATTTATAGCCTGGCCTCGAGCATTGATCATGTCACACATCGCTACTCCACAGGTATAATGTCTTTGTTATTAGTATTTCTATGTTAAGTTTAAAAATATTTGTTGATAACTCTTTGATGAAATTCTTATCTTCAGTTCACACGTCCTCAGAAGCAGCCGATTCATGATAAAGTCATACATGAAGATGATGACATGGCTGAAGTAGAGGATGATCCTCTATCAAAGCTAATGACAAGATTACCCAGATTGAAGAGAGCACCATTAGAACTATACTGGGATTTGAGAGTATTTGGTTTTCCCCCATGTGCCAGTATATATCACATTGCCTGATGCATTGGAGGTAATTGGGGGAGACAAGATGTTGAATATTTCCATCATTCAACTGTGGTGCATGTAAGATAGTTAATTTTGTCTTCCATATCTCTTTTTGTTTGATTCTTATAGTTTCTAACAACTTAACTTTGTTGTTTTAGGTACATGGACACAATCGTTGTAGACCAAGATCGGTCTTCCATGTACGAATTTGTAGAACCTCATACCATTCAACCTTCTGGTAACACACTTGAAAACAGACAACATTATTTGCAAACATGGATGGATGAGTCAAAAAGAGACGTATACCTTGTGCCATACATTGATGGGTAGGTGTTGTTATATGTAAAAGTTCATTATTAAAGTTTCCTTAATTACTTAGTTAAATAACTATTTGTCCTTCATGATAGGTCACACTGGCAGCTGATGGTCATCATTCCCAAACAATGTAAAATTATATGGTTTTGTTCATTGCACAGGAAGATGAAAAATGACTTGAGAACCATGCTTCAAGGGTAAGTGTTTCTCCAAAAATGACTTTGAATTTGATGTTCCCCTTAAACTTTTATGATAAATATAGTTATGATAATTTTACTTTGTGTTTTTAATCTGTACAGAGTTATTGGTAAATCTCGAGGTCAACAAGTTCAAATTTTATATCCAAAGGTTGATTGTCATTTATAGTTCTAATTCATTTTCTATGTTATTGAATGATCTAAATTATTGACGATTTAGTGCATCATTTTAGTGTAACTAGCAGCAGGATTCATGGGAATGTGGCTTCTATGTCATGTGTTGGATTAAGACCATCATTCGAGCTGTCATTACAGATGATTGGAATGAGGTAATGATGCATACCTTGAATACATTACAAATCAAATTCATCTTTAAACATATTGAAACCATAATGAATCTTTCTTCAATTTTGCAGCGCTTCAAGAGTACATCTCCTATAAGGCAAATAAGGCAGGAGTGGACAACTTATCTTCTGCAAAGATGGAGTTAGGAACAGTTTTATTTGTTGTTGAACACTGATTAATTTTAGTTTTATAAGTTTATATATTGATAGTTTTGGTATTGGATTATTTTGTACATTAAGTAGAACTTTCTTTATATGAAACGCAAATATACTATACTATATATTGTTTTGGGACGATTTTCTATTTTTCAGGTGTGGTTTTAATGCAAAAATAAATTGATTTTTTAAAAAAAACGCCCAGTAGACGTCCAGGGTGGCTTCGCCGCACGTCTATATAGACGTCGGGCCTGACACAACAGACATCTGACTAACGTCACCCACAAAGATGTCGGGTGCAAGTCGGACGTCAAAAAGCCAAAAGAACAGACGTCTATAGCCCTTTCTGCACTAGTGAATTATGATGATATATTGTAGTGTAATAGACAAATGGGTCATATGAATGTGGTTACTACGTTATGTTTTGGATGATGACCATCATTCGTGCACATTACACCAGTGGATGGGAAACGGTAATATTTAGGTTTGAATTTTATTTTCTGTATAGTTTGGATTTCATATACACTAATTGAAATCATTGTGTTTTATGCAGATATTTAATAGGACTGCTCCAATTCCAGAGAAGTCAATTCAACTTGTGAGGAAAACACTTGCTAAATATGTAATTCATTTATATAATAGTATGTAGTAGATATTAGGATATAGTAAGTTCTAAGTTTATGTTTCTAAGTTTATGTTTTAAGTTGTTTTATGCTTTTCTACATTATTATAAGTTTAACTTTGTACATTGCATTGATTTATGCTTGAAACTTGATTTATGATTACATTGGATTGATTTATGCTTCTAAGAAGTTGATTTATGATTCCATTCAATATATTTATGTTTTAATATAATTTTAATTTAAAATATACGTTTCTGCATTATTCTGAACTGTTCTGGCTATAAAAGTATATGCAGGTCTGTTTCTGTAGTTAGGGAATGTTGTAGAAACAACCTCATTTTAAAAAAAACAAGGATATATGCCTCGGTTCACGTCATAACCGAAGTAGAAAGACCCCTTATGGCCTCGGTTATGGTCACACCCGAAGCAGAAAGTCTTGCGAATGAGAAAAAAAAATGTCTACTGCCTCGGTTCAAGGGAACCGAGGCATAAAGTCCTACGAAAAAAAAAAAATAAAAAAACCAAAAACTTTACTGCTTCGGTTAAGGGTGAACCGAGGCCAAATCCTCTCTTTTTATGCCTCGGTTCTCAACCGAGGCCAAAAGTATTAGACTTTTTGTCTCGCCTGAATATGCCTCGATTCGAAAACCGCTGCCTATTGACAAAAATAACCACTGTCGTTTCCCCTGACTGTACTAGTGAAATGTTATGTACTCCTTAGCATTACATAACAAAACAACATACAAAACTCAAACAGAGATAGCTTCCTTGCCTCTAATTCAGCAAAGAATTCTACATATTCCAGATCTTCTAATAGTTTGGTTCCTAGCCTTCTCTTTTGAAACAAAATAATTTGTCCTCTTCAACTTCTTTCAGGACTACAGGATTTTTTATCTCTTTTTTCTAATGGTTATGGTTTCTATTTTAATATTATATAAATTGTAAAGATATCTCACCTTGTTGAATTGATTTTTCTAAAATCTTTGTAAAAGACCATCAGTTTCATAATAATATTTAAACATTACAAATCCACAAAATATAATTATTCATTTATATTTTATCTACATATATAAGCCAAATTATATTATACATAATATATATAATATTACTATAATCATCCCAATCCATATTAAAACTGTAATTCCACAAAAGAAAATATTATTTATATAATTATAAATAATATAACAAAAGAAAGTTGTTCCCATAAAACATTATTTATATAAATACAAAAATATATAACTACTATCACAACTTAGCACGTAAAATAAATTGAAAATAGGTAATAAACATATATTATATTACACTTCACTTTTATTTAATATATAATTTTTTTTATTTTAATAAACATAATTAAATTTAAATCATATTTTTAGATATCTTATTTTTTTTTCGGGGTCTTACAATAAAAAAACATTATTTATATAAATACAAAAATATATAACTACTATCACAACTTAGCACGTAAAATAAATTGAAAATAGATAATAAACATATATTAAATTACACTTCACTTTTATTTAATATATAATTTTTTTTTTATTTTAATAAACATAATTAAATTTAAATCATATTATTAGATATCTTATTTTTTTTTTGGGGTCTTACAATAAACACTGCAAATGAAGAACAAAAATGTGTGAAATAAATGAAAAAAAAATACTAACGAACGGAGAAAAAAATTACTGCTAGAACAATTTTATAAAAAATATGTTAAAATAATGATTAATGTTTAAAAAAATCAATAAATGATTATATTATAAAAGATAAAATTGAAAAATAATTATGGATATAAAGGAATAAATCTTCTTTATATATATATATATATATATATATATATATATATATATATATATATATATATATATATATATATATATATATATATATATTGTAGATTTCATTTTATTCAATCCAAAATATTTTCTTAGATTGGATCAAACTTTAAATTAGATTTTGAAAATCAATCTATTTCAAATTACGTGCATATATCATCTACCTTATATTGTTATTTCCATGTATAAGCCCTGTTATTATGACATTCATACTTATAATTATATTGATTCAAAGTAACTTTAGTACTTACTTTATAATAAATAAATAAATATGTTATAGGAATCTATTTTAATATCTCTACTAAAAAATATATAATAATACTAATTAAATAACACTATCTAAATAAGATATCTAGTTGATATTTTCTTTTAATTATTTTTATCACTTTTTGTCACCTTTACTATATACCACCTATTATTTATTGGTACTGTTTGAAAATAAAATAAAATAAATTTCTACTGATCGATTTATATTAAATTGGATAAAATAAATAAATTTTAAACTGATTAATTGGTATATCTAAACGATAAATAATTCACATAGATTGTTTTTCTAGAAGTATAAACCAATCTTAACAAAATTTATCAAAAAAATTTCAATCAAAGATATTATAACAGAAAATCAATCGAAAACAAATATTTTTTGAATAAAAGATTGAATTTTTTAAGATTTAACTTTTGAATTGTTATAAAAGATAAAATAATTAAATATCTATAATATTTTAAAGATAAAAAATTTTATTATATATATTTTGAACATTTTATTTTTTATTAAAGTCTAATCATCGAGAAGAAGTGGAAGACAGTAATAGCTATCAATGAAAATAAGAAGCCATCAAAAGGTGAGCAATTTAGGATTCAAAATAGTGAAGAAACGTAGAAGCAATAATATTAAAAGGATTCGTAGACGATGCTTTATTCTTTATTCTGAATATTACGATTCTCGACGAATCTCCAATGAAGGAGAAAAGGAAGATTCCTATGACAGTTGCAATAATATCAATGAGTCTCATGATTTCACTGAGAGTCTTTCAGATTTTGTTATTCCGGGAGACATTGCAGACAACATTCAAAACCTAGATTCATGTGGTTTAGCCGACGAATTATTTTCAGAATATTTTGACGAAGGAACAACCTCTTCACAAACCTTTGATCATAGCAGAAACATTGAGTTGCATGATTCATGTCAAAGTATAATTGAATTAGTCATTCCAGGAAATATTCCACCTATTAAGTCGTTAATGATAGAAAATATTTATTCATTGGCAGATTTTTGTATGGATGTATAAAAATTATTCTTCTTGATACGAATATACATAAAGTATTTTATTTCATAACAAACATCAAATTTAAATTTTGTAGAATTTTTTTACATTGATTAAAAGATAATTTTATATCAATTTTTAATCGATATAGTAAAAGATGTATAAAAGTATTCAATTTTTTATATATTTTTAGAATTGATATCAAAATTCTCTTTTTATAAAGTTTTAAAACTGATAAAAAAACATTTTTTTATATCGGTTATAAAATAAGTATAAAAAATTTGTTTAAAAGAAATAAATTTATATGATTTAAATTTTTTATACCAGTTTGCTAACTGATATAAAAAGTATCGCTAGTACAGTCTGAGGAAACGACAGCGGTTATTTTTCTCTATAGGCAGCGGTTTTCGAACCGAGACATATTCAGGAGAGGCAAAAAGTCTAATACTTTTGGCCTCGGTTAAGACCCGAGGCATAAAAATAAAGCATTTTGCCTCGGTTGATCCTTAACCGAAGCAGTATGTGCCCCTCTACGGCCTCGGTTGTAGCCTGAACCGAGGCAGTAGGCCTTTTTTTTTTCGTTCTCGACATTCTGCTTCGGGTATGACCATAACCGAGGCCGTAAGGGGTCTTTCGACTTTGGTTATGACCTGAACCGAGACATATAAGTATGCTTTTTTTTAAAGTGAGGTCATTTTCTGCAACATTCCCAACCACAGAAACAGACCTGCATATATTTTTAGAGCCAGAACAGTCCAGAATAATGCACAAACGTATATTTTAAATGAAAATTATATTAAAACATAAATATATTGAATGGAATCATAAATCAACTTCTTAGAAGCATAAATCAATCCAATGTAATCATAAATCAAGTTTCAAGCATAAATCTATGCAACGTACAAAGTTAAACTTATAATAATGTAGAAAAACATAAAACAACTTAGAAACATAAACTTAGAACTTACTATATCCTAATATCTACTACATACTATTATATAAATGAATTACATATTTAGCAAGTGTTTTCCTCACAAGTTGAATTGATTTCTCTAGAATTGAAGCAGTCCTATTAAATCTCTGCATAAAACACAATGATTTAATTTAGTGTATATGAAATCCAAACTATAGAGAAAATAAAATTCAAAGCTAAATATTACCGTTTCCCATCCACTGGTGTAATGTGCACGAATGATGGTCATCATCCAAAACATAACGTAGTAACCACATTCATATGACCCCATTTGTCTATTACACTACAATATTGATGGAGAAATTTATGAACACCAAATTATGATGTCACAAACTTGTTTTCAATCGGCAAGTATGACCGAATCGTTCAAGTAATAAAACTTGGTAAGACCAAGTATCGTTCTTCCCAAAGGACTCACGACCTAGTTTAGTTATGTGATTTCTTAATTAACTAAGACTTACAAACGAATTAATTGGGGTTTAAAATGCAAGACAGAAAATAAACATGTATGCATGAATTGTGATCAATGGCAAAAAGCAAAAGATAAACACTTTCAATGAAATTTATGTATGGATATGTTGTTGGGGTTCAATTTCATCTTATCCACTCTCATATATTTTAGGAATTCAACGATCAAATCACCATTGTTAATGCCACTCTCTAATGTACCTTTCCAGAAGGCTTCTCCCTAATCACGAGTTCATACAATTCCTAGCATTCCTAATGATTAGTTCATAAGTACAGGAGCTTAACGACAACCAATATAAAATTGGGAGAAATTCCCCGGATCTAGACTTCCCCGTACGTTCCCGTATCGACAAAACCAATAATCATGCATCGAATGAGTTAAACCATGCAAGCATTAAACAAAGAGGAAAAACCCTAACTAATGATGAAAGAAAGCATAAGTCTTAATTAAAAGATGTAAAAACAGATTCCATATATGAGAGTTTCACAAGACTACATTGATTCCCCAACAAACATAAAGAGGTTAGTTCACCATATTCATGGTGAACCTAGATGAATTACAATGAAAGAATGAAAGAATAAACCCTAAAAAGGTGAAGCGGAAGCCTCAGCATCCAAGATCCTCCTTCAAAGGGGTGGTAGAGAGAGTGTTTGCCTCGTTCCAGCCAGAGATACCTAACCCTAGGAAACCCTAAAGCTTATGTATCATTCGTAAATTACAAAAAGTCAAGTCCAAGCCCATTAAAGTGCCGCTCAGTGGTAAACTACCGCTCAGCGGTGAGTGCGTGACTTGTTTTCTCCCCTCAGCGGCCATTTTGCCCCTCAGCGGATCTCCCGTGACTTCCAGAGTACCGCTCAGCGGTAAAATACCGCTCAGCGGTGAGTGCGTGACTTGTTTTCTCCCCTCAGCGGCCATTTTGCCCCTCAGCGGACCTCCCGCAAACTCCTGAGTGCCGCTCAGCGGTAAACTGCCGCTGAGCGGTGACTTCGGCTTCTCCTTTTGCACTTTTTATTGTCTTTTCTGATTTCATCTCTCTCCTTCTTCACTTCTTTTACCAAATTCACCTTAAAACCTGCACAAAAACACTGAAATCAAGCATAAACCTGTCCAGCTCTCTTATTTCCAAAAATATACAGAAAAGCATGATTTCAAGCTAGTTTCTAAGTGTAAAGGTTGCTTTTAGTGTCAATTTTAATCATGAAAATAACAGTTTTTCAACTGTTATCACAACCCCAAACTTAAAACTTTGCTTGTCCTCAAGCAAATAAGATGTAACTCTATCTTTAAACCAATTCATATGATGATTCACTTCATTCAAAAATCTTCTTTTCAAGATAAGCAAAAACTTCACTCAAACTTATGACCAAGAGTTCGATCAAGATGTACACATGCTTTAGTATTCACAAAGTCATTTAAATTCCACCAAATGCTATTTTCATGAATGATCAATCAATTAAGCATGGATGTTCATGTGTGCATGTGATATTTCCTCACTAAGTCAAGTGTTTCACTCACACTCAAGTGTATAAGAGATGATCACTCATTCACTCTACTATCACAATGTTACATGAATTAACTTTGCCTTTCATTTTACCACAATCAAAAACATTCACAAGCATGCATCATCACAAGGACTTTTCTATGGCTTATAATGTGGCTGGGCTAACAAGAAAATTGGTTTTTCTGGATCACAAAATCCTTGAGTTAATAGAATCATAACAACACAATCATCTTATTCATTCCCAACTTTCTTTTGCCTTTGCATTGAGCTTTGCTTCTTTTTCTTTTCTTTTCTTTTTCTTTGCATATTCTTACTTTTTTTTTTTTAACTCTTAGCTCAATGCTTTTCATGTTTTTCCCAACAACCCCAAACTTGAATATTTAACAATACCACACAAGATCTTCTACTTAACTCAAGGTAAAGATTTTCAATCAAGGGTTTTCAGTGTATATTCAAGGCTAAGGGTTCAAAAGATAGAACACAAAGTGTTCTCTTTTAGTGGGCTAATTGTATGAATTTGGCCAATAAAAAGGTTTTCAACAAATGGCCTTGATCATGTGATGCAAAACAAGCAATTAATTCAATCATAGAAAATCTGGGCAAAACCATTCATGCTTTCAAAGTAATAGCATTCAACAATAACAACTCTGAAGCTCAAAATCTCACATATAAGCTCATTCACATTCGACATACACCTCCTGCTTAATTTCACAATCACAATCATGATATCATGCATTTGTTCACAAAACTTGTGAATCACCTGTATAAGCATTTTAATGTGCACATCATCTCAACATCAGTTAATCATAAGCATCATTCAGTATTACTTATCACAACATCACAGTTAATAGCAGTATGGAGATCACAAGTAGCTGCCAATGACACCTAAAATTGGTAATAACTTATGAATCATATACCAAAATTAATAAATGAATGTGTTGAAGTTAACAAACTTCACTTACTGATGGACAAATTTATGAACACCAAAATATGATGTCACAAACTTGTTTTTCAATCGGCAAGTATGACCGAATCGTTCAAGTAATAAACTTGGTAAGACCAAGTATCGTTCTTCCCAAAGGACTCACGGCCTAGTTTAGTTGTGTGGTTTCTTGATTAGCTAAGACTTAAAGACGAAATATTTAGATTTTATATGCAAAAGACGAAAATTAAATATGTATGCATGAAGTTTTGATCAATGGCAAAAGCAAAAGATAAACACTTTCAATGAAATATATGTATGAATATGTTGTTGGGGGTCAATTTCATCTTATCCACTCTCATATATTTTAGGAATTCAACATTCAAATCATCATTGTTAATGCCACTCTCTAAAGTACCTTTCAAGAAGGCTTCTCCCTAATCACGAGTTCATACAATTCCTAGCATTCTTAATAATTAGTTCATAAGTGCAGGAGCTTAACGACAACCAATATAATATTGGGAGAAATTCCCCGGATCTAGACTTCCCCGTACGCGCCCGTATCGACAAAACCAATAATCATGCATCGAATGAGTTAAACAATGCAAGCATTAAACAAAGAGGAAAAACCCTAACTAATGATGAAAGAAAGCATAGATCTTAAATAAAAGATGTAAAAACAAATTCCATATATGAGAGCTTCAAAAGATTACATTGATTCCCCAACAAACATACAGAGTTTAGTTCACCGTATTCATGGTGAACCTAGATGAATAACAATGAAAGAATGAAAGAGATAGAAAAACCCGAGAGAGAGAAGAGGAGAGCTGTCACCATCTCCCAATCTACCCCCAAGGGGTGAAAAAGAGAGTGTTTGCTTCGTCTCTGCCAAAGATACCTAACCCTAGGAAACCCTAAAGCTTATATATTATTCGTAAATTACAGAAAATTAGGTCCAAGCCCATAAAAGTGCCGCTCAGCGGTAAAGTACCGCTCAGCGGTAAGTGCGTGAGTCGTTTCTTCCCCTCAGCGGCCATTTTGCCCCTCAGCGGACCTCCCGTAAGCTCCTGATTGCCGCTCAGCGGTAAACTGCCGCTGAGCGATGACTTCGACTTCTCCTTTTGCACTTTTTGATGTCTTTTCTGATTCCATCTCTCTCCTTCTTCACTTCTTTCACCAAATTCACCTTAAAACCTGCACAAAAACACTGAAATCAAGCATAAACCTGTCCAGCTCTCTTATTTCTGAAAATATGAAGAAAAGCATGATTTCAAGCTAGTTTCTAAGTGTAAAGGTTGCTTTTTGTGTCAATTTTAAGCATGAAAATAACATTTTTTCAACTGTTATCACTTACCCATGTATATAAGGGGGAAAATATATCTCCTTCCCCATTCCAAAGCAGGTGGTGATGTATGTGTGGATATCATCAAATTTATTTCTTTCATGAGTCATAGAGGGGTCAATGAACCCATATACATCGTTGAACCCCTTCTTGTTACTAAAATCAAATATATACCTAAAATGAAGAAATAATCTGATATAAGTAAGTTGATAAAATAGAATTATATAAAAAAAATTTCATAAACTTACATCATCCACAACTGAATGAGTGTAATATTAATTTCTTCTCTACCCGACGCAAGCTCCCTAACATCTTGATGATGCAAGTACAATGGGATTTGAGCTTCTCTTCCAAATGTAGTAGGATCCCAGTGTACATTCATCGGCACATCTGAAATGATTTTAGCAAGCTCGTCTAACGCACCAAGAGGGTCATCCTCAGATAAATGACTCTTCTTCGGTGTAGGACTTCCCTCTTGACCTATGTGCTGTTAAATGCAAAAATGGTTATGTTATAACATCAATTATAAGTAAATATTAAAATTGAGAAGTATATAGTACGAGTGTTTACCGGGGGATTAGATACATCACCAACCAAATGTTTAGGCCAGGCGACAAAGGACTTAAGTGCTTCTTCCACAGTGAAGAACTCATCTGTAGGCACAGGAAGAACGACATCCGCTATGACAACTTCATCCACCGTGACCTTGAACTCATCTTCTGAAAGTTGTACACCATGTACTATAGTGGTTGATGCATCAAGGAGGATGCATAGGAGCAGATCCGTGAGTCTGGATGAAGCAATCAACTCTGCTGCAATTGAAGAATCAGTGGAACAGTGCTGGAGAATTTGTAGCAGAGAATGCTCTCTGTGTTGGTTGGATTAAGTGGAATGTGTGCAGCGGATTGAAGTGATTAGATGAAGTGAAATGGAAGTTGGCTTGAGGGAATGGTAGACTATCTCAGGCGGCTTCCACAATGGAAGAAGATAGCAATGGAAGAGCAAGCAAGTAGATATGACTTTCGGATGAGAGAAATTTGCAAAGTGCAGAATTCATCTTCTATATATTTCCAAAAGTGATATACATGCTTATCCTAGTAGCTTATATAGCTAACTCTCAGCTCCATGCAATGTAATGTATGTGAAGTAAGGAGATCCACAAAATACGGATCAAGTGCCACCTTACCCACATGTGCAAAATGTGATGGTTCTTTTAGAAGCCATATTATTCACGTGGCTTTTTACATATGCGCATAAGGAATTGAAATAAGCTAATACTACCCCTTAGACTACTATGCGCACACCCCCCATGTGCCAAAGTCCACTTTTACCCTTCTCCATGTTTTGGCATCTTACAAGCATCTTCTAGGTCTCCAATCTTCCATCCAAAGATAGCAAAGAGGGTTTGGCCTTTGGGAGAGTACTCATCTTGTAGCTTCTTGATCATCCCTCTTGTGATAGGTCCAATGGTGCTAGGCCTTCTTGTATCATCCCCTCCCTCTTGAGAGGGATTTGCCCTCAAATCCATAGGATCGTCATCTTCACTTGCATAACCTGCAAAAGGTTTAAGGTCAGATACATTGAAGGTAGCATGAACACCATATTCAGGGGGAAGATCAATTTGATATGCATTGTTATTTATCCTCCTTATCACTCTAAAAGGTCCATCTCCTCTAGGATTGAGTTTGGATTTTCTTAGTTGAGGAAATCTTTCCTTTCTAAGATGAACCCAAACTAGATCACCTTCATTGAAGATTAACTCTTTCTTGCCCTTGTTGTGTTGCTTGGCATATTTCTCATTTTGTTGTTGAATTTGATTTTTAACCTTGTGATGTAATTCTTTGATAAACTTAGATTTAGATACCCCATCTTGATGAACAAAATCAATAGAATTTGGAAGGGGTATTAAATCCATGGGTGTCAAAGGATTAAAACCATAAACAACTTCAAAAGGAGACAATTTAGTAGTTCCATGAACTACTCTATTGTAGGCAAACTCAACATGAGGCAGGTACTCATCCCAAGATTTGTGATTTCCTTTAAGAACTACCCTTAGTAAAGTGGAAAGAGATCTATTGACTACTTCAGTTTGACCATCTGTTTGAGGATGGCAAGTAGTAGAAAAAGATAACTTAGTCCCTAATCTAGACCATAAGGTCCGCCAAAAGTGACTAAGAAATTTTGTATCTCTATCCGAAACTATTACCTTAGGTAACCCATGAAGTTTAACCACATCTCTAAAGAATAACTTTGCAATGTTGCTTGCATCATCTACTTTGTGGCAAGGTATAAAATGAGCCATTTTGCTAAATCTATCTACCACCACAAAGATAGAATCAAAACCCCTAGAAGTTTTGGGAAGACCTAACACAAAATCCATACTTATCTCTTCCCAAGGGGTGGAAGCAACATTCAAAGGAGTATAAAGTCCATGAGGCATTGATTTAGATTTAGCTTCTAAACAAGTTATACACTTAAAGCAATGCCTTTGAACATCCCTTCTCATGTGAGGCCAAAAGAATTTTTCTTTCAACATGCCAAGGGTCTTTTCTACCCCAAAATGTCCCATTAATCCTCCCTCATGTGTCTCTTTAACAAGGAGTTTTCTATGTGAACCTTGGGGAATGCAAATTTTTCCTTCTTTAAAAAGATACCCCTCTTTCACATAGAATCCTCCTTGAGGCTTATTGAGACATTCCTCATAGATATGAGCAAAATCAAGATCTTGTGAATATAATTCAAGAATGTTATTAAATCCAAGAATTTGAGCTCCCAATGTGGCTAATAGATTAATTTTTCTTGACAAAGCATCAGCCACCACATTGGATTTTCCTTTCTTGTATTTAATAACATAAGTGAATTGTTCAATGAATTCCAACCACTTAGCATGCCTCTTTTGTAACTTGTGTTGACTCTTCAAATACTTAAGTGATTCATGATCACTATGAATGATAAACTCCTTGGCAACAAGATAATGTTCCCAAGTTTGAAGAGCCCTCACAAGTGCATAGAGTTCTTTGTCATAGGTGGGGTAATTACAAGAGGCACCATGAAGTTTTTCACTAAAGTATGCAATTGGGTGTCCTTCTTGTAATAATACTGCACCTATGCCAAATCCTGAAGCATCACATTCTAGCTCAAAAGTTTTGGAAAAATTTGGCAAAGCTAGAATGGGTGCTTGTGTGAGCTTCTCTTTGAGTAGCTCAAAAGCCTTTTGTTGTTTATCCCCCCAATGGAATGTAACATCTTTTTTCACCAACTCATTGAGGGGTGAAGCAAGACTAGAGAAGTTAGGAACAAATCTTCTATAAAAGCTTGCCAACCCATGGAAGCTCCTTACTTCTCCTACATTCTTGGGAGGAGGCCAATCTTGGATGGCCTTTATTTTTTCTGGGTCCACATGAACCCCATTTTTGGTGACCACAAATCCAAGAAATATGACACTATCAACACAAAAGGTACACTTGTCAAAGTTTGCAAACAATTTGTGTGTTCTAAGAATTGTTAAAACAACTCTCAAATGATTTTCATGAGTTTGCAAATTTTGACTATATACCAAGATGTCATCAAAGTAGACAACTACAAACTTCCCAATGCAATCCCTAAGGACATGATTCATAAGTCTCATGAATGTGCTTGGAGCATTTGTAAGACCAAAAGGCATAACTAGCCATTCATATAATCCAAACTTGGTCTTAAAGGCAGTTTTCCATTCATCACCTTCTTTAATTCTTATTTGGTGATAGCCACTTTTTAAATCTACCTTTGAAAATATTTGTGCTCCATGCAATTCATCCAACATATCATCAAGCCTAGGAATGGGATGTCTATACTTGATTGTGATGTTGTTGATAGCTCTACAATCACAACACATGCGCCACTTCCCATCTTTTTTTGGTACAAGTAACACTGGTATAGCACAGGGACTTAGACTCTTTTGAACTAAGCCTTTATCTAGCAACTCTTGGACTTGTGTCTCAATCTCCTTAGTTTCTTGGGGATTTGTCCTATAGGCTGGCATATTAGGAAGAACTGCCCCTGGAATGAAATCAATTTGATGTTCAATTCCTCTTATGGGTGGAAGCCCTTTTGGAATTTCTTGTGGGAATAGATCATCAAATTCTTTCAAAAGTTTTTGAGTGGATGGAGAAAGAGTTGAAGTCTTTGAATCACTAGATGTGCATGTAAGTGTCCCTTGACAAAGAAGAAGATATGAAGGTTGCTCAACTTGAAGTGTATTGATTAAAGTCTTTTTGTTTAAAAGGACTTCATGTTGAGTGACCTTAGGTGGCACACTTGTTTCTATACCTCCCTTTCTTTTCTACTTTTTCTTTTGATCATGTTCTTGCTTTCTTAAAATCTTCATTTGTGCTTGATCCTTAGCCACTTGGGTAGGAGTCAAAGGATGAAGCACAAACTTCTTGTCCTTTTGATGGATAGTGATGGTATTGGTTAGACCATGATGGATAGTTTGATGATCAAATTGCCATGGTCTCCCCAATAACACATGACATGCTTCCATGGGAACTATATCACATAAAACTTCATCTTTGAAGTTCCCAATGGAAAATGCCAACTTCACTTGATTCTTGACTATTATATCCCCATCTTCATTTAGCCAATGAAGTTTATAAGGTTTTGGATGGGGTATAATATCAAGTTTCAACTTCTCAACCAACCTTGTGCTACAACAATTGCAACAAGACCCACTATCAACAATGAGAGAACAATGATTTTCTTGAATTTTACATCTTGTGTGAAAGATGTTCTCTCTTTGTGATATGTGTTCAAGACTTAGTTGGTTGCTAAGTATCCTTCTCACCATGAGAAGTTGCCCATCATCAGCATATATTTCCTCTTCCCTCTCTTCTTCCTCACTCTCACTTGTACTAGTTGGGGTGTCACTTTCACTACTATAAATGTCCTTGCCTTTCAAAATAATGTTTCTTTTTGTAGGACATTGAGTAGCTACATGACCCCTTCCTAGACATTTGAAGCATTTGATTTCACTTGTTCTTGTGTGTGAGGGTGTCTCTTTCTTGGGTCTCTCTTCTATTTTGGCTAGAGGTTTAAATGGCTCTTTTTCTTTAAAAATTTTCTTTTCAAAAGTAGGTTGAACTTGAATTCTTTTAGAAGAAGATTTTCTCAAGTTTTGTTGTTCTACCTTTATACACATTTGAACAAGATCATTCAAATCTCTATAAGGTAGAAGTTCAACCCTATCTCTTATGTCAAAATTGAGCCCACTTAAAAATCTAGCTAAAGTAGTTTCTGGACCTTCTACTATGCCTGCCCTCATCATATACAACTCCATCTTTTGTCTATATTCCTCAACTGTCATAGACCTTTGTTGTAACCTTTGGAGTTTATCCATGAGTTCTCTATTGTAGTAGGAGGGAATGTGTCTCCTCCTAAGGGCAGACTTGAGATCATTCCAATAGTGGATGGGAGGGGCTTGATGTCTAAGCCTCTCTTGGACCAAGGCAGTCCACCAATACATTGCATACCCTTGAAAGCTTAAGGTAGCTAGAGAGACCTTCCTTTCTTCACTCACTTGGTGGCATTCAAACAATTGTTCTACCTTCATCTCCCAATCAAGATAAGCCTCTACATTGTCCTTCCCATGGAAGTGAGGCAACACAACATTGACTTCTTTAGGGGGTGGGGGTGCATGAGAATTTCTCCTATGCCTTCTAGAAGTAGAAGGCTGATGAGGATAATAATCACCCAGACTCATAGACATCCCTCCCTCTTGAGAGTTTTCACTCTGACTTCCCCTAGACTTACTTTTCCTTATCATTCTCAACTCATCTTGAATAACAACATTTTGAAGCTCTCTATTGGCTTTCTCTTCATTCATTTCTCTTCTTATTTCCTTGAATTCATTAACTAAAGTTTGAAGAGAAAAATGTTCTTTTTCACTATCACTAATCCTAGGAGAATGCCTTCTAGACATTATGATGGACTTAAATGTTATTCTTGAAGTAAAGACTAGAGCTTTTCACTTGAAAGCAATATTCCAGGTAAGGGAGGTGATTCACTAGGAATGCTTAAGTACCAAGCCTTATCCTTGCCAAATATGCTTCTAGTTACTTACTAGAGTCCTTAGATCAAAATTACTCTTAAATCCACTTAAGTCTTAAAGACAACAAAGAAAACACAAAGCCAAGAAAAGACACAACCTAACTCTAAATTCGGACCCCTAAGAGAGCTTCCTATTCGCACAAGATATATACTATCTAGGCGAGAATTGGAAAAGCAATTAAAGTGAGGTCTCCTAGGTGAGGCTTAGACTTTGGATCTAAGACACACTCATCGACTACTCAATTTTAGGTTGTAAGACTTCTTTTGAGTCTAGTTACAAATGAGGGAAGAGCACTTGTGAACTCTAGCACCTCACTTGCTTGGATTTGGAACTTACAACCAAAGAAAACCAATGGAAATTACAAAGAAATTTGGAAATTTGTAAGAAAAAAATGCGAATTGGCTAAGGGAAAGATGTGTGCAGCTTTGGCTTCTCAAAAACAAAGAGTGAACTATGCTTAATTCACACCAATCCTCTCAGCTGCAAGTGATCACTCAAGAACACAACTTTGCACTTCTAAAGTGTGCTGCAGAATTGTCACGGTTTTCCCATCCAAAGTACCATCTTCTTGTCTTTGCTCCTCTTCATTGAACCTTCTTTGATGCTTCCAATCGTGATACACCTTCTGAGGTATAAACCACCTACCCAACAAGCCAATTAATCACTAAAAAATATCACCTCAAATGCTGTAACTTTCACAACCAAAAGACAGCAACACCAGGAAATTTTTCAAACAGTTGGTGTGCAGAATGTAGAAAAATCGAAAATCAAGCAATGAAAGGAGTTTCAAACACGGTGGCACCTCAAATAGATCCTAAGAATGGTTCTAGATCAGATTTAAAACACAAGAAAAGACTTTAGATCAGAATCACACACGAATTGGCTATGCATTGAAAATTGACAAAACTGTTTGATGAAATGCCTGAATGAGTTGCACCAGATTTTTGCACCAGATTTCTGCACCAGATTTTTATACACTTCAAACTTTCGAAACTGATGATGCAATGGTCCTAAGTGCCTTTTAACATTTGTAATATCTCTTTTGAATTGTTATCTTAATATTTTAAATGGACCATGGCTTTTACTGCATCTAAAAATGATGAATCAAGCAAAATAATGCAGTGCAGAATTTGACAGAAAAACCAGCACAGTTTTGCAGCAGAGTCAATTTTTTTCAATGCAGAAAAATAGACCAAATGAACAGTACTGCACCTAGTTATTTTCCAATGATTCAAACATGTTTTGATGATGATTTATGACTTGTTGGAACTAATTGGATACATCAAAACTATATAAAACAGAAAATCACTACTGCAGTACCATATTTCAGCTAAATTTAACAACTAGCATGGTCAAATTTTGATTCAAAAGCAATTCTGATTTGAAAACAGCAAAGATGAGTTAGAAATGGTATTTGAAAGTTGCACAAATGCAGAAATTCAGTGTTGATGATGGTTAGTAATGATCTAATACTAACCTCACACAATTAAGCAGAATTTTCTCAAGAAGACACATGCATCTCGGCCAAATGCTTGGAACATGACAAACTATTTGGAATCAACTCATTTCATCTTCCAAATGGTTCAGACAATGGATCATTCAACTGTTGTTCAATAGAACAGTGCACAAGGCTATATGAACAACAAAATTTTTGTTACAGCAGTACACTTTCTGGAAAACAGAACAAAAACCATGCAGATCTGAGTTTGGTTGGCAAAAATTTAAACACCTGAGCTCATCTCTTGATTGTTCATTGCTCTTAATTGGTGTAGCCACATCCAACACTTTCAGAACCGTAAAAACTGGGTTAAAAACCAGATTTGATGACAGAACAGCAAATTAACCAAACATGACTAAGACAACACCAGAAATGATGCTTAAATGGTAAAATAGACTCAAACAAGCAAAAATAGCCGAATAAAATGAAGGAAAACTCAAGCAAAGACAGCTAGTAGCCAATGAAATTAAGAATAGATCCTAAACACAACAATAATTGCTGAAAAACAGTGCAGAATTTTCAGAAACACATCAAGAACAACCAGGAAATTTTTGACAGCAAAGAAATGGAAGAAATCTGGACTTATCTCACGGTTCTAACTTGAACCTAGGCTCATGATACCACTTGATGCATCAAGGAGGATGCATAGGAGCAGATCCGTGAGTCTGGATGAAGCAATCAACTCTGCTGCAATTGAAGAATCAGTGGAACAGTGCTGGAGAATTTGTAGCAGAGAATGCTCTCTGTGTTGGTTGGATTAAGTGGAATGTGTGCAGCGGATTGAAGTGATTAGATGAAGTGAAATGGAAGTTAGCTTGAGGGAATGGTAGACTATCTCAGGCGGCTTCCACAATGGAAGAAGATAGCAATGGAAGAGCAAGCAAGTAGATATGACTTTCGGATGAGAGAAATTTGCAAAGTGCAGAATTCATCTTCTATATATTTCCAAAAGTGATATACATGCTTATCCTAGTAGCTTATATAGCTAACTCTCAGCTCCATGCAATGCAATGTATGTGAAGTAAGGAGATCCACAAAATACGGATCAAGTGCCACCTTACCCACATGTGCAAAATGTGATGGTTCTTTTAGAAGCCATATTATTCACGTGGCTTTTTACATATGCGCATAAGGAATTGAAATAAGCTAATACTACCCCTTAGACTACTATGCGCACACCCCCCATGTGCCAAAGTCCACTTTTACCCTTCTCCATGTTTTGGCATCTTACAAGCATCTTCTAGGTCTCAATCTTCCATCCAAAGATAGCAAAGAGGGTTTGGCCTTTGGGAGAGTACTCATCTTGTAGCTTCTTGATCATCCCTCTTGTGATAGGTCCAATGGTGCTAGGCCTTCTTGTATCAGTGGTTGTCTCATAAACTGTACCACGAGCCACTAGCATGGTCCCAGTATCAGAAAGAATATATAACTGACATGGACGAGTTTCATCCATGTCGTCCCCTGGGCAACGGCAGCTGAACAACTTGCTTTACCACTTCTACCTGTCAAATTAAATGTTAGGTTATGCAAAAAGTAAATTAGTAACCAAAAATAAATAAGTTTACCTGTAGGGGGCACAACATGTTCCGCTACAGGAGATGGCGGAGGACGATTGCCATAATCCCCATAATGCTGCTGGAACTGGCGCGCAACCATTTCAGCAACTTCATCATACAACTTTGCTCGAACCTTTTTTGTGATCTCATGCGTCATCTCTTTTCTTATTTCCTCCTTCATCTTTTCGTATGAATATGGACGCGAGGAAGACCCAAAAAACTTTTGTATGCCTATGCCAGTCCCAGCACCACGCACCCGTCCTGGGTGATCAAGTCGTCCAATAACTGTGGCAAGAATATCTTGACGACCTTCTTGTGTGAATTGACCTTGGGAGCTCTGCTCAACCAAGGAGTCCTGTCACATAACAAAAGTTCAAAATCATTTGAAAGATCTATGTAATATATATAACAAAATTAATGTAAAAATATAAGAAATGACATCTTACAATTCTTTCAGATATTTCTCTGGCAGACTCGGAAGTGTAGGAGCCCGATGGTCTTATACGGGCTAACTTCCACTTGTCGTGCCGAGATGGTGGTGAAGGAGGAGGAAGAGGGTCACCACCCTCAGAAAGTGGAAGTCTACTCTCTGACTTCTGCTTCATTATTTTTACTTCAAGCTTCCTATATCCACCACGAGACAGTAGGTGTGGATTTTTATTCTAAGCGCTTATTCCCTATGCTTTTGACCTTTTTTCCTATGACAAAATGAAACAATTGTCATGGTAGAGAATTATGAATGATGGATTGAATGATTTTAATGCACTTACCTGCCACGCCTCGGATGAACGAAGCTCTACAAACTGACGCCATGTTTCTTCGTCAATTGCTGAATATTTGGAACATGGATTTTCATTACTTTTTGGTCCAAATATATATCTAGACGTCAATTTTGTCTTAAACCCTCGAAATCTTTCTGCAATTGCAGATAAACACTTATTCCTTAAGCTCTCGACGTTTGGCATATCAAATGTTATCTGCAACAAAGAAAGTAACAACCTTATATCAATACAAATTTATCAATATAATGAATATAGAATTTGGAGCAATATTGCTTAACTTACCAATAGATCTTGCTTGATGAGATTCCGATCAGCCTCAGAAACATGGTCAAAGGATGGAGTAAGTATAGAGATACGATCACATGCTAGTACTCCAAGGTAAGACCTAAATACATCTGCATTTGGGCCAGATGCAACTCCAGTGACCACGTCAATAATTACAAGTGTCCTCTCACCTGCATTTCTTCTAAGTATAAGCTGTCGTAATCTCGTTGCTCCTCTCGTCTGTCTAGAAGTGGTGGGGACTTCATCGCCTGACGAATGAGGTGACTCAGCCATATATCTGTCACAATAAATAAGATGAAATATAAATAAAACACTTATAAAATAACATATATTATTTAACAAAAGCCATAAATATTTACACAAACATGAAATTCATACATAATCATATGGATTGGTCATATATATATTCCCTCATTGTGATCTTCTCGTATTGCTTGTATATCATCAATTAGAGGGTCGTCATCCAAATTTATTGTCGTTTTAAATGGATGGTTGTCAGCGATACGAAGATTACTTAGATTCTCTTCTTTATCTTCAATTTGTCTTTTTCCTTGGAAAGCAACATACCAATGGTCAGACGCAGGATCTTTGACATAAAAGACCTGACTTGCTTGATATGCCATGATGAACGGTTCATCTCTATAACCAACCTTTCGAAAATCAACAAGTGTCATACCAGATTCAACTATTTTAACACCACTCTTATTGTCTACCCACTTACATTTGAAGAGTGCAACGGAAAACTTAGCGTAATCAACTTCCCATATCTCTTCAATTCTACCATAATATCTCATGGATATAGGATTTTGATCTTTGGATGTGGAAAACTGTAGCGACTCAGCTTCTAGACTGACGCCACTATTTTGTACTGTGTTTTTATCATCCAAAGTCTTTGTATAGAATGTGCAATTATTAATTTCATAGCTTGTACAACATACAACATCAAACTTCAAGCCATTTGCTAACCACAACAAAGTCTCAGAGGACCGTGATTCTTTCGAAACTTCAGATTTGAACCAGGGCAAGAATATTCTGTTATGCTCCATTAAGTGTCATTTCTCTGATTGTCGTGGATAGTTGTCCTTTACAACGGCTTTGTGTGCTTCCAAAAATGGGATCACTTCATCTGTGTTGTTTAATATGTACAGATGTGCTTGCATCAATTCTTCACGACTTTTCGTCACCACATTCACACCTCGGATGCTTTTACTTGTAGAATATCTACTCAACCGTGATGTTCGAGGGACTCCTATCGGATTTGCTTTAGTCATATACTCAGAGCAAAACTCAATACTTTCTTCAGCAATAAATCATTGAACCTTCTGGACGATATTGATTTTTGACGTACCCTTTCAAAATCTTCATATGACGCTCAATAGGGTACATCCATCTTAAGTATACTGGTCCACACAACTTTATTTCTCTGACCAAATGAACAAGTAAATGCACCATGATGTCAAAAAAGGATGGAGGGAAAAACATTTCTAGTTGACACAAGATGATGATAATTTTGCTTTGAAGTTCATCTAACTTTGTAGGATCGATGACTTTACTACAAATTGATGAAAAAAATGAGCACAATCGAGTTATGGTCTGCTGATGGACAAATTTATGATCACCAAAATATGATGCCACAAACTTGTTTTTCAATCGGCAAGTATGACCGAATCGTTCAAGTAATAAACTTGGTAAGACCAAGTATCGTTCTTCCCAAAGGACTCACGACCTAGTTTAGTTGTGTGGTTTATTGATTAGCTAAGACTTAAAGACGAAATATTTGGATTTTTATATGCGCTTCATGTGTCTCAGCAGATGTCTGGCTCTGTGCTGGCCCTCTCTCTCTACGAGCACGGCGTGGTGGAACTGGCTGAGCTGCTTCCTCACCTCCACAGTACTGCCTGTAATAAGCCTCATCAATAGCTTTTCTTGGCCTCTCAAATGGTGGAGTAGAAGTGTCCACCCCAGCTATCTTGCAAAGGTGAGTGATCAAGGAGGGATGTCCTAGTGGTGCTTTGTTGTTTAAGGTATTGGCGCACACACTAATCTCATCAGCTATCACCTGCCCAATATTAACATTCAAGTTTCTGATAGCACAGTAGATGAATAATGCCCTGCTGAGAGTAATATCTGACACATGTGAACATGGCTGAATGTTGGCATGAGAAAACGTCATCCCATACTTTGCAAGAGGAGTCAAATCCGTCCTCCTAATGTTAACCACTGAGCCAGATCGATTCCTTTGGAAGTGTCCTCCAGGTATAACAATACTCTCTCCACATCCTCATAATCAGCACCTTCCTCCATGCAAAGAGCAAACTGGCACTGCTCACCAGCCCATACAGTGTCCAAGAAGTTATTAATAGAATCAGGATCATACCTGATAGCATAGCCTCTAACATAGCCCAAATAATTCTCAGCTGGATAATCACCAATCTTCTTAGCATTGGTGTAAAATTCCTTTATCACAGCTATGTTGGCAGGTGCAGGATAGGTGGCTAGCTTTCCCCAGTCATTCCCTAACACTTGCTCTCCAAATTGAGGAGCAAAGTTAGGTATCATTCCAACCTTTCTCTCCATCAGAAGTCTCCTGTCCTGAACCACCCTAAAGTGTTTCTCATGTTTCCTAGAGAGGAACCTGCTAGAGTGGGGTTGCTCTGGTTCCTTTTCCTTTCTCTTGGTTGCCATGGTTTTCAATCTCTTTCCTGAAGAGGATGCCATTCCTACATTCAAACACAAATACAAAACCACAGAACATGATGTTAATCATTAGTAAAACATAGAACACAACTCCTTTCGAAGCTAAACCACCGCTGAGGGCCAGAATTTCCCCTCAACGCCACCAGTGCAATAGTCCAGATCACAAAAAACCAGAAAAACCAAATCTGGCAAAGTGCCGCTCAGCGGCAATTTACCCCTCAGCGGTAACTCTGCAGATTTTTGAAAATCTTGTTTTAAAGCTGTCCTAACTCCACCCAAATGCAATTTTCAGTTTTCCAATTCATAATCATGCAGTTTAATCGGTTCAAACATCAAATATATCATCAAATCATGCATAGAAATCAAAACCCCTAAATATTCATGCTTTGACAATCACATTCAAAATCAAAAACCCTAGAATGAACAAAATGCATTTTACTTACTTGGGTGGAGATACTAGATGCAATGAGAATGTTTCCAATCTAAGATACTCTCTTCCAACCCCAAACTTGAATGGAACACTAGTGAAAAAGTGAGTGGAAGAGAAATTTTCTTAAGAGGAAAGAGTGAAAAGATGTGGAAAACCTTGGAGAAGGTATGTGGAAGTGTTTGTGCAGAGAAAAGCCTGAAAGTATGAGAACTTGCGCAGCTTAGGGTTTAAAAATACCCTAATGGGCTTGGGTCCTGCTAAGGGGAACTAAAGCCCATTCTGCAAGAGTACCGCTCAGCGACACTTTCGTGATGTGCTCTTCTCCTTCTTTTCTTAACATACGTGCCTCCCATACATGCCCCTCACTGGTTCCCTGCAAGTCAATGTTTAAAATGCTTATGCAAACCCTAACTAAAATAAACAAACAGAAATATTCAATCAACTGGGTTGCCTCCCAGGTAGCGCTTGTTTAACATCACGAGCCTGACCCAAAATCCACCAACACCCATCAGTAGGTGCAAAATTTTCTTACCAACACCCATCAATAGGTGTTACAAACATAGTATTCTTCAGTAGATACTTAACCACCTAGCATCCTTCAGTAGATGCTATCTCCAACAAAATAATTACAAAAATAATGTTCACAAATTAAAAATTACAAAACCAAATCAAAAGTCTTTAAATCCACTGGGTTGCCTCCCAACAAGCGATCTTTTAACGTCATTAGCTTGACCCAATGAAGTTCAAGTTCCATCTTCTTTATAGTTGATGTTGTCATTCCACCAACTCCTCAGTTGTTTCCTCTGAACTGTCTTAGTCCTTCTAGAATATGGAGACTTTATCTCTATCATCTCCTTCTCTTTAAAGCCCTTCACAACCCACAACTTGTTCTTGATTCTTACAGGTGAGCCAAGTTGGAGTCTTCTTTTCTCCCAGTCACTAGGAATTTCTCCTCCTCTTCCAATATTTTCTTCCTTGGGTACCTGAAACAACAAACAATGGTTACCTGAAACCTTGAGATTTTCATCTTTACGGCTAGTCATGGGTGCATCTTGAAATGCAGCTTTATAACTAGCTTCTTCCTCCTTTGCTTGCGTCTCATCTTTGAAGACATCTACCACCAATCTCTCCTCTCTGTCCTGGAGCACCACTATACCTTCATTTACATCAATAATAGCTCTGGCCGTTTTCATAAACGGTCTTCCAAGTATGATAGGTATCTTCTCTGTCTCCATCTTCATTACCACAAAGTCTGCCAAGAACTGAAGTTTGCCAACACAAACTATAATGTCCTCTACAATCCCACATGGCTCCTTTGAAGATCCATCGGCCATTACTATTTTAACCTTTACAGGTTTCACTTTAACATTGCCGATTTGCTCCAGTAAAGAATAAGGTATCAAGTTAACACTTGAACCTAAATCAAGGAGAGCTTTCTTTACCTTTTTCTTCCCTATGGTACAAGGGATAGAAAAACTGCCTGGATCTAATGCTTTAGGAGGGAATGACTCTTTTTTAACAGTTATACACTCTTTTGCCTCATCATCTCTACGTCTCTTCTTTGTAGAGATTTCTTCATCAGATTTTGTGTAAACTGTGATTTGCTGTAGAATCTGTTCCCAAGGTGCTTCATTATCCACCATTCTGAATAATTCTGTGAAGTCCAGTTGTTTCCCTTGATGGATTGGAAAAGGAAAAGTACTTTTGCTCTCTATGTCTCTTCTCTCTTCTGTATCTAACTCAACTTTATCATCATCAACACTCTTTACCACCTTGCACTCTTCTCTGGGGTTAACCTCAGTATTAGCCCCAAAATTTCTATTTGGCCTTTCTTCCAATTGCTTGGTAATCTGACCCATTTGAATCTCCAAGTTCTTTATAGCAGCTTCAGTGCTCTTTTGAGAAGATTCAGTTTTCTGTATGAATTGCTGAAGAGTTTCTTCCAACCTTGTTGATCTTTCATTAAGCATAGATAATTGTTGCCAAAAGGTTGGTTGCTGCTGCTGCTTATTATATTGACTAGCTTGCCCAGTTTGTCCTTGACCAATGCTTGGGTGTGGTTTCCACCCTTGATTGTAGTTCCCTTGACGGTCTGGAAATTGATTGGCCATGAAATTAACATCATCTACGGCTTCAACTGGAAAAGCACATTGACCATTGATATGGTCGCCTCCACACAATTCGCACAACTGGGTTTGTACCTGTGCAGCAGTTTTCAACTCTTTAGGCAATTGTGCAAGAGTTTTAGTCAGAGTCTCCAGCTGTTGAGTTAGAATTTTGTTTTGAGCTAGCAAGGCATCATGTGTCTGTAATTGGAGAACCCCTTTTTGTTGCATAGGAGCTCCTCTCTCACTGTGCAGCTCATTATCACTAGTAGCCATGTTTTCTATAATTTCTGTGGCTTCCTCTAGAGTTTTCCATTTAATATTGCCTCCTGCTGAGGAGTCCAGCATCATCTTGGTTTGTGAACCAAGCCCTCCAAGGAAAGTTAAGACTACTTCCTGTTCTTCAAAGCCATGCGTGGGTGTTTTTCTTAGCAGACTTTTGTATCTATCCCATGCATGCCCCAGTGATTCTTCCATGCCCTGCTTAAATGAAGATATCTCTTGCTTGCCTTTTGTCACCTTTGATTGTGGAAAATACTTGTTTAAAAACTTTGTCACCACTGCTTCCCAATCTGTGAAACTTCCTTCTGGGAAAGAATTCAACCAATGTTTAGCATTGCCTCCCAATGAGAAAGGAAACAAACTAAGTTTGATCGCTTCATCTGGCACCCCATTAATTTTGATTGTGTTGCAAATCTCATTGAAGGTAGTGAGGTGCTCATATGGGCTTTCATGAGATAACCCATTGAATTGGTTGCTTTTAACCAGTTGGATCAGTGCTGGTTTGACCTTCATGTTAGCTGCATTGACTCTAGGTCTAGCTATACTGTTAAAGTGCTGAGGTCCAGCTATATTGGTGTAGTCAGCAAGAGTTCTTCTGATATTATTGTTCTCCATATTTTCTGTGCTATGAACAGAACCTTGTGGTGATGGTTGTAACAGAGTTTCCGAAGGAGGGAAAAGTTCTCTAGATGTTCGGATTCTTCTCCTCCGTCTACTCTCGTCTAAACCTTCAAGCAGAGGTTCTGTTGTTTTCTTGCTCCTAGTTCGAATTGCCTCCTGCATACACAAGAACACAAAACCCTAGAATATTTGGTTAGCACAAAAAGATATAGGAGAAGACAAAAACAGAAAACAGAAAAATACAAATAAAAACAGAAAATAAATTAAAATGAAATAAAATAAAATAAAAACCAAAAAAATAAAAACAGAAAATAAAAACAGAAATTCAAAATTAAAGTCAAAGATAATCAATAATCACACAAATTAACCAGTTAAACCACGTGTCCCCGGCAACGGCGCCAAAAACTTGATGGGCAAATTTATGATCACCAAAATATGATGTCACAAACTTGTTTTTCAATCGGCAAGTATGACCGAATCGTTCAAGTAATAAACTTGGTAAGACCAAGTATTGTTCTTCCCAAAGGACTCACGGCCTAGTTTAGTTGTGTGGTTTATTGATTAGCTAAGACTTAAAGACGAAATATTTGGATTTTTATATGCAAAAGACGAAAATTAAATATGTATGCATGAAGTTTTGATCAATGGCAAAAGCAAAAGATAAACACATTCAATGAAATATATGTATGAATATGTTGTTGGGGGTCAATTTCATCTTATCCACTCTCATATATTTTAGGAATTCAACATTCAAATCATCATTGTTAATGCCACTCTCTAAAGTACCTTTCAAGAAGGCTTCTCCCTAATTACGAGTTCATACAATTCCTAGCATTCCTAATAATTAGTTCATAAGTACATGAGCTTAACGACAACCAATATAATATTGGGAGAAATTCCCCGGATCTAGACTTCCCCGTACGTGCCCGTATCGACAAAACCAATAATCATGCATCGAATGAGTTAAACAACACAAGCATTAAGCAAAGAGGAAAAACCCTAACTAATAATGAAAGAAAGCATAGGTCTTAAATAAAAGATGTAAAAACAAATTCCATATATGAGAGCTTCAAAAGATTACATTGATTCCCCAACAAGCATACAGAGTTTAGTTCACCATATTCATGGTGAACCTAGATGAATAACAATGAAAGAATGAAAGATAAAACCCTAAAAAGGTGAAGAGGAAGCCTGAGCATCCAAGATCCTCCTTCAAAGGGGTGGAAGAGAGAGTGTTTGCTTCGTTCCAGCCAAAGATACCTAACCCTAGGAAACCCTAAAGCTTATATATTATTCGTAAATTACAGAAAATTAGGACCAAGCCCATAAAAGTGTCGCTCAGCGGTAAAGTACCGCTCAGCGGTAAGTGCGTGAGTCGTTTCTTCCCCTCAGTGGCCATTTTGCCCCTCAGCGGACCTCCCGTAAGCTCCTGATTGCCACTCAGCAGTAAACTGCCGCTGAGCGGTGACTTCGGCTTCTCCTTTTGCACTTTTTGATGTCTTTTCTGATTCCATCTCTCTCCTTCTTCACTTCTTTCACCAAATTCACCTTAAAACCTGCACAAAAACACTGAAATCAAGCATAAACCTGTCCAGCTCTCTTATTTCTGAAAATATGAAGAAAGCATGATTTCAAGCTAGTTTCTAAGTGTAAAGGTTGCTTTTTATGTCAATTTTAAGCATGAAAATAACAGTTTTTCAACTGTTATCATCTGCCTAACTTTTTTGGGCAAAATTCCACGAATTGCCACTGGTAACAACTGTTGCATTAAGATGTGACAATCGTGAGACTTCAATCCAACAAGCTTTAAGTCCTGCATTGACACTAAGCTCTTGATATTTGAAGAGTATCCTTGTGGTACCTTGATACTCTTTAAACAAAGACAAAAACTTATGGTATCTTCATGCTTAAAATTGATACTAAAAGCAACCTTTAACACTTAGAAACTAGCTTGAAATCATGCTTTTGGTCATATTTTTATAAATAAGAGAGCTGGACAGGTTTATGCTTGATTTAAGTGTTTTTGTGCAGGTTTTAAGGTGAATTTGGTGAAAGAAGTGAAGAAGGATAGAGATGGAATCAGAAAAGACATCAAAAATTGCAAAAGGAGAAGCCTTAACTGCCGCTCAGCGGTAGTTTACCGCTGAACGACACTCAAGCAGTCACGTTGGATCCGTTGAGGGGTGATTTGGCTGCTGAGGGGAAGAAAACAACTCATGCACTTACCGCTGAGCGGTAGTTTACCGCTGAGCGGCACTATTTTTGGGCTTGGGCCTAATTTTCTGTAATTTTAGAATAATATATAAGCTTTAGGACGTCTTAGGGTTTGTATCTTATGCTGAGACGAAGCAAACACTCACTTTTCCACCCCTTGAAGGAAGATCTTGGATGCTCAGGCTACCTCTTCCTCTTTCTAGGGTTCTATCTTTCATTCTTTCATTATTGTTCATCTAACTTCACCATGAATATGGTGAACTAAACCTTGTATTGTTGGGGAATCAATGTAGTCTTGTGAAACTCTCATATATGGAATTTGTTTTAACGTCTTATATTAAGATACATGCTTTCTTTCATCTTTAGTTAGGGTTTTTCCTCTTTCCTTATTGCTTGCTTTGTTTAACTCATTCATTGCCATGATTATTGATTTTGTCGATACGGGAACGTACGGGGAAGTCTAGATCCGGGGAATTTCTCCCAATAACATATTGGTTGCCTTTAAGCTCCTGTACTTTAAGAACTAATTACTAGGAATGCTAGGAATTGTATGAACTCGTAATTAAGGATAGGCCTTCTTGCAAGGTGATTTAGAGAGTGGCATTAGCATTGATGAAAAGAATGATGAATTCCTGAAAATATATGAGAGTGGATAAGATGAAATTGATAACCCCAACAATATACTCATCCATCTAATTCATTGAAGTGTTTGTATTATGTTTTTCTCCATTGATCAAATTCATGCATACATATTTAGATTACTGTCTTTTGCATTTAAAACCTACAATCAACTGTTCACAAGTCGTAAATAATCAACAAATCATATAACTAACTAGGACGTGAGTCCTTTGGGAGAACGATACTTGGTCTTACCGAGTTTTATTACTTGATACGATTCGGTCACACTTGCCGATTGTTCAACAAGTTTGTTGCGCCGTTTTTCGGTGTCCAACAAGCTTTAAGTCCTGCATTGACACTAAGCTCTTGATATTTGAAAAGTATCCTTGTGGTACCTTGATACTCTTTAAACAAAGACAAAAACTTATCTTCTCTTGTTTGGACATTGTGTAACATGCAGGGGGCAAATAAGTACGTTTACCAATCTCTCTTGGTGCCAACTCTTCTCGAATCTTCATGTCAACCAAATCCAAACGCGCATTCACTCCATCTTTTGTTTTTCCCTAGATGTTTAGTAGTGTACCAATCAAGCTATCACAAACATTTTTCTCAACATGCATGACATCTATGCAATGTCTAACATCTAACTTTGACCAATATGGAAGATCAAAGAATATTGATTTCTTCTTCCAAGGAGTCGTTACAGAAGACTTCTTCGACGTTTTCCCAAATATATGATGTACTCTATTAACTTTCTCAGCAACTTCAAGTCCAGTAAGTGGAATGGGTGCATTGTCTTTCTCTTGTTCTCCATTGAATGCTTTCTTTAACCTTCGATATGGATGATTAGATTGTAAAAATCGTCGATGACGCATATACACTGTCTTCCTTCCGTGTTTTAATTGTTGAGCTGCAGTGTTTTCTTCACATATAGGACATGCTTTATGACCCTTCACACTGTACCCCGACAAATTACCGTAAGCTGGGAAGTCATTAATGGTGCAAAATAACATGGCATGCATCATGAAAGTTTCTGAAGCAAAGGCATCAAATACTTCAACCCCATCAACCCACAACAACTTCAAGTCTTCAACTAGTGGCCTTAGATAAACATTGATGTCATTTCCAGGCTGCTTTGGACAAGATATCAACATTGACAACATCATGTACTTTCTTTTCATGCACAATCCAAGAGATAAGTTGTAAATTATTAGTATAACGGGCCAACAACTGTGATTGGTACTTAAATTACCAAATGGATTCATTCCATCAGTAGCTAAGCCAAACCTAAGATTTCTACATTCTTCACCAAATTGGGGGAATTCTTAATCAATAATTTTCCATTGCTTTGAATCAGCTGGATGACGAAGCAGCCCATCAGTTGTTCTCTCATCTGCATGCCATCTTAGGTTTTTAGCATCTTTGGGATTCGCAAACAAACGCTTAAGTCTGGCAACTAGTGGAAGGTACCAAACTACTTTCAAAGCAGAACCATTCTTTTCTGTGTGACCACCATCTTCACCGTTGTTTTTTGACTTGTATCGTGATAACCCACATTTTGGACACTTCATCAAAACTTCATTCTCATTCCTATATAATATGAAATCATTCGGACATGCATGTATCCGTTTATATTCCATACCCATCGGACAAAGAATTTTTTTTGCATCATAATTACGATTGGGTAACGTATTTCCATCTGGCAGCATTTCATTCAACAACGACAACAATTCTGTAAAACTCTTATCACTCCATCCATTTCTCGCCTTTAAATTCATGAGCCTTAACATCGCTGACAACCGTGTGAACTTAGTTGAACCCGCATACAAGGGAGTCTCTGCATCAGTGGACATCGTTTCATACACATGCGCTTGGGCAAAAGCTTCTGCTCCAACATCGCGGATCATGTCCTCTAAGTTGTCTTCTTTTGCTTGACCTTCCATATCCATTGTGGAATCATAAACATTTTCAGTTGGAGAGACAGTTGGAAAGTCTGTTAATTCGCCGTGCCATATCCATGTTGTATAACTTCGTATGAAACCATCACAGATAAGATGTTCCCTAATATCAGTTGCGTTCAACTTCCTCCCATTCAAACAGTTCACACAGGGACATCTGAACTTGACTTCATCATCACCACTTGTACTCGCATTACGTTGCGCAAACTCTATAAATTCTTCTACCCCTCTCTCGTACTCAGTGCTGATGCGTGGTAAATTAATCCACCCTCTATCCGTACGCATGTTTACTGAAATTGTTTACACAATTTCAATAATCTTGAATGATCACTTTGATCGTGTTTGTATTCAAGGTGTGACCTTATCCCATTCAAGAAGATTCACTTTTTTTAGTTTGTTAAACATATCAATTTTAAACAACATATCTTAAATTTCACGAAATTTTGCCAGCATTTCGCATTGGTCTTCAGGTTACACGAAATGAAAGTGATTATAAATCACAATCAAATATGCACCCGAAGATCAATACAAAACACAACGACAAATTTTTGTGAAATTTAAGACATGTATATTAAAATTGATATGTTATAATAAACTATGAAAAAGTTATTACTCTTCTTAAACTGTCCAACCGGACAAATCAAGATTCATTACTTGTAAATTATTATTACCATCTCCTCTATTTTCATTTCTAAAAAGTATGTTTGTTAAAAAAATATGGAGATAGTAAATAATTTTTGTAGTTAATCTTAAACGGGAAACTAAGGCTAATTCACAATAACAAACAATATATTCAAACATATCATAAGATTTTAAGAATATATATCTCTAATTAAATCAAGTTTATCAATAATAAACCTTTCTACACTAGCAATAATAATCTACACATTAAAATAACCCTCATATTTATCTCATACCACACGTGAAGCATTCATTGCTTTTGATCCTTAATTCTTCCTTATCCGTCACCACTTACTCACTGTTTTTCTTAATTCATATTTATCTTAATGTTGTAATAAAAGACAAAACAAGAGAATTAACATAATGTATACAAATAATTCAGTAAGGCTTCATTTTTCTTCCACAATTTTCTATTTTTTCCTTAGTTTTGATCACTTTAAAACAAACAATGAATTAATTTGGTTAATTACGTACTGTTTTTCATGCCAAATTTTCTATATCAATACCACAAATTACACAAGCAATGAAGATGGAGAAAGTTTTAGGATCAATTACCTGGGAGCGTGGCAGCAAGTTGGCGAGAATGAAAGCCGCGACTGAAATGGAAGCACCGGCGACGGAGATGGAAGCAGAGGCAGACGCAACACCACCAAAACTGAGACGTGGCGGAGATGGAAGCAAAGCGGAGGAAACACCAAAGCGCACGCGAGAGGTCACCGGAAAGGAGGAGATGACGATAAACGGTGGTGACCACACGGATAGGAGGAGACGACGACGATAAACGAGGTCACCGGCCGTGGGAGCAAACGCAATGGAAGCAATGGAAGCAAACGGAGATTGCAGCGTTTCGTTTCTGTAGCGGCACGCTGAGAAGAAGATGAATGAAGGCGGTTCTGTTCGCGGAAGAAATTTAAACACCTTACTGCCTCGGTTCGTCACTTAACCGAGGCATAACAACCTTACCACCTCGATCAAAAAGCCAACCGGTGCATAAACAGCAGTTGAAACGTCCGAAACGTCAGAGGTTGGTAGAGGTTTTTGCAATGGAGCAAGTCTGAAACACCTTACTGCCTTTGTTCTCATCAGAACCGAGTTAGTAGCCTCGCAAGTCTTGTCTGGCAGGTGGGGACAGGTCTGGTGGCAGGTCTAAAGCAGAGAGATATGCCTCGGTTCGTCTTAAAACCGAGTTGGAAGGTGAGTTTAGGCATCGGTTTAGATTCAACCGAGTTAGTAAGGTGAGCTTTACGCCTCGGTTCTCGTCAGAACCGAGTTAGTAGCGCGTGGCAGGTGGTGGCAGGTTTGGTGGCAGGTCTGAGACAGAGACATATGCCTCGGTTCTGCTTAGAACCGAGTTAGTATCGCGCTTTAGGCATCGGGTTTGGAGCAACCGAGGCATATAGGGTAGCTTTTTTTTACGGTTCTGCCACCGCGTTTTTATACGCTTCGGGTGTGCTTAAACCGATGCGTATGTGGCGCTTTCAAATCCCCTTTTTTTACTAGTGTATTACCTTCATATTAGTAAAATTTTAATGATTTTATCAAATAATTTATAATAATTATTAACCATTGATCCCAATTTTTGGTTAATTATTTTGTTCAAAGTTAATCTCACTAAGTTTTCATAATATTTGAAATAAAATTAGGTTAGTTTAACTTTTCTCCATCCTTGTATAATTCAACTTGTTTATATTAAGTATAAATGTTTAATTATTCAAATAATCCTTATTTATGTTAGATTTTCTTAAATAGATCTTTTTCTTTATTTTTGTCTAAATTGAGTTTTTAAAGGTAAAGAGTCAATACAATTGGATCTCTACTCTTGAATTGGGATAACGAGTTAAATTTAAGCTGATGTGTCATTGTGACATGGTTTCATTAAATTACTTCGCAAATTAAAGGGCATGATACGTGGATATTCATATATTAGACATTTTAAAATTTGTTTAAAATTGAAATTGGGTATATTTGTCACGAAATTAGAGTTTTACTACTCAAAATTGTTAATTGATTCAGTGAGAAGGATCGAAATTAGGATTGGGAGAGGGACTAAAATTGGAGAGTGATTGAGCGAGGTTCTTCCTCTTCTTGTTCTACCATGTTTTTTGAAAATAAGGTTCTATCATAAACTTCGTTGGTGTTGATCTTTGTTTTGTTTTCAACGCTCTGGTCTAAGTTATTGAAGTATGTCTATGGGTCCTTCATGTTCGTCTTCTACATGCATTGGGTGCCAACATCCAAATTATAGGTTATCGTGGTGACGAAGGATGAAGGAGTTTCACTGTATCACCGATTTGCCATTGTGGAGAGAAGTCAGTGTTGAGAAGTGTGAAAACAAGCATCTCATTTTAAGAGAGCTCCTCTACCACCTTTCTTTGCTCATCAACCAACATGAGGTCTAACTGACCATCTATTTAGAAATCGGTGCCAAATATACCCTCCCACAAGGTCCTCAACGAACCATCTTCCTATTAACTACGTTTATGGGAAGAAGATTTCTCCCCCTCATGAGAAGATCTTTTCTTCCCCTTATCTATTGGTTATCAAGGAGGGATGATTAAAATGGGTTTTGGTTGAGGGCCATAGTAGCCCAAGCGGTAGTGGGGCGTTGTTGTTGTCTTTCGAAAGGACGTTCAGAAGTGAGAGTGCAAGGAGCTTGACGAGAAGCTTGCCCAACCTCCTCCATGATATGGGCTACCATCCAAGTGTGGCAGTGTTGCTCTAGGACGACTAGTGGGGCGTTGTTGTTGTCTTTCGAAAGGACGTTCAGAAGTGAGAGTGCAAGGGGCTTAACGAGAAACTTGCCCAACCTCTTCCATGATATGGGCTACCATCCAAGAGTGGTAGTGACAGGTAGTGTTGCTCTAGGACGACTGTTTGTTCCTTCACCAGCCCCGCCGCCACGCTAGGCAAAAATCTTCTTTAATAGGCCCTTGTTTAGATTACGAGAGTCATCAATTCTGAAAGAAAACAAAATATTTAGCAAGTTATGAAGGATTGACCAACAAACTCAAATAAATGAAACAACTCACCAAACACCTCATTACAAAGGTCATCAAAGTTAATGGTATTGACTAGAGTCTAGTAGGGGAGACAACAGGGTAGTTTTTCCATCAACCCCACGACTTCCACTTCAACCAGTGTCATTTCCGTTTTAGCCCACGAAGTAAGTTTCCTAGAATTCTCGGTCCAGTATAACAGGAACTTAGACGACCGACCTCATAAAAATCCTTGAACTAGATGACGTCTTTTATTCCAACCTTAAAATACTTATTCTTGAATGTTTTGAAGGAAGCGACGTAAAAAGCAAACAATTATTTCCTCTTCTCGGATATAAGAGACACCTACCCCCTCTTAGCGATGGAGCGTGTGGGGGAAAATGCAGGAAAATAGCGAGGGTGGGAATGATACCAATCGTCATGCACAACACAACAAACGCTTGCATAAACCAACAACTACGTTCGATTGAAGATGAATGGGTGCCACATTGAGCTCGTGGAGTACGCCTATTTGAAAATTGTCGAAGGGAAGACAAAGGAAAAACTCTTTGAACATGTAATTATACATGTAAAAGAAGTCCTTAGGGCTACCTTCCCTCTTGTAAAATACCTGCTCGTTCCCCTTCCAGGCTTTTAGGTTTAAGCTTCCCCTGCCCTTGAAGGACCTAACGAAGCGACACTCACTAGTGCAAAAATCACTTTAGACGTCCGTTATTTTGGGCTTTTTACGTCCGACCCGTATCGGACGTCTATATGGGTGACGTTGATGGGACGTACAACCTGTTTAGTCGGACATCTATATAGACGTCCGACCCTGCACAAGTCAGACATCTATATAGACCTCTGACCCTACATAGGTCGGACATCTAAGACCCTGGAACGAGTTTGGCCTCTATAATTCATTGGACGTCTCTGTATACACTGGCAGACATCTATAGACATTCGATGTGGCATTAATAGACGTCTAGTGGGTATTTTTTTTAATTTATTTATTTTTGCAATAAAACCACACCTGAAAAGTAGAAAATTGTCCCAGAACATTATAATATTATATATCAACCCATTTGAAGTTAACAAAGTACTAAAAAACAATCCAAAACCTAAACTATCAAAAGTTAAAGTTAAACTAAATCTAAATATGTTGAACAACAATAATAAATCATCCTATCTAAGTCCATCTTTGCAGAAGATAAGCTGTCCACTCCTGTCTTATCTTCTTAATTGCGTCCTCTAGTATAGCAGATGTACTCTTGAAGCGCTGCAAAATGAAGAAAGATGCATTATGTACCTATCTTACAACAAAGTTAAGTTGTTAGAAACTAAGAATCTAAATAAGTTAAGCATCATTACCTCTTTTCAGTCATCTGTAATGACAGCTCGAATGATGGTCTTCATCCAAGACATGACATAGTACCCACATTCCCATTAATCTAGTTGCTTGTTACACTAAAATGACAAACTAAATAGTCAAACATTTAGATCATTCAATAACTAGTAAAATAAATTGGAACTATAAATGGCTTACAACCTTTGGATACAAGATGGATACTAGCTGACCTCGGTTATTACCCATTACTCTATTTACATTGAAAACACAAGGTAATATTAATATAACTATATTTATCATAAAATGCGAAGGTCAAAATGAATTTGAAACATAAAAAGAGAAACACTTACCCTTGAAGCATGTTTCTTAAGTCATTTTTCATCTTCTTGTGCAGCAAACAAAACCATACAATTTTACATTGTTTGAGAATGATGAGCATCAGCTGCCAATGAGACCTATCATAATTCATAAATAATTAGTAAACTAATTAAGAAAACTTTAATGAAATTTTACATCAAGCAACCCATACCCATCAATGTATGGCACAAAGTATATGTCTCTGTTTGACTCAACCATCCATGTTTCCAAATACTTTTGTTTGCTCTCAATTGTGTTACCAAAAGGTTGGATGGTCTGAGGTTCAACAAATTCGTACATGGAAGACCAACCTTGGTCCACAATGACTGTGTCCATGTATCTAAAACAACAAAGTTAAGTTGTTAGAAACTAAGAATGTAAATAAGTTTAATATGGAAGACAAAAGTAACTATCTTACATGCACCATAGTTGAAGGATGGAAATATTCAACATCCTGTCTCCCCCAATGATCTCCAGTGCATCATTGAATGTGATATATACTGGGACATGGGGGGATGCCAAATACTCTATTATCCCAGTACACTTCTAATGGTCCCCTCTGTTCAACCTGGGTAATTTTGTCATGAGCTTTGCTAGAGGTCCTTTGCTTCATCCAAGTCATCATCTTCATCTATGACTGGCTGATGCATCGACTGCTTGTGGGGACGTATGAACTGAACATAAAAATTTCAAAGTTGTCAATAAATATTTTTAAATTTAACATACAAAGACTAATAATAAAAATATTATACTTGTGGTGTAGCAATGTGTGACATGATCAATGCTTTAGGCAGGCTATAAATGTTCCTATGGCCTCCCCCACAAAATGAATTCCTGAAGTGGGTATAGGCACCTAAGCCTAGGGATCCCGAACCTCGTTAATCGTCACACGCACGTGGTGGGGTAATAGGGGAACACCATAAATAGTCTGCCCTCCCTCAAGTACTCGTCCGACAACCACAATGCGTGGGGATCCCCATCAACCAACAACTCATACTAACCACTATACTGAGTAGGCTATACAACAGAGCATGATCCCCTAGTGCTGACCCTAGGTGGTGTGGGACTTCAGTGGGCAACCCCATGGTGGGTTGCGTCATGGAATGCAACTTTTATTCAAGCGCTCTTTGAATTTCTTTTTGTTCTTGTAGTTGCTCCATTAATCGTTGCTCCATTGATCTCATGCTTTGGTTGAGCCTTTCCTCCCACTGAAGATCCATCTTCCTCAATGCCTCCTTACTCATGGCTTGAGTGTTTTTTTGTGCAGGTGATGGACAAATTTATGAACACCAAAATATGATGTCACAAACTTGTTTTTTAATCGGCAAGTATGACTGAATCGTTCAAGTAATAAACTTGGTAAGACCAAGTATCGTTCTTCCCAAAGGACTCACGGCCTAGTTTAGTTGTGTGGTTTATTGATTAGCTAAGACTTAAAGACGAAATATTTGGATTTTATATGCAAAGGACGAAAATTAAATATGTATGCATGAAGTTTTGATCAATGGCAAAAGCAAAAGATAAACACTTTCAATGAAATATATGTATGAATATGTTGTTGGGGGTCAATTTCATCTTATCCACTCTCATATATTTTAGGAATTCAACATTCAAATCATCATTGTTAATGCCACTCTCTAAAGTACCTTTCAAGAAGGCTTCTCCCTAATCACGAGTTCATACAATTCCTAGCATTCCTAATGATTAGTTCATAAGTGCAGGAGCTTAACGACAACCAATATGATATTGGGAGAAATTCCCCGGATCTAGACTTCCCTGTACGCGTCTGTATCGACAAAACCAATAATCATGCATCGAATGAGTTAAACAATGCAAGCATTAAGCAAAGAGGAAAATCCCTAACTAGTGATGAAAGAAAGCATAGATCTTAAATAAAAGATGTAAAAACAAATTCCATATATGAGAGCTTCAAAAGATTACATTGATTCCCCAACAAACATACAGAGTTTAGTTCACCATATTCATGGTGAACCTAGATGAATAACAATGAAAGAATGAAAGATATAGAAAAACCCGAGAAAGAGAAGAGGAGAGCTGTCACCATCTCCCAATCTACCCCAAGGGGTGGAAGAGAGAGTGTTTGCTTCGTTTCTGCCAAAGATACAAACCCTAGGACGTGCAAGTCCTTAAATAGGGCATAAAAATAACATAAAACAAGTCCAAGCCCATAAAAACAAAAGAAAACCGGTCCAAGCCCACTTAGAATGGCGCTCAGCGGTATTTTACCGCTGAGCGGTACTAGCGCATGATCCATTTTGCCCCCCAACTGTTGTTTTGCCCCTCAGCGATGATTTCGACACCCGAAAAGTGCCGCTCAGCGGTATTTTTCCGCTCAGCGCCACTCGGTCAGACTTTTTCTGCGTTCTGGTTGGTTTTTTAGCATTCTGGTTGACTGGTTGACTTTTCTGGTTGACTGGTTGACTTTTCTGGTTGACTGGTTGACTTTTCTGGTTGACTGGTTGACTTTTCAGCACTCCAATCATTCGGTATTTCAATTGTTCTTTCAAATCATTCAATTAGCCTACAAAATGAAGGGAATCTTGCACAAAACCATTAAATTCACTTTCAACTCTCTTATTCTCAAAACTAAAGCAAAAATATGAGTTCAAGCTAGTTTCTAAGTCTTAAAGGTTGCTTTTGGTATCAAATTTAAGCATAAAAATAACGGTTTTTCAACCATTATCACAACCCCAAACTTAAAACTTTGCTTGTCCTCAAGCAAAAAAGATGTAACTCAATCTTCCATCAATCCATATAATGGTTCACCACATTCAAAAATCCTTCTTTTAAGACAAGTAAATACTCAATTTAGCTCATCATCAAGACTTCAATCAAGATGTGCACATGCTTTTAGTGATCACTCAAACACATACTATCCAACAAATGCTATTTTCATGAATGATCAATTAACTAAGCAAAGATGTTTTTATGTGTTCATGGAATCTATCCTCACTAGATAAAGTGTTTCACTCAAACACATAAGTGTATATGAGATATTCACTCATTCACTCTACTATTACAATGTCACATGAATCAACTTTGCCTTTCATTTAACCACAATCAAAAACACTTACTAGCAAGCATCATCACAAGGACTTTTCTATGGCTTATAACGTGGCTGGGCTAACAAGAAAATTGGTTTTTCTAGATCACAAAACCCTTGAGTTAAGAGAAACATATAAACACAATCATTCTTACTTATTCCCAACTTTCTTTTGCATTGAGCTTTGCTTTTTCTTTTCTTTTATTTCTCTTTTTCTTTTTCTTTTCACATACTTAATTATTAGTTCTTAGCTCAATGCTTTCAATTTCCCTTTCTATTTTCCAACAACCCCAAACTTGAACATTTGTCAATACCACAAAATATTTTCTACTTAACTCAAGGTAAAGCTTTTCAACAAGGGTTTTCAAATCATGTTCAAGGCTAGAGGTTCAAAGGATATAACACATAGTGTTCTCTTTTAGTGGGATCAATTTATGAATTTGGCTAATAGAAGGGTTATCAACAAATGGCCTTGATCATATGATGCAAACAAGCAAGTAATTCAATCATAGAAAACCTGGGCAAAGTCATTCATGCTTTCACAATAATAGTATTCAACAATAACAACTCTGGAGCTCAAAACCTCACATATAAGCTCATTCACATTCCACATATAACATCCTGCTTAGAATCATAATCACAATCATAACATCTTGCATTTGTTCACAATGCTTGTGAACCACCTGTACAAGCATATAATGTGCACATTCTCAACATCAATCAATATCAAAGCATCATCAGGCATTACTTATCAAACAACAATCATAAGCAAACCATCATAACAAACAAAATTTCCAATTGAGTACATCAAATCCTATTCTAAAAACATAAGTGATTGATAAAACAAATCCTACTCTAGTGCTTTGAAAAACTCAGCCCCATCAATGATGCTCTCTCCCAACCCCAAACTTAGATGGAAAACTAGTGAGAAAGTGAGTGGAAGGGAGATTTTCTAAAGAGGAATGAAAGGAAAAATGTAGAGAACCTTTGGAAAAATGTTTAGGAGTGTGTGTGCAGAGAAGAATCTAAAAATAGAGGCCAAAGCGTGACTTAGGGTATAAAAATACCCTAATGGGCTCGGGTTCCGCTAAGGGGCAACCTAAGCCCCTTTTACGATACCACCGCTCAGCGGCACTTTCGTGTTATGCTTTTCTTCTTCCTAGCTTACCCTAGGTGCCTTCTACTCATGCCCCTCACTTGCTCCCTGCAATTAATTTCTCAAATCACTCAAACATTCAATCCCTATCATGCAACTAAAGCAGAATCAAAACAAACAATACAGATAAAATCAATCAACTGGGTTGCCTCCCAGGTAGCGCTTGTTTAACGTCACGAGCCTAACCCAAAATCCTCCAGCACCCTTCAGTAGATGCAAATCTTTCTTACCAACACCCATCAGTAGGTGCAAAATTTTCTTACCAACACCCATCAGTAGGTGCAAAATTTTCTTACCAACACCCATCAGTAGGTGTTATAAACATAGTATCCTTCAGTAGATACTTAACCACCTAGCATCCTTCAGTAGATGCTATCTCCAACAAAATAGTTACAAAAATAAAGTCCACAAATTAAAAATTACAAAACCAAAATAAAATTAAAAGTTCTTAAATCACTGGGTTGCCTCCCAGCAAGCGCTCTTTTAACGTCATTAGCTTGACCCAAGCTCAAGTTCCTTCTTCTTTTTCTTCTTTCTACTGAACTTCTTCAAAAATTTGATCAAACCAGGAACCTGTTGCAATGTCTCAATCATAGGAACTTTAATCTCCAATTTCTTGAAGATTTCCATAAAGCACTTGAATTTCTTTTCCTTCCTATGATTCTTCTTTAGATGAGGATGTGATTTTTCATATGATTTCTTCTTCTTTCCTCTCATCTTCTTTTTCTTCCTTTTTCTCTCCCTAAATTTTCTCTTTTTCTTTTCTTTTATTTTTTTCTTCCCTTTTCTTTTTCTTTTCAACTTCTTTATTTTCACACAAATTTTCTTTCTCTCTTCTCTCTCAACCACTTCTTTCTCTTTTTCTTCATCTTTATTTCTCTCACTCAATTCTTCTTTTTCTTTTCTCTCTATCTTTTCCTCATTGCCCCCTATTTTTTTCTCATCAAGAATCTTGTCACTTTCAGTGATAATGGCTTGCCCTTCCTCCTTAGGGTTAACTTCAGTATTAACCTCATCATTCAATCTCTGACTAATGTAATGAAGCTGCATCTTCATCCTTTTACATGATTCTTCAATGCTTTTCTGAGTAGCGTCAGAATTTTTCAAAAATTGTTGAAGGGTGTCATCCAAACTTCCTGATAGAAAGGGTTGTTGCTGTTGCTTGTTAAATTGCCCAGTTTGTCCAGCTTGCCCACTTTGTTCCTGACCAATACTTGGGTGTGGTTTCAACCCCTGATTGTAGCTCCCTTGACGGTACTGATTGGTCATGTAGTTTACATCCTATACAGCTTCAACTGGAAAGGCACATTGACCATTGATATGGTCACCTCCACACAATTCGCATAACTGGGATTGTACCTGTGCAACAGTCTTTAACTCTTGTGGCAATTGTTCAAGTATCTTTGAGAGATTCTCCAATTGTTGAGTTATTAACTTGTTCTGAGCTATCAAGGCATCATTGGATTGCAACTGTAGAACTCCTTTTTGTTGAATAAGAGCTCCTCTTTCACTGTTCCACTTATTAGTAGTCATGTTTTCAATTATTTCTGTGGCTTCCTCTGGAGTCTTCCATTTGATATTGCCTCCAGCTGAGGCGTCAAGCATCATCTTGGTTTGTGAACCAAGACCTCCAAGGAAGATTAGAACTACTTCTCCTTCGTTAAATCCATGCTTGGGAGTCTTTCGTAATAGGTTTTTATACCTGTCCCATGCATGCCCCAGTGATTCTTCCATGCCTTGTCTAAATGAAGAGATCTCTTGCTTCCCTTTGTTGATTTTAAAGCTTTGTTGCTGCCATTGTTGTTGTGGTTGGTTCTCAAATTGTCCGGCAGCTTGCCAAAATTAGCTTTGATCCATGCTTGAGTCATGTTCCCACCAGTGGTTGAGATTACTTTGGTAGAATTGAGTGCCCATATAGTTAAATTCTTGACCAAATTGCATTCTGCAGACATTAGGCACAAAACCCTAAAAACAATTGTTAGCACAAAAAGATAGAGAAAAAAAATCAAAGGATATAATTGAAAAGATAAGAAGATAGGAAATAAAAACAAAAAAATAAAAACAGAAAAATAAAATAAAATAAAATAAAAACAGAAAATAAAATAAAATAAAATAAAAACAGAAAATAAAATAAAATAAAATAAAAACAGAAAATAAAATAAAATAAAATAAAATAAAATAATAACCAAAAAAATAAAAACAGAAAATAAAAACAGAAATTCAAAATTAAAGTCAAAGATAATCAACAATCACACAAATTAACCAGTTAAACCACAAGTCCCCGGCAACGGCGCCAAAAACTTGATGGACAAATTTATGAACACCAAAATATGATGTCACAAACTTGTTTTTTAATCGGCAAATATGACCGAATCGTTCAAGTAAAAAACTTGGTAAGACCAAGTATCGTTCTTCCCAAAGGACTCACGGCCTAGTTTAGTTGTGTGGTTTATTGATTAGCTAAGACTTAAAGACGAAATATTTGGATTTTATATGCAAAGGACGAAAATTAAATATGTATGCATGAAGTTTTGATCAATGGCAAAAGCAAAAGATAAACACTTTCAATGAAATATATGTATGAATATGTTGTTGGGGGTCAATTTCATCTTATCCACTCTCATATATTTTAGGAATTCAACATTCAAATCATCATTGTTAATGCCACTCTCTAAAGTACCTTTCAAGAAGGCTTCTCCCTAATCACGAGTTCATACAATTCCTAGCATTCCTAATGATTAGTTCATAAGTGCAACCAATATGATATTGGGAGAAATTCCCCGGATCTAGACTTCCCCGTACGCCCGTATCGACAAAACCAATAATCATGCATCGAATGAGTTAAACAATGCAAGCATTAAGCAAAGAGGAAAAACCCGTAACTAATGATGAAAGAAAGCATAGATCTTAAATAAAAGATGTAAAAACAAATTCCATATATGAGAGCTTCAAAAGATTACATTGATTCCCCAACAAACATACAGAGTTTAGTTCACCATATTCATGGTGAACCTAGATGAATAACAATGAAAGAATGAAAGATATAGAAAAACCCGAGAAAGAGAAGAGGAGAGCTATCACCATCTCCCAATCTACCCCAAGGGGTGGAAGAGAGAGTGTTTGCTTCGTTTCTGCCAAAGATACAAACCCTAGGACGTGCAAGTCCTTAAATAGGGCATAAAAATAACATAAAACAAGTCCAAGCCCATAAAAACAAAAGAAAACCGGTCCAAGCCCACTTAGAATGGCGCTCAGCGGTATTTTACCGCTAAGCGGTACTCGCGCATGATCCATTTTGCCCCCAGTTGTTGTTTTGCCCCTCAGCGGTGATTTCGGCACCCGAAAAGTGCCGCTCAGCGGTATTTTTCCGCTCAGCGCCACTCGGTCAGACTTTTTCTGCGTTCTGGTTGGTTTTTCAGCATTCTGGTTGACTGGTTGACTTTTCTGGTTGACTGGTTGACTTTTCTGGTTGACTGGTTTACTTTTCTGGTTTCTGGTTGACTTTTCAGCACTCCAATCATTCGGTATTTCAATTCTTCTTTCAAATCATTCAATTAGCCTACAAAATCAAGGGAATCTTGCACAAAACCATTAAATTCACTTTCAACTCTCTTATTCTCAAAATTAAAGCAAAAATATGAGTTCAAGCTAGTTTCTAAGTCTTAAAGGTTGCTTTTGGTATCAAATTTAAGCATAAAAATAACGGTTTTTCAACCGTTATCAGCAGGGCCAAAGTAGTCACGAAGACCAATCGCCCTAGGAACTCCACGTACACGTCCTACGTGCTCGGGCTTTCCAATGGCCGTTGTTAGAATGTCGTCCCTACCTTGGCCAATAAATGTTCCTTGAGTTTGCTGCTCAACAAACTCATCCTGCATATAATAAAAACTTTGTAAGAAGGGAAATGCGATGATAAATACACAATCAAACAATGCTTTGGTTTAAACTTACAATTTTTTGTGAGATCAAGGCAGTTGAGGAAGATGTCATTCTCCCATCAGATTTAGTACGAGCAGCCTTCCATAGCTCGTACCTAGCAGGTGCAGGTGCTAGGTCGGGGGACTCAAGTCCTAAGGCCTCCGCTCGAGTCTTCGTCATCTTCTTCTCAAGTTTTGCATAACCACTTCGTGATAACATGTGTGGTGCATCATTTAGCCTTTGCCTTTCTTGGGCTGCTAACCTTTTACCCTATGAAACCATGTATATTCAAAAGTGTAAAATCATAATAAAATGCATTAACTAAAGACTTTGTAGATGTTAAGAGACAAACATGCCAATCGATAGACTCTCTAGATGCACGAAACTGCATCCACTCTCCTGTGTGAAATTGTAGTGTTCCCATGGATTCTCATGTTGTCTGTCTCCAAAGACATATACACGTGTCAGTCTAGTCTTGAAATCCCTCCATCTGGTCGCTACATGGGACAACACTTTCTTTCTAAGCTGAGTAGTGTTTGGAATTTCATAATTTTGCTGTTTAAAATAAAGAACATGTTAATGACATAAACCTATAAGAGAAAAAAGTATATCAAATTTCTTTTAAGTATACATACCTAAATATCTTGCCATAAAAGGTTCTTGTCGACCTCTGGGACATCCTCCCAAGAATTAAGAAGGATAGACACACGGGTTTTTACTAACACACCTAGATAACTCCTAAACCTATCAGCATTTGGCCCTAATGGCACACCTGATCTAGGGCCAATGTCAACATGTCTCCTCTTGCCATCAACGCATTGAGATGTCACTTCTGGCAATCGTGTGACAGATCGACGACGTGCTGATCCTGAGGTCGACATACCTGCAAAATATATACAAGGTTAGTACTACATCAAATATGATGAATAAGACAACATTTAAAATCACTAAAAAAATATCACAAAACCTATTAAGATATTGTTTTCTCCCAGATCCCTTCATTGTGATTACTACAAATTGCGTGGATGTCATCGGCTACGTCATCGACCTTGTCTTCAATGGGTCTTGATGCAACAGATGTTGTCTCAAGTATATCAAGAGAATCTTCATCATCATAGTCGTGCATGTTTTTTCCTTCCAAAACCACTGACCATTTTTTATTTGCTAGATCATTTACGTAGAATATTTGCCTTGCTTGACTAGCCATAATAAATGGTTCATCAGTGTAATTCATCTTGTTGAGGTCCACTAATGTGAAACCAAAGTCATATGTCATGACACCGAAATTGATATCAACCCATTTACACTTGAAAACAGGGACTCTAAAACTGACATAATCAACTTCCCATATTTCTTGTATTATTTGATACTTAATTTTGATACTAAAAACATCCTTTTTGAATTAGAATCTAGCTTGAAATCATAGTTTTGTGTGAATAAGAGAGTTGAAGGTGAATTTAATGATTTTATGCTAAATTTCCTTGTTTTCAATAGGAATTGAGATGATTTGGAAGAAGAGTTGAAGTAGTAAGGAGTTGGAACTCAGAAAGAGTTGGAAAAGCATCAGAAAGAAGGATCGTAGCAACGTTGAGCGCCATTTTAGGGGCCCTCAGCGCCGAAGTACACTATGTCATGCTTGGCTGCCCTTTTTCTGAACCCTCAGTGCAGGAAGTCCCTGGCTCGCGCCTGGGCACCCTGTTTGGGGGGCTGAGCACCACTTCCTTGAGTCGCACCACGCCTGCTTGCATTTTGAGCTGATCCTGAGCGTCATATGATCCGGCACGCTGCCTGGGCACCCTAAGTGAGGCGTTGAGCGCCAGTTTCGTGGGCTTGGACCCGTTTTCTATTAATTTTATGTTCTATTTAAGGACTGGGACGTTCTAGGGATTGTATCTTTGGACAGAAGAGGCGCAAAAACACATCCTTTGACCCCTCGGAGGCGAATTTGGATGCGGAAGCTCTTATCTTCAACTTCTAGGGTTTTATCTTTCATTCTTTTCCATTATTCATCTAGTTTCACCATGCCAATGGTGAACTAAATTCTATTTGTTGTTGGGGAATGATGTAAACCTTTGTAAACTCTCATGTATTGAATTCATTCTTTATTATATATGCTTCTTTCGTTAATTGTTAGGGTAATTCTTCTTCACTCAATGCTTGTTTTGTTTAACTCATTCATTAGCATGATGTATGATTTGGATGAGTACCGAAAGGTATCTTACAATTCGGGTTCTCGAGAATTATTCCCAGAAGTAGTATTGCTCAGGAATGGTGGTATGAGTTCTGGTTGTCTTAAGCTACTAATCGTAATGCAGAATTAATTGTTAGGGATGCAAGGAATTGTGACCTAGTAATTAAGGATAGACTTTCTTCGCCGAGGAATCGGGTTTTAAGTACTTTAGATAGTGACATTGACATTAATGAAGAACTAGAATTTGTATACACATGAGAGCAAACTAGGTGAAATCTAACCCCAACAACATATTCATTCCATAATATAAAATTCATCCATTCATCTCTGCACTTTTGGCCAATTGATCAAGTTGCATGCATATTTACTTTTCTGTATTTGCATTTTAAACCAAAAGATTTTGTTTTCAAGTCTTATTTAATCAAGAAATCACAAAACTGTTTAGGTCGTGAGTCCTTTGGAAAACGATACTTGGTCTTACCATGTTTATTACTTGATACAATTCGGTACACTTGCCAAAGTCTTAACAAGTTTTTGGCGTCGTTGCCAGGAACTCGTGGTTTAACTATTCTATTTATATGATTATTGATTTTGTTTTGGTTTTGTACTAATAATTATTTTCTAGGGTTTTGTTTTCTTGTGTATGCAGGATACGATTCGTACTAGAAGAAAGAAAAACTCTGAACCTCTTCTTGAAGGATTGAACGAGACTAGAAGGAGAACGAGAAACAGAATGTCCAGAGAATTATTTCCTTCTCCATAGACACTTTTACAACCTTAACCGCAAGGATCTGACCAGAGCACTGAAAAGATGGCTGGAGAGAATAATGCTAGACGCGCTCTGGCATATTACACAATAGTTGTTGGCCCTCATCATTTTAATAGCATTGCAAGGTCGAGGGTCAATGCTACAAACATGGAGGTAAAGTCAGTGTTGATACAATTGGAAAAAAAGCAACCAATTCAATGAATTGTCTCATGAAAGTCCATATGAGCATCTGACTACATTCAATGAGATGTGCAACACTATGAAGATCAATGGAGTGTCGGATGACGCTATAAAGCTTAGTTTGTTTCCTTTCTCATTGGGAGGCAATGCTAAGTTATGGTTGAATTCTTTCCCGGAGGATAGCTTTACTGAATGGGAAGCCGTGGTTGCAAACTTTCTGAACAAATACTTCCCACAGTCGAAAATCAACAAAGGTAAACAATAAACTTCTTCTTCTAGGTAGGGCATGGAAGAAACTTTAGGTCAAGCATGGGATAGATACAAGATTTTGCTGAGGAAGACGCCCACGCATAGTAGTCATTCTTTTCCTTGCAGGTCTTGGCTCACAAACCAAATTGATGCTAGATGCCTCAGCTAGAGGTAATATCAAGTGCAAAAGTCCAGAGGAAGCCTATGAATTGATTGACAACATGGCTACCAATGACAATGAGATGCATAGTGAAAGAGGAGCTCCACCTCAGCAAAAGGGAGTCCTACAATTACAATCTCATGATGCCCTGCTTGCACAAAATAAAATTATTACTCAACAATTAGAGAATTTGACGAAGAAACTCTCTCAATTGCCAAAGGAGGTGCAAAAAGTTTCACAGGTTCAACAAAAACTCAGTGAACTATGTGGTGGTGATCATATCAATGGTCAATGTGCTATGCCATTGGAGACCTAAGAAGACGTCAACTAATGGGCAATCAATTCTGCCAAGGTAATTTCAACCAAGGGCTCACCCAAGCATGGGTCAAGGTCAATCTGGGCAAGCTGTTGGACAATTGAATAACAACAACAATGGCAACAACAACCCTCTTTATTTGAGAGAACTACAAAGCTTGAGGAGACTATCCAACAATTTATGCAGGTGACTATGTCCAACCATAAAAGCACTGAAGTTGCCATTAGAAATTTGGAGATACAGGTTCGCCAATTGGCTAAGAAGTTGAAGGAGATGCTTGACCGGTGTTTTGGGGCTAACACTGAAGTTAAGCCTAAGGAGGAGTGCAATGCCATTATGACTAGAAGTGGCAATATTGTAGATGAGAGAAAAGATGAGAGAAAAGAGAAAGTTGAGTTGAGTAAAAAAGAATAAGAGAATGAAGAGAGAAGAGGTGAGGTTGAGAGAAAAGAAAAGGAGAAAGATGAGGGAGAGAAAAAGAAAGAAGAAGAGGAAGAGAGAAAAGAAAAGAAGAGAAAAGAAAAATAAGAGAAAAGAAAAGGAGAGAGAAGAGAGAGAGAAAGAAAAAATATTTGAGAAGCCCCTTCCTTATCCAAAGAGCTTTTCAAAGAAAGAAAAAGAAAAGCAATTTGGGCGTTTCATGGAGATCTTCAAGCAATTGGAGATTACTATGCCTTTGACCGAAGCACTGCAGCAAATTCCTGCTTATGCGAAGCACATGAAGCAAATCCTTAGCAAGAAGAAGAAATATCTAGATGAGGAAACAATTGAAGTGCAAGGTAATTGTAGTGCCATATTGCAGAAGACGTTACCTCCCAAATTCAAAGATCCGGGGAGTTTCACCATTCCTTGCACCATTGGGAATCATGATATAGGGAAGGCTCTAGTTGACTTAGGAGCTAGTATCAATCTAATGCCCTTATTTATGCTTAAGAAGATTGGTGGTCTGAAGGTCAAACCTACAAAAGCAATCTTGCAAATGACAGACAGGTCCATTAAGTATCCTTATGGTGTGGTATAACACGTGGTGGTGAAAATAGATAAACTCAAATTTCTGGTGGACTTTGTAGTGATGAAGATGGAGGAAGATATAGAGATACCGCTCATCCTTGGAAGGTCATTCATGAAGACAACTAAGGTTGTCATTCATGTGGATGATGGAGTTATAACATTAAAAGACCAAGATGAAGAGGTGACTTTCAATGTCTTTGAAGTCGGGCAGCCAATACAAGTAACAAAGACTAGTCCTAATTGTTGGTATCGGAGGGGGTATTTTTGAAGAGTATAGCACAGCGGAATTAAAACTCAGAGAGTGGAAAGCGTGTTCGATCACAACTAAAAATAATTTGGTCCTTTTAGTAAAAATAATTTTCTTTCAGAAAATTAATCAAACAGTTGATTGATAACAGTTGAAAAACTGTTATTTTCATGCTTAAAATTGACACTAAAAGCAACCTTTATACTTAGAAATTAGCTTGAAATCATACTTTTCTTCATATTTTCAGAAATAAGAGAGCTGGACAGGTTTATGCTTGATTTCAGTGTTTTTGTGCAGGTTTTAAGGTGAATTTAGTGAAAGAAGTGAAGAAGGAGAGAGATGGAATCAGAAAAGACATCAAAAAGTGCAAAAGGAGAAGTCGCAAGTACCGCTCAGCGGCAGTTTACCGTTGAGCGGCACTCAGGAGCTCACGGGAGGACCGCTGAGGGGCAAACTGGCCGCTGAGGGGAAGAAACTACTCACGCACTTACCGCTGAGCGGCACTTTACCACTGAGCGACACACTTATGGGCTTGGACCTAGATTTTTTGTAATTTTAGAATAGTATATAAGCTTTAGGACGTCCTAGGGTTTGTATCTTTGGCAGAAACGAAGCAAACACTCTCTCTTCCACCCCTTGGGGTAGATTGGGAGATGGTGACAGCTCTCCTCTTCTATTTCTCGGGTTTTTCTATCTCTTTCATTCTTTCATTATTGTTCATCTAGGTTCACCATGAATATGGTGAACTAAACCTTGTATGTTTGTTGGGGAATCAATGTAATCTTTTGAAGCTCTCATATATGGAATTTGTGCTTGCATCTTAATCTAAGATTTATGTTTTCTTTCACCATTAGTTAGGGTTTTTCCTCTTTGCTTAATGCTTGCTTTGTTTAACTCATTCAATGCATGATTATTGATTTTGTCGATACGGGAACGTACGGGGAAGTCTAGATCCGGGGAATTTCTCCCAATAGTATATTGGTTGCCTTAAGCTCCTACGCTAAATAAACTAATTATTAGGAATGCTAGGAATCGTATGAACTCGTAATTAGGGAGAAGCCTTCTTGAAAGGTAATTTAGAGAGTGGCATTAACAATGATGACTTGAATGTTGAATTCCTAAAATATATGAGAGTGGATAAGATGAAATTGACCCCCAACAACATATTCATCAATATATTTCATTGAAAGTGCTTGTCTTTTGTTTTAGCCATTGATCAACCTCATGCATACATGTTTATTTTCGTCTTTTGCATATTAAACTCCACTTATTTTGTTCTTAAGTCTTAGCTAATCAACAAATCACATAACTAAACTAGGTCGTGAGTCCTTTGGGAGAACGATACTTGGTGTTACCGGTTTATTACTTGAAACAATTCGGTCATACTTGCCGATTGTTAAACAAGTTTGTGACATCATATTTTGGTGATCATAAATTTGTCCATCACTGCTATGCGTAAAAGAAAAAGAGTGTAGGGAATAGAAAATCACACGAGTAATTTTTATACTGGTTCGATTCAACAGAATCTACATCCAGTCGTTAATCACTATAAAAAGTGATTAACAATTCCACTAAAAAGATGTTTCACAGATTACAACAAATAGTGAATAAAGCAGATAAATAAACCTTCCTTCGATGAACGAACCGAAAGAAGAACACTCTGCCAACTCGAAGAGAACTGCTCCGACTATCGACAAACGAAACACGAGCTTCTCCTATTCACGAGACCAGGCAGAGCACCTTGCTAACTCGAAGAGAGCTTGCTCCGACTATCGACACACGACACGCGAGCCTCTCATGTTCACGAGACCAAGCAAGGGAACTTGAACTATAGCTTCTGAGAACTTCCTCTGACAAACAGTATTCTGCAAGAGCTTCTGTTCAACAACGTTACTAGTGATCTTCACAGAAACCCAATATATAGCTAGTTGTGCTGAATATCTAAGGTTAAGTCTCAACTGCCACGAATAATCGATTATTGTAAGTGATAATCGATTATTCAAGTCCGTTATAGGTTTTCAAGAATGTGATAATCGATTATATGAGGTGATAATCGATTATTCCTAGATGACTTGTGATAATCGATTATTGACATTCCATAATCGATTATGGTAGTAAAAAAATGCAAGTTTTACAAAGTTACAAGACTTTCCTACTATATTTAATTTATACAAATTGCTTTTAAATAATTCTAATATCTTCTTCAACTAAAACTTCTTGCAGCATCATCAAAACAATTTTCTTCAAGATTTACCAATACTCCTTATTGGTAACAATCTCCCCCTTTTTTATGATGATAAAAAATTTAATTTTAAAAGCAATTTTGGCTTACCTGCAAAACATACAAGCTAACAGACAACAACAGAGTTAGCAATACCTGTATGAATGTATACTTATCCCCTTATATTATTCTTCTCCCCCTTTTTATCATAAGCAAAAAGATTTGATGTAAAAAAAAACTCCCCCTAAAAACGATCTCCCCCTCAATTAAACAAAGTATGCATATAATCAAGAGATCATTTTATTTATTGAAAAGAAAGATGACATTACAAGAAGAAACATAAAAGACAGAATTATAACATAGATGAAATAGCAAGCAAACAACAAAACATGCTAACATAGAACCTATATCTAAAACTCAGGACTTTATTTTTGAAACTGTTCGCATGATAATCGATTGTGCCTTATGATAATCGATTATGCCTTATGATAATCGATTATTCGTTCAAAATTTCCCATATTTGAGATTTAAGTTTGAATAATCGATTATTGCCTTGTGATAATCGATTATGAAGCGTCAATTTTACGAAAATGTGAAAATTTTCATAAGCGTTGATCCTAAGACATGTCTAATACTCCAAACTCTCTTCTAAGCTCAAAAAATCTATCCTTAGGTAGAGCCTTGGTGAAAATATCAGCTAATTGATGTAAGGTATCAACATATTCAATTTGACAATCCCCCTTTTGAATATGGTCTCTCAAGAAATGATGTCTAATCTCAATGTGCTTAGTTCTTGATTGCATTATGGGATTCTTAGTTAAATTTATAGCACTAGTATTATCACATTTTAAAGGATTATTATCAAGGAAGATATCAAAGTCTTCCAGTTGCTATTTCATCCACAAAATTTGGGCACAACAATTTCCAGCAGCAATATATTCAGCTTCGGTGGTAGACAAGGCTACACATGCTTGTTTCTTTGAATTCCAAGATACCAAAGAACAGCCTAGAAAATGACAAGTACCACTAGTACTTTTCCTATCAATTTTACAACCACCATAGTCTGCATCAGAATAACCTATTAAACTAAGTAAAGCATCTGATGGATACCAAAGTCCAAAAGAAGTGGTTCCCTTAATGTATTTTAAGATTCTCTTGACAGCAGTCAAATGAGATTCTTTAGGATTTGCTTGGTACCTAGCACACACACATACACTTTGCATAATATCTGGTCTACTAGTAGTTAAGTACAATAAAGATCCTATCATGCCTCTAAACATAGTTTCATTTACTTCTTTTCCAAATTCATCCTTATCTAAATAGCATGAAGTACCCATAGGTGTATTAGCTTCTTTACACGTATCCATACCAAATTTCTTAAGAATTTCTCTACAATATTTTGTTTGGGAAATAAGAGTACCTCCATTCATCTGTTTTATCTGTAGTCCTAAAAAGAAATTCAACTCACCCATCATAGACATCTCAAACTCACCTTGCATTATTTTTGCAAATTCTTCACATAAGGAGTCATCAGTTGATCCAAAGATAATATCATCTACATAAACTTGTACAATCAAGATGTATTTTCCTACTTTCTTTATAAATAAGGTTGAATCAACCTTACCTCTAGAAAAATTATTATCAAGTAAGAAGGTACTAAGTCTTTCATACCAAGACCTAGGTGCCTATTTAAGACCATACAAGGCCTTTCTCAACTTATAAACATGATCAGGAAATTTGAAATCCTCAAAACCAGGAGGTTGACTAACATATACCTCTTCTTTTATGAAACCATTTAAAAACGCACTTTTCACATCCATTTGATACAGTTTAAATTTCATCAAAGATGCATATGCAAGCAACAATCTAATTGCTTCTAACCTGGCCACTGGTGCATATGTTTCATCATAGTCTATACCTTCCTCTTGACAGTAGCCCTTTGCAACTAGCCTTGCTTTGTTCTTTGTGATGTTTCCATCCTCATCAAGCTTGTTCCTGAATACCCATTTGGTTCCTATGACTTGATAATCATCTTGCTTTGGAATAAGTTCCCAGACTTCATTCCTTTCAAATTGGTTTAGCTCTTCTTGCATAGCAACGCACCACTTATCATCTTGAAGAGCTTCCTTTATATTCTTGGGTTCTATCTGAGACACAAAAGCTACAGTTAGACAAAAATTATTAAGATTATGTCTAGTAGTTACTCCTTTTGAAATGTCTCCAATGATGTTGTCCAAGGAAAGTCCTCTTGGTTGTTGATAGCTTTTAGAATCAACAGCTTGAGGTGTTTCTTGAAGTTCTGGAGGATAGTTCTCATTTAGATACATCTCTTCAAGAGCTTCCTTCAAATAATCCTCATCACCTGCAATAGGTTTATTTGACTCAAGAGGGTTTTCCTCAAGGTCCACAATCTCATCAAAGACAACATGCATTGATTCTTCAATTGTCAAAGTTCTTCTATTAAATACTCTATATGCTTTACTGGTCAAAGAATATCCTAGGAAAATTGCTTCATCAGATTTTGCATCAAATTTGCCTAGATTATCTTTTCCATTATTCAAGACAAAGCATTTGCACCCAAATATTTTCAAGTGAGATACATTTGGTTTTCTACCATTCAACAGTTCATATGGAGTTAATTTCAGAATTGGCCTAATAAGCATCCTGTTGAACACATAACAAGCAGTACTAACTACATCAGCCCAAAAATATTTTGGCACATTAGATTCATTCATAAGGGTTCTAGCTAATTCTTCTAATGATCTATTTTTCCTTTCAACAACACCATTTTGTTGGGGAGTTCTAGGTGCAGAAAAGTTATGTGCTATGCCATATTCTTCACAAAATTTATCAAAAGATTCATTTTCAAATTCTCCACCATGATCACTTCTCAATGTTTTGATTTTCAAGTCTTTTACATTTTGAATACGTTTAGCAAAAGATTTAAAGGCTTTGAAAGCTTCACTTTTCAAATTTAAAAAGAAGGTCCAAGTGAATCTTGTGTAATCATCAACAATTACAAGAGCATAGTAATTTCCACCAAAACTTTTAATTCTAGATGGACCAAATAAGTCCATATGCAAAAGTTCTAAAGGTTTTGATGTTGAAATCATGCTTTTGGATGAAAATGAAGATTTGGTTTGTTTACCTTTTTGACATGCAGTGCATAATTTGTCTTTCTCAAATTTCAGTTTAGGCAAACCAATCACAAGATCTTTTGAAATCAATTTATTTAAATGTTGCATATGAATATGTGCAGCTCTTTTATGCCATAGCCAAGGATTTTCTTCTTTAGCAACTAAGCATGTTATACTATGATTAGATGCACTTTCAATATCAATCAAATAAATATTGTTATGCCTAACACCTTGCAAAGCAATATCAGCAGAATCTTTAAAGTAAACAGTGCATTTATCACTTTCAAAAGTTACCTTGAGACCTTTGTCGCATAATTGACATATGCTTAAGAGGTTATGCTTGAGGCCTTCAACATATAGCACATCTCTTATAGTTAATGTATTTCCTCCTCCAATGTCTCTGGTACCCTTGATTCTACCTTTGTTGTTATCCCCATAAGTCACAAATCCTTGCTTTTTCTTCTCAAAAGAGGTGAATCTTTTCTTGTCACCGGTCATGTGTCTTGAACATCCACTGTCAAGATACCACAATGACTTCTTTGACTTAGTATATTCCTACAAAACAAATTAGCAAGAGTTTTAGGTCCCCAATCTAATTATGGGTCCTTGGGGTTAGTTCATGCAAGTATAAATCATTTTACAACTTTAACCCATGCATATTTACCATTTGGAACACCAAAATGTTTAATGTTGCATTTGTTTGATGTGTGTCCATGCTTCATACAGTAAAAACAACAAGCATTACTTACTTTGTTTTTAACAAAAGTCCCTTTTTCAACCCAAACTCTACGAGTTCTTTTAATTTTATTCTTACTTTTATAAACACTTTTGTTTTTATAAACCTTTCTAACAGTTATAGGCATTTCAACATTATTATTTCCAGTTGCAACTTCAAGAAGATTTTCAAGAATATCAATATTAAGCATATGACTCTTACATGAAAGACATTCAACAGGATGTTCAACATTTGAAGACTCTTTCATTTCCAAGTTGCAAATTTTATTTCTCAAACTTACTTCCTCATCTAATGCCTTCTCATATTTAATTTGCAATTGTTTAAATTCTTTTTTCAAATTTTTATGAGCAACATTCAATTTCTCAGATTCATCAAGCAATTCAAGAAAAGCCTTTTGTACATCAAATTCACTAGATTCATAGCTAGAATTACTTACTTGGCTTCCAGCATCATCAAAATTAGCTGTCAAACACAAGTTTACTTCTTCAACAGAATCACTTGAACTAGAGGAGGTTGATGCATTATCCTTCCAAGCAATGTGAACCTTCTTCTTCTTGTGAATTTTCTTTTCTTTTCTTTCTTTACTTCTTTTGTTGCTTGAACAATAAGCTTTCACATGGCCTCTTTCACCACATCCATAACATTTGAAGCTTGAAGAGAAACCTTGATAGTCCTTCTTTTCCTTCAAGATTTTGCTTTCAGATGATTTATAGTTGGCCATCAAGCATAGATTTTCTTGCTCATTAGAATCGCTTGAGCTTGAGGAGTTTGATGTAGAGCATGAGTTCGAACAAGTCAACTTAGCCCCATTCGATACTTCATCATGAGTGACTCTTAAAAATTTCCACATTTCCTGAGCACTTTTATAAACAAATACTTTGAAAAAATCATCAATGGTTAGTGTAGATAAAATTATATTCCGAGCCTTAATATCAAATTGGGCTCTTCTATTTTCCTCAACAGTCCAGTCAAAATATGATTTTTCTACCTCAACACCATCAACTATATTTTTAGGAATATAAGGACCATTTTGTACAGCTTCTCAGATGCCTCTGTCAACAGACCCCATAAAAATTTCCATTCGGACTTTCCAGAACGCTTAGTTATCACCAGTAAAAAGTGGTGGTCTGTTAATAGAAGCACCCTCGGCATATACAATATGTTGGTTGTGACCGGCCATTTTCGCAAATGTTGAAAAACTATTAAAGCAAGCTCTGATACAAATTGTTGGTATCGGAGGGGGTATTTTTGAAGAGTATAGCACAGCGGAATTAAAACTCAAAGAGCGGAAAGCGTGTTCGATCACAATTAAAAATAATTTGGTCCTTTTAGTAAAAATAATTTTCTTTCAGAAAATTAATCAAACAGTTGATATGCGTAAAAGATAAAGAGTGTAGGGAATAGAAAATCACACGAGTAATTTTTATACTGGTTCGATTCAACAGAATCTACATCCAGTCGTTAATCACTATAAAAAGTGATTAACAATTCCACTAAAAAGATGTTTCACATATTACAACAAATAGTGAATAAAGCAGATAAATAAACCTTCCTTTCGACGAACAAACCGGAAGAAGAACACTCTGCCAACTCGAAGAGAACCGCTCCGACTATCGACAAACGAAACACGAGCTTCTCCTATTCACGAGACCAGGCAAAGCACCTTGCTAACTCGAAGAGAGCTTGCTCCGACTATCGACACACGACACGCGAGCCTCTCCTGTTCACGAGACCAAGCAAGGGAACTTGAACTATAGCTTCTGAGAACTTCCTCTGACAAACAGTATTCTGCAAGAGCTTCTATTCAACAACGTTACTAGTGATCTTCACAGAAACCCAATATATAGCTAGCTGTTCTGAATATCTAAGGTTAAGTCTCAACTGCCACGAATAATCGATTATTGTAAGTGATAGTCGATTATTCAAGTCCGTTACAGGTTTTCAAGAATGTGATAATCGATTATATGAGGTGATAATCGATTATTCCTGGATGACTTGTGATAATCGATTATTGACATTCCATAATCGATTATGACAGTAAAAAAATGCAAGTTTTACAAAGTTACAAGACTTTCCTACTATATTTAATTTATACAAATTGCTTTTAAATAATTTTAATATCTTCTTCAACTAAAACTTCTTGCAGCATCATCAAAATAATTTTCTTCAAGATTTACCAATACTCCTTATTGGTAACACTAAAGCTAAAGATGAAGTTCTATCAGTGACTAGTCTACTTGATAAAGCTGCCAAGACAGTCAAGAGGAATCATAGTTGTTGCTTTCCAAGGATGAAGGAAGATGATGGAGATAAGGAAGAAAAACTTGTTCACCGTGACTCTGTGATGGAAAATGCTGAACCCTACCTTGGCAAACCAGTGAAATTCAAGAAAAGGTTATGGGTTATCAAGGATATAAAGGCAAATGGAGTTCTTGAGATTAAGGCTCCTTACTCTAGGAAAGTCAAGTTGGTGACAAGAAAGATGCTGAGATCATGTTGGTGTCATGAAAGGAAGAAGCACATCAACATTGAAAATCAAACTTGAGCTTTATTGGGTCAAGCTAGTGACGTTAAAGAAGCGTTTATTGGGAGGCAACCTAGCTTTCTAAACTTATCTTTTTAATTTATGTTCGTCTTTATGTTATTTAGAATAAGTTATGATGTACTTGGCTTAAAACTTATCTGTGATGCAATGGTTTAATGATGATATGTTGTGTGTGATGAGTATTGCTTTATGATGTTTTATTGTATTGATTGATGTTGAGATGATGCATGATGCTGATATACAAGTGGTTGCTCACAATATTGTGAAACAGATGCATGAGTGATAAACAATTTTTTTATCTCCGAAAATGGAGTCAAAAACTTGTTAAGACCTCGGCAAGTGTACCGAATCGTATCAAGTAATAATAAATGTTAAGACCAAGTATCGTTTCCCAAGAGACTCACGACACTAAACAGTTATGTGATTACTCAACTCATTAAGACTCTAAAGAACAAATTTTGGGGTTTTTGGATGCAAATGCAATAAAATAAACATGAATGCAATTTGATCAATTGAGGCTAAACACAAGAATGAATGGATGAAGTTGATGATATTGTTGTTGGGTTTAGATTTCACCTAATTCACTCTCATGCATATATGAATTCATCTTCTTCATTAATGTTAATGACACTTTCTAATTTACCTTAAATCCGATGTCTCGGTAAAGAAAGCCTAGTCCCCAATTACTAGTTCACAATGTCTTATTTCCCTAGCAATTAATCAAGCATTACATTCGCACAGAAGCTTAAAGGCAATCGATCCTCCTATTCCTATGTCTAGGTAATATTGCTTCCGGGAGAATTTCCCCAGTTCTAGATTTCCCCATATGTGTCCATATCAAAAAAATCAAAGATCATGCAATTGATTGAGTTAAACAAAGCATGCATAAAGTATAGAGGAAACACCCTAACAATTAATGAAGTAAAACATATATAATCAAGAATCAATTCAATACATGAGAGTTTAAGAGGTTACATCTTTTCCAACAACAAATAAGGTGTAGTTCCCCGTCATCATGGAAGAATTAGATGAATAATGGAATGAAAGAATGGAAGAGATAGAAAAACCCTAGAAAGAGAAGAGGAGAGCCATCACCATCTCCAAATCTACTCCCAAGGGGTGAAAAGTGTGTTTCTGTGCTCAAGCCATCAAAAGATACAACTCCTAGGATGTGCAAATCCTTAAATAGAACATAAAAGTAATAGAAAACTGGTCCAAGCCCACTTAAATGGCGCTCAGCGGCACTTTTGGCGCTCAACGGTAAGTGTGGCTCTTCAAAATGACGCTTAGCGACAATTTTGGCAAGCGTGAAATAGCAAAAATTGGCGCTCAACGCCCCTTGCCACTCAACGCAACTTTTTATGCACTCTAGTTGACTTTTCTGCACTCTGCTTGACTTGTTGACTTTTCTGGATTTTGGTTGACTTTTCTGCACTCTGGTTGACTTTTTGCATTCTGGTTGACTTTTCTGCTTTCCAATCATTCGGTACTTTAACTCTACTTTCAAATCATTCCAATAGCCTACAAAATCAAGGGAATCTAGCACAAAACCATTAAATTCATCTTCAACTCTCTTATTCACAAAACTAAAGCAAAAACATGAGTTCAAGCAAGCTTCTAAGTAAAAAAAAAAAAAGGGTGTTTTTAATATCAAAATTAAGTATAAAAATAACGGTTTTTCAACCGTTATCAATGAGGTAAACATGTGATTGTGATATTGAGCAGGATGTTTATCTAAATGTTGGAACTTGAAATTAACCTGTGTGAGGATTGGACTCTAGAGTTTTTGTGAATGATTGTTATTACTTTGAAAGCATGAATGATTTTGCCTAGGTTTCTATGATTGAATCACTTGCTTGCTTGTGTCATATGATAAAGGCCATCTGTTGTTATCCTATTTTAGCCAATGCATGACTTTAGCCAACTAAAAGAGAGCACAATGTGTTCTATCCTTTGAACCTTTAGCCTTAAACATGATATGAAAACCCTTTTTGAAAATCTTTACCTTGAGTTAAGTTGAGAAGATTTGTGTGGTATTGATAAAGGTTCAAGTTTGGGGTTGTTGGGAAATCTGAAAAGGGAAAATAAAAAGAATAAGCATTGAGCTAAGTATTGAGCAAATGAAAAGCAAAAGAAAAAGAAAAGAAAAGAAAGAATAGAAAAGCTCAATGCAAGGGAAAGTTGGGAATAAGTGAGAATGGTTTCTTGAAAACGAGAGATTGTGTTTAAATGATGAAATTATGAATGACTCTCTTAACTCAAGGATTTTGTGATCCGGAAAAACCAATTTTCTTCTTAACCCAGCCACATTACAAGCCTTAGAAAATTCCTTGTGATGACAAATTTCTTGTGAGTTTTATTGATTGTGGTTAAATAAAAGACAAAGTTGATTTATGTGACATTGTGATAATAGAGTGAATGAGTCACCTCTATATACACCTATGTGTTTGAGAGAAACACTTTTTCCTTGGTGAGGACTAGTTCCATGTAAGCATGATTACATCTTTGCTTGGTTGATTGATCATTCATGAGGGTAACATCTGTTGAATATTCTGTGATTAGGTCAGCACCACAATGACTTAATTGAATCAAGGCATTTATTCATCTTGACTAATATTCTTTATAATAAGCTGATATGAGCGATTACTTGTCTTGAACGAAAAGGTTTTGAAATGTGTTGAAACCATTGTATTGATTGTTTGAAAGCTAAGTTACATTTTGTTTGCTTGAGGACAAACAAAGTTCTAAGTTTGGGATTGTGATAACGGTTGAATTTACCGTTATTTGATACTTGATTTTGATACTAAAAACACCCTTTTTGACTTAGAAATTAGCTCGAAATCATAGTTTTGTGTGAATTTAATGATTTTATTCTAGACTTCCTTGTTTTCAACAGGAATTGAGATTATTTGGAAGAAGAGTTGAAGTAGTAAGGAGTTGGAACTCAGGAAGAGCTGGAAAAGCATCAGAAAGGAGGATCGCAGCAACTCTGAGCGCCATTTTAGGGGCCCTCAGCGCCGGAGTACACTATCTCACACTTGGCTGCCCTTTTTCTGAAGCCCTTAGTGCAGAAAGTCCCTGGCTCGCGCCTGGGCGCCTTTTTTAGGGCGCTGAGCGCCACTTCCTCGAGTCGCACCACGCTTGCTTGCCTTTTGAGCTGACCCTGAGCGTCATATGATTTGGCACGACGCCTGGGCGCCCTAAGTGGGGTGCTGAGTGCCAGTTTCGTGGGCTTGGACCTATTTTCTATTATTTTTATGTTCTATTTAAGAACTGAGACGTTCTAGGGATTGTATCTTTGGACAGAAGAGGCGCAGAAACACACCCTTTGACCCCTCGGAGGAGGATTTGGATGCGGAAGCTCTTATCTTCAACTTCTAGGGTTTTATTTTTCATTCTTTTCCATTATTCATCTAGTTTCATCATGCCAATGGTGAACTAAATTCCGTTTGTTGTTAGGGAATGATGTAAACCTTTGTAAACTCTCATGTATTGAATTGATTCTTAATTATATACGCTTCTTTCATTAATTGTTAGGGTAATTCTGCTTCACTCAATGCTTGCTTTGTTTAACTCATTCATTAGCATGATGTATGATTTGCATGAGTACCGGAAGGTATCTTACAATTTAGGTTCTGGAGAATTATTCCCAAAAGCAGTATTGCTCAGGAATGGGGGTATGAGTTATGGTTGTCTTAAGCTACTAATTGTAATTGTTGATGGATTGGCAAGTGTACCAAATCGTACAAGTAATATAAAATGGTAAGACTAAGTATCGTATCCCTGAAGACTCTCAACACTAGACAATTGTGTGATAACTCAATTAATTAAGACTTAAATAAAAAGAGATCATTGGTTTAAAATGCAAAGATAGAAAATTAAATATGAATGCAATTGATCAATAGCAAAGAACACAACGATGAACGGAGGTTGTTTATAAAATGATATGATTATGTTGTTAGGGTTTGATTTCACCAAGTTTACTCTCATGTATATAAGAATTCTTCTTTTTACATTAATGTTAACGTCACTCACTAAATTACTTAGAACCCGATCCCTCGGTGTAATCAGACTGCCTTACTTCCTAGTTCGTGCAATTCCTAGCCTTCCTAGAAAATTAAGTCTGAAGATCAAGAGCTTAAGACGACCAAGTACTCATACCCTCATCCTTGAGAAATATTACCCTTGGGAGAATTCAACAAGAACCTGAATTGTAAGGATCCTCCCGACAATCATGCTACTAAATGAGTTAAATAAAGCAAGCATTGAAATAGATGAATTCCCTAACAATTAATGAAAAAGCATATATGATTAAGAATCAATTCAAATACATGAGAGTTCACAAGGTTACATCATTCCCCAACAACAAATAGACTTTAGTTCCCCATAGACATGGAGAAACTAGATGAATAATGGAAAAGCATGAGATAGTGAAACCCTAAAAGTAGAAGAGGAAGTTCCCGCCTCCAGATCCGCCTTCAAAGAGTATAAGAGTGTGCTGTTGTGTTGCTCCAGCCAGAGATACCAAACCTAGAGCGCCTGAGTCCTTTAAATAAAGTCGAAAAAGAGTAGAAACAGGGCCCGGTCCAAAAGAGTCGAAACAGAGCAAAAATTGGACCTAATCCACGGCGCATGACGCTCAAGCGCCCCATTTAGGGCGCCCGGGCGGTGGACGGTCCTCATGTAGGGCTTGAGCCTTCAATTGGAAGCCCAAGCTTAGAGGCCCGACGCTCAAGCGCCCCAGGAGGGTGCTCGGGTGGTGGACGTCGGTTTCGGGCGCTCAAGCCTCCAAACAGGGTGCCCAAGCCTCGCAGACTGCATTCTGGTTGACTTTTCTGCACTCTCGTTGACTTTTTTGCACTTTGGTTGACTTTTCTGCATTTTGGTTGACTTTTCTACATTCCAATTATTTGGTACTTTAACTCTTCCTTCAAATCATTCCAATAGCCTACAAAATCAAGGGAATTTAGTGATAAAATCATCAAGTATAACCTCAACACTCTTCTTCACAAAACTAAAGCAAAAACATGATTCCAAGCAAGTTTCTAAGCAGAAAAGGGTGCATTTGGTATCAAAATTACATCACAAATAACCTTATTTTCAACCGTTATCAGTAATGTAGAATTAATTATTAGGGATGCAAGGAATTGTGACCTAGTAATTAAGGATAGGCTTTCTTCGCCAAGGAATCGGGTTTTAAGTACTTTAGATAGTGACATTGACATTAATGAACAAGTAGAATTCATATATACATGAGAGCAAAATAGGTGAAATCTAACCCCTGTTAGCATAAAGCTAAAGAGAAGAAATTTTGATGATGTCTCAAATTCAAGTCTCAAGTGCTCTTATTGCAGGAAGATCTTCATGAAGACTTGTTTTTATATTAAAGCTTTTACAATTTAGTAGATTTATGTATAGGATGTGGTTTATATTTGATTCTATGTATTGTTTGTCTTAGGTTGCGTTAAAATTTATTTTGAATCAGAAAACCTCATTTTATACTCAAGATAATTGATTATCAATTTATAATAATCGATTATCAATAATCAATTATGACTTGCCATAATTGATTATAATGAGAAATTATGAGAATTTTTAAGCAAGTTTTTTTAATCGTTGTGGATTCATTAAATGCATAATTAATTACCATAATTAGATAATTGATTATCACACGTTAATTAGTTGACAACGGAATTTTTTGGAGGTATCTTTGAGTGAGATCTCTATAAATCAGATTGGAACTCTCATTCTAAAATATGAAATAAAAAATACAAAGTAAGTGAATTGTAATTTTTACGAAATAAATCAGATTGGGACTCTCATCTCTTGGGGTAACAAGATAGGTGGTTTCTAAACATTTACAAATTGATTCTTTGTGATTGTAATTTGTAATTGTTTTGTGAGTAGTGAATTGTTTATCTTGTTTTGAGATAAGCGACTGGATGTAGGATTGGTAATATCCGAACCAGGATAAAATTATCTGTCCAAATTTCTCTCAACCTTACTCTCTTTATTTGTCTTTATTATTTGCTTGGTAAGTTTAATTTAGTAGAAATTAAAAGGCACACGTTCGTATTAAAAACCCTCTTGGTTTGTTATTCCACGCTAACCATTCCGCTGCAGTCGCTCTAACAACCCCAACAATATATTTATATTCCATAATATAAAATTCATCCGTTCATCTCTGCACTTTTGTCCAATTGATCAAGTTGCATGCATATTTACTTTTCTGTATTTGCATTTAAAACCAAAAAATTTTGTTTTCAAGTCTTATTTAATCAAGAAATCACATAACTGTTTAGGCCGTGAGTCCTTTGGGAAACGATACTTGGTCTTACCATGTTTATTACTTGATACGATTCGTACACTTGACAGAGTCTTAACAGATGTTGTGATTTGATTTTTGTCTTTAGAACTAGCAAAGTGCAGAGCCTTAGCTTGTAGTGTAACTGATAACAGTTGAAAAACTATTATTTTCATGCTTAAAATTGACATAAAAAGCAACCTTTACACTTAGAAACTAGCTTGAAATCATGCTTTTCTTCATATTTTCAGAAATAAGAGAGCTGGACAGGTTTATGCTTGATTTCAGTGTTTTTGTGCAGGTTTTAAGGTGAATTTGGTGAAAGAAGTGAAGAAGGAGAGAGATGGAATCAGAAAAGACATCAAAAAGTGCAAAAGGAGAAGCCGAAGTCACCGCTCAGCGGCAGTTTACCGCTGAGCGGCAATCAGGAGCTTACAGGAGGTCCGCTGAGGGGCAAAATGGCCGTTGAGGGGAAGAAACGACTCACGCACTTACCGCTGAGCGATACTTTACCGCTGAGCGGCACTTTTATGGGCTTGGACCTAATTTTCTGTAATTTACGAATAATATATAAGCTTTAGGGTTTCCTAGGGTTAGGTATCTTTGGCTGGAACGAAGCAAACACTCTCTCTTCCACCCCTTTGAAGGAGGATCTTGGATGCTAAGGCTTCCTCTTCACCTTTTTAGGGTTTTATCTTTCATTCTTTCATTGTTATTCATCTAGGTTCACCATGAACATGGTGAACTAAACTCTGTATGTTTGTTGGGGAATCAATGTAATCTTTTGAAGCTCTCCTATATGGAATTTGTTTTTACATCTTTTATTTAAGATCTATGCTTTCTTTCATCATTAGTTAGGGTTTTTCCTCTTTGCTTAATGCTTGCGTTGTTTAACTCATTCGATGCATGATTATTGGTTTTGTCGATACGGGCACGTACGGGGAAGTCTAGATCCGGGGAATTTCTCCCAATATTATATTGGTTGTCGTTAAGCTCCTGCACTTATGAACTAATTATTAGGAATGCTAGGAATTGTATGAACTCGTAATTAGGGAGAAGCCTTCTTGAAAGGTACTTTAGAGAGTGGCATTAACAATGATGATTTGAATGTTGAATTCCTAAAATATATGAGAGTGGATAAGATGAAATTGACCCCCAACAACATATTCATACATATATTTCATTGAAAGTGTTTATCTTTTGCTTTTGCCATTGATCAAAACTTCATGCATACATATTTAATTTTCGTCTTTTGCATATAAAAATCCAAATATTTCGTCTTTAAGTCTTAGCTAATCAATAAACCACACAACTAAACTAGGCCGTGAGTCCTTTGGGAAGAACGATACTTGGTCTTACCAAGTTTATTACTTGAACGATTCGGTCATACTTGCCGATTGAAAAACAAGTTTGTGACATCATATTTTGGTGTTCATAAATTTGTCCATCAAGTTTTTGGCGCCGTTGCCGGGGACTCATGGTATAACTTGTTAATTTGTGTGATTATTGATTATCTTTGACTTTAATTTTCAATTTCTGTTTTTATTTTCTGTTTTTATTTTATTTTATTTTATTTTATTTTTCTGTTTTTATTTTTCTGTTTTTATTTCCTATCTTCTTATCTTTTCAATTATATCCTTTGATTTTTTTTTCTCTATCTTTTTGTGCTAACAATTGTTTTTAGGGTTTTGTGCCTAATGTCTGCAGAATGTAATTTGGTCAAGAATTTAACTATATGGGCACTCAATTCTACCAAAGTAATCTCAACCACTGGTGGGAACATGACTCAAGCATGGATCAAAGCCAATTTTGGCAAGCTGCCGGACAATTTGAGAACCAACCACAACAACAATGGCAGCAACAAAGCTTTAAAATCAACAAAGTGAAGCACGAGATCTCTTCATTTAGACAAGGCATGGAAGAATCACTGGGGCATGCATGGGACAGGTATAAAAGCCTATTACGAAAGACTCCCACGCATGGATTTAACGAAGGAGAAGTAGTCCTAATCTTCCTTGGAGGTCTTGGTTCACAAACCATGATGATGCTTAACGCCTCAGCTGGAGGCAATATCAAATGGAAGACTCCAGAGGAAGCCACAGAAATAATTGAAAACATGACTACTAATAACAATAAGTGGAACAGTGAAAGAGGAGCTATTCAACAAAAAGGAGTTCTATAGTTGGAATCCAATGATGCCTTGATAGCTCAGAACAAGTTAATAACTCAACAATTGGAGAATCTCTCAAAGATACTTGAACAATTGCCACAAGAGTTAAAGACTGTTGCACAGGTACAATCCCAGTTATGCGAATTGTGTGGAGGTGACCATACCAATGGTCAATGTGCCTTTCCAGTTGAAGCCGTAGAGGGTGTAAACTACATGACCAATCAGTACCGTCAAGGGAGCTACAATCAAGGGTGGAAACCACACCCAAGTATTGGTCAAGGACAAAGTGGGCAAGCTCGACAATCAGGGCCATTTCGCAAGCAACAACAGCAACAACCAACCTTATGGCAACAAATGTTTACACTTAATGAAAGATCAACAAGGTTGGAAGAAACTCTTCAGCAATTCATACAGAAAACTGAATCTTCTCAAAAGAGCACTGAAGCCGCTATTAAGAACTTGGAGATTCAAATGGGTCAGATTACCAAGCAATTGGAAGAAAGGCCTGACAAAAATTTTGGGGCTAATACTGAGGTTAACCCCGGGGAAGAATGTGAAGTGCTAGTGAGAGTAAATGTTGAAAAAGTTGAGTTGGAAAAAGAAGAGAGAGAAGAGAGAAAAGAGAGAGAAGAGAAAGAAGAAGAGAAAATTTGTGTGAAAATAAAGAAGTTGAGAAGAAAAAGAGAAGGGAAGAAAAAAATAAGAGAAAAGAAAAAGAGAAAATTTAGGGAGAGAAAAAGGAAGAAAAAGAAGATGAGAGGAAAGAAGAAGAAATCATATGAAAAATCACATCCTCATCTAAAGAAGAATCATAGGAAGGAAAAGAAATTCAAGTGCTTTATGGAAATCTTCAAGAAATTGGAGATTAAAGTTCCTATTATTGAGACATTGCAACAGGTTCCTGGTTTGATCAAATTTCTGAAGAAGTTCAGTAGAAAGAAGAAAAAGAAGAAGGAACTTGAGCTTGGGTCAAGCTAATGACGTTAAAAGAGCGCTTACTGGGAGGCAACCCAGTGATTTAAGAACTTTTGATTTTATTTTGGCTTTGTAATTTTTAATTTGTCGACTTTATTTTTGTAACTATTTGGTTGGAGATAGCATCTACTGAAGGATGCTAGGTGGTTAAGTATCTACTGAAGGATACTATGTTTGTAACACCTACTGATGGGTGTTGGTGAAATTTTAAACACCTACTGATGGGTGATGGTGGATTTTGGGTCAGGCTCGTGACGTTAAACAAGCGCTACCTGGGAGGCAACCCAGTTGATTGAATATTTCTGTTTGTTTATTTTAGTTAGGGTTTGCATAAGCAATTTAAACATTGCCTTGCAGGGAACCAGTGAGGGGCATGTATGGGAGGCACGTAGGTTAAGAAAAGAAGGAGAAGAGCACATCACGAAAGTGCCGCTGAGCGGTAATTTACCGCTGAGCGGTACTCTCGCAGAATGGGCTTTAGTTCCCCTTAGCGGGACCCGAGCCCATTAGGGTATTTTTAAACCCTAAGCTGCGCAAGTTCTCATACTTTCAGGCTTTTCTCTGCACAAACACTTCCACATACCTTCTCCAAGGTTTTCCACATCTTTTCACTCTTTCCTCTTAAGAAAATTTCTCTTCCACTCACTTTTTCACTAGTGTTCCATTCAAGTTTGGGGTTGGAAGAGAGTATCTTAGAGTGGAAACATTCTCATTGCATCTAGTATCTCCACCCAAGTAAGTAAAATGCATTTTGTTCATTCTAGGGTTTTGATTTTGAATGTGATTGTCAAAGCATGAATATTTAGGGGTTTTGATTTCTATGCATGATTTGATGATATATTTGATGTTTGAACCGATTAAACTGCATGATTATGAACTGGAAAACTGAAAATTGCATTTGGGTGGAGTTAGGACAGCTTTAAAACAAGATTTTCAAAAATCTGCAGAGTTACCACTGAGGGGTAAATTGCCGCTGAGCGGCACTCTGCCAGATTTGGCTTTTCTGATTTTTTGTGATCTGGAATGTGGCACTGGTGGCGCTGAGGGGAAATTCTGGCCCTCAGCAGTGGTTTAGCTTCGAAAGGAATTGTGTTCTATGTTTTACTAATGATTAACATCATGTTCTGTGGTTTTGTATTTGTATTTAAAGGTAGGAATGGCATCCTCTTCAGGAAAGAGATTGAAAACCATGGCAACCAAGAGAAAGGAAAAGGAACCAGAGCAACCCCACTCTAGCAGGTTCCTCTCTAGGAAACATGAGAAGCACTTTAGGGTGGTTCAGGACAGGAGACTTCTGATGGAGAGGAAGGTTGGAATGATACCTAACTTTGCTCCTCAATTTGGAGAACAAGTGTTAAGGAATGACTGGGGAAAGTTAGCCACATATCCTACACCTGCTAACATAGCTGTGGTGAAGGAATTCTACACCAATGCAAAGAAGATTGGTGATTATCCAGCTAAAAATTATTTGGGCTATGTCAGAGGCCATGCTATCAGGTATGATCCTGATTCTATCAATAACTTCCTGGACACTGTGTGGGCTGGTGAGCAGTGCCAGTTTGCTCTTTGCATGGAGGAAGGTGCTGATTATGAGGATGTGGAGAGAGTACTGTGTATACCTGGAGGACACTTCCAAAGGAATCGATCTGGCTCAATGGTTAACATTTGGAGGACGGATTTGACTCCTCTTTCAAAGTATTGGATGGCGTTTTCTCATGCCAACATTCAGCCATGTTCACATGTGTCAGATATTACTCTCAGCAGGGCACTATTCATTTACTGTGCTATCAGAAACTTGAATGTTAATATTGGGCAGGTGATAGCTGATGAGATTAGTATGTGCGCCAATACCTCAAACAACAAAGCACCACTAGGACATCCCTCTTTGATCACGCACCTTTGCAAGATAGCTGGGGTGGACACTTCTGCTCCACCATTTGAGAGGCCAAGAAAAGCTATTGATGAGGCTTATTACAGGCAGTACTGTGGAGGTGAGGAAGCAGCTCAGCCAGTTCCACCACGCCGTGCTCGTAGAGAGAGAGGGCCAGCACAGAGCCAGACATCTGCTGAGACACATGAAGTAGAACCATTCCAGATGAGGGACATGTATATGTCTCTTATAGGTGTTCAGTTGCAGTCCATTCACAGAGGGCAGGTGGCCACTGCTGAGATGATTGTGGGGATGTATGATACACCTCCAGCCCACAGGTGGACTATGGATGAATTCCATAATGTGGTAGCTTGGCCAGAGGAACCAGTGCATGGAGGAGGAGCTGGAGCAGCTGAAGCTTCAGCTAGAGAGATGGAAGAAGATGAAGCTGATGATGATGATGCATTTGAAGATGATGAAGATGAGGAGGAAGAGGAAGATACAGAGGACAGCTCAGACTGAAGAAGGAGCTGAGATAGCATTTACTGATAAATGCTATCATATGATTATGCTTTTGTGGTTTAAGTTTTCTGAACTTATTTGTTTTTGTTTTTAGATTAGGGTTTGATGTACTCTATTGAACACCTGGTTTGTTATGATGGTTTGCTATTAACTGTGATTGTTTGATAATTAATGCTTGATGATGCTTATTGATTGATTGATGATGAGATGATGTGCACATTAAAATGCTTATACAGGTGATTCACAAGCTTTGTGAACAAATGCATGATATTATGATTGTGATTGTGAAATTAAGCAGGATGTGTATGTCAAATGTGAATGAGCTTATATGTGAGGTTTTGAGCTCCAGAGTTGTTATTGTTAAATGCTATTACTTTGAAAGCATGAATGACTTTGCCCAGGTTTTCTATGATTGAATCAATTGCTTGTTTTGCATCATATGATCAAGGCCGTTTGTTGGAACCTTTTTATTGGCCAAATTCATAAAGTTAGCCCACTAAAAGAGAACACTTATTGTTCTATCCTTTGAACCCTTAGCCTTGAACATACACTGAAACCCTTGATTGAAAATCTTTACCTTGAGTTAAGTAGAAGATCTTGTGTGGTATTGTTAAATGTTCAAGTTTGGGGTTGTTGGGAAAACATAAAAAAGGAAAAGCATTGAGCTAAGAGCCAAAAAGAAAGTATAGGCAAAGAAAAAGAAAAGAAAAGAAAAAGAAGTAAAGCTCAATGCAAATGCAAAGACAAGTTGGGAAAAATAAGAATAATTGTGTGTTATGATTCTCTTAACTCAAGGATTTTGCGATCCAGAAAAACCAATTTTCTTGTTAGCCCAGCCACATTATAAGCCATTGAAAAGTCCTTGTGATGATGCATGCTTGTGAATGTTTTTTATTGTGGTAAAATGAAAGGCAAAGTTGATTCATGTGACATTGTGATAGTAGAGTGAATGAGTGATTACCTCTTATACACTTGTGTGTTGAGTGAGACACTTTACCTAGTGAGGAAATATTCCATTAGCACATGAACATCCAAGCTTAATTGATTGGTCATTCATGAAAAAGAGCATTTGTTGGGTATTAACTGACTTTGTGAAACACTAAAGCATGTGCACATCTTGATTGAACTCTTGGTCATAAGTTTAATTGAAGTTTTTACTTATCTAAAAAGAGGATTTTTGAATGAGTGAACCATCATATGAATTGGTTGAAGATTGAGTTATATCTTGTTTGCTTGAGGACAAGCAAAGTTCTAAGTTTGGGGTTGTGATAACAGTTGAAAAACTGTTATTTTCATGCTTAAAATTGACATAAAAAGCAACCTTTACACTTAGAAACTAGCTTGAAATCATGCTTTTCTTCATATTTTCAGAAATAAGAGAGCTGGACAGGTTTATGCTTGATTTCAGTGTTTTTGTGCAGGTTTTAAGGTGAATTTGGTGAAAGAAGTGAAGAAGGAGAGAGATGGAATCAGAAAAGACATCAAAAAGTGCAAAAGGAGAAGCCGAAGTCACCGCTCAGCGGCAGTTTACCGCTGAGCGGCAATCAGGAGCTTACAGGAGGTCCGCTGAGGGGCAAAATGGCCGTTGAGGGGAAGAAACGACTCACGCACTTACCGCTGAGCGATACTTTACCGCTGAGCGGCACTTTTATGGGCTTGGACCTAATTTTCTGTAATTTACGAATAATATATAAGCTTTAGGGTTTCCTAGGGTTAGGTATCTTTGGCTGGAACGAAGCAAACACTCTCTCTTCCACCCCTTTGAAGGAGGATCTTGGATGCTAAGGCTTCCTCTTCACCTTTTTAGGGTTTTATCTTTCATTCTTTCATTGTTATTCATCTAGGTTCACCATGAACATGGTGAACTAAACTCTGTATGTTTGTTGGGGAATCAATGTAATCTTTTGAAGCTCTCCTATATGGAATTTGTTTTTACATCTTTTATTTAAGATCTATGCTTTCTTTCATCATTAGTTAGGGTTTTTCCTCTTTGCTTAATGCTTGCGTTGTTTAACTCATTCGATGCATGATTATTGGTTTTGTCGATACGGGCACGTACGGGGAAGTCTAGATCCGGGGAATTTCTCCCAATATTATATTGGTTGTCGTTAAGCTCCTGCACTTATGAACTAATTATTAGGAATGCTAGGAATTGTATGAACTCGTAATTAGGGAGAAGCCTTCTTGAAAGGTACTTTAGAGAGTGGCATTAACAATGATGATTTGAATGTTGAATTCCTAAAATATATGAGAGTGGATAAGATGAAATTGACCCCCAACAACATATTCATACATATATTTCATTGAAAGTGTTTATCTTTTGCTTTTGCCATTGATCAAAACTTCATGCATACATATTTAATTTTCGTCTTTTGCATATAAAAATCCAAATATTTCGTCTTTAAGTCTTAGCTAATCAATAAACCACACAACTAAACTAGGCCGTGAGTCCTTTGGGAAGAACGATACTTGGTCTTACCAAGTTTATTACTTGAACGATTCGGTCATACTTGCCGATTGAAAAACAAGTTTGTGACATCATATTTTGGTGTTCATAAATTTGTCCATCAGTAACCCCACTATTTTGAACTCTACTTTTGTCATCTTCTACCTTTGTCTGAAAAGAAATATTATTTATATAGTACCCACCATATGTAATGACATCTGTGTTCGGCCCACGAGATAGCCTCAATAGACTTTCAGAAACATCTGGAGTTGTATAATTTTTTTCTTAAACCATTGTAAGAAGGTTTTGACATGTTCATTAAGATGTCATTTTTCACTCATTCTTGGCTATGCTACTTATATTTCATTAACGTGTTCAGAAATGTAAGGAATCACATCAACAGTGTTGTTTAAGATGTACAAATGAGCTTGATCAACTTCTTTTCTACTAACACACTCAATTCTCACACCTCAAACACCCTTATTTTCACATTTTCCTTCATGTCTGCTCTTAGGAAGACCCACTAGTTCATAACTTGCATATAACTTGAACAAAATTCAATGGCTTCTTCTGCAACGTATCGCTCTAGGATTGAAGCTTCTGGTCGATACTGATTCTTAACATATCCCTTTAAGATCTTCATGTATCTTTCAACAGGGTACATCCACCTTAAGAAAACCGGTCCACAAATTCGAATTTCTCTTATTCTCTTACTAGATGAACAATCAAATGAACCATGAAATCAAAAAATGAAGTTGGAAAATACATCTCCAATTCACACAGTATTCTTATTCCTTCATTTTCCAATTGATCTAAACATCTAGGGTCAACAACTTTCTTACAAATGGCATGAAAGAACAAACTCAGACGTGTCAGAATACCTCTAACAAAAGCAGGTAATATGCCTCGAATAATAACTGGTAACAATTGTTGCATCAATACATGACAATCGTGAGACTTTAAACCAACTAACTTTAACTCTTGCATAGCAACAAGGTTACTAATATTTGAAGAATAACCTTGTGGAACCTTCACACTTCTTAAAGGGTTACAAAAACTTTGTTTTTCTTCTTTAGAAAGAGTGTGACATGCTGGGGGCAGATAGCTGCGTCTTCCAATTGACTGTGGATGTAACTCAGAACAGATTCCCATGTCAGCCAAATCTTGTCGTGTTCTTATTCTGTCTTTTGTCTTCCCTTTCACGTTTAATAAAGTTCCGATGACACTGTCACAAACATTTTTTTTCCACGTGCATGACATTTATACAATGTCTAACATCAAGTTTACACCAGTACAGAAAATTAAAAAATATTGATTGTTTTTTCCAAATGTTTTTTGCAAAGGTACTTTTATGATGTTTTCCGAAGACAATGTCAATGTTTTTGACTTCGTTGTACACTTCTTCGCCATTGCAGGGTCTGCACACAACCTCATCCTCAACACTTCCATTAAATGCCTTTTTCAATCTATGGTAAGGGTGATTACGAGGAAGGAATTTTCGATGTCTTGTATATACTGTCTTTTGACCATGCTTCAATTGAAGGTAACTAGTGTTTACTTCACAAAGGTGACATGCAAAATGACCTTTTACACTATAACCGTTTAAGTTTCCATATGTTGGGAAATCATTTATAGTGCAAAACAACATTGCACGCAAACAAAAAGATTCTTGAACATCAGAATCGAACACTCCGACCCCTTCTTCCCACAACATTTTCAAATCAATTAAAGGTTTCAAGTAAACATCAATGTCATTTTCAGGTTGTCTAGGACCCGATATCATCATGGACAACATCACATATTTTCTCTTCATGCACAACAATGGAGAAATATTGTATATAATCAACATAATTGGCCATGAACTATGTTTGCTACTTAAGTTCCCATAAGGATTGATACCATTAGTTGCAAGTGCAAGTCTTAAGTTTCTTGGATCTACACCAAATTCTAGTAATGTTTCATCGATCTTCTTCCATTGTGGTGAATCAGCTGGGTGTCGAAGAAGATTATCGCACTTTCTTTCGGCAGCATGCCATTTAAGGTTCTTTGCATCTTCTTTAATAGAGATACGTTTGAACCTAGGTATTATAGGCAAATACCACATCACCTTAGCAGGTGCACCTTTATTACCTTCATCACTAGTGTTTTTGTCATTTTTCTTTTTAAAACGGGATAAACCACACGTTGGACAATACTTTAGCGAAGCAAACTCCTTTATGTACAAAACACAATCATTAGGACAAGCATGTATCTTTTGATATTCGAGTCCCATTGGACATAAAATTTTCTTGGCCTCGTAATGACGAATAGGTAGAGTATTATTTTCTAGAAGTATCTCCTTCAACAACTCCAACAACGTTGTGAAACCTTTATTAGTCCATCCATTCCTTGCTTTTACACTAAACAACTTCAAAGTTGCAGATAGACGTGTAAAGTTGGGGCATCCTGGAAACAACGGTTGCTCTGAATCATGTTTAAGAGAATCATACAAATTAGCTCTTCCAAAATTATCTTCACCAATATCATGTATCATGTCCTCTAAATGATCACTCATCCATTCTTCCACATAATTTGTTCCTCGTGACATGGTAGGTTGGTCCAGTACTTCTGCATGCCAAGTACAAATGGTATAAGTTCTCATTATGCCGAATATGAATAGATGGTCACGCATTGTCTAAGTCTTGGAGTGTTTGATTAAGACAACGAACACAAGGACAAAAATATGTCTCGTTCACAAACTTAGCATTTTGTTCAACATATTGCAAGAACTCTGAAACACCCTTCTCATATTCTTCACTGATGCGACATTCATTCATCCAGCTTCGATCCATACTATGTTCGTTACTTCATCAGTTTCAATTTTTTAACTCTCACAAGGTTAGGCCCTACCCATTCAGAAAAATTATTTTTCATAATTTGCCAAGACACATGCAAAGAAGTCTACATCATGAATTTGATAACATTTCGGCAGCATTTCGCATTAGTCTGCGATATACACGAAATGAGAGTAGTCAAGGATGACCACAATCAAATATGCATCCATAGAACAATACAAATACTGAACCGAAATTTTATCAATCTTATCCATAAACTCCAACGTACATGTTATAGCAAATTATGAAAAATAATTTTCTCAAATTGTCCAATCGAAAAATTCAAAATTTAACACAAACAATTAAAAGATTAATCATTTGTGTTAAATTTCAAACGAGAACTAAGTTTCACTCAATTAGATACTAATAATCTAACATACCAATCATAACAACACAACAAAAACTTTTTCACATGCATATTCAAAAGCCAATAACATGCATACGCAAAAGCCAATAACATCCATACACAAAAGTCAATAACATGTATATATCCAAAAGCCAACAAAATGCAAATCCAAAAGCCAACAAAATGCAAATCCAAAAGCCAACAACATGCAAATTTGACAGTTAATAACATGCATATTTGAAAGTTAATAACATGCATATCCAAATGCCAAAAACATGTATACCGAAAAGCCAATAACATGCATAGACAAAAATTTTAAACAAGAATCCTTACCTTCTTAACCGATTACAAACGTAGTGGAGGAATTGGAGGAGTGGAAAACACAAAAAAAAACGTTGCCCAAAACGCAAGAAAACGCCGCCCAAGGAAACGAGCAAAACTGCACCAAAACACAGCGAAAACTCATTTTAATCAGTTCAAATGGAAGATAATCCATCAAAGACTAATTTCATCGAAGTAAAAGAAAGTTTAAACGGTCCAAAAGAGAAAAAACTTACCTAAAAATGCAAAGCCGCGAGAGAAAACGCGAGGAGGAAGATGATGAATAGTTCGCGTAATTGCCCCGAGTTCGCGCAATGTGTAATAAACAGCATTAGACGTTGGGGCTCTCCCCCATCGGACGTCTAAAGATACATCAGACGTCCGACATATGGGGCCCAGACATCTATGTGTATTTAAAAATTAAATTCGGCGGAGGCTATATACGTCCGATATATGGGGCCCAAACATCTATAGGGACATCAGACGTCCAACATAGGGGCTCGGACGTCTAAAGCAATGGAACAGGGCAACTTTTCACCTACCTGTCAGGTCATTAGGCGTCCGGCATAGGGGCCCCGACGTCTATATAGACATTAGACATCCGACATAGGGGCCCGGACGTCTACACTATGAAATAAAATGACTTTTGGTATTCTTTGCCACCATCAGACGTTCAACTTAGGGGCCCGGACGTCTAAAGCAGTGGAACAGGGCAACTTTTCATTTACCTGTCAGGTCTTTAGGCATCTGACATAGGGACCAGACGTCTATAGAGACATCAGATGTCAGACCTAGGGGCCCGGACATCTACACTGCGAAATAAAATGACTTTTGGTATTTTTTCCCCCATCAGACGTCGGGGACCAGCCAGGTCGGACGTGTACAACGTTAACTTATTTACAAAAATGCCACTGGTCATTTTTTACGTGGGATATTCGAGGGTCGGACGTCTAAAGGGTGACGTTAAAGGCCTTTTCTACACTAGTGACTTATCAGCCCACCATCGCAACTAATTCCCTATACGAAAGCAAGTGGTATATTCTCCCGCCTCATGAAGCGCCCGCTCGTAGCCTATAACGACTAGGAGAGTATTTACATTTTTGTCCATTTCATTGGATGCATCAATCTCTAGAGCCACATCTACTTTAGCGTAAGTAGCAAACATCGATGCAATAATATTTACATCGTTAACTAAATCTAACGACCGCTCAATTAATCCCAAAACAGAAGAAGAGGTTGACAATGGCACAGACGACGAAGATGCATCATTAGCGTACCCCTGGCCACCCTCCCTACAGACTCCTCAAACGATGACAGATCAATGGTTAACATTTTTACTTGAAAGTTCAAAAGAAAACTAGATGCTCTGTGTGTAGATAATAGAAGAAGGCATTGGTGAAAATGACATTGAGGCCCACCACTATTTATAGACACATTAGGGGGCAAGGGGGGCGCAACAGGTAATCTTCAACCATTGGATTAAGCCATATCCAATGATCCATAACGTGTGACTCTTCGTTTCCTGGAGCACACAAAGACCAATCTGCCACATGTCCTCATATTAGTGGTCACAACTTTTCTTCAACGATCATATTTTCAAACAACGGTAGCAATCGTTAACCAACTGGTTCATCAAAGGCTGAACGACCCTAAAAGAGACAAAACTTTCCTCTAAAGAGGTCAGACGACCAAGACCACATCTTGTCGCAAACCCCTTCGCCTATCACCGTAGGCTCGAGCTTAGGGGCTTATGTACCGTATGATCGTTCGGTCAATTCAGATTCGGACAGTCTAGACAATCAACCATGGGACAAACGCAACTGCGAGTCATCCTCATGACTGTTCGGCTACATCCAAAAACTAGACGGTTAGCCTTTGAAGACATTACTCCTTATACTAATCAATTTAAGAGAAAGTATAATTATTATTTGTTGGGTCATAAATAGGTCGTTGTTAATCAAAGGTCTACCCTGAAATCTATAAATACAAATTTAAGGTAAAAAGGTAAGTTATTACATTTAATACGCACTAGTTGCTTAAGATGTTGAATCTTGATTGACTTTGGCATCAGAGTGTCTTCTACAGGTAACCACTGAGCATAATGAATGAACGACAAAGACAAATGTTAATCTAAGGACGAGTATTCAAATCACTAGCAACTCATACGACACTAGATCGTTGATCCTGAACCCCACACCTGAAACATTGACATTATTATCCTTCCAACACTAATAAGAATAATGTTCAAATTTATCACTTGTAGCCTTACACCTTCCTTCTTTCACAATTTCTTCCTTGGCCACGATATATACTCCTTCTACTGTTACTGGTGTCTTTTTCTATCAGTGTTGTTATCATTTGAGTGGTCTTGAGAGTTTGAATATGTTATTACTAATATTACTAGCTTCACACACACTAAAATAGCTCTCTGCTTGGCCACGTCACAAACATGTCACACACACAACTACTATTAGGAGAATACACACACAATTAAGATATTATGGAGAGAAATTAAAAGACTATTTTCTTATTAACTATTAAAGTGTAATACAAATTCTAGAATAATGAAGAAACTCCTAAGATAGAAGAATTGAAATGTAATACAAATTTTAGAATATTATAGAAAAACCTAAGAAATGAAGAAAAAATCAAGAACATTCTACATAGGTAGAAAGCCTAGAACTTTCTACATAAGTTCTAGCTAGAATTTTCTAGAATAGTCATGAAAGAGAGATGGGGTCTATAAATACCCATGTGTACTATCATTTGAAACAAGAAGACAACATCTATGACAACTAAGACAACTACAACACTTCTTCCAACTACTACATCCATATTCTACTATGTCCACATTTTCTCTACATTCCATTATCTCTACATTTTCTCTATTCCATCAACTATTCCTTTCATAACCTCTTGTTGAGATTGTTGATAGGGGGAGCAAAGGTTCATCTTAACCCACAATCTCAGTAATATCTGTGTTTTTGATGATGACAACACATAATTAATAATACATGTGTATAATGTGTTACACGTTCTATATTTACATGTTATATGTTTTTTATCAATGTTTTAAAGTTGTTTAAGCATATATGAGAACATGATTGTGTTGTTCATTGCATATCACTATGTTACATATGTGTTTTTATATGTGAATGCATGACATATGATGTTGAAAGGGAAAACCACAAGCACTTATGTTGAACTTTAAATGTGTGGCAAAATAACAGTTTTAAGTCGATTTCATTATGCGATGAATCGATTAAAACTTGTGTCTTTGCACAAACTATTTTCAAGTGTGCTTTGAGATTTTTTCAAAGAGAAAGTTTTTCAAAACAATGCTTAACATTATTACTTAGTCGATTGCATGCATTTTGTATTCAATTAAGTTTGTTAGTGTTTTGAAATTCTGCTAATGCTTGACATAACTGTCTAACGGTCATATTTTTTAATTGTGTTGACCAAGCATTAAATGATAGTCGACTGCATTAATTGCGCATTCAATTAATTTTCGTGTTTGCTGCTAACTGTTATAACATAATTGTTATATTTGATTGCTTTAGTAGCTTAGTCGATTAAATTGCGTCTGAAATGTGTTATTCTATAAATTGACACGAATTTGATTTCTATAAGAACTTTTGTGATTCTAACATTTTCATATCTTTTACAGAAAGTTGTGATCTTACAGGAAGAGAGAAAAAGCTCTGAGAAACTAGAGTGACCGTGGTGATCAATTACTCTTGATTTCTTAAAGAGCAAGACTACTGCGTTTTTCAAAGGCTGATCAACTTGCACATTTGGGTGTCTTTGAGAGATCAGAATCTGCAATCTTTTGAAGATTGGTTTGAGGTTCCCTATTGTGATTACATGAAGAAGAGCGTGTGGCGTTCTTGACATTGAGAGTGTCTCAAAGGGTTTAGACGACAAGAGAGGGGATTCTTGTTGTTGGTCTAGTTTGTGTATTGCCTATATTTTGATTAGAGGGTTAGAGAGGTGTTTTATATTTTTGACGTGTGGTCGCTATAACAGCCTTGTTGTAAAAACCTTGATCATTATAGTGCATTGACTTCTTGTGGTTGGAAGGATACTAGATGTAAGCTTGGCCGAACCAGTATAAAAACACAGTGTTTGAATTTTCTCATCCCTACTCTCTTTATTCAATCGATTACGTTATGCATTTATTCGATTAAGTTTCCGCTGCATTGAAAATCTTTTACCTTGCGATTCAAGAAAAGTATCAGGGCATCATTTTTGTGAAAAAGATTTTAAAAGATTTTGTTTTTACATTTCACCAATTCAACCCCCTCTTGGTGTGAGAAATTGAACCATTACACCTCTAAATACTAACAATGGTACCAGAGCTACGTTCAATCATCTATTGAGTGTAGATAAAAAATTTCAACTACCTCAAACAAAACTATAACTCATTATGTACTACTTCCAAAATATTTTCTCAACTCATGGCTTCTACCAATCAAACATCATCAATTCCAAAACCTATTTTCACATGAGAAAATTATTATTTTTAGAGTGTCAAAATGAAGACATTCTTCTACTCTCAAGATTTATGGGACATCATAGAGGAGGGATTCACTATTCCAAAAGACACATTCACTCTTACTGCAGCTTAAAAGAAGGAGTTGAAGAAAAACAAGCAGAAGGATTCAAGGGCTTTATTTTTTCTTCAACAAGCAGTTGATGACACAATTGTTCCAAGGATAATTGGTGTCACAAGGGCAAAGCAAGCTTGGAGAATAATACAAGAGGAGTTTCAAGGAAGTGATGAGGTACGCAATGTTAAACTTTATTCTCTAAGACGGGAGTTTGAATTAATAAGAATGAAAGAATCTGAGACCATTAAAGACTATTATTCTATAATAAAATAAATAGTTAATCAAATGAGAGCCTATGGGGAAAATATGCTTGACAAAAAAATCGTTGAGAAAATTTTAATTTCTATTCCCCAAAAATATGGTGCAATCGCAACTACGATTGAACAAACAAAAGATTTGGCTACATTGTTAGTAACATCACTAATGGGCTCTCTTCAAAATTATGAACAAAGATTGAAAAGGTGTGAAGAAGACTCGGTTGAAAATTCCTTTCAATGAAAACTGAAATTACGGTCTCAGAATAAAGAATATGAAGGAAATAAGAGTAGAGGAGAAATTTCTAGAAATAAAGAAAATTCTAGAAACTTCTCTATAAATCGTCAAGGAAAATATCCTTCATGTGGCATATGTAAAAAAGACAAGTCACTTGAAAAAATATTGTTGGCATCATGGAAAACCTCAATGTTAGAACTGCAAGAAATTTGGTCACGTAGAGAAGTATATTCTAATAAAAATAAACATCAAGCAAACTTTGCGGAAGAACATAATCAAGAGAAACTCTTATTCTATGTCAATCAAGAATCTTCCAGTAGAGAAGGGAGTTGGTACTTGGATAGTGGATGCACCAATCACGTGGCGAAAGATCAAAGCATCTTCAAAGAGATTGATAAATCTGTCAATGTCAAAGTTCGACTAGGAAATGGCACCACAGTGGAGTCTCGAGGCAAAGGAACTATCATAGGGGACAAAGAAAGGTACGAAATTCATGAAGGACGTTTTACTAGTTTCAAATCTTAAAGAAAATCTTTTAAGTTGGTCAAATGATGGAGAAAGGATATTTTCTTCATTTTGTGAAAGATAAGTGCAAAATTTATGACAATAAAATGATAGAAATTGGCCAAGTAAAAATGGAGAAGAGAAATAGAAGCTTTCCTATAAGGTTCAAACCTGGAACTAATATTGCCATGAAGGTAGAAGTTGATGACTCGTGGCTTTGGCATAGGAGATTTGGCCACTTCAACACATATGCCTTAAAGCTTCCATATCAGAAAAACATGATGAGAGATCTTCCATGCTTGAAGAAGAATAATGAATCATGCGAAGAATGTCTGCTCGGAAAACAACACTAATTACCATTCTCGACAGACAAATCATGGAGAGCAAAAGACTTATTGGAGTTGATTCATACTGATGTTTGCAGACCTATGAGAACGCTTTCACATCACAACAACAGGAGGTATTTCATCCTCTTCATTGATGACTTCTCCAGAATGACATGGGTCTATTTCTTAAAGGCAAAATCAGAAATCTTCGAAGTATTCAAGAACTTCAAGGTCCTTGTTGAGAAGCAAAGTGGAAAACAAATAAAAGTACTTAGAAGTGATTGTGGCAAGGAGTACACATCTCACGAGTTTAACAAATTTTGCGAAGATGAAGGCATAAAGTGACAACTTACAATCGCATATACTCCACAACAAAATGGCATGTCAGAGAGAAAGAATTGAATAGTTATGGAGATGGAAAGATCAATGTTAAAAGAGAAAATTATGCCTAACACTTTTTGGGTTGAAGCAATCTATACTGCAGTTTACATTCTAAACAGATGTCCAACTAAGGCAGTCCAAGACAAAACTCCTATTGAAGCTTGGAGTGGAAGAAAGTCATCAGCTAAACACTTATGAGTATTTGGATCTATCTGCTACATACATGTTCTTGATCAAAAGAAGCACAAGCTTGAAGACAAGACTATACGAGGAATATTCTTGGGATATAACACACAGTCAAAAGGCTATTGAGTCTACAACCTATAAACAAAAAGGCTCATCATCAGTCGAGATGTTGAAGTTGATGAAAATGCTTTTTGGAATTGGGAAGAAGAAAAAGTTGTTAAAAGCAACATTTTACTTCCAGTGCAACAATCTCAAGAAGAAACTCAAGAAGAGGCAAACAATTCAGGTAATTTTTTCTCAACAACAAGATTCTTCAACTGAATCCAGTCCAAGAGGAGTAAGATCTTTCGTAAACATATATGGAACTTGCAATATGGTCATAATTGAGCCTAATTGTTATGAAGAAGCATCAAAGCAAGAAGTATGGGTCAAGGAAATGGAGGAAGAAGATCAAATTGAAGATATTTTTACGAAGGCATTACCACGACCAAGATTTGAACTACTACGCATATACTTGGAATTACCGAATTTGCATTAAGGAGGAGTATTAAAGTGTAATGCAAATTCTAAAAGAATGTAGAAACTCCTAAGATAGAAGAATTAAAATATAATACAAATTCTAGAATATTATAAAAAAAAAGGCTAAGATAGGAAGAAAAAATCAAGAACATTCTACATAGGTAAAAAGCTTAGAACTTTCTACATAAGTTCTAGCTAGAATTTTCTAGAATAGTCGTGAAAGAGAGACGGGGTCTATAAATAGCCTTCTGTACTATCATTTGAAATAAGAAGACAACATCTACCACAACTAAGACAATTACAACACTTCTTCCAACTACTACTTTCATATTTTATTATCTCCACATTTTCTCTACATTTCACTATCTCTACATTTTCTCTATCTCATCAACTATTCATTTCACAACCTCAAAATACTAACAATAACAAATGAATTGAATTACATCAAAGGTTTATATATTATCCAAAATGACATAATTACATCAAAGGTTTATAAACTTTCCAAAATGACAGTTAAGAAAAATAGAAAAACAGATATATAATTCTTTGATAATTTACAACAAAAAATTCTTGAAAAAGGCTTCAGTAGGGTTTTTGTTTTTCATTTTTAAATAGGTACCTAACATGGATGTGCTAACTCATGTTGAATTCTCATCTAACTTTGCTAGAATGCTCAATACTCTTACACTTTAACACTAAACAACGAACAAATTTGGCAGAAAAAAAAACATTAGAATGAAATGGTAGAGAATCTAAATTTTTTGCCCAGTTGGACCTATGGGCCTCGTAACACTAAGGGCTGGAATTTTCTAAAAGCCTATGTAGAGAGCAGGGTGTTGCTCCCTCCACCCCACACGTCTCTTCCTCCACCTCCCCAATTTTCTAAAATGCCAATTATATCCTTCTAAAATGACAATTATGCCCAAGACTTATGATTATCACCAAATGCCTGCACCCTTCATTCAGGTTAAATTCTATTTAATATTTGGATAAATTCCTCCCTCGGGGAGAGAAAATAAGAAACTAAAATGATTAATTTTGACTTTAGATTAAACTAAACTAGGAAGACAGGTTCATAGAGAAGCTTATCCATTTAAGACTATTTTTGATTTTGCATGTTACTTACTCGATCCTGTTGCTTAAATTGGCTACTCGTTGTGTTTGAGTGCTTAGATTAAGATGCTGAAAATTCTCGCATTGTTGGGAAGTGGTGACAAGCAGGCTAGTGGACACATGTACACCGTGCTCGGTGATATAATTAGGAAGAGTGATTCCATGACCAACATAGGGAATGCTGTTCTCTATGAGTGTATATCCTCAAAACGGATGTCGACATCCGTTTCGCCTTAAACGGATGTTGACATCCGTTGAAGGATGTCATCTGTCCAGAGGCAGTGTTCCTTTTACGTTTGGTTTTTATTTTACTACGTTTTGCAGCTCATGCAAGGATTATAGGCTTGGATATTAAAAGGATTATTGGAAGTATGGGAAGGGTTTAGGGTTTAGGATTATTGGAAGGATTATGACTACGTTCCTGGAGAGGAATCACGACAAGGACACTACACCACAAACGCACTGCACCACGTACTGCACCGAGAACAAGAGGAAGATTGCTTGATAATTCTTTTCACGATCACTAAGCTTTGCAGAAAAATATTTTACTCATATAAGGAACTACGTAGGTTATCAGTGAAATATGTTATAAATGAATAAAATTAAAAAACAATAATTTTAAAAATAAAATTTTACTGAGGGGCAAAATAGTAAAGGAAAGGTGGAGAAAGGGGCAAAATAGTAAAGGGGAGGTGGAGGAAGAGATGTGTGGGGGTGAAGGGAGCAACACCCTAGAGAGCAAGATACTATACTGGCCTTTTTGCAGTATTTGAAGAATTTTATCACTAAATGCATTCTCTCAACTACTATATGCACCTTCCTTTAGATTATTCTTATTTTTCTACTCAAATATACCATTTTTGACTTTTGTCAAAACCCTATGGGAAGTATGTATTTGGATAAACCACTTTGATTTGAAACCTACTTTGACAAGAAATTTTTATCATGAATATCCTCATAGTTAAACAAAAAGGTTTCCGTCATTTATATTATATTTGAATTAAAAAAATTTCATAAAAACAAGACGTGAATTTGGCTAATCAATTATAATTAATTGTATTGTGAACTAAACTCCAACTAAACTTAGAATTCCATTCAAGTGGTTTACAAATTAATGTTTAAAATTATCTATTTATTTTAATATATACTGATTATATAAAAAAACTGATTGTCATATATTTTTTCTTCTCTAAACCTAATTGTAATCATTTAAAAAAGTTCACCAATGGGAAATCTTATTTTTCATTCAAATATTTTATTTTTAGCCAGTTGAGATTAATAGTAATTAGAAAAAAAAATTAGAGAGAAATTAAAGACTTAAAGTCAACGTGGTATATTTTTTCTTCTCTAAACCTAATTGTAATCATTTAAAAAAGTTCACCAATGGGAAATCTTATTTTTCATTCAAATATTTTATTTTTAGCCAGTTGAGATTAATAGTAATTAGAAAAAAAATTAGAGAGAAATTAAAGACTTAAAGTCAACGTGGGTCTAAGAAAAGTCGAAGGCCCGAAGCAACGTTTCCCACGCCACCAACATGACTGACACCACTTTATAAAAGAGCGAAAGAAGGAAACACAAAAAACAAAGGTCCTCACCTCGCACGTGCTTACTCAGCACCACTCTTTGTACTCTTCTCTCCCACAATCCTGCCACGCACGTGTTCCTTAAGTGGCCCCACCAACCTTTTCTATTCTTCTTTCTCTTCCTTCAAAATAAATATAAAATATAAAATTAATACATAGGTTCTAGGTATATTAATTAAAAGGTATATAAATATCTCTCTTTTATAAGAATTTAATTAAATGTTGTGAAACTGAATAATTTTTATTAACAATTAATACATAATTCAGTTCTAATAAAAATGTATCTTCCCTGAATAAAGTAATTAACATATTACAATTAAAGACACAATGAATAAACACTAATTATCATAAAGAAGTGCTCAATGTTAAAATATCAAAATAGTTATTCATAAAACCAATGAATTTTTTAAAATTAATTAATTAAATTTTATTATCAAGAATATTAATAAAAATATTCTATTTCCTATCTTTTATATAGTACATATATAACATAAATATGCTTACAAAAATTTATAAAAGAAACTAATTATACCACATACATATACTAATTTATTACTATACATAATACAAATAAATGTTATATTTTCTTTAATTAAAATATTTCGATGGAAATTGAAGATTGTGTTTTAAAATGCTATTCAAGGATATTCGAAATAGGTGTAAATATAATTAATGTTTTATAATTAACGTTAAAAGTTAAATATTCAAAATATTTATCCACAAAAAAGTATAAGATATTTTGTAACATCCCAAAAATATAGTATAAAGTCATATAATAGGAACATCACATTTATAATACTACATATCAGTTTTTACAAAAGATAGAACGTACGGTTATGGTCGAATGACCTTACAAAATAGCAAGGGGTTAAAATTGTACAAATATACAATCCTAGACCGATCGGTTTACAAAATACTTATACCGAACGGTCCTCTAAGATAATAAAACAGCAGATGGACGAACGGTTCTACTGTTCGACCTTAACATCTACCTCTACCAAATTTTCTTCTTCTAGTGTCTCTTCTAGCAACGCTTCTGCATCTGCTCACATCCACACGGATGATCATTGCAACAGAAAGACAACCACCGAACGTACAAAACGGACAAGACAGGAAGTAGGGTAAGCTTATGTAATTCAATTCAATTATCAACATAGATTTCACACAATTCAAATAAACGAGATAATTCATTCACTTTTACATGCAAAACCTACTACTAGACTTTGACTGTCCGGACTGTATGAATTATGTGTAGCTACAACGTTCGTGCACCCTGGTGATGTAGTAACTGGGATACCCTCAACAGCTACCACCCGAGGTTAGTCCTATCTGTCCAAATTAACCATAAGGACTAGGACCTCCTGTCATTCCCACACATGACTTACCCTTCTCTACGTGAGAACGAGTAATCACAGAATATCAGGATGAACCGCCAGCTTAGCGTGCCCACATTCATATTTTACCAATTCCAATATCCATTCATGAGATATTCCTCCCCGGAATACTCTTTCATAATCAAAGTCGTTTCATCCATATCATATTCTATTGAAACTAGCCCAGCACTCTACACGCAAGTCAGTGGCCCAGCCCATGATCGCTTATGTTGGATAAGCGTAAGGCTAATAACCAAGCCACGCCAATAGTGTGAAACGAGTGTGAGAGGAGAGAGAACGGAGCGAATGGAAGCTTCTCTAGGCGATGAAGCACCAGCGTCGTCAGCGCAGATTGGCGGCGGAGGAGACGGCGGTCGACGACGGCGAAGAAGACAAAGATGAAGAGGACGACTTGAGAGGTAAGAAAAACGTTCTCTTTTCTTATTATCTGGTGTTGAATAATATTGATACAGATGAAATGTATATTGTCTTTCTTACTTTGAACAAAGAGAGAGAGCTCTATTCATAGAGCTCTGTTAACTAACTATTAAAAACCTAAAAACCCAATAACCGTAAATCATAACAGAAAACATTAAATTACTGTCTTCTTGATAGTAAGGAATTAATCTTGATTCCCAATAGCCTCCCCTCAAGCTGGACGATGGATGGTCGTTAGTCCAAGCTTGGGAGCAATCGACCTAAATCTGACGCGATGAGGAAATTTTGTGAAGATGTCAGCCAGCTGCTCGTCGGAGCGCACGGGAAGAAGGTTGAGAAGGTGTTCCTGAACTTTCTCACGGACAACATGGCAGTCAAGCTCGATATGCTTGGTCCGTTCATGAAAGCTCTGGTTGTGAGCTATATGCCTTGCAGACTTGTTGTCGCAATACAAGGCAGGAGTTCCTGACTCTTCTATTTGAAGGTCTTGTAGGAGATAACTAAGCCACTGTATCTCACATACAGTGGCTGCAAGAGCTCTATACTCAGCTTCAGTAGAGGATCTGGAGACAGTTCTCTGCTTCTTAGATTTCCAAGAAATAAGAGAAGATCCAAGGAAGATACAGAACCCTGTTGTGGATCTTCTGGTGTTGGGACATGTCGCCCAATCAGAGTCACTAAATGCCTTTAGCTGCATAGGAGAGTCAGCAGGGAAAAACAACCCCTTAGAGGGCTTGGATTTGATGTACCTGAGAATATGTTGAATGACCCGATAGTGATAATCAGTAGGTGATTGAACAAATTGACTAAGTAAATTAACTGAAAAACATAAGTCGGGTCTTGTATTTGTAAGGTAAAGCAACTTCCCTATTAGCCTCCTGTAAGGTCCTGGGTCATCCAGGTAGCTGTCCAATTTGTATAAGGAGCTTGTGTCACTTAGGAAGGGAGTAGATGAAGGCTTACAGCCCAACATTCCCGTTTCTTCCAGTATATCTAAGGCATATTTTCTTTGACATAGGTGGATACCCTTTTTAGATCTGGCTACTTCCAGCCCTAGGAAGTATTTGAGTTCTCCTAGGTTCTTTATTCGAAACCTATTGTGGAGTAGTTCCTTTATGCAGTTGATCTCCATCATAGAGTCCCCTGTTAACACAATATCATCCACATACACAAGGAGAGCAATAAAGCTTGTAGGTGTCCTTTTAATAAACAAAGAATGATCAGATTTAGATTGGACAAACTTAGCAGTGGTTAGAAAGGAAGAAAGTTTTTCAAACCATTGCCTACTGGCTTGTTTCAAGCCATACAAGGATTTGGTCAACTTGCAAACCTGTCCTTTATTACATACATCTAGACCCGGGGGTGGTTCCATGTAGACCTCTTCATTAAGGTCTCCGTGCAGAAAAGCATTGTCAACATCCAGTTGATGTAAAAACCAACTGTTAGAAGCAGCTAGGGCAATAAGTAATCTGACTGTGGTAAGTTTAGCCACAGGAGAAAAGGTGTCTAGATAGTTTATGCCCTCCTGCTGTGTATAACCCTTTGCCACTAAACGGGCTTTGTACCTTTCAATGCCACCATCAGCACTGTATTTGGTTTTATACACCCATTTACATCCTATTGTAGTCTTCCCTGGAGGCAGTGGAGTCAAAACCCATGTGTTATTGTCTTGTAGAGCTTGGATTTCTCTCTGCATGGCCTCTACCCATTCAGTCATCCCTTTTGCCTCACTGTAAGATCTGGGCTCCTTGTTCCCAGTGACAGTCATAGTGTACTTTAAATGTTTTTCTGAAAGGTTATCACAGCATAACAAATCAGAAATGGGATAGGGAGTTTTTAAACCATTTTTAACAGTTGAGGATTGATTCACCTGATGAACATAATCCTTCAAGTATGTTGGAGTCCTTCTGGGTCTGTCAGACCTTATGTATCTCTGACTGTTTGGACTGTTACTGGTTCCAGTACTGTTCTCTTCATTATCAGAGAGCTGCTCTCCTGGCTGCTCCACTTATGTTTGCTCAGTAATATCGAACTCATCATGTCTGTCATTACTAGTAGGGTATTGGTCCTTTAGGAGGTCAATCAGGGTATCAACTTTGTCTTTTTCAACATCACAGTCTACTATGCTGCCTTGCGGTTCTTTGTAAGGGAAAATGTCTTCATGAAAAACGACATTTTTGCTTATAAAGAGTTCCTTACTATTTATATCAAGCACAATGTATCCTTTCACACCATATTTATATCCTAGAAAAATTCCTTTTCTAGCTCTAGGGTCGAGCTTACTTCTGTTATTTTCTAGAGTTGAGGCAAAGCACAAACAGCCAAAGGTTTTGAGATTTAAAAAGGTGGGAGGTAATTTGTAGAGAATTTCATGAGGTGTTTTGTGGTTAAGAATGGCAGTAGGCAATCTGTTTATTAGATAAACAGCATGGCCAACAGCATAAGACCAGTATGCATTAGGTATATTGGCTTGAAAAAGGAGACCACGGGTCACATTTAGTATATGTTGATGCTTCCTTTCAACAACAGAATTTTGTTCCGGGGTCTCAACACAACTCTTTTGGTGGTTGATTCCATGCATATTATAGAAATCCATACAACTAAACTCAGGGCCATTATCGGATCTTATAGTTTTAATTAGTTTGCCAAACTGATTTTTAATCTTAGCAACAAAATTTTGCAATAATTCTCTAGTTTGACCCTTATTGTTCATAGGAAAAACCCATGTATGCCTACTGTAATAATCTACTATGGTTAGAAAGTACTTATGACCATGGACAGAAACAGTATTAAGGGGACTCCATATATCACAATGCACAATTTCAAAGCAATCAGTGGTGACAGAAACACTTTTAGGGAAAGGTAACTTTCGTTGCTTAGCATAGTGGCAAGTGTCACAAACAATGTTAGTGTCAACCTTAACATAGGGAAAATTCTCACATATATGTTTCATAACCTTGTCTCCTGGATGGCCCAATCTACAGTGCCACAGGTTTACATTAAGATTCTTAAAAGAAAAGACAGTCTTAGCAATATATCTTTGATCAAATCTGGGAAAAGCTTGTAGATAATAGAGGCCCTTCCAAGAATTAGCACATCCAATCATCTTCAATGTATGATTCTCCCTTATCTGACAAGACTTAGAGGAAAAGGTTAGACTGCAATCCAAGTCTTTAATGAGACTTTGAACATAAATCAAATTAAAACAGAATTCAGGGATGTAGAGAACATTAAAAATGATAAAATCCTTGGAAAAGTGTACAGTTCCAGCATGTTCAGCAGTTAGAACAGTATTATTTGGCAGTTTCACAGAAATAGGTTTAATTTTATAAAAAGTGACAAAATTTGTCCTATCATGTGTCACATGATCTGTGACACCAGTGTCTATTATCCATGAAAGAGTACCTTGTTTATGTTCAGTGTCGCTTCTCTGGACTTGATTGACCTTGTGATGAGGTTCATCAATTTTGTCCATCATTCTGAGGAGCTTTTGCATCTGCTCGGCTGTGAAAGAGTTAAAAACGTTGCCATTATTAGCTTGATGTGTGCTCTGAACCCCTTCTGTTTCAGTGCTGTTCTGGCAGGCATTGGCAGTGCCCTAGTCAGCCCTCTTGTCTTGATTGTTGTCACCTTTCTTATACCAAGGAGGATATCCGTGCTTAGAGTAGCACTCATCTATAGTTTGGTTCATCTTGTTGCAAAAGGAGCATTGCTTTCCATAGTTGGGATTTCTGCCCCTTCCTCTCCCTTGGGCACGAAATCCAGAGCCCCTTCCCTGGCCCTTCCATTGATTGTTCTTATCACTAGCATTTGCCAGGACCTTGACCTCGGGAGAGCTATGTTTCTCTTGTCTCTCTTGTTGCATAATGAGAGAGAAGACCCGATTGACATTAGGTAGAGGGTCCATCAAAAGAATTTGTGTCTTGACAGTGTTGTAGGAATCATTTAGCCCTTTCAAGAAGCATATCACATGCTCCATTTCCCCGTATTTTAAGGAGATTCTGGAGAGCTCACAACTGCATTGAATCTTACATGTGCAAGTAGGGATGGATCTTAGAAATTCCAACTCCTCCCATAGGATTTTCAGATCAGTAAAGAATTGACTCACTCCCCTTTCTCCCTGTTTGATAGAATGTATGTCCTGCAGCAAGTCTGAAATCTTGAAATAATCTCCCTTGGAGAAGCGTTCTTTCAGTTCATCCCATAGTTCCTTGGCCTCTTCTATGTATATGACACTTTCAGCAATTTGTGGGGAGAGAGTCTTTATTATCCAAGATAATATCATCATATTACATCTTTCCCATGCATCAAACAGTGCATCAGTTTTCTGAGGTTTCTTTATGGACCCATCAATAAACTTTGTTTTATTCTTGGAGAGCAAGACTCTTCTCATACTTCTGCTCCATGAGGAGTAATTGTTGTCATTTAGAGTCTGTGTAATGAGAGTGAGACCCGGGTTCTCACCTGGATGTAAGTAGTAGGGGCTGGTTGGGCTGGGAGATTCTCCTGGGTGTAAGTAGTAAGAATTGGATGGGTTGTAGGATTGATCTGTTTGATCCATAAGAAAAGAACCCAAGAAACAACCCAAGAGGATACCAAGAAATGAATCAGAGGCAACGGAAACAGAGTAGGCACTAGACCTGCTCTGATACCATATTGAAACTGGCCCAGCACTGTACACGCAAGTCAGTGGCCCAGCCCATGATCGCTTATGTTGGATAAGCGTAAGGCTAATAACCAAGCCACGCTAGCAGTGTGAAACAAGTGTGAGAGGAGAGAGAACGGAGCGAATGGAAGCTTCTCCAGGCGATGAAGCACCAGCGTCGTCAGCGCAGATTGCGGCGGAGGAGACGGCGGTTGACGACGGTGAAGAAGACAAAGATGAAGAGAACAACTTGAGAGGTAAGAAAAACGTTCTCTTTTCTTATTATCTAGTGTTGAATAATATTGATACAGATGAAATGTATATTGTCTTTCTTACTTTGAACAAAGAGAGAGAGCTCTATTTATAGAGCTCTGTTAACTAACTATTAAAAACCTAAAAACCCAATAACCGTAAATCATAACAGAAAACATTAAATTACTGTCTTCTTGACAGTAAGGAATTAATCTTGATAAGTAATCACGGAATATCAGGATGAACCGCCAGCTTAGCGTGTCCACATTCATACTTTACCACATTCATACTTTATCAAATTCGTTTCATCCATATCATATTCCATCATCTTTCATTATTAAACCTCAACTGAACCAATTTGAACAAAGATCCCTTAGGATACCAAATACCGACCGTTAATCTTCAACCCCGAACGAGACCGAACACTTGGAGTGAGACCGAGAGGTCTCCAATTCCAAAATAGATCAAAACCGAGAGAGTTACTATCGGGGTTGAGAAAGAGACCGATTACAATAATATTTCTCAAAGAGTAATAGAATCGAACGTTATTTACAAGGTGAGCCAATTTAATGAAGTGACTCGTGAGAGTTTAGACTGAACGCCAATAAGCCTAGGCCGAGTACTAAGACTCTAGGCCGAACACCATAGAAAATGATACTGTAGGACATCGAATAATAATGAGTGACGGAATTATATGAAGAAACCGAACGTTATAAATACTTAGCTTATTTATGAGTTTAACATCAAGAAAACCGAATGTCAGTCGAAGACCGAGCATCGTAGAGAGCGAACACTATTGAGTTTGGACGAACGCTCTTATTATCAAGATAGATTACGGAAAGGAGAACGAGCGCTTGGTGTAAGACCTAGCACTTACTTAGTACAAGCGCTTGGTATAAGACCGAGCACTACTTAGTATTATAGAATAAAAGCTTTATAATTATAAGATATCGTTTAAGTAGTGTTCAAGACGAACAATATATATATATATATATATATATATATATATATACAAATACATATAGATATACTTAAGTTTATAACAGAATACCAAGGAACGAATATCCTTGGTTGAACGCTTATATACAAATATTACTAAACAAAGACGCTTGGTCCTCAACTGGAATTCCATCCAAATGAAAGAATACAGTTCCAACCGAGTCCACAAGAAAACCGAACGGTCAAAGACCTTCAGTGACGAACATCAATTTTCATATGGAATTACATACTTAGAATTCTTTATATCAATTCATTTCTCAACATCTATCTTCATAATTTCATACATCCATATCATAGTAAATTTTCATATTTCTTATAGTCAAAACATAGCAACAATCATATTTCATATTCATTCAGCAAATCAACGAACATACATCCATTCAAAACGAACATAAAATCAAATTATATAAGCTTCCCTTACCTCTAACGTGACCAAACACTTTCAGATAAGGTTATTGATTCACCTCTATAAATCCTTCTACCCTCAACGGTCAAAAATTTCCAAAACTAATCCAAGTGAAAACCAAAACACTATCAGAACCACTCATTTTAGAAGAGTGATCAACACATGAAACCAGAACTTGGTTTGCACATCCAAGAAAATGCACGACTGAGTGAAGAGAAGAACTTACCAGCTCAGCTTCACAAACTGATCGGTTCAATCGAAAGCCCTTGAGACCGGAAGAGTGAAAATGGTGCCTGAGTGATGGTCGAAGAAAGGAATGGTTAAGATTTCTTAGAGAGAAGATGAAGAAATCTAGAGAGAAGGAGGAGATTTCAGAAGGTTGAAGATGGATGGTGCATGCAGAAAAGTGGCACGAAAATTTGAAAGTTTCAGTTTTACTCCTACCGTCAAAACTATTCGTCCAATCTGCATCATACACTTGTCTTCCACTTTCTGAACTTCAGACGCTCCGATCGCTTACACTTGGCGTCCACTCGAATGAAGTTTTTAGTGGGTTTTAAATGGGTTATGACATATTCTCATTTTACATGTGTATTAAAATTACAACATTTTGATTTCAAAATTATTACCCAAATATGTATACAACAATAAAAATAAATAATTACACACTATTATTTCATATTATAATTATATTTTCCACCCTTAAATAAATTTCTATTTTATATTATTTCTCCAGCTTTGTCTGAATTCAAAATAAAAATTATTTATCAAACAGAAAATATAAAATGCACATTTATTTAAATTGTAACTCATAATAAAAAGTTAACAATTAAAAATAACATATACTAACAAACTTCAATTGAAAAAGTAGAATACTCAGCGAAAGCAAACACGCAAACAAAATATTCAAAAAGAAAGAAAAATAAATAAAACAAAAATAATATTTACATAATTTGAGGAAAAATATAGGCATAATACCCAATTTTGTCCCCACTTTGGTTCGAAAATCTCAAGTTAGTCCCTTTATAGAAAAGTGAGTTGAATGGATCCTTACTTGTAATTAATTGACTCTAATGAGTCCCTTCCGTTAAATAGAAGGAAACTGAGTTAGTGGACTGATGATGTGGCAGTTGTCTTTTGTGAGGTGTCAATACGCTTGCGTTTGGGTGCTTACGTGGTTCAGAAAGCTTCAGGTTCTCCTCTTCTCTCCGCGCCATTCCAACGGGATGAGACCCGGAGTCTCTTTCTTCTCCCTGCAGTTCGCTGGCCTCCCAACCAAAAATGGCCACCGCATTCCAACCGGCATCGATGCCATCTCCGACACCCACGGACGGCCATCGTCGGACGCCGCTCCAGCCCCTCCTTCTCGCGTGCGAGGGAGGACCTCGCTTTTCACGTACGCCCCAGATCGGCTCCGAATCCATCCTTGCCGCGCCTCGATTCAGCCACCGCGGACGGATCCCACGCCGCCGCACGTCACCAGGACCCAGATGGCTGCGACGCTTCTTCTCTCTCCGCTCGCGACCCAGATGGCCCAGATCAGAAATTAAACCCAACAATTGCTGAAAATTAAGTTCATGCTAAATCAACAAATAATTGTTTCAAAATCCACTTAGTTTCACTTTGCAATTTGCGCAATGTGCAATTTATCCTCAATCAAGATCAAAAGGTGGTACTGTAATTTTTTTAGAGGATAACAATTTATCATCAATCAGTGCTAGTAAACATTATGCAGCTATTGTTATTCCAGTGCAAACATCCTTACCGGTAGTTATAGAGAGGAACAAAGTAGCCGAGGAATCTAAGACGATGTAGCACAATTAGGGTTTGAGACAGAGCAAGTAATCCATGGAAGGAACAAGATACCAACACCGTCCATGACCTTTGGGATATAATCAAATCGGAGAACTGTGTTGAATCGTAGGAAGCATTCAAATATAGATAATTGCAGAAATATGTGAATTATAGGTGCTTCCATCACTGAGAGTTGGTGAGCTCGAAGAAAGACCTGAAATGACAACTCTGCAAACCCTAGCAAGATGAAGATTGGAGAAGACGAGAAACCCTTCTGATTCTCTTCATACAAAATTTACAGTTAAAACTCAAAGTCACAGTTAAATTTTTTAAGAGTAATTATAAGGTATAATACCCAATTTTTACTCATTCATTTTTTTTCTGAACCACGTAAGCACGCAAACGCAAGCGTATTGACACCTCACCAAAGACAACTGCCACATCATCAGTCCACTAACTCCGTTTCCTTCTATTTAACGGAAGGGACTCATTAGAGTCAATTAATTACAAGTAAGGATCCATTCAACTCACTTTTCTATAAAGGGACTAACTTGAGATTTCTGAACCAAAGTGGGGACAAAATTGGGTATTATGCCAAAAATATATAACATAGCTTTCCTCACTTTTACCAAGCAATTTGAGTAGGAACATATAAAGATGTGATCAAATATTATGAAAACATAATTGAATAGGAGTTTATATTTTATTAATATTAATATTTTTATTTATTATATTAAATTAAATAATTAATATAATATGATTAAAATTAGAGTAGATTTCCCTTGAATTTCATTTTAATTTTTTTCACTCGATCCTAATCCAAATGACAAAAATAAATATCCAAATTAATTAAGTATAAATAACATTTGATTTTTTAAAATGAATAGTGCAGGAGATAATTGTATAAATATTTTTAATAATATTGCATTTTATTAATTTTAAGATAAAGGTATTGGGAAAGTTTCCCTTGTGAATTAAGTGTTTGTATGTATTTATTGTGTGACAGTGTGAGAAAGAGAAGAGTTGCAGTGTGTCAGTGGAAAAATTGGAAAGTGGATCCAATTTTGGACTCCATTGTGCCAACTTTACCCTCATTACCCACAGTCGGCAGGTCTTACGTGGCACTTCCACATCTGTCACCAATTTACGCATTTCGAAATATAACAATAAATCCTATTCAATTTTGAAAGATAACAAATTAAATACAACTTTCTAAAATCATTAATTCTTCATTGACTTAGTAAATTTCCACTCAATGCATTCAAAAAATTTAATATATTAATAAAAGATACTTTTAATTAATTAATTATTAATTAATTAATGTCTTTGTAAAAGATGCTTTTAATTATCGTCTTTCTGTAACCGTGTGTTTTATTCATTAATAATCCTTACTAAAAAGATTATTGTTTTGAAAACGTATTTGTTAATTATATTATTCATCGTGTTCATAACAATTAATTTTATTAAGGGTGTGTTTAAATTTGAAATATAATCAGCAAATTTGATAAATATAATCAGAACACAGCATAAAAGTTAGAACGCTTTTAATACATTATTTTGCTTTAACCGCGTTCTTCCAAAACTCTAAATCTAATTAATACCAAGAATAATGTCAATTAATAAAAAAATACACTAATAAAAGAATAAATTGTTTCAATTTTAATACATATATTTCAGGGTGTAAATCGGTCTAAGTTAATCTCATTAAAATCAGTTAAAAAAATGACAAAAATTAATTTGATTTGGCATTAAAATAGATAGAAGTTATTTGTTTCTCAAATTAATGTTTCGTCACGAGTAAGTATAGCATCCTCCTTTTTAAAAAAAATTTAAGGCTTAAATGTTAATAAGATTTTGGCTTCTTTATTTTTTTTCTTCATGCCAAATCAACTTTTGTAGCAATCCTCTTTTATGGGGTTTAAAGATTTTGAATGTGAAAAGATTGCACAAAATTAATCTTTGTGTGTTTGAAAGCTATTCCAATTAAAACCAATTCCAACACATGCACCAAAAACTCAACCAACACACAAAATGGTTAAAAGTGATGGATTACTCAAATTAGCATGAAGTGTGATTTCAACATTTTAACACTTTTTTTAATTGCATGAATCTCCCAACACTAATTTAATGCTTCAAAATGGCCAAATTGAAAAAAAAAGAGCATATTATTCAAACACTCAAAGATGCTATAACTATAGCATTATTATGAGGATCAAATCTGGGTGGGTTAGGAACTTGGCACTCCATAAATAGACAAAATCTTACAATAAAACAAACTAACACACCACCATTGTCACCTTTTTTTCCTCTCCTTTTTTGTGTAGCAATTTAAAATAGTTAAACATTTAATGGTATAATTAAAATAGAATAAAGTGTGGACAGGACCAAATCCTGAATGAACCCCACCATCCAGCCTTGCTGCCACCCTATTTGCATGCTTTTGTTCATTTCTCTCTGACACCCTTTCCTTCATTCATTCTTCCCATTCACTCACCTCTATCTATCTCTTCATCTCCCATTCTTCTCTCCTCCATTTTCTCATCCAAATCCACCACAAACCCTTATAACAAACACCTCATCTGCATATTCTCCAACCAAAACTTTCACCCACTTCAAACACATCAATGGCAGTTGAAGCTCGTCACTTTAACATCCTCCATCCTCAACAACTCATACCCAATAGGTGAGTACATCTCTTCTCACCCTTTTCTTCTTTTCTGTTTCATCATTCTCGAGTTTAATGTTTTTCTTTTTTCTTTTTCTCTTCTGATGAACCTACAGAGAAACCTTAACCAACCCAATGGATGCCACCATCATGAACATGTACGCCACTCAAACGGGTTTGGGTTTGGGTAATTACTCGATGCTGCCTCTCTCCGGCACCACCACCGCGTCGGAGACCTTTTTTCCGCCGCCTCACTTCAGCTCTCTCCTCCAGAAACCCGCTGTCTTGGAATCCGACAACAGCACTCTTTCCTACAACAACAAGGTTGTTCCCGTTTCCAGAAAACGCTCCAGAGATTCCATCCACGACAACAATTTCCCTTTCCATCCATACCCTCAGAAGAAAACCGATTCTTTCTCCTTCCTTGGCGAAGACATTTCCTCTCACATCCATCGTCAACAGCTCGACCTCGATGCCCTCGTCTCCCAACACGTAATTCACTTACCCTTCTCTGATTTCATCGAAATTTCAGTTTTCTGAAACACAAATCACTTTTCCGAGTTTTTTCATTTGGGTTTTGTTTAATCAGTCTCCATTTTCATCCCCTCAACTTCTCCGAATTTTCCAAACACAACACTCAATACTTTTAACAAAAATCAACAGTGCAAAAGACTACTTTTCTAACCCATCAGCAATGATCTTAGCATGGTTTTTAATTGTAATAATGCACATCTTCGATATTGATTACTTTTTTCTGTGTCTTGTAATTTTGAAGTTTCTGTGAGTATTTGATTCAGCGAATGAGTTGCATTAACTGATGTAATTTGGAATGTCTGCAGATGGAGAAGGTTAGGATGGAGTTAGAAGAAAAGAGAAAGCGGCAAGCCAGAAGATTGATGGAGAGCATTGAGGTGGAAATGGCGAAGAGGCTGAGAGCGAAAGAAGAAGAGATTTTGAAGATAGAAAAATTGAATTGGGTTTTGGAAGAGAAAGTGAGATCACTGAGCATCGAGAATCAGTTTTGGCGCGACCTGGCTCAGACCAACGAGGCCACCGCCAATGTCCTACGCACCAATCTCGAGCAGGTCTTGGCGCAGGTATCAGCGCCACCGCACACGGCGGATGAAGATGCGGAGTCGTGCTGCGGGAGCAGCGACGAGGGGTGGCGTACGTTAGCCACCGGGGCGCAGGACAAGGAAAAGGAAGGTTGCAGCGAAATAAAAGAAAATATTATTATTGTTAATAATAATAATAATAAAAACAATTATAACGATAATGGAAAAAGCGGTGGGAAGAGATTGTGCAGAAAGTGTGGGGAAAAGGAATCGTGCGTGCTAATCTTACCGTGCAGGCACCTATGTGTCTGCACAGGTTGCGGGTCTAGTTTAGACTCTTGTCCTGTTTGTAAATCCATCAAAAATGCCAGTGTTCATGTAAACATGACATTATAATCATCATTAATTTCTCAAAATGAAATTAGAAAAAAAAAGATTAATTTTTAATTTCATCTATCTTTTATTTTCTGTAAATATTGCTTTGTTTTGAATGGGAATGAATGAGTGTGGTGAGTCACGAGATTTGGATGAGAAGACACGACATGAAGTGGAGAGACATGGAATCTTAAAAGTCATGATTAAAAATGAGGATTTAGATTATGAAATGAAATATCTTAGATTATGAGAGAGGGGTAAAAGAGTAAAAAAGCGAAGGAGGAATGTGGGACCCAGGGCGCACCTACCCGACAGCTACTGATAGTACCCCAATAGAGAAACTAGGTAGTGAGCGTGAAAGTGGCGCGTGGAGTCAACGAGTAGGTGAAAGCGAAAGGTGTGCGGCAAAATCTGACACGTAGGACGCGCGCAAATGTCGCTGTTGGGTGAAGAGTGGCTGCAACAGCAATTTCTCTGTCTTCTTTTATGCGCGACCAGAGTGTTGGGGACCCACGCACCTGGGGCCAAAAGCCTAAGCACAAAACGACACCGGAACTGGTTGTTGGCCAAAAAAATAATACGATAAATAAATAATATATTTTTAGAAAAAAAGGGAAATAAATAAAAGGACGCAGGAGTGTCTGGGAATCTGCGAAGGGTAATAATTATTGTGAAAGCAATGCATTGATTCCGAATAGGTGCAGGAAACGACGGCGTTTTCCTGGCGCATCGTTTTTATATAATTTTACTGAATCTTGAATAATTTTGATTAATTTATTTATGATTATTACTGTGTGTGGGTGGAAATAGGATAGGGTAGTTGGGATTTCACGGCACCCAGTTAAAATAAGGTAAGGCTGTGATGGCAGATTGAGTCGTCTGTGTTATTATTATCACCTCTTTCTTTTTTTCAACTCTCTGTGTCTCTGCTCTGACTCATTCCGAATTTCCAAGTTCCACCTCCAACAAAACATCAAATAAACACTAAAAAAATACTGCAACGTTTCCTTGTACTGTGTGCTACGAACCACTGTCTTACATTAAGTGTCTCAGAACTACTTTTTATCTATTTTATTTTATATTAAATCACTTTATTTTTATATATTTCTTTAACAAATGTAATTTAAATTTTACATTCTTAAACAAATTATTGTATGACAATGATTTGACTGTAATAATATGATAAATACATCAAATTATAAAAATAATAGAATTAATAAATACTAAAGTTTTCTAAATTTTAAATTTAATCTTAATCTTACTAAAACTTGTAAAATTGATTTATTTTCACTTATTTAGTAGATACTCACTTCCTCATCTATGATGAATGAGATCTCCAACATTTTAACATTTTTTTCGAATTTTTGTATATAATTTAATTATTATTTTAATACTTAAAATTGTATTTGTATTTTTTAAGACTTCCACGTTACAGTGTGATTCTAAAATTTTAAAATTATATGTATTGAAATTTATTTTTATTCTGAAAAATCAGATAAATATTTTCGAAACCGAACTAAGAGAGGGAAAAGAATCACGTAAAGAAAAGATAAGGATAATGTGGGAAGAGGATAAGTACCATTATAAATAAATATCAAATTGAATATATAAATTAATTAAAATTTATGACGTCATCGTCAATTTATTTTTTGAATTTCTATGTCTAGATTCTTCCTCTCCTAAAAATTACTTTTATTTTTCAAACTTTGTTTTTTTAGAAAAGAAAAGGTGAAAAGAAAATGCCTGATATTTCTAAAATGTTAAAGGTAGTAAATAAAAATAATTATAAATAATTTCAATAATGTGATAAAATAAAAAATAATCGAAATAATCTTTATTGCAAAATTAGTCCCTATTGAAAATACCACCATTTAAATTACTTAATTTTATTTTAAATATACTAACTTCATTATATTGCTTTTAGTGATAAACTCATGTTTACGTAACTGGTATAAAATAATTCTAAATAGACAAAATCATTTATACAAATTATAACCTAAGAAGACATTAATAATGTATAAGTGAAAATCAGTTTTCCTTTTAATTTTTCACTTTTACTTCATAAAAATATGTAAGTGTAAAATAATAAAACATTAATAAATTAGCAAAGAGTAATTAATATTATCAAGAACTTTTTTTAAAAAAAATAAAAAGTAGAAAGAAGAAGTTACTAAACAATATTTGCATGATGTTTTCTTGATTAACCTGTCTTCCAAAGCAAAATTTGTTTATATTTTAATAATCTATTCTATATTTTGATAAGATATGTATTTATTATGATCATTTCTTTCTTCTTAGGGTAAGAATCCATAAAATGTTTTTTTAAAATTGATAGTGTGATTTAAGTATTAGATTCAAATATTTTAATGTTAAAGTTCAAAGTATTAATAGAAATTTTATAAGATGAGTTTTATTATTTCAAGTTACATTATTTCTTTTAAAAAAAAATTTTAGAGTTTTTTCTTATCTCTAGATATTTTATCTGTTGAGTCATCTGTTTGAAGATTAGGTGTTAAAGTGATCATTGGGCCAAGGTCTTCTAGTCTAGTCGAACAATTTTTATAAAATAGTAAGTTAGTTTCTATTCATTTTTTCTAATTTCACATTTTCCAATGCATATGAGTAGTTTTCCACTACATGTGTCATCTAAGTTTCTTGTTAGGTTCTCCGCTAATTAATGGTTATAACTACGTACCCTAATCATGATTCTGCGGCTTGTAAGTTTAGATAGAGCTTTCTAAGTTGAGGAAGCGACTTTAGGTTCTTTTTAGGTCCTTTAGTCATTTAACTGGTAAAGGAAGCTAAATACCTCTGTTCTATATGTTAATGCTTTGATAATCTGAATTTGTATGCTAAAGTTTGATTAAAGAGATTTAGCTTGTGGAGATTTTGTTGTATTGTGGTGCAATTGCTTGGACTTGACCTATATGTGTGATATTTGATATTGAGAAATGATTGCGATGAATGCTTGTTGTATATTGCTAGTTTTGATCATTTGAGTTGTTGCAATTGATGTTGTAATTGGTTAATAACTCTTGTTTAACCTTGAAGTAGTGGAAGGTGAAAGTTTTGGCTAGTCTTGGGTCTGATTTGGGGTTTTAATAGGTGATTTTCTTGAGGAATGGTTTTGCAGAGAAACTTGATGTTTGGGGTTAGTTTTTAGGTCATTTAAGACTTGTGTAGCTTTTTAGTTCAATAAAATCTGATGTGAATTATTTAGAATCTGGTATAGGGTTTTAGATAACCAAAAATACGATGTTGAATAAAGAAGTATTAATTGAGTTCAATTATAGGTTTGTTTTGTGTTAAATAATGGGTTTTGATAGGTGATATTTTGAGAAGGATTGGATTAAGAATTTTGGGGTTTAAAGTATGTTCTTAAGCTATTTAAGACTTGTTTAGAGGTTGAGTTTACCAAATTGTGATGAAGAATGAGTAGAATTATGGGTTATGAAAATGGTGTTTTAGTTTGAATGACTTAGAAATTCATAAAAGGATTAGACTTGTAGAATTTAAGAGGAGTCATAAACACTTTGACGAGTTCCATTAAGGTTTGAAATAACAAATAGGAGGTGTAGGCGAATGTGAAAGTGTGGAAGTTAAAAAATTTAAGATTGGTAGGCTCAAATTCTGCAAAATTCGACAGTCTATCTCAGTGAGAATAATTGCTGAGCGAGTAAAACCAAATTTAGCTGAGCGAATGTAGATGCTGAGCGAGTAGAACCCACTATTTTTGTATTCGCATAGCGAGTCATGATGGCAGAGCGAAAAAGTTTTAGCATGTCAGAATTTTAACTAAGTTTTCCTATCTCTTGTGATGCATTCAATGATTATGATTATGTGAATGATGAAACTAGGATTGGTTTATAACATGATTTAAACTTATTTTAAGTGGTTTAAATGTATTTAATGTATATTGCATTGGAGGATTGTTTTGTTCGATGAATACTAAACATTATATAAGTATAAGGTCAAAAGGATTTTATGGGGAAATCCTTCTGGTTGTTTTGTTTTATGATGTATTGAAGTAGGGACTCTGGGATTGGGAGATGATTATGACACTCTCAATAACTCTCAATCTCAAGTAGAGATGGGTGTGGTATGTCATAGAAAGTAGTAGGAGTTCCTTAGTCTAATGGTAATTTATTTGCCATATATGTTTGACGGATTAACCTTAATGTGCGGAAGTTTGATGGTATGGTATTATGGTTTGGGCAAGTTGTTTCACCACACACAAGACAAGTCCCCCATGAGTTCGACATCAATACATATATCTAGATGGTTGAAGTTTAAGGTTGATGGAATTATTTTTTTATTGCTTGATTTATATTATGAATGTGATATTATTGTTTTAAAATATATATATGTTCTTTTGGTACTTTAGCTTACCCTTCTATTTTTGTTTGTTTGTGTGTATTACATGTCTTATCTTTTGCAATGATCACTGTAATTGTGTGAGCATAGAGGATGTCTCTGGTGAATAGGAGCCAGCTGGTGACAGAGCTTAAGCTTAGAGTTTGACGTTTTGTTGTTCTCTTTTGGTTTGTAAAATTTATGATACATTTTTCGTTCGGTATAATATATCTTCTTGTAGTATAAGACAATGTATATAGATATATCTTGTTATTTATATTATTTTGGATAATTGTAATGATAGTTATATGATTTTTTTAATCAATTATTGTTTTATTAAAAATGTAATATATCATATAGTAGTTGAACACTACGAAAAATGAGATATTAGATGTGTGATCAAAATTCAATCTCTAATGAAATATTGAACAAAAATTTTTTTAAAACGGTTTTTTTATCTTTTATAAACACAATCAATTATGTTAACTTCATAATCTATTATCTTCAATCAAAACTAGTTTTCTAATGGTGTCACAAACAATCAATTGTTTGAAGTAACAATAAATTATATTGATAGAAATATTTTCCTCTTTCCTTCATATTTTATTAATTATTTTGGTTAAAACAAATATTTTGTATTATAAATAATTGATTATGTTTAAAAGTAATTTATTAGATTGATTCAAAATAGTTTATATGAAGAAAACGATAATCAATTATAATTAATAATGGTCAATTATATTAATTAGTAATTCTAAAAACCTCGCAAAAAGAAAACTCTTCCAATTTCTCAAGGTATATTTTGGATCGTTTTAAAAATAGAAATCAGCAACCTTCTAAAGAAAGTTTATTGGAATACTATTCACTACAAAGTGTTGAGAAGGATTTTCCCAAAATCAACCAAAGAGTTTCATTGTGCTATAAGTTTTTTTGCTGTGAATCTTTTGAAAATTATTTGTCACTCGGATGGTGTCTTTCATTTAATTTTTATTTTAGCAAATTGTTATACCCCCATGGTGTGTTTGTAGAAAATTGGATGCTTTCATTATCTAGTATTTTAATTCTTTAATGCTTTCATTATCTACTAGTTTTTTTAAAGTGTATTTTAAGAAGTGTCATGTAATTCTTGTTTTAATTACACATGCTGTAGTAGTGAGATAATGAGAATATAGAGAAAATTTTAATAAAGGTTATCTAGATTAAATTGAATGTAGATTTTTTATAATCAAACCAATATAAAAATGTGCATAAGCATATTACTCTAATCATTTATCAAATCAAATTTGTATGGTAAGCATATTACCCTAATCATTTTTTAACTTTTTTTTATCATTATTCATTCTTACCCTATATGTCTACGTGCAATAAGATATTATTCATACCTAATAAATTCAAAGATTCTTTGTAAAATGGGGATGAGTTTGAACAATACCATGAAGACATATTTATTTGTCATTCCTAGTTGCAAGAATTTGTTCATTCAATTCATCTTTATAATCTTGACATCTTCTTGGAAATTCTAGGATTTGTCTAAGTTAATTGACGATCATGAGATACCTAAACGATCACGGTGACAATACCTCAATTTCTAACTGATCAATTATTGTAAAAGAGTAAGTAAATTTCTACTTTTTTTCCTTCGTTTTGTTGTTTTAAGACGCATGCAGTTTAAACTCCATTGCATGTGTCAATTCTCTTTTCCTTTCTGTTACTTGTCGATCACTAGTTCTTTTGGCATACCTTGATCATGATTCAGTGTCTTATAGGATCTGATAGAGTCGTTGATCTTTATAAGGGTTGTTTTATCTTGTAAAAGTCGTGTGATCTCTTAAAAGGTAAGGGAAACTAACCTTCATCTTTTAATTTTGGTCTAAAGATTTTGAGTTCGTGTTCATGGTTAAAATGTAGTGAAATTGATGTTTTAATTTGATGAGCCATTGATGATATTCACTGGTTTTGGTTATTGGATAATCTATGAATAAAAATTTGGTATTTTATATGATAATATGCTTGTTGTTATGTTGTTCTTGATGAATATTGGTATGAATGCTTGTGTTTGGTTTGTACTCATTTTTGGATCACTTAATTATGCTATTTTGGAGTTTAATTAGCTACAAAATTGTTATAGGATTGAAAGTAGTGAAAATGGAGCTTTTATTGGGTTGGTTTTTGGTCTAAATTAGGGATTTGTCTTTCGATCATTTAGAACTTGTCTAGAACCTTAGTTAACCAAACATCTGATATTGAATGGAAAAGTAGTAAATAGGTATAGTTATAGCCTAATTGTGGTATAGAAATGAGGTTTTGATACGAGAGTTTTTGAGATAAGGGTTAAATGGGAAAAATTGAAGTTTCAAGTATGTTTTTAGGCTATTTAAAACTTTTTTGGACTCTTAGTTCACAAAATATGTTTGGTAATATGTAAAAATATGATATGTTAGCTTTTTAAGGCTTGGTATGAGTTGGTGCAACTAAATCCTGGCCAAAAGATCAAAATGGTATCTTCTTTTGAGTATAAATATGTTCTTGAATCAATTCGAGGGTCAAGGATAAAAATTTTGGTCATTTCGATGAGTCTTAGATGCAACCAAACTAGAAAAATCATGTTAATATCAAAATTGATAAGAATAATTGATTATCTTACTTGATAATCGATTATTTCAGTCAAAAGGTCATATGTGCATGAATTTTCTTCGAAATAATCGAATCCCTAAAAAACAATTCTCCAGGCATCTTATTTCCCGTCTTGATAATTGTTATGAAGTATGAATTTATTTATGATATGGATTGTGAACAAGGCTACATATATTGTTATGTATGATGTGAAGAGATTTCTAAGGGTAAGTTATCGTGGATGATTCAAGTAGTGTATATATTGATATAAGGATTCAGTTTTGGGAGTTATCCTATCGCTCCAATAACTATTCAGGTCTGAGATCAATACATATATCCGGATGATCAAGTCCAGATCTTATTTATATGTTTAAGTTTTGCTTGATGTGAGTGTTAAATTGTGATATTCTGACTTGTTTGGTTGGCATGATTGATTCTTTGATAGATTAGCTTACCTTTTTGTTTTGTTTGTATGTTGCTTGTCTATCTTTTGCAATGATCACCTGATTAGTGTAAACAGATGATGATGTTTTTTGTGGAGCAAGTGCTGGGCAGTTGGAGTTTTAACCTATAAATAGTTTAGATCTTGTAAATCGTAGTTTTATGTTGAACAACTATAGTTTCGATATATATATATATATATATATATATATATATATATATATATATATATATAAAATTAGATAATTCGATGTATAAATTATGAGTTATAGTTATATTTTGAATAACTGTAATGACTATTTGTAATATCTCTTTTATGTTAATTGTGTTCTTGTTTATTAACTGTGTGATATTTATCTATTAAAACTAGTAAAAAATGGAATTTTACAATAAAGACAAAATGAAAAAATATCTATATATTATTTTTGTATTGTATTTGTATTTCTTATTTGGTAGTCTTGACTTTAAAAATATTTATCAATATAAAATAAAACACCTTCAATAGCATGATTTTTTCTTGTTAATTTATCATTATATTATTTTTATGACATTACTAATAATATAATTATTGAAGAAAACTTTTAGAAGATTTTGAAGAAGAGTTTGATATCTCAAATTAATGTCATTTTCAAGATTTTCATGTGAGGAGCTTATTGTATGCTATAATGCCTACAATTTAATTTACTTGTTGTTATTATGTATTATGTGTGGATAAAAATAAATATAGTACTACTCTAAATATTATAGTGACTAATATTATATTGATTTTTTTTTGTTTTTAGTTAATTACTTTTGTATTTTTAATTGTTCCAAATTGAAAGAAAATAAAATCTCAGTGAAATTGAAAAGTGAATATTTGAGAAGTAATTAATTAATTTATTTAGCATGAGATCTTGTAATTAATGATGTGGCAAAAAGAGTGTGATGAGCATAGATAAAAAAGCAGGAGAAGAAAGGCATGTGTTTATTAATTTGATTCACTTGAGATGGCCCACAAAGTTTTGGTAAAAGGACAACACAAAATAATAGGGATTTTGTTTGTGTGGGGAAAGGATCTTGGCACTCCCATGGACCCCACAGGATCAGGACCATCTGTCCCTTTATCACCGGCATGACCTCCACATCACGTGAATTTGATTCCACCGCTCACCAAATCAATGCTTCAAAATACACTGTAAATAATTACGTGCTTATAAGATTAATCATGTTTTTTCTTTTAAAAAATAAATTAAACTTCAAACAGGAGTATTCTTATTTCCAAATTTTTAATTATTCTTTTACTAGATTTTGATAAATAAGCATTAATTTGAACATGATAGAGTTATTTTATTAAAATCATTTTTTTACCTGTAATAATAATTATGCTATATTACAAATATACTGATATTTAACATTAAAAATTATTATGCAAAAACATGATAAATATAAGTGTAAATATCATATTAACACATTTATTAACCATTGAATATCAAAATCATTTTTTATATAGTGAAAATGAATATTTTTGCACAATCAATCTACAAGAACTACACATGCCACTTTAATTTTATTGTTCTATCTGAATGTGTGGAAAAGTAAGAAAACACCTTATTTTAGTAAGAAGATAATGCAACATGCTTTTTCTTTGGAAAATTATCCTTTTTCTAATTTAATTTTCACAAGTAAACATGTAACATCTCAAAAATAAAGCAATAAACTATAATATAGAATAATCACATTAATAATAATCCAGATCAGTCATACACTAGAGTCGAGCATACGCTCATAGCCGAACGACCTTACAGGAGGAATTACAAATTTAAACCGTACAAGATAAGCAAACCTGACCGAACGGTTTACAGAAGAAAATACCGAACGGCCATTCTTAACAAAAGGGAAGGTGATCAAACGACCACCTTACTATAACTAAACTATTGACCGAACGTCTTACTCTTCGGTCTTGACTTCGATTTCTTCCGAATTTTCTTCTTCCAACGCCTCTTCCAGCAGCTCGTCTCCTCCTGCTCACATCCACACAGATGATCATTGCAATGACAAGGACGGACGTACAAAACCAGACACGACAGGAAACGCAGGGTAAGCTTATGTAATTTAATTCATGCATAAACATACATTTCAAATAATCCAACACCAGATAAATTTCAACGTACGTATCATACAAAGCCTATCACTAGACTGACTGTCCGGACTGTATAAAATCTATGTAGCTACAGGCGTTCGTGCACCCGGGTGATGTAGTAACTGGAATAATCTCATCAGCTGCCACCCGAGGTTAGTCCTATCTGTCCAAAGTATCCCTAAGGACTAGGACCTCCTGCCGTTCCCACACATGACCTACCCTCCTCTACGTGAGGACAAGTACTCACGGAACATCAGGATGAACCGCCAACATTAGCTTCCCACAGTTATACTTTACAAATTTCAATATTCAAACATGAGTCGTTCCTCCCCGGAACGCTCATTCATAATTCCAACACAATTCATTCATATCATATTCTCCTCATCTTCCATTATCAATCATCTTAGTTTCATCTTTCATTGTCAATCATTTCAATTTCCTCTTTGTTCGAAGATTTATAAAGACACCATATACCGAACGTTCAATCCTCACTCAGAACGAGGACAAACACTTGGAAAGAGACAGAGAGGTCTCTAGTTCCAGAATAGAATAAGACTGAGAGGGTTACTATCGGATTACGAAAGAAACCGAGGTCAACTGCATATCGCAAGAATGACTAGAACGGACGTTACTTACAAAGTGAGTCAATTAGATGAACTGACCCTTGAGAGTTCTAACCGAACGCAGAAAGAACTAGGCCAAATACTAAAGCTCTAAGCCGGATCCAAATGGACGTATACACTTCAAGACTTTCAGAGAAGAATACTTAGAAGGATTCACCTGAAGAAACCGAACGCTTAAGAATATTTAGCTTATTTGAATTTACATCAAGAAATCCGAATGCCAGTCAATGACCGATCACGGTAGAGAAGAAAATCCTATTGAAGTTAGACGAACGCTATTTTTCATCACGATAGATTATATAAGAAACGAGCATGAGCGCTTGGTGTAAGACCGAGCACTACTCAGTACGAGCGCTTGGTGTAAGACCGAATACTACTTAGTACGAGAGCTAGGTATAAGACCGAGCACTAATGAACTTAAAATAAAAGGCTTGATAAATATAGTCAGATACTATTGAAGTAGTGTTTACGAACAACGAAAATATACCATTACATAAATATAAAGATTTAAGTTATCACAGGATACCCAGATACAACTGTGCTTGGCCGAACGCTCAAGCATAGTATTACTACACGAGGACGCTCGTCCTCAACTAGGATTCTCTCCAAATGAAAGAATCCCATTTCAACTATGTTTACCAGAAGAACCGAACGGTCGAAGACCGTTCAGTAACGAACGTATACTTTCATATGAGAAATTTCATATTCAGAATTCATTTATATCTGTCTCATTTCTAAACATATAGTTTCATAACTTTATACATTCATATTATAATCGACTTTCATACTTCATACAATCCATATCATATAAGTTTCATATATTTCATACATTATAACATAACTCAGCCATATTTCATTTCCACTCATTAAATAAACGAACGTTCATTCAATCCAATCATATCAACCATCATGCATCAAAATCATTCAGTCAACTAACGATCGTTCATACAGTACAACATCATACAAATTAAATTAAATAAGCTTCCCTTACCTCTGAGCGTGAACGTACGTTCCAGACGCAGAAATACAATTTCACCACTACAAATTCTTCTACCGTCAACGTTCGACAATTCCAACTACACCAATTGACAACCTGACAGTATCAGAACCACTCATTTTAAGAATGGTGATCAACACACGAACCCAGAACTGGGTTTGCATGTTTAGGAAAACGAACGACAGAGCGAAGAGAAGGACTTACCAGCCCAGCTTCACAAACCGAACAGTTTATCTAGAAGCTCTTGACGCCGGAAGTGCTTCTATGGTGCCGAACAGTGATCGAGAAGAGAAAATGAGTGTTTTCTCAGAGAGAAGATGAAGAGGATGTAAAGAGAAGGAGGAGAGAATGGGATTCTTCATAAATCTGAAAAGAGGGTGCATGCAGAGAGCGGAATAGATTTCCTGAAAATCCAAGTTTTGCTTCACACGTCAAAACGAACGTCCCCTCTTCAGTCGACACCTGCTTTCCACTAACTGAGTTTCGGATCTTCTTCGCTTGACACCTGGCGTTCGTCATCCGAGTGTCGAGTCCCCCTCTTGACACGTGAACTCCACTAAACGATACATGCGTGGATTTTACTGGTTCTGACAAAACACCTATATGATATAAAAAAATATAATTATTTGTTGAATAAATTACTATGACTCATTAGGTAATATTACACTCAATTATTTTTTTTATCCTATAAAATATCTTTTAGTTTTTCCTTGAAATAAATTGTAATATTTGGTACATATAAATGAATTGAATGCATTTTTTTTACTTAAATTATTTACATATTTTCAAAACTATAACTACTTACTGATAGAATTTTTCTTCCGTATATAAATTAGAAAAGGGGACATGAAAAGGATAGTGTAATTTATATCATGACAATTTTATTTATGCCTATATAATTTTGTGTGTATACATTTATTTTTCAATTTCACTTTTCAAATAAAAAATTTAAACAATTACTTTATTAATTTTACCATTTAAGTGACCCTATTTTGACTTTAACAGTTTTTTTTATTTGACAGTTTTTTAATTTATTAATTTCTTAATTATTGTCAGAACCATTAAAAATTTATAGAAACCCATCTTAGTGGATTATATGTGTCAAGGAAGGGAAGTTGGAAATCATAAAGTGGAAACAGGTGGCTGAAGGAGAGTGGACGTTCGTTTTTGGTGACGGCAGTAGTTAGTGCCAAATTTTCAAATGTTGTGCCACTTCTCTACATGCTTACCTTCTTCTCCAAATCTCTGAAACCATTTTTCCCTCCTTCTCTCTAAGATTTCTTAATCTTCTCTCTACAAAATCTTACTCTTTTCTTCCTCCGATCATCAAACAGACCACACCTGGGCATTCCCGGCGTCGAGGGCGTTCGTTTGAACCGATCAGTATTCGATTCCGAGTTGGTAAGCATGTGAGGGTAGAAGGATTATGGGTTGCATGAATAAATCATCTTGTTCTGAGAGTTTCTGGATTTTCTGTTTGGTTTTGTTTCGGAAGTTGTCAAGCGTTGAGGGTAGAAGGATTTGTAGAGGTGAACCAGTAACCATATCTGTGAGCGTTTGGTCACGTTAAGAGGTAAGGGAAGCTTATATAATTTGATTTAGTTTCTTACTTTGAATGGATGCATGTTCGTTGATTGTTGAATGAATATGAAAAATGGTTGTTATTGCATTCTTGACTGTATGAGGAACTGGAATGATATTGTGTTTGATGATTTGGTTGATGATGAAATATGGTATGTCGTTTAAAAGTATTGATGATTAATGAAAGCCATGAAATGGGTAGGGATGTTGTAGAGAGTCAATATTAACCATTCAATTATACAAGCGTTCGTTCTCAGTAGTGTTCGTTCTTAATAAGTGTTTGGTATTAGACCAACGCTCGTTCGATATAGTGTTTGGTTTTCTTATGGACTCGGTTGGAACTAGATTCTTTCATTTGGAGAGAATTCTAGTTGAAGACTAGCGTCTTCGTTTCATTTTGTAATATTTGTACTTAAGCATTCAACCAAGGATATTCGTTCCTTGGTATTTGATTATAAACTTTAGTATACCTATATGTATTTGTATATTTCGTTCGTTCTTGAACATTCGTTAAATGATATCTTATATTTATCAAGCCTTTATTCTATAAGTTAAGTAGTGCTCGGTCTTACACCAAGCGCTCGTACTAAGTAGTGCTCGGTCTTACACCAATCGCTCGTACTAAGTAAGTGCTCGGTCTTACACCAGGCACTAGTTTTCATTTCCGTAATCTATCTATATAATAAGAGCGTTCGTCCAAACTCAATAGTGTTCGCTCTCTACAGTGCCCGGTCTTCGACTGTCATTCGGTTTCCTTGATGTTTAACTCATTAAGAAGCTAAGTATTTATTGGCGTTTGGTTTCTTCATATGATTCCGTCAAGTGCTATTATTTGATGTCCTATAGTATCTGTCTTACTTGGTTTCAGCCTAGAGTCTTAGTACTCAGCCTAGGCTTTACAGTGTTCGGTTTGAAATCTCAAGAGTCAGTTTATTAAATTGGCTCACTTGAAAAATAACGTTTGATTCTATTGGTCTCTAAGGAGTATTTTTGAATTCGGTCCCTTTCAACACAAGTGAGTAACTCTCTCGATTTGATTAGTTTTGAGTTGGAGACATCTCGGTCTCACTCCAAGTTTTCAGTCTCGTTCTGGGTTAAAAACTAACGTTCGATATTTGGTATTCTATGGGATCTTTATTCAAATTGGTTAAGTTGAAGTTTTAATGATGAAAGATGATGGAATATGATAAGGATTAAATGACTTTGATTATGAAAAAGTATTCCGGGAGGAATATCTCATGAATGGATATTGGAAATTGGTAAAGTATGAATGTGTATAAAGCTAAGCTGGCGGTTCATCCTGATATTCCGTGATTACTCGTTCTCACGTAGAGAAGGGTAAGTCATGTGTGGGAATGGCAGGAGGTCCTAGTCCTTATGGTTAATTTGGACAGATAGGACTAACCTCGGGTGGCAGCTGTTGAGGGTATCCCAGTTACTACATCACTCGGGTGCACGAACGTCGTAGCTACACATAATTCATATAGTCCGGATAGTCAAAGTCTAGTATTAGGCTTTGCATGAAAAAGTTAATGATTTTATCTGGTTAATTGATTGTGTGAAATATATGCTAATACATGAATTAAATTACATAATCTTACCCTATTTTTCCTGTCTTGTCCGTTTTGTACGTTCGATTATTGTCCTGTCGCAATGATCATCCGTGTGGATGTGAGTAGAAGAAGAATAGCTGTTGGAAGAAGCGCTAGAAGAAGAAAGTTTGGTCGAGGTAGAAGTTAAGACCGAACAGTAGAACCGTTCGGTCAGTAGTTAGTTTAATTGTACGATGACCGTTCGATCATCTTTTACCTTTTTCTTTTGTATGACCGTTCGATATAGGCCTTTTGTAAACCGTTCGGTCTAGATAGCTTATTTGTACAGTTTTAACTTTCTCGTTATTTTGTAAGGCCGCTTGGCCATAAGCGTACGTCCTATCTTTTGTAAGACTGATATGTAGTATTATTAACATGTGATTATTCTATTATATAGTTTTATACTATATTTTTGGGATGTTACAATTATAAAATTAGTAAATAATTTTTTTACAATAAAATTATAAAAGTATTTAATTTAATTTTATAATGATAATAATGATAATTTTATTATTTTTTATTATCATACAAAAATTAACACACATTAAACACATATAACTGTTATTAATAGAAGAGTGTCCTTTCATAAGAGAAAATGCATATATTATCATCACATTATTTTTAGAGACTAAAAAAGGTAATAGATTGATTTATTTTTTCTTCACATTTAATGTCAGTTGGGCCATTAATTTGTAATATTGATTTATCTAGGTTTTATTAAGGTTTGATGTGTTTTCGTTTGAAATAGATGAAGAAGAAGCACGTTTTGTTTCCTCTTTGAAATTGTGTGTGCCACACCACCCACTACTTTCTATAGGGATCACACTCTGTCAATGAAATTGACTAATTATTCCTTTTCCATTTTCAATTATAGGCAATGGTGGAAGCTTTTGATTGGACACAACTCCACCATTGCTTAAGGGTGAAATATTGACTCAATCAATTATCATCATATTCCATCACTTTAATTTATTTCTAGTGCCATCAATATGCCGTGTGGAATTTGAGTGTCCTAATTTTACATACAAATCAAATTTCAAGATTGTTCAAACCATTAATCAATCACTTGTGTCTTGCATATTTTAACTTGATGCATGTACTTTGTAATTGAGAGAGATGTCTCAAAATATTAGGTCAAATGTTTGTTTGTTTTCTAATGGCCTATAAAGAGTGTAATAAAATGGTAGGTGAATAAAAATACATAATAGACCATTTTTGCTTTCTTTCTTTCTACCCATCATACATGTCTCTCTCTAGGTAAAAGAAAGTGTCACTTAGCACTTGAGTGTTTATGAATCATTATTCAAAAATTGTTTTTTTATTTGAGGGACTTGTTTGGTACATGTGTAATAAATGATTCTCATAATTTCTCTTTTTCTCTTTTATTTATTATTTTTTTAGAGGTGGTGATAAGTTGCTTCTCATGTTATTGATCACCCAATTTGGTTATAATCAATTTTTACTTAACCAAGACTTTTGACATTAATTCATTTGTTTTGTTTTATAATTTTAAGCATTCTATATGTATAATGTTAGTAAAATAGTTTTTTCATAAACAAATAATTTAATATTTGAGTTATGCAATGTTTTCTTAAACTTGCTTAAAGATTTTAATTTATTACCAATATTATTTATTATAGTTCAAAAGTTATTAGGATTTCCAAGACAAAACTATAAAAAGGTTAATTGTTCATCATTCTTTCTTGATATTCTACTTATAAAGAAAACAAAGTCTTATTCATTAAATCTCTCTTCTTTCTTTGAGCTTTGTTATTAAATATTGAAAACCTGAACTAATATATCTAAAGTTTGTGATTTGTGCAATTTAGTTAAATAAAAAATGATTTCTTATTTTTTAAAAACACCATTCCTAATGACATACTTTATTTTTATACTACCTAGTGACATATTTTATTTTTATACTACCTCGAACTATAGTTGAGAATCCATTATATATATAATGATATGGAAATGTAACTTTCAAGTGAGAAGGATGGTTGAGTTAACACCAAATGAGTACAATCCTTATATAGTACATCCAAATTTATGAATGGGACCCTTTTGGGTATCCTCATCGGATAGAAGAAGAGATGGTGATGGTGCAACAATTAATTTAAGAAAGAAACATTAGAGACATCATTTTTCTGATTAAAGAAAAGGCAAGGACAAGTTTGAAAAAAATAAAACAAAAAATAAAAGGGTTTTCTTTTTTATTAAAGATAATTGGGATTGTCAAAGAGTGATTTCAAGTACTTTGAGTTTTGTCAAATGGCACTATCTCGTGAAGGTGTTTGGTTGAGTGGGTATTTGCAACTTTGGAAATGACCTTAATTAAACAAATGATGAACAAGAACAAAAACCCATGTAATATAAAACATTATTAACAAAGTGAAAGACAAAGCAACACTAACCCACTATGCTCGATGTCCCCTTTCTAAGAAAAAGACGTGTGAATAAACTAACCCACTTTCACTCCTATTTGGTCTCTTTTTCGCATAGAATCACACATCCTTTTCATGTGGGGTCATCCACCTTTTCTCTCCCACCACCTTCTCCAATGACATTCATTTGGATAATGAATTGTTCATTAAACATCATTATCTATGTACATCAACACATATGCATGGTTAATTATAGCATTGAAAATCGAACATCAAAGGGAGTTAAAATCCATATAGTCACGTACGCACCACGCACCTAGCTATAGCCTCTCACCTATTACGAGAATGACACTTAACCTAATGACATAGGAAAAGGAAAGGGTTGTTCTTCTAAGTTTAGGTACCTTGGCCCATGCTTGTTGTTATTGTTGGTTGCTTTCTGTATCTTTATGGGTCTAAAAATGTGTAAATGCGTTAAAATTGGTGCAAAAGGGTTAGGGATGTGTGTCACGTAAGTTGTCTATATCGGTGTTTACATATTCCAAAATTTCAGTTGAAGGTTGGGGTGGACCTACTCCTAGTATTGGGAGGATATAGAAGAAAGCAAAGCAAATAACATGGGTCTAATTAAAGAAGGCATTAGGGTCCATGATGGGACCCTAACTTTTTCTTACCTTGCGAAAGGGGCACTCATGTTACTCCATCATCTTACAATTGATTTTGTTGCTTCCTTTTGTTCTATCCTAATACATGCTTCCTTCCGATGACCCCACATCACAACTCCCTTCAGTATCACAAAAATAAATGATGAGACATTGGGTTAGATACAAGTTCATATCAAATCAAATGAACATCATCATCATAATCATCATCATGCCACCCAAAGTGCCATATCTAACTCTTTCTCCAAAATAAATGTGAATCACAAACTCCAAACCTCCCATAGTTCACAAATTCAAACCATCCAATTCTTCCTTTTCAATACCCTCATACCACCTCTTTCTAATATTAAAAAAATACATTTTAAATCTAATTTAATTTAATCTTACAAAACCCATTTTAAGAAAAAATTTATAATCTTATTTATAATCTTAATTTTTTTTTTGTCTTCTTAAATTCATGTGCATGCTCTTCGTATTCATAATTTGAAGTGGGGAAGAAGACTTTTTTTCATAGAAATGTTGGGAAAAAGAAGGTGATAAAGCTTGAAGCTGCCGTAATATTGTGAATTTTCCTCCGAAAGTTATTTTTTTCTTTTCCTCTTTATGACAATTATGCATTGCTTTGGAATGATGCAACCCCATTGGCAAGATGCTAACGTTTATATATCTTTTACTTTTTTCACAACGTTTGATTCCGGATTGAATTTGTAAGGATAAGGAGAGTGACATGTTTGTTTTTTAGGAAAAGGCATGGTGGGTCAAGAAACCCACAAACTCCCAAAAGAAAGAGGGCACAAACCATTTACCTTGAAATCATATCTCACGCAATTAAATTTACTTTATGGGGGAATTTCAATGACCTGCCATGAATCTACTTTATAAGAAGGGATTTGGTTTGATGGGTGTGGTATAAGGCTAAAGAAAGGGACAATATTTATTGCAATTTTGAAGGCACAAACACCCTCCACTATGGATGAAACATGGGAGAGAGGAACTGAAGAAAATAAGAAAAAGACTATATATATATGAAAAGGAGGAACATTTGCAACTATTCTTTTTCTCTTCCCTTTTGACAGATTGGAGTGTTCAAGTGTAAACATCACCCTCCCACTAACATAATATCCATGTGTCAATGACTTATAGTCTTGCCCATTCCATTAATTGATTCTTTGGGATTGTGATTGCAAACCCAACTTCCCCATCTTGGCTAAAATGATTATGCTTCTCTCCCCTTTTAATTCTCAGTGGGGCCATTGTCTAAAAGTCTTTTAATAGTAACTTGTTCTCTACTTTAGCCACTCCTACACAAACTATATCCTCTTAACCCACTAGTGCTCTTTGCTCCAATGTCTTAATAGATATGCTTTTTTAATTTATACGTGGATTGTTACTCTATCAGTCACTACCATTATTATTATTAGCATCACTTACTTTAATCTTCAATCTTATAAAAACAACCATTTTCAAGTTACCATTTTCACTCAACACCGCTAACTTTCTTGATTGGTGTGTCAACTCAAAGACTTGTTGTATCTGTGATTGCAAGTCCTTGTTTTGTTATACTGTGAAGAATCTTGTTCCATCTTTGCCTCATAGTTTTCAAGTAAACAATTATTCTGTACGTGAAGAACTTTGAGTATAAACATTTGTAAATTTAATCTGATTGGTAAAAAGATTTAGTTAGAAATAATCTAAAAAGTGAGTCTAGGTCTCATGAGAATATGTGATAAAATTAAACACTATATAATTCATTTTCTGAATATTTGGATTTAAATTGATATATATATATAATTTCTACTCATGATTTGAAATAGACCCATGAGATTTTTTTTCTCCCCAACGCTTTCTGATGGCTAGTAATGTTCATGTTCAAGAGAGAGGAGATTGACATTACAGAAATCTTCCAGCTATGACTCCAAGACAAGATATATGAGAGGAAAAAGAAGATGTATTTGGTATTATCATCAATGTGAGAGTGCATCACAGTGTGGTGTCCACAATTCTTGTTGTAAATGAGGAACATTTGGCCCACCCTGGTAGTGGACCATAGTTTTTTGTTGCTGAGGCAGAAACTTGAATTGGACGAGTATGATATGACTCTGTTGCTTTCTCTCTAGTTTTTTCTGTAATCACTTTCAAGTTTCTGTTTATTCACTTTTCTTTCTTGAAATACATTGAAGAAGTTAAAGCCATAGGCCATGACATTATTCTATAGCCGAGAGCATGTGCAGTATCAGATTTACTTTTTCTTTCTGGTGATTCCGAAAGATGGTTAGTTGCAGTGTTTACACACCTCACACTTGTCTGCTGAATTTTCATTCCACTATTGGCGAATCCAATCAATTTGATAACTCAATAATTTAGCAGAAAGATCAAAAGATGTTCATCGTATGAAATATCATGGACATTATTCAAATTCATATTGATATTATGAGAGACTTGGATCCCAGGTACAGTATTCTTGGTGAATGTGGACTAAAATGGTAACATGTAACATGTTTGATGTTCCATAATTTTGGTGTTGGTAATATGTGTTTGGTTTGTTTTACTTTTTTTTTTTCTCTAGAATGGGGCCAAGTATAGGGGAAAAGTATCTCAGAATTATTTATAGCAGCAATGAAATACACAGCATCTTGGAAATGCCATTTTGCTGAAGGGGTGTGTGTTTTCAATTTCCACCACTTTTATGGACCCATAATTATAAGGTCTGGTGCAGCAACTACCCACATGTCACTTGACACTTCTAATGATATTGCAGCAACCTAAAAGGTTAGTTCATGTACTTCCATATCAGAGTCCCTAAATCTGACAAAATATATAGGGCCACCTTGAAAAAGGAGGGCATGTGTGATTAAATGTTGGGCCTAAACAACACGGAGGTCCACTTCAATATGGCAACAACAACTTGACCCCTTTCATCAAGCAATGCCCCTATTTAACAAAGATGTAAGGGTTGTAACGGAATATTAGACTGTGACTACACAGCTGAGCCTTGTCCCCACCTTACCTGGTCATAGCAGAAACTCTAATGACCTCTACACTCTCCATGTGCTTTTCATTCATTGATGTAATGTGGGTGATATCCCAGCAATTAATGCTGCCACCTACGTACACATTCATTGTTGCCCCCTTTTCTATCAATCATTTTTTCTCACCAATTCACATTTCAGTAATTAATTCCTTCACACATTTTTACATCAACTCAAAATTCAATTCTCATTCACCACCTATACCAACACAAAATACTAACTAAAACATCTGTCAGAGAGAAATCACTGTCTATTTCATTTCTCTATGTTAAAACGCCAAACATATATATATATGTACAGCAGATTTTGTGAGTAATTTTGATGTTTTAGGAATTTAATGTATTATGCTTTGACTGTTAATGGACATTACAGTGTGATGTTAGCAGAAATTATGATTTGGAAATAAGCAAAATGTAAGTCTATTGTAATGTTTCTATTACGTGAAATAGATAGAAACGTGAATCAGATTATTTCCAAAAAAGCATGTCTTTGCTAACAGTATGTACGTATATATATATATTTAAATCTTGAATGAGTGATAAAATGATGTTACACAAGTGATGCATGTATGACCTCCTACTGCTAAAGATAAAATAGTTACATGTGTGAAAACACATGGACTGGTATGATAAAATACTAAGGTAGGGGTTGAATCAGTGAAGCAAACAATGAATGATTGGATTTTGAAAAAGACACCATTGTTTGATATATAGTAGTTTTGACGAAAGATCTGAAAACATTGTGCATGTGAAGCAGACAAAGTGTGCCACAAAAACATACAAGAACACATAACACACACGTCAATACAACCAGTATGAGGTAACGTCTAAATGACCCTCTTTCAGTTACATGTATATGTCCTAGGGATATATTGCTTTCAAACATCAAAGTGGTAATGCAAAATTTTATTCAAACAGCGTTTTGGCTTTTATAATTAAAAACCAAACCATTCACCACAAAAAGAAGAGCAAAACCCTCATCTTAACTTTGTGATTATTCATGTCTAAGTGATTTGTTCACATGACCTTACTTCAGAATATTTTGAGGTTGAAGAATCTAATTTAATGACATATATAAGCTTTGATTTAGGAAGAAGAGTCAAAAGCAAGTTTGGTCTGAACAACTACAGTTAACAGTATTTTGATTGATCATTAATTTTGGAGCTACTGATATCTACAGTAGAAGGCATGGTAGAAAATAAAGAACCACTTTGTTTCTTTTCTGCTCAATAAAAGATTGAAGTGGAAGCTTGTTTTTGTCTCTACAATGACAACGGAAGAACTTAGCATCAATATTTTTCTCATTGATGACACAAATGAGTTTTTATTACATCATTTATACAGGGATTTTTGGTTTATATATGAAAATAATCAAACCTATATCTCAACTTTCTGTTAGTCTAAGTGGTCTTATGCATAAAATTTCTTCCAATAACAGTTAATCATAAAGATAATTTAGCTCAAACGAAAAATAAGTACCAAAAGCAAAAACTTTCATTACAGGAAGTTTGATTGAAGAAGGAAGAATCAAAAGGGCAAAAGGGCAAAAGTGTGTTCAAACCAACTACATTAATTTTGTTTGAACAACATTAATATTTGGGGCCACCGATGATGTGCACACCATAAAGTCACAGTAGAAAGAAGAAAATTTGGTTTTATACACTTTACTGTTGGCGAATAAAAGAGTGAAGTGGAAGCTTACTTTTAGTTTTGTACACTTTCAAATTAAACGCATCATCGTATTAAATGTATTAAATATGTGCTGTACATGATACACGTATATAGTATTTAAGATCTGGTACACATATGGTATTTATGCATTATAGACTGATTTAAGAAGTTATTAATTACGAAGATTAGCATATACTTTTTCATACTTATTGCGGGTCACTGTCAAGTAAAATGATCCCAAGACAAACCATAATTCTTCAGTACATTTGCTGTTTGCTGTCTAGGCTCTAGTTGATTTAGATATATGATCAATTGGTGAGGTCCACTTTTCTGTTGATGCTGAGAATAGCATTTATGAATTTACACTAAATTCTGCAAATTAGACATATCATATCAGAACCAAACTATGTATATTTATCTAACCTCAGTTCAAGAATTCAAATAGATAGTGGTGAAACAGTCGTTGTGTTTTTCTGAAAACAGTTTAATGACTTTTTCATAAGGTTACAAAAGGTGTGCTTTTTTTTTTTAATATTGAAAAGTATATAGAGTAAGTTTAAAATTCTTTTGGTGTCCCACAGAACTAAAAGGTCAATTCATGAGTGGAATGGGGTTGTTTGCACTCAATTTTAACGGTGGAGAGTAATGCAAAATCTATGGATATATACCAGGTTATAATTAAAAAAAGAAAAAGAAAAAAGAAAGACTGAAGGAATATAGAAATTCCTTTATTCTGTGAAGTATCATATATCAGAATCCAAAGTGGAAGAATTTGAATGACCACAAATCCACCCAACAAGAAAATGCAAGAGTCCCAAGTTCATGACAATTATCAGATTCCCCAAGCTTTTTCAATCAATGTTCTACAAATGTTATTCCAAAGTGGAAGAACCTTGTTATACACTCATATTCTTACACATTTTTCGGTTGATATTATGATGGGGTACTAGAAAGAAGATTTGGAGTTCCAATTAATCCAAACATTTTTGTGTGATTAATATGAGTTGAATGAAATGAATAATAATGTTGGTATTAAATTGAGTTGGATTTTTGTAGATGAAGGGTGGATATTATTGAAGGTAAGACCCACTAGGAAGTACTTTTGAGGTCTACTTTAAATGAATGGCTTTGGTAGTGAGAGATACTTGAATGCAATTTTGTTTTGGACCTGAAAAATAGTGAGAAGATGGAATTTAATGCTTGACTTTTAAACGATGATGAATGTGTCAACAACAATTATTACTGGCACAAGTCTTTCACCCGTGGAATGGTTTGGCCATTTTCAACTTTGCTTCTTTATGAATCCATCATGGTGTCCTTTTTGGGTGCAATGTTAGGGCGCTCATCATTATTCCACCCTTCTTTCAAAAATTCAATTCTTAAATTAATTCAATGAATGGGGTGATGAATTTCGCCAACTTCCTCTTTTCACATCCCATGACTTGTGCTCAAAAGGAAATCTCAATGCCAAATATCATCAAGATTTATTGGCATATCATTGACGTGATCAAACACATTCTTTCAAAGTTTCATCTTTGTGTTTAGCATCTTCGCACTCTATTCATTTTGTTCTTCTCATTACTTTGATTTCGGTATTATTGTTGTGGACTCATAACTTGCATTTTATATTATTTGCGTACATGGTATTTAGAGAAAAAAAATTAACATATTACTAATTAACATATAAACAAAATTAAATTGAACATATATCTATTTGATTCGTGTTTATGCTGATCCGTAGATTTATGGAACGACATGTATTATAAAATAATAATTATATTTATAAAAAATTAAAGTAATATTAATTTTTAAAATAATGTATTATTTTTTAAAGTAATGTTATTTTATAGAAAATGATATTTTAGAAGTGATATTGAGTTAAAAATAATGAGACCTATTATTTTAATATTAAAAAGTTTTAATATAAAAGAAATTGTGATAAACGAGTTTCACTATTTTAAAACATACAATCTCTTTAGAAACTACTTTTTCTAGAGTTATCTGCCTTCTCTCTAAGGGTTCTTACACATTGTTAATTTGTTTAAAGATCGGAGACCGCCTGTGTGATCCTTGCGGTAAGATCTTCAAGGCTACCCGATCAATTTATCAAAAAGAATAAGTTAGTTTTATGCTCTTTTCTTTAATTTTATGTTTTTCAATGCATGTGGGGTTTTTCTCTATCGTATGTATGGTTTGAGCTTTCTCTTAGATTCTCTACTAATCAGTGATTCTAATGGCATCCCCTGATCATGTTTTCGTTGTCTTTAGATGTTGTTTGATTTCTTGGAGAGTAGAGTATGGTTCTCTAGAGTTGGTTGGAGTTTCTAAAAGGCAAGGGAAGCTAGATGTTTGACTTTGCTTTAAATTATGTTTGTGGTATGAATTTATTATCTATATGAATTAAATGTTATTGTGACTATTGTTTTAGTACTGTGTTTGGATAATAATTACAAATAATATGATGTTTGCATACTTTAAATTGTGTGATTATGATATTTGGTGTTGTCATAATTATATGGATTGAAACTGAATTGATGATTATTTTTTATAGGTGAAAATATAAAGGAAGCAAGTTTAATATAAAAATGAATGTTTAAGACTGTCTTTGGGTAATTAAAACTATTTTGAACTTTGAGAATGGTAGGGATCTGACGCAAGAATATTTGATAGTTGATAGGTTGAATTTAGCTTGGTTTGGAGCTAGTTTTAGGGGTTTTGACTAGTGTGATTCTACATTAGAGGGTATGGGTTAGAAGGAATGTTTTGAGGTTTGTTATTGAGTCATTTAAGCCTTGTTCATACCTTTAGTTTGTAGAGTTTTGAGTTAGAAATTGCAGATTTGAGTTTGGGTACTTTTTGAGTTGCCATATGGGTTTAATGCAGCTAGTTAGGGTCTAATGATCAAATGGGTACTTTGTTTTAATTCTAAATATGTTTTTGCGCAATTCTAGGATGTAAGGAATCCATTTGATAATTAGAACAAGTCTTAAGTGCATCAAAGTCCATAAACACAGTGTATTGTCAACTGATATGGCGTTGATGCGTAGTTTCTGGCGCTGAGCGCCACATTCCAATGGCTTTGGCGCTGAGTGGTAGTTTTCTAGCACTTAGCAGTGGCGATAACAAGTAGTTTCCTTTGTTTTTAAATGTGATTTTTGGTGAGTGCTTTGTGTGAAATTGTTATTGTTTACATGTTCCGACAACTATTTAAGACTTTGAAATGGTATGGATATGTTATGAAAATGAAAGTGGTGTGTTGTGATAAGAATTTAAAGGAGGGATTATATATTCCAGTAAGTTGTGGTGAACCGTTTAACTCATGTAGAGTTGAATGAGGTGGCGGATAAAATGGCAATAGGTCTTTACCCTAGCTCTTTGGGGTTTTAGGAGTGAAAGATTAACCTCATGGGTGGTAGGTCGAGTTACCCTTGTTTATAACTTTGCAGAGATAAATACCACCATAGGTGCACACCTTCAGTATGTCTATATCAAGCATAGTATCTGGATAATTGAATATAGCAATTGGTCTTTTGGTTGTATGGTTTATTTGTTATTGAATGTTAATAACTGTCAATCTAAATTATGATACATTGTTTCAATGGTACTCTAACTTACCCTTGCTTGTGTTTCTGTTTGTCTGTGTATGTTTTCTCTTCTGCAATGATCACCTTAACGGTGTGAGCTTAGAGAGACGTTCTTCAAGTTGTTCAACACGGTGTTGAGGGAAAAGCAACAATGTAGATAAGTTTTATCCTTCAGGTGTAAAATCTACTTTTCTAGAAATCCTAAGTTTCATTGTAAGTTATCATCCTTGTAATGTTTTATTTTAGTAGTTTTATACTATTAAAATAGAATGTTACAAATATAATTATAAAAATAAATATAAATAGTTTTTACAATTTTATTATAGATAATTGTTTTAATTTAAAAATCAGTTAAATTTAAAAAAAAGGGTTAAATATGTTTTTAGTCCCTAAACTATTGGCCGTTTTTGGTTTTTGTCCCTCTCTCAAAGTAAGGTACAATTTGGTCCTCATTCTTTTCGAAACGTTCGTTTTAGTCCTCGGAATTTTGGTTTTAGTCCTCATTTTGTTACTAAATGAGGACCAAATTTTTAAACGGTGTTAGTTTTGGAGGACTAAAACGAACGTTTTCGAAAAGAATGAGGACCAAATTGTATCTTACTTTGAAAGAGGGACGAAAACCAGAAACGACCAATAGTTTAGGGACTAAAAACATATTTAACCCTAAAAAAAATGATGAAATAAAAAATATTAATTATAAAAATGTCACTTAAATATAAAATCAGTAAAGTAATTATTTTATTTTTTAAAAAAAGTTATTAAAAGAGTATAAATTGAAAACAAATGTGTAAAAAGAAAATCTTTTATATAACGATATAGATATGACATCAAGAGTAAGACGTGACATTGTATAAAAGTGATGTAACTTGTAACATCCATTTTTTAATACGTTATCAATGATAAAATGAGAAGTTATAAGATTAATAAAACATAATAGATTTGTCTCAAACTTATAGTTATAAAAAAATAACCATAAGAATAATTATATTTAAAATAACTAAGGATAACTACAAGACGACCCAGATGAAAACTCCATTACATAATCATTTTTCACTAAAGATACTTGAAACCTAGTCATCATTTGTTCACACTAATAAAGTAATCATCACAAAAAAAAAAAACTAAATAAACAAAAGGGCAAGTTAATCTCTAAAAGAGTTTTCGTAAAACAAACATAAAATTATTATCATACATCACTTATTCATAAAAAATAATCATATCACATATGAAGACTCATACTAGACTTAATTATCCAAATAAAGCATTGATGTGACATCTTGGGAGGTATTGTACTTATGGTAGTCTTTCCTGCTCTATAGAGCCATTGTAAATGAGTTTCACCCTACCACACACAAGGTTAGTCTCTTAACATCTTTGGTCAAGGTAAAACCCTAGACTAGGACCTCTACACCTCTCACTACATACTTTATTCTACTCTACCTGAACTTTGATAGAATAACCTCAAACGTCTAGACTACCACATCAGTGCTTACACTAATGAAATGTCACCATAGAATCTCTTTACAAGATCCATGAAATAAGGCCAAACACATATACAATACTCATCATCATTATTCGCATGCATATTTATTTATAAATCTATAAATCATTCTCAAATAAACTTCATAAATCAACTATCAGTTTAACACCACATAATCTTACATTAAACATACTAGAAAATTACATATTAATAGAGTTAGACTCTATTAATTTCGCTCATCGACAATATTTACTTGCTCAGTGACTAGTGCTTGAAAGCACACTTGCCCAACGACCAGACAACTTGCTCAACGAGATTATCACTAGAACTCACAGGCTAAAGTTTTTATAAAAGTTGCCCAACAAGTATATTCTCGCCCAACGACCACTAAGTCATTAGCTCTATGACTTTGCGTTCGTCTATCAAGTATATTCTTGCCTAACGGCTACCAAGTTAGTAGCTCTTTAACTCTGACTTCGGCTAACAACTCTCGCCCAACAACCACCAAGTTCGTTCGTTACTCTCTGACTTTGTCTTCACTCAACGAGTATATTCTTGCCTAGCAAGTCTACATAATTATGCAAAACATAATTTTACAGATTTATGTCATTTCAACCCTACAAGTTTAGTCCAACAACCTTTTTAGATGCCAAAACATACAATTATCAGATTATATACTACTAAATGACTCAATTCATCTTAATTTCAATACCAACTAGACAACATACCCAATTTCAAACTACAACTAATATACGTCAAATTAAATCCTAACTTAGCACCGCATATCATATTTCATTAGACAGCTAAATCACAAAATAAAATATTTTATAATTATCAAGAAACTTGGCAAACCTCTTAAGAATTCACTAAAGCTTAGAAAACCCTATAAAGGGTCACAACAGAAGAAATAAATGCACCTTATTGCCTTTTTTTTAATGCTAGAGGGGTTGTTAATAATAAAACTTTGAATATGCCGCAAATCTAGGGTTTTTTAAACACAAATTTCTTTGAGTTGATGTTATAGGCGAGTGTTTTTTGAATGTAATTCTATTTTGGTTTCTCAAGCCCTTTCAACTCCTTAAAATGTTCCATGGTCACTAGGAAATGGTGAAAATGCATAAAAAGTTACTATGATAAAGAGTTTAAAGTAATATGTGTCTTTCATGAAGCAAAATTTTGCAGAGATAAACTTTTAAATATAAGGACCGATAAAAAAGCACGAGTTTCAATAATTTAATTCACTTATTTGGTTATCAAGTCAGGATTTTTTTTTTCATAAAGTTCAACTTCTTTTCTTTTTTGCTTAAGTTTTAAAGAGGTTTTGTTTTATATTTTCTTGAATATAGATTTAGTTTGACACCCTCTTGTTTTTGTTTATTTTTTTTCTCTTTCTTTTTATTTTCAATAAATTGTTTAAAAACTTTAAAAAAAGAATATAATAAATAAACTGGGTGTAAGTTAAGCACTATTTAAAAAAATCTTAAATGTGATTTTAAAACAAAAATAACGCATTAATGAAAAAAGCTGTGACTTGCACACCACTCCATATTAATTAATGGAAGAGCTCTTCCCCTACACTTCCTTATTTTCCTCCTGCACTCCCTATTTACCTTAATATCCATCCACTTACATGGTTCTGTATCATTAATGGAAGTTAATGATAGTATTAATGAGATTACTTCCTTTTTCACCAACCAATTGAATGAATTCAGTATGTATACCTGCACCTTCCCCCTTCCTCCCTACATTTTCGAAACACACTACAACATACTCACATTTTGCTACATTTAGGTTTGGTTTTTTCCTTTCTTTCCTTGTGTTGCTTGTGGTCCATGTGGTGGTTGGTGATTGGGGTGGTGGTTTCGGTAGTACAGTGGTGTTGTCTCTGGTGGTGTGTGGTGTTTTGTGCTGTAAATCATCAGAGGTAAGTTATAAGTTAGAAATCTTAACCGAACATCGAAGTTTGATTATAAGTTCGACGCAATTCAAGTTTTGGTTATGTGGTTATATATATATATGTATGGTGTTTATATTTCATTAGTTTTGATGTGTTTTTATATGTTTTTATATGTTTTCTATTCGATGTTTTATAATATTTGTTATGTTTTATATATATATATATATATATATATATATATATATATATATATATATATATATATTATATTTTTTAATTTTAAATTTATACTTTTTTTACAATAAATAAATATATTTAAAATATGTTGAATGTAAATTATAATATGTTAGAAATCTTAACTTACCGGTGTTAGAATGTCGGTTGAGAGACGCTGTAATTTGAAATGTGACATGTCTGAAGGCCTGTATGTTTTAAGAATTGACGCACTTTGACATACGATTATGATGGCCTTAAGAATGCACTTCGACATACGATTGTGTATGTTAACAACACTTGGACTTTTAATAATGTTTATATATGTTTAATATATTTGTTTTAATAGAGGGTTACTCCCTACACCACCCCACTTTGCTCCCTACACCACCATATTTTTTTAAATTTCAAAACTATCCTTTATACTTTAAAATATCCTACATCCCCACCTCTTTTCTTCAACGGATGTCAACATCCGTTGAAGAAAAAATTCTTCAACGGATGTGCCACATTCGTTGAATTTTTTTTATTTTAATTTTTAGTTTTTTAATTTATTGTATTTTAAATTAATATATAAATATTATTTAATTTTTTTAAAATTATTACTTAATTATTTATAAATTAATTTTATTTTATTTAATAAAATAATTATTATTCATTTAATTAATGTATTATTATTTAAATAGTAATTAAAATATTTTTTATAAATATATTAAAACGGATGTGCCACATCCGTTGAATTTTTTTTAGTTTTTTTTAGTTTTTTTTAGTTTTTAGTTTTTCAATTTTTTGTATTTTAAATTAATATATAAATATTATTTAATTATTTTAAAATTATTACTTAATTATTTATAAATTATTTTAATTTTATTTAATAAAATAATAATTATTAATTTAATTTATGTATTATTATTTAAATAATAATTAAAATACTTTTTTTAAATATATTAAAACAGATGTGCCACATCCGTTAAATTTTTTTAGTTTTTAGTTTTTCAATTTTTTGTATTTTAAATTAATATATAAATATTATTTAATTATTTTAAAATTATTACTTAATTATTTATAATTTTATTTTATTTTATTTAATAAAATAATTATTATGAATTTTAATTTATGTATTATTATTTAAATAATAATTAAAAATTTTGTTATAAATCTACTAAACGGATGTGCCACATCCGTTGAATTGGTTTTTTTTTTTAGTTTTTAGTTTTTCAATTTTTTATATTTTAAATTAATATATAAATATTATTTAATTTTTTTAAAATTATTAATTAATTATTTATAAATTAATTTTATTTTATTTAATAAAATAATTATTATTAATTTAATTTATATATTATTATTTAAATAATAAATAAAATATTTTTTAAAAATCTATTAAACGGATGTGGGCACATCCGTTGAAGTTTTTTTTTAAATAAAAACAATAAACTAAAATATAAAATAGGTAAAGGGATGTCAACATCCGTTCACGGAACAACATCCGTTGAAGGTGAAACGGATGTTGATATCTGTTGAAGGTGAAACGGATGTTGACATCCATTTTATAGCAATGACAAATTAGGTATGGGGTGGTGCAGGGAGCGGTTGGTGGTGGTGGATGGAGCAACTCTGGTTTTAATATATGTAATACTTACTCTTTTACTTTTAAACTTACATATATATTTTTTACAACAAATCTGTTTTAAGTATTTTGTATTTAATTTATATTATATTAATGTTTTATATATATTATTTATATTTTAATATTGATGTGTTATTAATTTTTTCATGTATTTTTTTTATTTCTTTTTAAATTTTTTTTTGTTATTTATTGTATTAGTTAAATTTGTAGGTGTTATTTTTTATGTGGTATTTAATTTTTTGTTTTTAATTTTTTTTATTTGTTATTGAGTTTTTAATATGTAGTATTTAATTATCAATTCTAAAAATGCAACATCCCATTTTAGTAATATAAAATCACTAAAATAAGTGCTACAAAAAAGATAACTTACAACAAACTTGAGATTTGAAGAGAAGAAAAATCTACACTTGAAAAGCAAAAGAGGCTAATTATATTGTTGCTTCACCACCAACCCCTACGTTGAGACAATTGGAAAGATGCCCTCCTTAAGCTCACACCCATCAAGGTGATCATTGCAAAAGAGAAAACACACATACAAACAAAAATAAAAGCAAGGGTAAGCTAATGATAACATAATTATACATAATAATACAAAATTTAACAAACAATTCCAATCACATTCTCCATATTTTCACCACTTACTCAGGCTTGGCCAAAGCCTTTACAATCTAGTATAAATGTCGAGCTATGGAAAGGTTCTGCACTTGTGTGGTGAAACAACTAACTCACTCAAAGCTGCCACACAAGGTTAGTCCTTGAAATACGCCCTTTGCCACCATGAAGAAAGGTCCCCAGACTAGGATCTCCTGCTCCTCTCATAACATGACCCGTCACTTTCTAATTGAGAACGAATGACCATTAGAGGGTCAGGATAACCTCCATATTGGCTTCTTACAATTTATACTAGTTCCACATGAAACCCGCAATAAGAAATTTCTCCTTGGAACTCTTTTAACAACTTTGAAACCATTGATATCTCTCCACCTTTACATTGAATCCATTTGAAACCGTATACATATGTCCATACACTTTCACATTTGAATATCAACATATATCATCACTTATCATACATATAAGTACCATAAACAACCCAACAAGTCATCAAAAATAACATGAAATAATTCCATATACATTAATCCACAAGAACAGTCCAAGAAGAACCACTAAAGTACACAAAACCCCTTTAAACTCATAACTAGAAAAGGAAAACATCTATGAAACCCTCACCAACAACTCCAAAAGGTTCCAAAACCCCCAAAATGACCTAAAGAACGTCTAAAATTGATACTTAGAACCCCGAATTTGGTATTTCCAAAACCTGAAAAAGAAACCAATATTGGTGCGGTAGTGCTCAACGCCCAAACACTACCGCTCAGCTCTAGAGCCACTGGAATGGTGGCGCTTAGCGCCAGAAAGCTAGCGCTCAACGCTGGCGCCCTTAGAATGGTGGCGCTCAACGCCAAAAATTGTTCCTCAGCGCTATATTAGTTGACAACACATTGTTTTCATGGACTTTGATGCACTTGAGACTTGTTCTAATGGTCAAAAGGGTTTCTTACACACAAGAATTGATATGAAAACATGTTAATAACTAAAAAAAGGTACCTCTTTGATCATTAGATCCAAACTTGGTGCATTAAACCCATATGACAACTTCAAAAGTACCCAAACCCAAATCTACACTTTCTAACCCAAAACTCGACAAACTAAAGGTATGAACAGGTCTTAAATGACTTAATAACATACCATAAACTCACCAATTTACCACAAACCCACTCTCTTGGAATTTCACTACTCAATACCTCTTATTTAGACCCAAAAACCATGCAAATTACACCCTCACAACCCTCTACTACATAATACAACAAAGTTTTACTGGTTTGATAGTCTCAACAAGTCCTAAATAACCTTAAAATAATCCTCATACGTATACTTTTCTCAAATCACCATTCCCTAAAAAGTTACCTATCAAAACCCTAAATTTCACTCTAAAACAGTAGAAAAATGAACTCAAGTGCTCTTTCTCAATCTAACTTCATAATCTAACTATTTTAGAACTTAAACCAATTATACTAAACCCTATGATCTTTACCAAACTGCAGATTTCTCTTTAAACTCATTATTTCAAAATTTCACATACCAATACCCATCAATTTAAACCACCAAGTAGTACCTCAACCATTTCTCTTCATTAATATCCTCTCCAATACAGTTTTGCCTTTACTACCATATGAATTTCAATATACAAGCACTCACACAACATACATATAAATGCAAACACACATCATAAATCACAATAAACACTTATTCACCTAATTTATCATATCCAAGTTATCATGAACCACATTAAACACATCAATAACAAATTTAAAACTTCCTACTACATATATGAAAAACAAAATTAGCTTTCCTTACCTCAAAATAACAGCTCAACCCACGGGAGCGTCCCGCCGGTCGCAAGAAATTCTTAAACGAACCTACAAGGTACCAAAATTGAAACGTACAGAGTTCTTATAACTCTAAAATCACCAAGAGCGAGAACAATTCTGTGCATGATAATTGACCGAAGCAAAGAGGATAGAAAAACAAGTAAAAACTTACTTGCTCTAAAATAGAAATTGATCAGTTGGATTTGTAGACCTTGACGCCGTGATCGTCTAGGAACCTCCTCATCGTCCAACAGATGACTCAGGAATTAGAACTCTTAGAGGGAAGGTAGAGAACTCTAAAAAAGTGATTTCTAGAGAGATGATACCTTTTAAAATAATGAAATTCGTTTATAATACAACTATTTATAATAAAACTCTTTACTATTAAAGTAACCGAGTCTAACTATTTTTAGACTACCACCATTTCTAAATTACCATTTTATGGGGTTTTACGAAAAAAACATTACAAATTAAAAAAAACAGAAAGAAAAGTCAAATAGTCAACAAATAATAAATATAATTACATAATATGTGACATCCCAAAATATCATATACACATATAATATAATAGGATTCAACTATTATAATATGTAAAAATAGTTGAGAGATAGAGATAATAATATTTAAATATGTATACAGTCCTCCAAAAGATAGAGGGAATTAAAACGAAAATCAAACTTGAGTACAAGTTTCAAAAGTTCTCCAAAATACAAGGCTATTGAAATTTTAAAGAGACCTGAAAAGTTTTCCAAAAGTGTCGAACTATATAAAATAAAAGCTAGGAGTTTTTCAAAATAACACGTTAATCAACTAAGAGTTAGTAGAGGGCCTATGTACTAGGGGCTGGGTCTTCTTCAACCTCCAAAGCTTGCTCTAATGGTACATCATCACCTATTGCTCACATCCAAAGGATTGGATGATCATCGCAAGGGAGAAGACAAACACATACAATGCAAGGGTGAGCTAGGTCTCAACCAAACATACAGATAATTTCAATTCAATCTAGCATTTCCAAGAACGTCCATACACACATAAACATGTAAGTCATCATAAACATAAATATTTATTTCACAAAACTCATTAAAGCAAGCATCCCATCATGTTAAGACTCCTAGACACGTCCGGACATAGAATGTATGTAGAGCTGGGGCGGGTTGTGCACTTGTGATGGCCCCTACTACTTTGCAAAGCCATTGCCGAGGGGTTCCACCCGACCATACATAAGGCTAGTCCGTTACCGCGGAATAGACCTTCAATGATAGCGCCTAACCTAGGACCTCCCACTACTCCCACCACACGCGTCAATCCTCTCTAAGTGAGAATGAAAGACCGTTGGAGTGTTAGGGATAACCCCCCATATGGAAGCCTCTCACATTCATTCAATACACTAACTGATCCCACCGAGAGATCTTAATTTCATATTCAATCCGACCACTTTAAATCACATGATATTCCTCTTGGATCAATAATGTACCTCATAAACCACTTTGATTCATCAAACATAAAATTTCATAGTCATTCAAGTGCATTCTTACTATATTTTCTCATACCAAACCCATACACCATCATACAACATCAACCATGTCATAAAAACAACTCATACATTACATAGTTTCACAAAACCATCACTTATTAACACAAATTTCTTTAGGACTTTTAATTTTCAATACTTAAGTAATTCAAACAGCTTGGAGACCCTCACCAATGGCTCCGGAAGGGTCAAAACCCCCCAGAACGACCTAAAGAACGTCCAAAACGGACATCCGGAACCTCGAAAAGCACCCAAAACTGTCCTGAATGATTTTCCGACAACAATAATCGATTATCATATGTGATAATCGATTATTTGCGAGAGCTTTGAAGAGGATACAACTCTCTGACTAAAATAATCGATTATCAAGTGAGATAATCGATTATTCTTATCAGTTTTTGATAGCAACGTGATTTTTTCTGGTTTTGGTGCATCTTAAACACTTTAATGAATTTCTAATACTCCAAACTTGATCTATATGACGAAATAAACTTGTATAACTGATTCTAATACTTCCTAATCTTATTATCTAGTTATTTAATGTTGATTTAAACTCTAAACCCTCAATTTCATCAACCTAGGTACTCAATTCTGAATCTACCACTTATAAATTATTTTTAACACTTTTAACACTCTTAATGAGTCACAATTAACTTACCCAAGTTATCTAAACTGATCCTAACAGCATGGAATACAAAATTCAGATTTTGACTACCTTAGTTCTCTTCATAGGTTATAAACTTCAATGATTCACATGGTTATTTCCTAATAAATTATTTAACAGAATTCATTTCTTCTAAGCATTCAAAATTATCACAGCATTGTATCAATACCAGTTCCTAATCATCCAATTCACAGTTCATATCAACATCAACCAGTAGTACACGATCAAATAGGCAAAATCACAAGTTTTCAGATTATCCTTAATTAAAATCCAACCCGTAAACTTTACATGCACTCTATCACTATATCTATTAAATCTAACTCATGCAAATTCAAGAATTTCACAGAACAACACAAAAACCCCAGCTCCCCTTACCTCTAGTGTAGATAACCAAGCTCAAGTAGGAACCCTAGACCACTTGCTTGCACTCCCAAAATGTTAGAATCACCTATAAATCATCAATTGATGATGGAAAACGAATCTTAGAACCAAATAGAAGCTAGATTATGGAAGAAAACGAAATGGGTTGCATGCAACAAGTTCAATCACATGCTTACAACCTTAGGGCACACGAGAAAGGGGGTTTTCTTACCGGTTGGAGAAAACGGAAAATCAATCGGTAGAAACGTAGCTCTTGGAGTCCTGAAGGTCTAGGTAGCTTCAATTCGGGAAACAAATGGTTAGATTTTGGAGTTGGAATAGAGAGAGTGGCAAGGTAAGGAAGAAAAGAGAGAGTGCTTGAAAGAAAAGGGGAACGTTCTTCTGAAGCACAATTTAGATGTGGTTTCTTTTTTTTTAGGAGATTAAATCTTTTTACTTTACTAATTTTGCCCAACCTATCTTATGCTGCCACGTATACACACTTTTTGGTTATATTTTATGAGGCCTTACATAATATATCATATTTAAATAAATAATAAATAGAATAAAACATTACAGATTCAAAAATAAATAACAAATAAAAAACTTTAAATAATTACAAAATAAATAATACGTAAATAAATAACAAATATAAAACATATTACAAATTCAAAATAAACAAATTACATAATATATAATATTTAAATACACACAAAAATAAATATATAATAAATTATTCATTTCAAACATATTCAAAATAAAAATAAAAATCAATAATTTATAAAATGAATAAAACCAATAATCCAATAAAGTATATAAATAAAATTACAAATTAAAATTTAAATAATAAACAAAGAAAAAAAGTTTTAACAACTTTAAATAATTAAATAATAAACAATACGTAGATAAATTTAAAATAAGACACAAATTACAAATTCAAAATAAATAATTTAATAAAACAAAAACAATTACATAATATATAATATTTAATTAAATAATAAATAGAATAAAACATTACACATTAAAAAATAAATAAAACAATAAATAACTCAAAAAACATAAAAAAATAACATAAAAAATTGATACTAAATAAATAAAATATATAAAATACATTACAAATTATAATTTAAATAAGAAACAAATAAATACTTTTAAAAACTTTAAATAATTATATAATAAATAACACGTAAATAAATAACAAATATAAAACATATTCCAAAGTCAAAATTAAAAAGTTTAAAAAACATTACATAATATATAATATTTAAATACATACAAATAAATATATAACAAATTATTCATTTCAAACATATTAAAAATAAAAAATAAAATCATTGATTAATAGATAATTAATAAAATCAACAAAACGAATAAAACCATTAATTAATAAAATCAACAAAACAAATAAAACCATTAATTAATAAAATCAATAAAATATATAAATAACAAACAAAGAATAAATTTTTAACAACTCTAAATAATTAAATAATAAACAATACCTAAATAAATTTTAAATATTACACAAATTACAAATTCAAAATAACATAATTTAACAAAACTAAAATAATTACATAATATATAATGTTAAAATAAGTAAAAATAAATATATATCAATTTATTTATTTCAAACATATTTTAAAATAGAGTTAAATATGTCTTTAGAAACGAATTTGTTTTTAGCCCGTGTTTGAAAATAAAGTACATTTTAGTCATCTCTTTAAAAAAAGATTAATTTTTGATATTTCAAAATTAACAGCTTTAGAAACAGTTAGATGTAACTAATGATAATATGCCACGTTATTTTATTTTTTTTATAGAGTCAACGTCTCCTTCTTTTCATCTTCATGCTTAACTTTTCTCACTCCCCTCCATCTTCCAGCAAACCCCTTGTTGACGTTCGCACACCTCCCCTCCTTTGGCCACCACCACACACATCGCAGCTGCATCAAAGGAAATGCTCTAATCACTCAAGACTTACATACACACTGAACGTGTTTCTCATCGTGAAAAGTTGTTTTCATATATATTTGTTTTTTTAAATGATATTATCTATTTTGGTTTTATTTTCACCATCAATGGCTGCCACATGGTACGTGTCACGTAATGTGTTTTTGTATCAACATACATTATTATCCCAACAAAGGGTGTGCACAAAACAGGTTCGTTTATTCAATATCATAACTTGCTTCCATTTCCTATAATAATTACTCAGCAGCACCGTTTCATGAGAAAGTATCAAAGTTGGTTGTGGCTGTGGTTTCATCTTTGCATCTGATACAAGATGGTGAAGAGAGTGAGGTCTGATTCGGGGTACCTGTACTGGAGGAGGAGTCCAAGAGACTGTAAATTGCCCAAGTTCAATCCTAAGAAGTTTCTTAAGTTTATGAGAAATAAATCATTGGCTTTCATTGGTGATTCAATCTCTCGTAATCATGTTCAGTCCCTACTTTGCATTCTCTCAAAGGTATTGTGAATGTTAATATTAGTTAACCAGTTTGCGAATTTGATATAATTAGCCTTTTTGCTTGAAAGATTTTCGTCCCTTGAATCTTGATTATTGTTTAGTATGTTTGCATTATTTGTGTTGTAGTTCACTTTCTATTGCTTACCAAATTTGAAGACACGAGGGTCGTCCATTTGCTTCAAACTGAAACTCCAGTTGAAGAGGTGACAATGGCGGTGTCCCTTCTAACACCTCTCTATCGTCTCCCAATTAAAATCCCAAGAGCTTTTTACCTGTCTGGTCGATATGTTCTAAAAGAAGCAGTGTCATATAGTCGATGCCCCATGACAAGGCTTGAAAAATCTGGCCATCTACTACCATCATTGTTAAATCCAGGAAAGAAGGCATCTGCTTCCAAAGAAACAATGTAATCAAGCGCATCCCAAAGTAACATGTGTGCTTTCATCCTCAAGTCCATTTGGGAAGGATCAGGTTCCGTAGGGGTCTCGGTGATCCATGCATACCAACCTTCTTTTTCATGCTGGTAAATTGGTTTATCTGGGAGTGTGATAACATTTGAAAAACTGTTATTTTTATACTTAAAATTGACTTCAATTACAACTTATATGACTTAGAAATTAGCTTGAACTCATGATTTTGTTGAATTGTTGGAAATAACAGAGTTGGACAGGTTTTATGCTTGATTTCCTTGTTTTTTCAGGTTTTGAGATGAATTTGATGAAAGAAGTGAAGTAAGAAAGAGATGGAGACAGAAAAGGACACAAATGCAAAAGAAGATAATTAGCAAGTACCGCTCAACCAATTACCGCTGAGCGGCACTTTTCAGTACCTGTTGGCACCGCTGAGGGGAAAACTGACGTTGAGGGGAAGAAGTGAAACGCACTACTACCTCTGAGCGGCACTTTTCTAGGCTTGGGCCTACTTTTCTATATTTTTTAGAATATTATATAAGCTTTAGGACGTCCTAGGGTTTGTATCTTTGGCTGGAACGAAGCAAAAACACACTCTTTCACCCCTTGGAGGAGGATTTTGGATGCTAAGGCTCCTTTCTCAACTTTCTAGGGTTCTATCTTTCACTCTTTCATTGTATTTCATCCAGTTTCACCATGAATATGGTGAACTAAACTTATTTTGTTGTTGGGGAATCAATGTAAATCCTTAGAAACTCTCTTGTATGGAATTTGTTCTTCAAAATCATCTTTATGATCATGCTTTCTTTCATTAATAGTTAGGATTTTTCCTCTTTTCTCAAAGCATGCATTGTTTAACTCATTCGATGTCATGATTATTGGTTTTGTCGATATGGACACATACGGGAAAACCTAGATCTGGGGAATCTCTCCCAAAAGTATATTACCAATCAATCGGTTTTGCAAGTCGTAGCTAATCAACAAACCACACAACTATCTAGGCCGTGAGTCCTTTGGGAAAACGATACTTGGTCTTACCAGGTTATTACTTGATACGATTCGGTTACACTTGCCGAGGATTAACAAGTTCTTGACTCCGTTTTTGGAGACCTAAGAATTTTTCATCAAGTTTTTGGCACCGTTGTCGGGGACTCGTGGTTTAACTAGTCTATTTGTGTGATTTTTGATTATTTTTGACTTATGAATTTTATTTTCTGTTTTTATTTTCTGTTTTTATTTTTCGGTTATTATTTTTCGGTTATTATTTTATTTTATTTTATTTTCTGTTTTTATTTTCTATTTTTATTTTCTATCTTGTTATCTTTTCAATTATATCTTTTGATTATTTCTTCTGTTTTCTAGGGTTTTGTTTACTTGTGTATGTAGGGTAATATTCGGACTAGAAGCAAAAATATTTCTGAACCTCTTCTTGAAGGCCTAGACGAAAGTAGAAGGAGGAGGAGAATTCAAACTTCAAGAGAACTATTCCTTCTCCTGAGACACTCTTACAACCTTCACCACCAAGGTCTTACCATAGCACTGAAAATATGGCAGAGGAGAATAATGGTAGATAGACTCTTGCAGATTACACCACTGTGGTTGGCCCTCAACATTTTAACAGTATAGCTAGGCCGAGGATCAATGCTGCAAACATGGAGGTGAAACCGACGTTGATACAATTGGTGAAAAGTAATCGGTTTAATGGGCTATCACATGAAAGCCCATATGAACATCTCACCACCTTCAATGAAATCTGTAACACCGTGAAGATAAATGGAGTGTCAGATGAAGCAATCAAGCTTAGCTTGTTTCCTTTCTCATTGGGAGGCAATGCTAAGTTATGGTTGAATTCTTATCCAGAAGGTAGTTTTACAGAATGGGAAGCTGTGGTTGCAAAGTTTTTAAACAGATACTTCCCATAATCTAAAGTGAACAAAGGGAAGGAAGAGATCTCTTCTTTCAGACAAGGCATGGAGGAGACATTAGGTCAAGCATGGGACATGTACAAAAGCTTTTTGAGAAAAACTCCCATGCACAGTTTTGATGAAGCAGTAGTAGTTCTACTTTTCCTTGGAGGTCTTGGTTCAAAAACCAAGTTGATGTTAGATGCCTTAGCTGGAGATAATATTAAATGTAAGACTCTAGAGGAAGCAACATAATTGATAGAGAACATGGCTGCAAATGACAATGAAATGCAGTGAAAGAGTAGCCTCTATTCAACCGAAAGGGGTTCTACAATTGCAGTCAAATGATGCCTTGCTTGCTCAGAATAAGGTTATAACTCAATAGTTGGAAAATCTAGCAAAGACACTTGCTCAGTTGCCGAAGGAATTAAAAACTGTTGCTCAAGTTCAACAACAAATGTGTGAACTATGTGGTGGTGACCATATCAATGGTCAATGTGCTTTTTCAGTGGAGGCCTTAGAAGATGTAAATTTCATGAATAATCAATTTCCATATCGTCAAGGTAATTTCAACCAAGGGTGGAAACCTCACCCAAGCATGGGTCAAGGTCAGGGACAATCAGGACAATTTAATAGGCCACAACAACAACCATCATTATGGCAACAAATGTCTACACTTACTGAAAAACATACAAAGTTGGAAGAAACTCTTAACCAATTTATGTAGGTAACCATCTCCAATCATAACAACACTCAAGCAACTCTTAGAAGTATGGAGATGCAAGTCGGACAGTTAACTAAGAAGTGGGAAGAAAGGCCTGATAAGAGTTTTGGGGCTAATACTGAGGTTAACCCTAAAGAAGGGTGTAGAGTTTTTGTGAGTGTGAATGTTGAAAGAGTTGAGTTAGAGAGAAAAGAAGAGAAAGAAAAGAGAGTAGAAGAAAAATAAGAGAGAGTGAAGAGAAAAGAAAAGAGAGTAGAGAGAAAAGAAAAAGAAGAGAGAGTGGAGAGAAAAGAAAAGAGAGTAGAGAAAAAAGAAAAATAAGAGAGAGTGGAGAGAAAAGAAAAGAGAGTAGAGAGAAAAGAAAAAGAAGAGAGAGAAGAGATAAAAATTGAAGATATTCTTCCTTTTCCAATAGATTATGAGAGATTAGAGAAAGACAGACAGTTTGGGCATATTACAGAAATATTCAAACAATTGGAGGGTGATTTACCTTTGAAGGAGATATTGCAACAAATTGCAAACTATACAAAGCCCATGGAACAAGTCTCCACAAAGAAAATACATAGAGAAGAGGAGACAAATGATTACAAAGCGGTCAAGAAAAAGCTACTCCCTCCAAAAGAAAAAGATCTAGGAAGTTTCACCATTCCATGTGTCATAGAAAAGAAAAAGCTAAATAAAGCCCTTCTTGATTTAGGGTCAAGCGTTAATTTAATGCCTTATTCTTTACTTGAACAAATGGGTGATCTTAAAGTCAAGCCTATAAAGATGAATCTGTTAATGGCGGATGGCTCTTCAAAGAATCCGTATGGTATAGCAGAAGATGTTATGGTTTGTGTTGGAGAACTAAAATTCTTGGTGGACTTTGTAGTGATGGAGATAAAGGATGAAAGGGTTCCTATTATTCTTGGAAGGTCGTTTATGAAAACAGCTAAAGTCATCATTGATGCAGATGAAGGAATAGTAGTGTTTCAAGATCGAGATAAAAATGTGGTTATTGATGTCTTCAAAGAGGAACAACAGACAAAGACTAGTTATAAAGCTACATATCAAGATGTACTCATGACTAGTCCTCAAGATGCAAAGCCAAGCTTCAAAGGTAAAAATTGTTTCTTGTTTCAGGATAGGGAAGAAGATCAAGATAGCAAAGGAAGGACGGTTCATGATGATTCAAGGCAAGCACAACCCAAACCTGGTAGACATGTGAAATTCAAAAATAGGTTGTGGATTGTTAAAGACTATAAGAAAGATGGAGTGATAGAAATTGAATCTCCACATTCAAGAAGAGTAAAAAAGGTGGACCGGAAGCAGCTGATAAGTTGGTGTGATGACAGAAAGATGAACACCAACATTGAAGATGGAACTTGAACTTTATTGGGTCAAGCTAATGACGTTAAAAGAGCGCTTACTGGGAGGCACCCCAGTGATTTCAGAACATTAATTTTGATTTTGGATATGTAATTTTATAAACTGTGGACAATACTTTTATGATTGAAAATTTTTGGGTTACCATCTACTGATGGATGCTAGGTGGTTAAGTATCTACTGAAGGATACTAGGTTTATTAACAAGTTTGTTACACCTACTGATAGGTATTGGTAAGATAAAATTGCACCTACTGATGGGTGTTGGTGGATTTTAGGTCAGGCTCGTGACGTTAAACAAGCGCTACCTGGGAGACAACCCAGTTGATTGACTATATTTTGTTTGTTTGTTTTGATTCTGCTTTAGTTGCATGATAGGGATTGAATGCATGAGTGTTTTGAGAACATAAATGCAAGGAGTGAGTGAGATACATGAGTATTAGGCACCTAGGGCAAGCTAGGAAGAAGGAGAGCATTTCACGCAAGTGCCGCTCAGCACCAATTACCGCTGACTGGTACTTATGCAAAATGTTTTTTTTGGGTCGCCCTTAGCGGGACCCGAGCCCGTCAGGGTATTTTTATACCCTAGGGTGCGATTTTGGGTTTATTTTCATATTGCTTTCCTCTCACACATTTCTAGACACTTTTCTAAAATTTCTCTACATCTTTCCCTTCATTCCCTTTTACAAAATCCCTCTTCCACTTACTTTCTCACTAGTTTTACATCTAAGTTTGGGGTTTGGAGAGAGCATTGTTGTTGGGACTGAGTTCTTCACATTCGTAGAGCATTTTCTACTCATCTAGCATCTCCACCCAAGTAAGTCAAGTAATTTTTCATTCTAGGGTTTTTGAAAGCATGAATTGGTATGATTATGAATGTTCAAATCATGATTCTTTAGGGATTTTGATTTCTATGCATGATATGATGAATTAATTGATATTTGAACTGATTAAAATGCTTGATTTTGATCTGGAAGTATGAAAATTGCTTGTGGGTGGAGTTAGGAAGTGTTAAAAATCAATTTTTCAAAATCTGCAGAATCGCCGCTCAGCGGTAATTACCCCTGAGCGCGACTTTGCCAGACTTGGTTTTTGGCTTCTTTTTCTGGCTGGCTTGGTGCACTGGTTGCGCTGAGGGGTTTTTGTGACCCTCAACGGTGGTTTATCATGGATTTGGGATGTTGTTTATGGTTTACTAATGATTAACAACATGCTTTGTGGTTTTGTAATTTGTGTTTGATGTAGGGATGACATCCTCTTCAGGCAAAAGATTGAAGACCATAGCCTCCTAGAGGAAAGATAAGGAACCTGAACAACCTCATTCTAGTAGGTTCCTCTCTCGCAAACATGAGAAGCACTTTAAGATTGTTCAAGATAAGAGACTCCTGATGGAGAGGAAAGCTGGAATGATACCTAACTTTGCTCCTCAGTTTGGAGAGCAACTGATGGGACGAAACTGGAGGAGATTGGCCACATACCCTACACCAGCCAACATAACTGTGGTAAAGGAATTTTACACCAACTCAAGAAAGTTGGGTGGTTATCCGGCTGAGGAGTACCTAAGCTATGTTAGAGGCCACGCTGTTAGGTTTGATCCTAACTCTATCAACATCTTTTTGGGTACTGAATGGGTTGGAGAGCAGTGCCAATTTTCTCTTTGTATGGAGGAAGGCACTGATTTTAATGATGTGGAGAGTGTTCTATGTGTACCTGGAGGACACTTCCAGAGGAACAGAAATGGTGCAGTGGTGAATATCAGGAGGACTGATTTGACTCCTCTTGTTAAGTATTGGATGACATCCTCCCATGTCAACATTGAGCCGTGTTCGCATGTTTCAGACATCACTCTCAGCAGGGCACTTCTCCTCTACTGTGTGGTCAGAAATATGAGCATTAACATTGGCCAAGTGATTGCCAATGAAATACAAATGTGTGCCAACACAATGAACAACAAGGCACCTTTAGGGCATCCTTCCTTGATTACACACCTGTGCAAGATAGCTGGGGTGGATACTTCTGCACCACCATTGGAGAGGCCGAGGAAATCCATTGATGAGGCCTATTATAGGCAGTATTGTGGAGGAGATGAGGCAGCTCAGCCAGTTCCACCACAATGTCCTCGTAGAGAAAGAAGACCATCACAGAGTCAGGCATCTATAGAGACTTATGAGGTAGAGCCATTACAGATGAGAGACATGTACATGTCTCTCATAGGTGCATAGATGCAGTCCATCCACGAAGGACATGTGGCAACTGTTGAGATGATTATTGGGCTATATGATACACCTCCAGCACACAGGTGGACTATGGATGAATTCCATAGTGTGGTAGATTGGCCAGAGGAGCAGACCCAGGGCAACAGAGCTGGAGCAGCTAAAGCTTCAACTATGGAGGAAGATGAAGATGATGATGATGATGACGCATTTGAGGATGCTGAAGATAATGAATAGGAGGAAGATACAGATGACAGCAGAGGGTGATGAGGAGCTAAGATAACATCTACTGTGGATGCTATCAACACTAAAGCAGGATTTTTTCTATCTTTAGTTTTGTAATATTGAACTTATTTGCTTATGTTTTTAGAATAGGGTTGATGTACTCAATTTGAAACTTTTCTGTTATGATGGTTTGCTTATGACTATTGCATGATGAGTATTGCTTGATGATGTTTGGATCTTGATTGATGTTGAGATTGTGCACATTATATGCTTATACAGGTGGTTCACGAGCTATGTGAACAAATGCATGATGTTGTGATTGTGACTATGATGCTAAGTAGGATGTGTATGTGGAATGTGAATGAGCTTATATGTGATATTTTGAGCTCCAGAGTTGTTGTTGAATGTTATTACTTTGAAAGCATGAATGACTTTGCCTAGGTTTGCTATGATTGAATCACTTGCTTGTTTGCATCGTATGATCAAGGTCATTTGTTGGTAACCCTTTTGTTAGCCAAATGCATAAATTTAGCCCACTAAATGAGAGCACTATGTGTTCTATCCTTTCAACCCTTAGCCTTGAACATGATTTGAAAACCCTTTTTGAAAAGCTTTACCTTGAGTTAAGTTGAAAATATTCTGTGGTATTGATAAATGTTCAAATTTGGGATTGTTGAAAAATAGAAAGGGAAAATAAAAAGCATTGAGCTAAAAGTTAAGCATGTGAAAAGAAAAAGAAAAAGGAAAGAAAAAGAAGAAAAAGAAAAGCTCAATGCAAAAGAAAGTTGGGAATAATTAAGAATAGTTGTGTTTAGATGATTCTCTTAACTCAAGGGTTTTGTGATCCAGAAAAACCAATTGTTATTGTTAGCCCAGCCACATTATAAGCCATTGAAAAGTCCTTGTGATAATGTGTGCTTGTAAGTGTTTTTGATTATGGTTAAATGAAAGGTAAAGTTGATTTATGTGACATTGTAATAGTAGAGTGAATGAGTGAATATCTCCTATACACTTTATCTAGTGAGGATAGATTCCATGAACACATAAGAACATCTTTGCTTAGTTGATTGATCATTCATGATAATAGCATTTGTTGGATATTATGTGATTGAGTGAACACTAAAAGCATGTGCACATCTTGATTGAAGTCTTGGTGATGGGCTAAATTGAGTATTTACTTGTCTTGAAAGAAGGAGTTCTGAATGTGGTGAACCATTGTATGGATTGGTGGAAGATTGAGTTACATTTTATTTGCTTGAGGACAAGCAAAGTTCTAAGTTTAGGGTTGTGATAACAGTTGAAAACCTGTTATTTTTATACTTAAAATTGACTTCAATTACAACCTTTATGACTTAGAAATTAGCTTGAACTCATGATTTTGTCGAATTGTTGGAAATAACAGAGTTGGACAGGTTTTATTCTTGATTTCTTTGTTTTTGCAGGTTTTTGAGATGAATTTGATGAAAGAAGTGAAGTAGGAAAGAGATGGAGACAGAAAAGGACACAAAAAGTGCAAAAGAAGAGAATCATTAAGTACCGCTTAACACCAATTACCGTTGAGCGGCACTTTTCAGTACCCGTTGGCACCGCTGAGGGGAAAACTGACATTGAGGGGAAGAAGTGAAACGCGCTACTATCGCTGAGCGGCACTTTTTTGGGCTTGGGCCTACTTTTCTGTATTTTGTAGAATATTATATAAGGTTTAAGACGTCCTAGGGTTTGTATCTTTGGCTGGAACGAAGCAGAAACACACTATTTCACCCCTTGGAGGAGGATTTTGGATGCTAAGGCTCCCTTCTCAACTTTCTAGGGTTCTATCTTTCACTCTTTCATTGTATTTCATCCCGTTTCACCATGAATATGGTGAACTAAACTTATTTTGTTGTTGGGGAATCAATGTAAATCCTTAGAAACTCTCTTGTATGGAATTTGTTCTTCAAAATCATCTTTATGATACATGCTTTCTTTCATTAATAGTTAGGGTTTTTCTTCTTTTCTCAAAGCATGCATTGTTTAACTCATTCGATTTCATGATTATTGGTTTTGTCGATATGGACACATATGGGGAAATTTAGATCTGGGGAATCTCTCCCAAAAGTATATTACCAACCTAGACATAGAAATATGATAGTTGGTTGCCTTTAAGCTTCTGTTCATTATAATGCATGATTAATTGCTAGGGAGACAAGACATTGTAAACTAGTGATTATGATTAGGCTTTCTTCGCCGAGACATCAGGTTTTAAGTAATTTAGAAAGTGACATTAACATTAATGAAAAGACTGATGAATTCCTAAATACAAGAGAGTGGATAAGACGAAATTGATAAACCCCAACAACAGTTTCATTCATATAATTCAAATCACGTGTTTTGTTTCTTCTTGCCCATTAATCAATACATGCATACATATTTAATTTTGAGTATTTGCATTAAAATCTTAATCAATCGATTTTGCAAGTCTTAGCTAATCAACAAACCACACAATTGTCTAGGCCGTGAGTCCTTTGGGAAAACGATACTTGGTCTTACCAGGTTATTACTTGATACGATTCGGTCACACTTGCCGAGGATTAACAAGTTCTTGACTCCATTTTTGGGGATCTAAGAATTGTTCATCAGGGTGGGGAAGAGGCCGAGGCCGAGGACCAACCTTCTTCTATGCTTCCGTGAGTTCTTTCTCACTTTTCATTGGAGGTAGTTGAAACCTATTTAGAGGAAGAGGAGTTTCAGGTCAACCCAAATCCGACAACTCCTTCTCACTACACAAGGAAGTGTGATCCAGAGTATTCATTCAAACCTGCAAAAAGAAATAAAAAGAGAAAGTCTGCAAAAACTTTCATTCAAGCCTACAAAAAGAAATAAAAAGAGAAAGTTACATGCGCCAACGCCCACCATCGTGTCACCCACTTGCTCATCTTCAAGTTCCGGTGCAGCGCCACACCATTAATCACATTATTCCCACCGGTTAAGAGTCCTAGCTGTTGTCGCCGCAAGAGGTTAATGGCGCACAATTTAGATTCCTTGGCGGCCGGTGACGGGGACGAAGGTTTGCGGTGGTTCTGGTCGACGAGGTTGCGACGGTGGACAGAGACGAAGATGCAAGGAAGGAGACAGAGGGAGAGGGAGTGATGGAGCCAAATTCCAGAGGAAACCAGTGGCCTAAAGCTCCCAGATCAGAGGTGGGGTAGATGTGTTGGTGTGCAGCGGAATTGATGAAGTAAATGGTGATGGAGATGTTTGAATGAAGCAAGGTAAAATGAGTGAAGCCTCTCAGCTCAGAAAGCCTTCATATAATGGAAGGAAGCTTGAGAGAAAATGAAGAATTAGCAAGCAATTTTGACTCAAGAGCAGAATGCAAGACTGGAATATATTTCTCAGCATTTGGGCATAGCTCTAAAGTACCATACAAGGAAGAAACCATCCTATTTATAAGTGAAGATGGTTCTCTTTTCTGAATTGAACTCCCGCCTAATTTCAAATGGGAAGCCTAACAGCAACACCAAATCCTTCCAGCAAATCCCATGCCTTGCTCCAGGTCAGCTCCTCACGTGTTTGAAACACCTTCTCATCCAACATTGGGCTATTTTGGGGTTTTGGCTGGGTGCATATGACTTTGGCAGCAAGCTTCTCCAACCAGGCCTTCCTTTCACGTGCCAAATGCCATGTTGGCAGCTGCTCCCTCCAATTTATTTAATCCTACAAAACAAAGTAAACATGCTTAATTAAGAGAAGAAGGTTTAAGATAATTCACCTTCCATAGAAGCAAAATATTAAGTGATCCTTCTTCCTCTTGAACTCTCTTAGCCATGGCTCTAGTAAGAGGTCAAATGTATGTCTTAGATGGTCTTCCATCAGACCCTCCCTCTTGAGAAGGATCTGTCCTCAGATCTGTTGCATCCTGTTGATCATCTCCTGTGAAAGGAATTAAGTCACAAATGTTAAAAGTATGACTGACACCATAACTTTCAGGAAGATCTAAGATGTATGCATTATCATTTATCCTTTTGACCACCTTGAATGGACCATCTCCTCTTGGACTAAGTTTGGACTTCCTTTGAGAGGGAAATCTTTCCTTTCTCAAATGAAGCCAAACTAGGTCTCCTTTTTCAAAAACTATTTTCTTTCTCCCTTTGTTGTTGTACTCTGTATATTTTTGAGTTTGTTTTTCAATTTGGTTTTTGACCTTCTCATGTAACTTCTTGATGAACTCCGCTTTAGAAACACCTTCTTTATGAAGAAAAAGAGATGGTTCTGGAAGAGGTAGTAAATCAAGAGGTGTGATAGGATTAAAACCATAAACAACCTCAAAAGGAGAAAGATTAGTAGTCTTGTGGACTACCCTGTTATAAGCAAATTCAATATGAGGTAGATGTTCATCCCAAGATTTATTGTTACCTCTTAATATTACCCTTAATAATGTAGATAGAGATCTATTAACTACTTCAGTTTGCCCATCAGTTTGTGGGTGACATGTAGTAGAAAATAGAAGTTTAGTCCCAAGCTTTTCCCATAAAGTTTTCCAAAAGTGGCTTAGGAACTTCACATCTCTATCAGACACTATAGATTTGGGTAAACCATGCAATCTCACTATTTCCTTAAAGAAGAGTCGAGATATATAGCTAGCATCATCTACTTTGTGGCAGGGTATAAAATGAGCCATTTTACTAAAACGATCTACTACCACAAAGATAGAATCATAACCCCTTTGAGTTCTTGGTAATCCTAGGACAAAGTCCATGCTTATGTCCTCCCAAGGGGTATTAGCTATGGGAAGAGGTGTATAGAGTCCATGAGGCATAATCTTTGACTTAGCTTGTAAACAAGCTATGCATTTAGAACAATGCCTTTGAACATCTATTCTCATGTGTGGCCAATAAAATTTACTTTTCAAAATGTTTAGAGTTTTATCAACTCCATGATGGCCCATAAGTCCTCCTCCATGACTCTCTTTGATAAGAAGTTTTCTAATGGATCCTTGGGGTATACAAAGTTTTCCTTTATTAAAAAGATACCCCTCAGAAAGATAGAATCCATCAAAAGGCTTCTTAAGACATGATGAATAAGTGGATGCAAATGTTTCATCATTTTCATACAACTCTTTTATGTCATCAAATCCTAATATTTGGGATCCTAGGGTTACTAATAATGCATGTCTTCTAGATAAAGCATCCGCAACAACATTAGTACTCCCCTTTTTGTGTTTGATGACTGATGGACAAATTTATGAACACCAAATTATGATGTCACAAACTTGTTTTCAATCGGCAAGTATGACCGAATCGTTCAAGTAATAAACTTGGTTAGACCAAGTATCGTTCTTCCCAAAGGACTCACGGCCTAGTTTAGTTATGTGGTTTCTTGATTAACTAAGACTTACAAACGAAATATTTGGGGTTTAATATGCAAGACAGAAAATAAACATGTATGCATGAATTTTGATCAATGGCAAAAAGCAAAAGATAAACACTTTCAATGAAATATAGATATGAATATGTTGTTGGGGGTCAATTTCATCTTATCCACTCTCATATATTTTAGGAATTCAACATTCAAATCATCATTGTTAATGCCACTCTCTAAAGTACCTTTCTAGAAGGCTTCTCCCTAATCACGAGTTCATACAATTCCTAGCATTCCTAATGATCAGTTCATAAGTGCAGGAGCTTAACGACAACCAATATCATATTGGGAGAAATTCCCCGGATCTAGACTTCCCCGTACGTGCCCGTATCGACAAAACCAATAATCATGCATCGAATGAGTTAAACAATGCAAGCATTAAGCAAAGAGGAAAAACCCTAACTAATGATGAAAAGAAAGCATAAGTCTTAATTAAAAGATGTAAAAACAGATTCCATATATGAGAGTTTCACAAGATTACATTGATTCCCCAACAAACATACAGAGTTTAGTTCACCATATTCATGGTGAACCTAGATGAATTACAATGAAAGAATGAAAGAATAAACCCTAAAAAGGTGAAGAGGAAGCCTCAGCATCCAAGATCCTCCTTCAAAGGGGTGGAAGAGAGAGTGTTTGCTTCGTTCCAGCCAGAGATGCCTAACCCTAGGAAACCCTAAAGCTTATATATCATTCGTAAATTACAAAAAGTCAAGTCCAAGCCCATTAAAGTGCCGCTCAGCGGTAAAATACCGCTCAGCGTTGAGTGCGTGACTTGTTTGCTCCCCTCAGCGGCCATTTTGCCCCTCAGCGGACCTCCCGCAAGCTCCTGAGTGCCGCTCAGCGGTAAACTGCCGCTGAGCGGTGACTTCGGCTTCTCCTTTTGCACTTTTTATTGTCTTTTCTGATTTCATCTCTCTCCTTCTTCACTTCTTTCACCAAATTCACCTTAAAACCTGCACAAAAACACTGAAATCAAGCATAAACCTGTTGAGCTCTCTTATTTCTAAAAATATGAAGAAAAGCATGATTTCAAGCTAGTTTCTAAATATAAAGGTTGCTTTTAGTATCAATTTTAAGCATGAAAATAACAGTTTTTCAACTGTTATCAATGACATAGGGAAATTGCTCCAGATATTCCACCCACTTGGCATGTCTTTTGTTTAGCTTTGCTTGCCCTTTTATGTACTTGAGAGATTCATGGTCAGTGTGGATGATGAATTCTCTAGTAACCAAGTAATGTTCCCAAGTTTTTAAAGCTCTAATGAGGGCATATAACTCTTTGTCATAGGTAGGATAGTTCAAGGTAGGTCCCCTAAGTTTTTCACTAAAGTAAGCTACGAGATGTCCTCCTTGTATTAAAACAGCTCCTATACCTATCCCAGATGCATCACATTCTAATTCAAAGGCTTTGGAAAAATCAGGTAAAATGAGAATGGGTGCATGAGTTAACTTATGTTTCAAAGTCTCAAAAGACAACTCTTGCTTATCACCCCAAAGAAAAGGAACATCTTTCTTGACTAACTCATTTAAAGGAGCAGCTATGGTGGAAAAGTCTTTCACAAATCTCCTATAAAAACTAGCTAGCCCATGAAAGCTTCTTACTTCTCCTATATTTTTAGGGGTTGGCCATTCTTGTATAGCTTTGATCTTCTCTGGATCAACATGCACACCTTCTTTTCCAACTTTGAAACCAAGAAAAATCACACTTTCTTGACAAAAAGTACATTTGTCAAAGTTGGCAAAGAGGTGATGTTCTCTAAGAAGAAGCAAGACTTCCTTGATATGTCTAAGATGGTCTTGAAGATTTTGACTATAGATTAAGATGTCATCAAAGTAGACCACTACAAATCTGCCTATGCATTCCCTAAGCACATGATTCATTAATCTCATGAATGTACTTGGAGCATTGGTCAAGCCAAAGGGCATGACTAACCATTCATACAAACCAAACTTGGTCTTGAAAGCAGTTTTCCATTCATCTCCTTCATGAATTCTTATTTGATGGTATCCACTTTTAAGATCAATTTTGGTGAAGAGATTTGCTCCATGTAATTCATCCAACATGTCACCTAGCATAGGAATGGGATGCCTATATTTGACAGTTATGTTGTTGATGGCCCTACAATCTGTACACATTCTCCAAGACCCATCCTTTTTAGGGACCAACAACACAGGCACAGCACAGGGACTTAAACTCTTTTGGATCCACCCTTTGTTCAACAAGTCATTAACTTGTTTCTCTATTTCTTTTGTTTCCATAGGGTTGGTTCTATAGGCTGGCCTATTGGGTAGGCTTGCCCCAGGTACCAAATCTATTTGATGTTCTATTCCCCTCAAAGGTGGTAATCCACTTGGTACCTCTTTGGGAAATATATCATCAAATTCGTTTAAAAGTTTTTGCAACCCCTTCGGTAGAGAACCAAGTCCATGAGTGATTGAAACAAATGCCTCTTTGCAATAAAGAAGGAAATGAGGTTGTCCAAGAAAAAGATTTTTGGAAATATTCAAGGTTTGAGGTTGGACAACTTCATGGGCTGAGGCATGGGTTACCAAATTCTTTCTTTCTTTCTTATTTTCTTTTTTCTTTTCTCCATCCAACTTCTTCTTAAGAATTATTTGGTCCTCTCTTACTTGTGAAGGTGTAAGAGGACACAAAATAATTTTCTTTCCCTTGTGTTGAATGGTGATTTTATTGGTGACTCCATCATGTAAAGCTTGTTTATCATATTGCCAAGGTCTTCCAAGTAATATGTGCCCAGCTTCCATTGGTACTATATCACAAACAATTTGATCTTCATATTTGCCAATGGAAATGGGTACACTTACTTGTTCTTTAACTACTATTCCATCATCCTCTTTGATCCATTGAAGTTTGTAAGGTTTAGGATGAGGAGTAGTGATTAAGCCAAGCTTCTCTACCATTCTAGAACTACAACAGTTGCAACAAGAGCCACTATCCACTATCATTGAACATGTCTTTTCTAAAACTTTGCATCTTGTGTGGAATAGGTTCTCTCTTTGTGACTGTTCTAATTCTACATGTTTACTTTCCAGGAGTCTCCTTACCATAAGTAAGTCACCATCACAAGGTAAAGCTTCTTCTTCTTTAGAAGTGGATGTTTCAGACTCACTATATGAAGAACCCTCACTTTCACTCTCATGCTCAAGGATGTAAGTTGACTTTCTATTGCGGCACTCAGATGCATAGTGCCCTTTTTCCCCACATCTAAAGCACTTAGTCTCCTTACTCTTATGATCTCTTGACGGTTCTTTGACTTTTTCTTTTCCTCTCTCTCTCTCTGTCTTCATATCTTGGCTTGGTTTGACTACCCTCCCTCTTATACTCTTTCTTATGGTAAGAACTATGAGGGTAATCTTTCTTGGTGGAGCTTTTCCTCTTTAGTTGTTGCTCTATCCTCACACAAAGTTGGACTAACTCATTGAGATCATTGTAGGGTATAAGTTCAACCCTATCTCTTATGTCATAGTTAAGTCCACTTTGAAACCTAGCTATTGTTATCCTAGGTTCTTCTCTTATCCCAGCTCTCAACATGAGTAACTCCATTTTTTGTCTATATTCCTCAACACTCATGTTCCTTTGTTGGAGTTTATGGAGTTTATCCATTATCTCCCTATCATAGTAGGCTGGTACATGCCTCCTCCTCAAGGCAGCTCTCATTTCATTCCAATACTTAATGGGAGGTAAGTGTCTTAGCCTATGGTCCTTGACTAAGGCTGTCCACCAAATTAAGGCATAACCTTGAAAGCTTAGAGAAGCCATGGTGACTCTCCTTTCATCATCTATTTGGTGGCACTCAAACAATTGCTCAACTTTCATTTCCCACTCTAGGTATTCTTCTACATCATCTTTTCCATGGAAGGAAGGAAGATCAATCTTAGGCTCTCTTGGGTAATGCTCTCTAACTCTATGTTGTCTTCTAGGAGGCATTTGGTAGTGGTCAACATTGTGATGACTACTATTTTGCTCAATTTCACTTGGAGAAGATGATGATTCTTCTCTTCTCCTATGGGAAGACCTCTCTTTCTTTTTATCTTGATTAATCAAAAGTTAACTAATCATATCTTTGAGCTCACTAATCTCTTTATCCCTTTGTTCAAATCTTTGCTCAAATTCTTCCCTTAAAGACATTTCACTATTGGGTTTCAAACTTCCTTGCACACTTGATTGACTCATTCTTGTCAAAGGAAAGTTTTTCAAAAGGTTTTCAAAATGTTTGACAAGTAATGAATGAAAAAGATTTTCACAAACTTTCTTTGTTTTTGGTGAAAAATTTCTAAGAGATTCTAGAAGTAAAAGATGTTTCTAAGTAGCTCCCAGGTAGAAGAGGTGAGTCACAAATGGACAAGCTTAGAAACCAAGTTCTTTCTTAGCCAGAGTTTCCTTAGAATGTTCTTTTACTTTAGTTTCTAAGTAGAAATTCTTCAAATTCTTTTTAAATGTTATGAACCTACAAACCAAAGAAAGGTTTACTATATGTTATGCTATCCTAAATACCACGGAGACCTAAAAACAAGAGGATTACTCAAGACATTTAAGGAAAGCAATAAAGATGCAAGAATGTAAATGCTAGACGGCCCTAAGTGAAAGTGCAAGTGACACTTGGAGCCCCTTGACACACTTTCACACTAAGAAAACGAAATTGGACTATTACAATGTTCAATTGTGAGCTTGGAATTGCTTCAAAAGCATTTTCCCAAGTCACTTGGCACAACAACAGAAATATAAAAAAAAACTACAAGGTTCCGTGATATGAGTACTCAAACAAGCTCAATTAAATGTGTAAAAATAGTGTGGACTTCAATCTTCAGCTACTGCCAAGTGTATCTCAAAACAGTATGCAAGTTGTTCAAATTCTGGTGGCAAATTATGCTACTGTAATGTATTCTGCAGCTGCTGGACAGCAGAGTTGCATCTACTCAAGAGCTCCTAATTGCTTTTCATTTCAGCTTTCCCCTCACTTCCTAGTATGCTACCATCATAAGTAAAGGTTTCTGCAACTGGATGCTTCAGAACAGCTATCACAGTACCTTAAATCCACTCAAACAAAGCAAGCTAGATTTACCATTCTGCACCAGTTTTCCACACCAATTTCCAGCAATAATTGACAATTTTGGAAGCCAAAAATGTGGTAAACAAATGAACTAGGTATGGAAAAAACAGCAAGTACACAAAAGGAACCTACCAAAGGTGCTAGAACAGATTAAGAAAGCAATTAAAAACGCAAACACAGTTTAGAATTGATTCCAAATGCAAACTGTTTGATAATTTTCAAAACTGTTTGATAAAATGCCCCAATGACATTCAGATTTTTGAATTTTGATTTTTCAGGGCCTGTAATCTGGATTGCACAGTTCAACAGCTTTTTATCACTTGATATTACTTCTTTGAGTCATCTATTTCATTTTTAATCGTGGAACCAGCTTTTTCACAATCCAGTAATGAATTTTTTGCATCAAAATTACCAAACAGCAACTGGAAAACAGAACTGCACCAGAAAAAATTAAACTGAATTTTGGTGGTTTGAGATCCAAAACTATATGGAAATGTTTCAATCTTTGTTTGGACAGTTTCAACAATTTTTAATGATGATTTTGAACATGTTCAGACCTTAAGACAAAATTATTGTTTCACTTCCATTTTCACTCAAAAATTGATGGTTTCAAATGCAAATTTGCATATAAATCATGTTTTGACCAAATGAACAGTACTAGCAACTTTGAACCATCAATTGAAACTTGCTCAAGCTATAAAACAACAAGGAAACAGCAAATTTTCAAAATTCCCTACTGTTGTACCACTTATGCAGTAAATGGCACCAAAATAACCAACCAAACTCAGTTTTATGGAATCAAAGTTTGAATCAGCAAGGAAAAGACTCTAGGAAATGTGAATACACAGATCTAAGCTGGAATTAAAGATGCTTAGCATGACCAAACTCAGATTAAACTATGCAATGAAAATTGGCACGGTGATAAACCAGATTTAAATCTGAAATAGCAAATGACTAGTGTCTATGCACAACCAAGCTATGCAAATTGCATTTCATTGCTTGTTATGGTTGGCTACACTCTTAGCATCATTCAACAACACTGAACAATGTTGTATCAAGCTTTAGAATCAACCAAAACCAGTTGAAAACAGATTTGATGATTTAGAACAGCAAACAAAATTCTGCATCAGATTTAAACAGAATTTTAAAACCAGTTTGGCTTATTGAATGCTTCAGCCTATATTACCAAGGCTAGATCAACTCATCACTGCCTCTAATGGTAACAAACAGCTTGTATAGCATTGGTAAGCACAGAACTCAACAGAAACAATTTCAAAACAGTGACAACTATAAAACAGCAACAGTAGTTTGCACAAGACTTTAGACAAAACAGAATTTAAAGTTCAAAGCTGGAATTGACTCAAACAAGAAATGATTCACCGTTTAAAATGAAAAATGGACATAAAACACTATAAGAACACAAAATTAAAGGCTGGAACAAAATTACAGAAGCAGAATTAAAAGAACAAAAACTGACACATAACTAAAACTGAAACAGAAACAGAAAATAGAAACAGAGATGGAATTCAGCAGAATTAAATTGCAGAATAAGAAGAAATGCTTAGCTCCTTGATGCGTGGAGAACCTGGCTCTGATACCACTGGATGGAGCCAAATTCCAGAGGAAACCAGTGGCCTAAAGCTCCCAGATCAGAGGTGGGGTAGATGTGTTGGTGTGCAGCGGAATTGATGAAGTAAATGGTGATGGAGATGTTTGAATGAAGCAAGGTAAAAGGAGTGAAGCCTCTCAGCTTAGAAAGCCTTCATATAATGGAAGGAAGCTTGAGAGAAAATGAAGAATTAGCAAGCAATTTTGACTCAAGAGCAGAATGCAAGACTGGAATATATTTCTCAGCATTTGGGCATAGCTCTAAAGTACCATACAAGGAAGAAACCATCCTATTTATAAGTGAAGATGGTTCTCTTTTCTGAATTGAACTCCCGCCTAATTTCAAATGGGAAGCCTAACAGCAACACCAAACCCTTCCAGCAAATCCCATGCCTTGCTCCAGGTCAGTTCCTCACGTGTTTGAAACACCTTCTCATCCAACGTTGGGCTATTTTGGGGTTTTGGCTGGGTGCATATGACTTTGGCAGCAAGCTTCTCCAACCAGGCCTTCCTTTCACGTGCCAAATGCCATGTTGGCAGCTGCTCCCTCCAATTTATTTAATCCTACAAAACAAAGTAAACATGCTTAATTAAGAGAAGAAGGTTTAAGATAATTCACCTTCCATAGAAGCAAAATATTAAGTGATCCTTCTTCCTCTTGAACTCTCTTAGCCATGGCTCTAGTAAGAGGTCCAATGTATGTCTTAGATGGTCTTTCATCAGGGAGAGAATCTGGAGACGGAGGGAGAGGGAGAGAAGCCGGAGACAGAGGGAGAGGGAGAGAAGCCGAAAAGATTCACTCTGTCAGAAAAAGAAAAATAATGTGGTATACACCATTAGCCACATCAGCTTTGTTTTTAACGCTATTAGTTTGGGATGATCAAAAATTAAGGTTTCCTTAAGGATAAGGACTAAAATGTACCTTACTTTGAAAGAGGGACTAAAACAAATTCGCTTGATAGTTTATGGACTAAAATCATATTTAACCTTTTAAAATATTACAATATATAAATACATAATAGAACTTAAAAACTAAAAAAATTAAAATTAAAATCAATATTAAAATAACAAGAAAAGAAAAAGATAAACACATGCACATCTCCTAATATGGTAAGGGTTTATGCGATTTTCGAATTTCAGTGACGTCTCAACCAATGTTTGAATGTCGACGAGACTTTAATTGTAATTTGAATTTCGATTAAGGCTTCTGAGTCTCGATTCACGCCATTAAAATATCAAACACATTCTTAGTCAAAGATTCTCTTAAGTGTGCACAAGTTTTGTAGATTTTCATAAAGTTATTAAAGTAATTTTGGTGTGTAAGATAACAACATGAAGACGTAGGAGGAAGAACTCTTAATGGAATAATGATATGATGACATATGTATTGATATTTATTTAACATAAATTGGAAAAGTAAAATAATAAATATTTTTATATTTTTAAAATAAAAATAAAAAATAGTATTAAATGAATGTAAAAAACTTGTATGTAAAAGATATAATTATTCTAATTAATGATTACATTATTGATATTTAAAAGAAACTCTATAAATAGCATGTTCCTTCTTCTCTTCATCAATCAATATTTTTTGAGTGTTTTCTACTTGTTTAGTTGTTTGTTTGTCTCTCCTTCTCTCTTCCCTCCCTTTCATGTCTCTCCTTCTCTCTCCCCTCCATCTTTTTCTCTCTCCATGTCTCCTTCTTAATTTTATTCTTATTATTTAGTTTCTATACTTTTTCATTTTTTATGTTTTTATTATTTTGTTTACTTTCATTCATTTTATTCTTTATGTTATTATTTGATTGTTTAAAAATAATATATTATTATTTTAATTCCTTAATTAATTTATTTGTTATTTAATTTGCCTCATTAGTCGATTTCTTTCACGTTTTTTCTATTTAAAACTATTTTTATGATATATTAGTCCACATCCAATTTAGTCATTTAAAGTTCTTGTTTTAATTCTTCTTTTATTTTTTATTTTGTATTATTTAAAATATTTAAAATATTATTCTGTATAATTCAATTTTTTTTGTGTAAAATGAAGATAAGAAGTAAATCATTTTTTAATTCAATAAGTTTAGAATAAAAGAAGTTATCTATATACTCTAAAACTATCTATACATATAATTTACATCTTTACATATAAACTTCGTATAAAGTATGAAAATAAAATTCATAAATAACTTCTATATATCCAAGTTTATTAAATTAAAACTTAATTGTTTTAATGTTCTCTCTTTTATATAAATTACTTGGATTATAACAAGTATTTATAAAAAAATTATAATTTATAGATAGTTAAGTCATAATAGAAAGAATTTAGATATCACAATTCAATTTACATCTATATACTCTAAACTATCGTATCAAGTAATAAAACTTGGTAAGACCAAGTATCGTTCTCCCAAAGGACTCACGGCCTAGTTAGCCATATGATTTGCTGATTATTTAAGACTTGTTAACAATTGATTGTAGGTTTAAATGCAAAAGACAGTAATTAAACATGTATGAATGAATTTGACCAATGGAAAAGATGAACACCTGTGTGCTGGAGGTGTATCATACATTCCAACGATCATCTCAGTAGTGGCCACCTGCCCTCTATGGATAGACTGTAACTGTGCACCTATAAGAGACATGTACATGTCCTTCATTTGGAAAGGTTCTGCTTCATGTGTTTCAGCAAATGCCTGACTCTGTGCTTGCCCTCTTTCTCCGTGAGTACGGCGTGGTGGAACTGGCTGAGCTGCCTCCTTACCTCCACAGTATTGTCTATAATAGGCCTCATCAATTGCTTTCCTTGGCCTTTCAAATGGTCGAGCAAAAGTATCCACCCCAGCTATCTTGCAAAGGTGTGTAATTAAAGAAGTATGTCCTAAGGGTGCTTTGCTGTTTGTTGTGTTAGCACTCATCCTTATCTCATCAGCTATTACCTGTCCAATATTGACATTCAAGTTCCTGATTGCACAGTAAAGGAGGAGTGCCCTGCTAAGAGTGATGTCTGACACATAAGAACATGGTTGAATGTTGGCATGAGAAAACGCCATCCAATACTTTGCAAGAGGAGTCAAGTCAGTCCTCCTAATGTTCACCATAGAGCTAGTTCTATTCCTCTGAAAATGTCCTCCAGGTACACATAAAACTCTCTCCACATCATCAAAATCAGCTCCTTCTTCCATACAGAGAGCAAACTGGCACTGCTCACCAGCCCACACAGTATCCAAGAAGTTGTTGATGGAATCAGGATCATACCTAATAGCATGGCCTCTGACATAGCCTAGGTAATTCTCAGCCGGATAATCACCAATCTTCCTTGCATTGGTGTAGAATTCTTTCACCACGGCTATATTGGCAGGTGTAGGGTACGTAGCTAGCTTCCCTCAACCATTCCCTAACAATTGCTCTCCAAATTGAGGAGCAAAGTTAGGTATCATTCCAACCTTTCTCTTCATAAGGAGTCTCCTATCTTGGACCACCTTAAAGTGCTTCTCATGTTTGCGAGATAGGAACCTACTAGAATGGGGTTGTTCTGGTTCCTTTTCTTTTCTTTTGGATGCCATGGTCTTCATTCTTTTGCCTGAAGAGGATGTCATTCCTACATCAAACACAGATACAAAACCACAATACATGTTGTTAAGCATTAGTAAAACACAGACAACACCTTATTTCGAAGCTAAACCACTACTAAGGGTCAAAATCACCCCTCAGCGCCACCAGTGCAGTAATCCAGAACGCAACTCAGCAAAAACAACATGTCTGTCAGAGTGTCGCTTAGCGGCAATTTACCCCTGAGCGGTGACTCTGCAGATTTTTGAAAAATTCATTTTTAACCTGTCCTAACTCCACCCACATGCAATTTTCAGTTTTCCAGATCAAAATCATCTAGTTCAATCGGTTCAAACATCAATTAAATCATCAAATCATGCATAAAAATCAAAACCCCTGAAAATTCATGCTTTAACAATCAAATTCAAACTCAAGAACCCTAGAATGAAAAATGATTAACTTACTTGGGTGGAGATGCTAGATGAATGGAGAATGTTTTCAAGCTATGATGCTCTCTTCCAACCCCAAACTTAGATGGAAAACTAGCGAGAAAGTGAGTGGAGAAGAGATTTTCTTAAAATGGATGAGGGAAAAATTGTAGAAAACCTTTGAAAAGGTAAGTAGGAGTGTATGTGCAGAGAAGAATCTGAAAAGAGAAGCCAAAGCGCAGCTTAGGGTATAAAAATACCCTAATGGGCTCGGGTTCTGCTAAGGGGCAACCTAAGCCCAGTTTGCGATACTACCACGCAACGGCACTTTCGGGAAGTGCTCTTCTTCTCCTTAACTTAACCGAAGTGCCTTCTACTCATGCCCCTCACTTGCTCCCTGCAATTAAATTCTCAGATCACTTATGCAAATCCCTATCATGCAACTAAAGCAGAACAAACAAAAATATAATCAATCAACTGAGTTGCCTCCCAAGTAGCGCTTGTTTAACGTCATGAGCCTGACCTAAAATCCTCCAACACCCTTCATTAGATGGGCAAATCTTTCTTACCAACACCCATCAGTAGCTAAATACAAACATAGTATCCTTCAGTAGATACTCTTCCGCCTAGCATCCTTCAATAGATGTTATACCCAAAAATTTTACAGAAATAATGTCCAACTGATTAAACAAAAATAAAATCAAAAGAAAAATTGTCCTCAAATCACTGAAATGCCTTCCAGCAAGCGCTCTTTTAACGTCATTAGCTTCACCCAATAAAGTTCAAGTTCCTTCTTCATGGTTGATGTTCATATCCCACCAACTCTTCAACTGCTTCTGGTACACTTTTTTGACTCTTCTAGAATATGGAGATTCTATCTCTATCATCTCATTTTCTTTGTAGCCTTTCACAACCCACAACTTGTTTTTGAATCTCACAAGTGTACCAAGTTGGAGTGGTTCTTTCATCCAGTCATCATGAACTTTTCTTCCTCTTCCAATCTTTTCTTCTTCTTGTACCTAAAACAACAAACAGTGTTTACCTTTAACCTTGGGCTTTTCATCTTCAAGGCTAGTCATGAGTACATCTTGAAATGCAGCTTTGTGACTAGCTTCTTCCTCTTGCATCTGCCTTTCTTCTTTGAAGACATCTACAACAACTCTTTCTTCTTGGTCTTGGAGCACCACTATACCTTCCTTCACATCAATGATGGCTTTGGCCGTTTTCATAAACGGTCTTCATGGAATAATGGGTATCTTTTCAGTCTCCATCTCCATCACCACAAAGTCTGCCAAGAACTGTAGTTTGCCTACACAAACTATAATATCCTCTGCTATTCCATAGGGTTTCTTCGAGGATCCATCTGCCATTACTAAATTAACCCTTATAGGCTTCACATCAACATCACAAATCTGCTCAAGTAAAGAATAAGGTATCAAGTTAAAACTTGATCCTAAATCAAGTAAAGCCTTTTTTATCCTTTTCTTCCCTATTGTGCATGGAATGGAAAAATCTCCTGGATCTTTTGCTTTTGGAGGGAATGACTCCTTTTTGATAGCTTTATACTTCTTTGTATCATCATCTCTACGTCTTTTCTTTATAGAGACTTCTTCCTCAGGTTTAGTATAAATTGCAATTTATTGTAATATCTCCTTCCAAGGTACATCATTGTCCACCATCTTGAATAATTCTGTAAAATCAAATTGTTTCTCTTGATTTAGTGGAAAAGGAAAACAATCTTTACTCTTTATCTCTCTTCTCTCTCCTTTCTCTTTTCTCTCTTCTTTTTCTTTTTCTCTCTTTTCTCTCTCTTCTTTTTCTGTCTCTCCTTTTTCTAACTCAACTTTCTCATCATTTGTACTCTCCAACACTTTACATTCTTCCCTGGGGTTAACCTCAGTAGTAGCCCCAAAATTTTTGTCAGGCCTTTTGTTCCAACTGCTTGGTAATCTGACCCATTTGAATCTCCAAATTCTTAATAGCAACTTCAGTGCTCGTTTGAGTAGATTCAGTTTTCTGTATGAACTGATGAAGATTTTCTTCCATCCTTATTGATCTTTCATTAAGTATAGAAATTTGTTGCCATAAGGTTGGTTGTTGTTGTTGCTTGTTAAATTGCCCAGTCTGTCCAGCTTGCCCACTTTGTCCTTGACCAATGCTTGGGTGTGGTTTCCACCCTTGATTGAAATTCCCCTGCCGGTATGATAATTGATTGGCCATGAAGTTAACATCCTCTAAGGCTTCTTCTGGAAAGGCGCATTGACCATTGATATGGTCACCCCCACATAATTCACACAATTGTGGTTGAAGCTGTGCAACAGTCTTTAACTCTTTTGGCAATTGTGCAAGCGTTTTTGTGAGAGTCTCCAATTGTTGAGTTAGTATCTTGTTCTGTGCTAGCAAGGCATCATTGGTTTGTAACTGTAGAACTCCTTTTTGTTGAATAGGTGATCCTCTTTCACTGTTTAGTTCATTGTCACTTGTAGCCATATTTTCAATGATTTCTGTCGCTTCCTCTGGAGTTTTCCATTTGATATTTCCTCCTGCTGAGGCGTCAAGCATCATCTTGGTTTGTGAACCAAGACCTCCAAGGAAGATCAGGACTACCTCCACTTCGTCAAATCTATGCGTGGGAGTCTTTCTTAATAAGCTTTTATATTTGTCCCGTGCATGACTGATAACAGTTGAAAAACTGTTATTTTCATGCTTAAAATTGACACAAAAAGCAACCTTTACACTTAGAAACTAGCTTGAAATCATGCTTTTATCCATATTTTCATAAATAAGAGAGCTGGACAGGTTTATGCTTGATTTCAGTGTTTTTGTGCAGGTTTTAAGGTGAATTTAGTGAAAGAAGTGAAGAAGGAGAGAGATGGAATCAGAAAAGTCAACCAGAAAGCAGAAAAGTCAACCAGAAAAGTCAACCAGTCAACCAAAAAGTCAACCAGTCAACCAGAATACAGAAAAAGTCAACCATACGAGTTTTGGGCCAGTTTTCTGCGATTTTATGATCTGTTTGGGCTTGGACCCGTTTTCTATTATTTTTATGTCCTATTTAAAAACCTAGATGTCTTAGGGTTTGGTATCTTTGGCAGAAACGAAGAAAACACTCTCTTTTTCACCCCTTGGGGGTAGATTGGGAGATGGTGACAGCTCTCCTCTTCTCTCTCTCGGGTTTTTCTATCTCTTTCATTCTTTCATTATTATTCATCTAGTTTCACCATGAATATGGTGAACTAAACCTTGTATGTTTGTTGGGGAATCAATGTAATCTTTTGAAGCTCTCATATATGGAATTTGTGCTTGCATCTTAATCTAAGATTTATGCTTTCTTTCATCATTAGTTAGGGTTTTTCCTCTTTGCTTAATGCTTGCTTTGTTTAACTCATTCAATGCGTGATTATTGATTTTGTCGATATGGGAACGTACGGGGAAGTCTAGATCCGGGGAATCTCTCCCAATATTATATTGGTTGTCGTTAAGCTCCTGCACTTGATGAACTAATGATTAGGAATGCTAGGAATTGTATGAACTCGTAATTAGGGAGAAGCCTTCTTGAAAGATACTTTAGAGAGTGGCATTAACAATGATGATTTGAATGTTGAATTCCTAAAATATATGAGAGTGGATAAGATGAAATTGACCCCCAACAACATATTCATATATGTATTTCATTGAAAGTGCTTGTCTTTTGCTTTTGCCATTGATCAAAACCTCATGCATACATGTTTATTTTCATCTTTTGCATATAAAAATCCAAATATTTCGTCCTTAAGTCTTAGCTAATCAACAAACCACACAACTAAACTAGGCCGTGAGTCCTTTGGGAAGAACGATACTTGGTCTTACCAAGTTTATTACTTGAACGATTCGGTCATACTTGCCGATTGTAAAACAAGTTTGTGACATCATATTTTGGTGATCATAAATTTGTCCATCAAGTTTTTGGCGCCGTTGCCGGGGACTCTGGTTTAACTGGTTAATTTGTGTGATTATTGATTATCTTTGACTTTAATTTTGAATTTCTGTTTTTATTTTCTGTTTTTATTTTCTGTTTTTATTTTTTCGGTTTTTATTTGATTTGGTTTTATTTTATTTGATTTTATTTGATTTTATTTTATTTGATTTTATTTTATTTGATTTGATTTTATTTTATTTTATCTTATTTGATTTGATTTGATTTTATTTTATTTGATTAGATTAGATTTTATTTCATTTGATTAGATTAGATTTTATTTGATTTGATTTTATTTGATTTGATTTGATTTGATTTGATTTGATTTTTTTTTATTTTTTTTATTTTATTTTATTTTCTGTTTTTATTTTATTTTATTTTATTTTATTTTATTTTATTTTCTGTTTTTATTTTTATCTTCTATCTTTCTATCGTTTATCCTCTTATCTCTTATTTTATATCTTCTCTATCTTTTTGTGCTAACAATTCTTTTTATTTTTATCTTCTATCTTTCTATCTTTTATCTTCTTATCTCTTATTTTATATCTTCTCTATCTTTTTGTGCTAACAATTATTTTTAGGGTTTTGTGCCTAATGCCTGCAGGATGCAATTCGGTCAAGAATTTAACTATATGGGCACTCAATTCTTCAAGGTTAACAAAGGAAAGCAAGATATCTCATCTTTCAGGCAAGGAATGGAGGAATCACTAGGTCATGCATGGGACAGATACAAAAGCCTATTAAGAAAGACTCCCACACATGGATTTGACGAGGTAGAAGTAGTCCTAATCTTCCTTGGAGGTCTTGGTTCACAAACCAAGATGATGCTTAACGCCTCAGCTGGAGGTAATATCAAATGGAAGACTCGAGAGGAAGCTACGAAAATAATTGAAAACATGGCTACTAATGATAATGAGCTGAACAGTGAAACAGGAGCTCCTATTCAACAAAAAGGAGTTCTACAGTTGCAATCCAATGATGCCTTGCTTGCACAGAACAAGATACTAACTCAACAATTGGAGAATCTCACAAAGATACTTGCACAACTGCCAAAAGAGTTAAAGATTGTTGCACAGGTTCAACCATAAATGTGTGAATTATGTGGTGGTTACCATTTAAATGGTCAATGCGCCTTTCCAGTGGAAGCGTTAGAGGATGTTAACTTCATGGCCAATCAATTTCCATACTGTCAGGGGAACTTCAATCAAGGGTGGAAACCACACCCAAGTATTGGTCAAGGACAAAGTGGGCAAGCTGGAGAATCAGGACCATTTCACAAGCAACAACAGCAACAACCAACCTTATGGCAACAAATGTCTACACTTAATGAAAGATCAACAAGGTTGGAAGAAACTCTTCAACAATTCATACAGAAAACTGAATCTTCTCAAAAGAGCACTCAAGCCGCTATTAAGAACTTGGAGATTCAAATGGGTCAGATTACCAAGCAATTGGAAGAAAGGCCTGACAAAAATTTTGGGGCTAATACTGAGGTTAACCCCAGGGAAGAGTGTGAAGTGCTAGTGAGTGTAAATGTTGAAAAAGTTGAGTTGGAAAAAGAAGAGAGAGAAGAGAGAAAAGAGAGAGAACAGAAAGAAGAAGAGAAAATTTGTGTGAAGATTGAGAAAGTGAGTAGAAAGAGAAAAGAAAAAAAGAAAGTGAGAGAAAAGAAAAAGAGGACGAGAGAAAAAAAGAAAGAATCATATGAAAAACTTTTTCCTCATCCAAAGAAGTATCATAGGAAGGAAAAGAAATTTAAGTGCTTTATGGAAATCTTCAAGAAATTGGAGATTAAAGTTCCTATGATTGAGACACTGCAACAGGTTCCTGGTTTGATCAAATTTCTGAAGAAGTTCAGTAGAAAGAAGAAAAAGAAGATGGAACATGAGCTTTATTGGGTCAAGCTAGTGACGTTAAAAGAGCGCTTGCTGGGAGGCAACCCAGTGATTTAAGAACTTTTAATTTTTGGTTTGGTGATGTAATTTTGAACCTTTGGATATTTTTGTTTTGGTTATAAGTTTGTTACAGGGTTTACATCTACTGATGGATGTTAGGCGGAAGAGTATCTACTGAAGGATACTATGTTTGTATACACCTACTGATGGGTGTTGGTAAGAAAGATTTGCATCTACTGAAGGGTGCTGGAGGATTTTGGGTCAGGCTCGTGACGTTAAACAAGCGCTACCTGGGAGGCAACCCAGTTGATTGATTTTATCTGTATTGTTTGTTTTGATTCTGCTTTAGTTGCATGATAGGGATTGAATGTTTGAGTGATTTGAGAAATTAATTGTAGGGAGCAAGTGAGGGGCATGAGTAGAAGGCACCTAGGGTAAGCTAGGAAGAAGAAAAGCACAACACGAAAGTGCCGCTGAGCGGCAAATTGCCGTTGAGCGGTGGTATCGTAAAAGGGGCTTAGGTTGCTGATGGCCAAATTTATGAACACCAAAATATGATGTCACAAACTTGGTTTTCAATCGGCAAGTATGACCGAATCGTTCAAGTAATAAACTTGGTAAGACCAAGTATCGTTCTTCTCAAAGGACTCACGGCCTAGTTTAGTTGTGTGGTTTAGTGATTAGCTAAGACTTAAAGACAAAATATTTGGATTTTTATATATGCAAAAGACGAAAATTAAATATGTATGCATGAAGTTTTTGATCAATGGCAAAAAGCAAAAGATAAACACTTTCAATGAAATATATGTATGAATATGTTGTTGGGGTCAATTTCATCTTATGTACTCTCATATATTTTAGGAATTCAACATTCAAATCATCATTGTTAATGCCATTCTCTAATGTACCTTCCAAGAAGGCTTCTCCCTAATCACGAGTTCATACAATTCCTAGCATTCCTAATGATCAGTTCATAAGTGCAGGAGCTTAACGACAACCAATATAAAATTGGGAGAAATTCCCCGGATCTAGACTTCCCCGTACGCGCCCGTATCGACAAAACCAATAATCATGCATCGAATGAGTTAAACAATGCAAGCATTAAGCAAAGAGGAAAAACCCTAACTAATGATGAAAGAAAGCATAAGTCTTAATTAAAAGATGTAAAAACAGATTCCATATATGAGAGCTTCAAAAGATTACATTGATTCCCCAACAAACATACCGAGTTTAGTTCACCATATTCATGGTGAACCTATATGAATTACAATGAAAGAATGAAAGATAAAACCCTAGAAAGGTGAAGAGGAAGCCTGAGCATCCAAGATCCTCCTTCAAAGGGGTGGAAGAGAGAGTGTTTGCCTCGTTTCTGCCAAAGATACCTAACCCTAGGAAACCCTAAAGCTTATATATCATTCGTAAATTACAAAAAATTTGGTTCAAGCCCATTAAAGTGCCGCTCAGCGATAAAATACCGCTCAGCGGTAAGTGCATGTCTTGATTTCTCCCCTCAGCGGCCATTTTGCCCCTCAGCGGATCTCCCGTAAGCTCCTTGAGTGCCGCTCAGCGGGAAACTGCCGCTGAGCGGTGACTTCGGCTTCTCCTTTTGCACTTTTTGATGTCTTTTCTGATTTCATCTCTCTCCTTCTTCACTTCTTTCACCAAATTCACCTTAAAACCTGCACAAAAACACTGAAATCAAGCATAAACCTGTCCAGCTCTCTTATTTCTGAAAATATGAAGAAAAGCATGATTTTAAGCTAGTTTCTAAGTATAAAGGTTGCTTTTAGTATCAATTTTAAGTATAAAAATAACAATTTTTCAACTGTTATCACAACCCCAAACTTAGAACTTTGCTTGTCCTCAAGCAAACAAGATGTAACTCCATCTCCAACCAATTCATATGATGGTTCACTCATTCCAAAAATCGTCTTTTCAAGATAAGTAAAAACATCAATCAAACTTATGATCAAGATTTCAATCAAGATGTGCACATGCTTTAGTGTTTCACAAAATCAGTTAATACCCAACAAATGCTCTTTTTCATGAATGACCAATCAATTAAGCATGGATGTTCATGTGCTAATGGAATATTTCCTCACTAGGTAAAGTATTTCACTCAACACACAAGTGTATAAAAGGTAATCACTCATTCACTCTACTATCACAATGTCACCTGAATCAACCTTGCCTTTCATTTTACCACAATCAAAAACATTCACAAGCATGCATCATCACAAGGACTTTTCAATGGCTTATAATGTGGCTGGGCTAACAAGGAAATTGGTTTTTCTGGATCACAAAATCCTTGAGTTAAGAGAATCATAACTACACAATCATCTTATTCATTCCCAACTTTCTTTTGCCTTTGCATTGAGCTTTGCTTCTTTTTTCTTTTCTTTTCTTTTTCTTTGCATATTCTTACTTTTTAGCTCTTAGCTCAATGCTTTTCATGTTTTCCCAACAACCCCAAACTTGAACATTTAACAATACCACACAAAATCTTCTACTTAACTCAAGGTACAGATTTTCAATCAAGGGTTTTCAGTGTATATTCAAGACTAAGGGTTCAAAGGATAAAACACAAAGTGTTCCCTTTTAGTGGGCTACTTTTACGAATTTGGCCAATAAAAAGGTTTCCAACAAATGGCCTTGATCATGTGATGCAAAACAAGCAATTGATTCAATCATAGAAAACCTGGGCAAAATCATTCATGCTTTCAAAGTAATAGCATTTAACAATAACAACTCTGGAGCTCAGAACCTCACATATAAGCTCATTCACATTTGACATACACATCCTGCTTAATCTCACAATCACAATCATGATACCCTGCATTTGTTCACAACGATTGTGAATCACCTGTATAAGCATTTTAATGTGCACATCATCTCAACATCAATCAATCATAAGCATCATTCAGCATTACTTATCACACAATCACAGTTAATAGCAAACCATCATAACAAACCAGGTATTCAATAGAGTACATCAAATCCTAATCTAAAAACAAAAACAAATAAGTTCAGAAAACTTAAACCACAAAAGCATAATCATATGATAGCATTCATCAGTAAATGCTATCTCAGCTCCTCATCAATCTGAGCTGTCCTCTGTATCTTCTTCCTCCTCATCTTCATCATCTTCAAATGCATCATCCTCATCAGCTTCATCTTCTTCCATATCTCTAGCTGAAGCTTCAGCTGCTCCAGCTCCTCCTCCATGCACTGGTTCCTCTGGCCAAGCTACCACATTATGGAATTCATCCATAGTCCACCTGTGGGCTGGAGGTGTATCATACATCCCCACAATCATCTCAGCAGTGGCCACCTGCCCTCTATGAAGGGACTGCAACTGAGCACCTATAAGAGACATATACATGTCCCTCATCTGGAATGGCTCTGCTTCATGTGTCTCAGCAGATGTCTGGCTCTGTGCTGGCCCTCTCTCTCTACGAGCACGGCGTGGTGGAACTGGCTGAGCTGCATCCTCACCTCCACAGTACTGTCTGTAATAGGCCTCATCAATAACTTTTCTTGGCCTCTCAAATGGTGGAACTGAAGTATCCACCCCAGCTAGCTTGCAAAGGTGAGTAATCAAAGAGGGATGTCCTAATGGTGCTTTGTTGTTTGAGGTGTTGGCGCACACACTAATTTCATCAGCTATCACCTGCCCAATATTAACATTTAAGCTTCTGATAGCACAGTAGATGAATAGTGCCCTGCTGAGAGTAGTATCTGACACATGTGAACATGGCTGAATGTTGGCATGAGAAAACGACATCCAATACTTTGCAAGAGGTGTCAAATCTGTCCTCCTAATGTTAACCACTGAGCTAGATCTATTCCTTTGGAAGTGTCCTCCAGGTATACACAATACTCTCTCCACATCCTCATAATCAGTACCTTCTTCCATGCAAAGAGCAAACTGGCACTGCTCACCAGCCCATACAGTGTCCAGGAAGTTATTAATAGAATCACGATCATACCTGATAGCATCGCCTCTGACATAGCCCAAATAATTCTCAGCTGGATAATCACTAATCTTCTTTGCATTGGCGTAAAATTCCTTTACCACAGCTATATTGGTAGGTGCAGGATAGGTGGCTAGCTTTCCCAGTCATTCCCTAACACTTGCTCTCAAAGTTGAGGAGCAAAGTTAGGTATCATTCCAACCTTTCTCTCCATCAAAAGTCTTCTGTCCTGAACCACCCTAAAGTGCTTCTCATGTTTCCTAGAGAGGAACCTGCTAGAATGGGGTTGCTCTGGTTCCTTGTCCTTTCTCTTGGTTGCCATGGTTTTCAATCTCTTTCCTGAAGAGGATGCCATTCCTACATTCAAAACATAAATACAACCACAGAACATGATGTTAAACATTAATAAAACACAGAACACAACTCCTTTCGAAGCTAAACCACCGCTGAGGGCCAGAATTCCCCCTCAGCGCCACCAGTGCCACATTCCAACACGCAAAAATTCAGAAAAACCCAATCTAGCAGAGTGCCGCTCAGCGGTAAACTGCCGCTCAGCGGTAACTCTGCAGATTTTTGAAAAACTCATTTTAAAACTCTCCTAACTCCACCCAAATGCAATTTTCAGTTTTCCAGTTCATAATCATGCAATTTAATCGGTTCAAACACCAAATATATTATCAAATCATGCAAAGAAATCAAAACCCCTAAATATTCATGCTTTGACAATCATATTCAAAATCAAAAACCCTAGAATGAACAAAATGCATTTTACTTACTTGGGTGGAGATACTAGATGCAATGAGAATGCTTCCAAGCTAGAATGCTCTCTTCCAACCCCAAACTTTGATGGCACACTAGTGAAAAAGTGAGTGAAGAGAAATTTTCTTAAGAGGGAAGAGTGAAAAGATGTGGAAAACCTTGGAGAAGGTATGTGGGAGTGTTTGTGCAGAGAAAAGTCTAAAAGTGTGAAAGAATGCGCAGCTTAGGGTTTAAAAATACCCTAATGGGCTCGGGTCCCGCTAAGGGGAACTAAAACCCATTCTGCGAGAGTACCGCTCAGCGGTAAATTACCGCTCAGCGGCACTTTCGTGATGTGCTCTTCTCCTTCTTTTCTTAACCTATGTGCCTCCCATATATGCCCCTCACTGGTTCCCTGCAATTCAATGTTTAAAATGCTTATGCAAACCCTAACTAAAATAAACAAATAGAAATATTCAATCAACTGGGTTGCCTCCCAGGTAGCGCTTGTTTAACGTCACGAGCCTGACCCAAAATCCACCAACACCCTTCAGTAGGTGTTAAATTTTCTTACCACCACCCATCAGCAGGTGTTGCAACCATAGTATCCTTCAGTAGATACTTAACCACCTAGCATCCTTTAGTAGATGCTATCTCCAACAAAATAATTACAAAAATAATGTTCACAATTTAAAAATTACAAAACCAATATCAAAAGTTTTTAAATTCACTGGGTTGCCTCCCAGCAAGCGCTCTTTTAACGTCATTAGCTTGACCCAGTAAAGCTCAAGTTCCTTCTTCTTTATAGTTGATGTTGTCATTCCACCAAATCCTCAGCTGTTTCCTTTGAACTGTTTTGGTCCTTCTAGAATATGGAGACTCTATCTCTATCATCTCCTTCTCTTTAAAGCCCTTCACAACCCACAACTTGTTCTTGATTCTTACAGGTGTGCCAAGTTGGAGTCTTCTTTTCTCCCAGTCACTAGGAATTTCTTCTCCTCTTCCAATCTCTTCTTCCTTGGGTACCTGAAACAACAAACAATGGTTACCTGAAACCTTAAGATTTTCATCTTTACGGCTAGTCATGGGTGCATCTCGAAATGCAGCTTTATAACTAGCTTCTTCCTCCTTTGCTTGCGTCTCATCTTTGAAGACATCTACCATCACTCTCTCCTCTCTGTCCTGGAGCACCCCTATACCTTCATTTACATCTATGATAGCCCTGGCCGTTTTCATAAACGGTCTTCCAAGTATGATAGGTATCATCTCGGTCTCCATCTTCATCACCACAAAGTCTGCCAAGAACTGAAGTTTGCCAACACAAACTATAATGTCCTCTACAATCCCACATGGCTCCTTTGAAGATCCATCGGCCATTACTATTTTAACCTTTGCAGGTTTCACTTTAACATTGCCAATTTGCTCCAGTAAAGAATAAGGTATCAAGTTAACACTTGAACCTAAATCAAGGAGAGCTTTCTTTACCGTTTTCTTCCCTATGGTACAAGGGATAGAAAAACTGTTTGGATCTAATGCTTTAGGAGGGAATGGCTCTTTTTTAACAGTTATACACTTCTTTGCTTCATCACTTCTACGTCTTTTCTTTGTAGAGATGTTCTCATCAGATTTTGTGTAAACTGTCATTTTCTGTAGAATATGCTCCCAAGGTGCATCATTATCCAACATATTGAATAATTCTGTGAAATCCATTTGTTTCTCTTGATTTATTGGAAAAGGAAAAGTATTTTCGCTCTCTATTTCTCTTCTTTCTTCTGTTTCTCCTTCTTCTAACTCAATTATCTCTTCATTCACACTCTTTACCACCTTGCACTCTTCTCTGGGGTTAACCTCAGTATTAGCCCCAAAATTTCTATTTGGTCTTTCTTCCAATTGCTTGGTAATCTGACCCATTTAAATCTCCAAATTCTTTATAGCAGCTTCAGTGCTCTTTTGAGAAGATTCAGTTTTCTGTATGAATTGCTGAAGAGTTTCTTCCAACCTTGTTGATCTTTCATTAAGCATAGATAACTGTTGCCAAAAGTTGGGTTGCTGCTGCTGCTTATTATATTGATTAGCTTGCCCAGTTTGTCCTTGGCCAATACTTGGGTGTGGTTTCCACCCTTGATTGTAATTCCCTTGACGATATGGAAATTGATTAGCCATGAAATTAACATCCTCCACGGCTTCCACTGGAAAAGCACATTGACCATTGATATGGTCACCTCCACATACTTCGCACAACTGGGTTTGTACCTGTGCAGCAATTTTCAACTCTTTAGGTAATTGTGCAAGAGTTTTAGTCAGAGTCTCCAACTGTTGAGTTAGAATTTTATTTTGAGCTAGCAAGGCATCATGCGTTTGTAATTGGAGAACCCCTTTTTGTTGCATAGGAGCTCCTCTCTCACTGTGCAGCTCATTATCACTAGTAGCCATGTTGTCAATGATTTCTATTGCTTCCTCTGGAGTTTTCCATTTAATATTGCCTCCTGCTGAGGCGTCCAACATCATCTTGGTTTGTGAACCAAGCCCTCCAAGGAAAGTTAAGACTACTTCCTGTTCTTCAAAGCCATGCGTGGGTGTTTTTCTTAGCAGACTTTTGTATCTATCCCATGCATGCCCCAGTGATTCTTCCATGCCCTGCTTAAATGAAGATATCTCTTGCTTTCCTTTTGTCACCTTTGATTGTGGAAAGTACTTGTTCAAAAACTTTGTTACCACTGCTTCCCACTCTGTGAAACTTCCTTCTGGGAAAGAATTCAACCAAAGCTTAGCATTGCCTCCCAATGAGAAAGGAAACAAACTAAGTTTGATCGCTTCATCTGGCACCCCATTAATCTTGACTGTATTCCAAATTTCATTGAATGTAGTAAGGTGCTCATATGGGCTTTCATGAGATAACCCATTAAATTGATTACTTTTCACCAGTTGGATCAGTGCTGGTTTGACCTCCATGTTAGCTGCATTGACTCTTGGTCTAGCTATGCTGTTAAAGTGCTGAGGTCCAGCTATATTAGTGTAATCAGCAAGAGTTCTTCTAACATTGTTATTCTCCATATTTTATGTGCTATTGTCAGAACCTTGTGGTGATGGTTGCAACAGAGTTTCCGGAGGAGGAAAAAGTTCTCTAGATGTTCTGATTCTTCTCCTCCGTCTACTGTCTTCTAATCCTTCAAGCAGAGGTTCTGTTGTTTTCTTGCTCCTAGTTCGAATTGCCTCCTGCATACACAAGAACACAAAACCCTAGAAAAGATTTGGTTAGCACAAAAAGATATAAGAGAAGATATAAGATTCAGAAAGTAAAAATAGAAAACAGAATAAAAACAGAAAACAGAAAAACAGAAAACAGAAAAATAAAATAAAATCAAATCAAATAAAATACAACATAAAAAATATAAACAGAAAAATAAAATAAAATAAAAAAAATTCGAAATTTAAAAATAAAATAAAAAAAATAAGTCAAAGATAATCAATAATCACACAAATTAACCAGTTAAACCAGAGTCCCCGGCAACGGCGCCAAAAACTTGATGGCCAAATTTATGAACACCAAAATATGATGTCACAAACTTGGTTTTCAATCGGCAAGTATGACCGAATCGTTCAAGTAATAAACTTGGTAAGACCAAGTATCGTTCTTCCCAAAGGACTCACGGCCTAGTTTAGTTGTGTGGTTTAGTGATTAGCTAAGACTTAAAGACAAAATATTTGGATTTTTATATATGCAAAAGACGAAAATTAAATATGTATGCATGAAGTTTTTGATCAATGGCAAAAAGCAAAAGATAAACACTTTCAATGAAATATATGTATGAATATGTTGTTGGGGGTCAATTTCATCTTATGCACTCTCATATATTTTAGGAATTCAACATTCAAATCATCATTGTTAATGCCACTCTCTAATGTACCTTTCAAGAAGGCTTCTCCCTAATCACGAGTTCATACAATTCCTAGCATTCCTAATGATCAGTTCATAAGTGCAGGAGCTTAACGACAACCAATATAAAATTGGGAGAAATTCCCCGGATCTAGACTTCCCCGTACGCGCCCGTATCGACAAAACCAATAATCATGCATCGAATGAGTTAAACAATGCAAGCATTAAGCAAAGAGGAAAAACCCTAACTAATGATGAAAGAAAGCATAAGTCTTAATTAAAAGATGTAAAAACAGATTCCATATATGAGAGCTTCAAAAGATTACATTGATTCCCCAACAAACATACCGAGTTTAGTTCACCATATTCATGGTGAACCTATATGAATTACAATGAAAGAATGAAAGATAAAACCCTAGAAAGGTGAAGAGGAAGCCTGAGCATCCAAGATCCTCCTTCAAAGGGGTGGAAGAGAGAGTGTTTGCGTCGTTTCTACCAAAGATACCTAACCCTAGGAAACCCTAAAGCTTATATATCATTCGTAAATTACAAAAAATTAGGTCCAAGCCCATTAAAGTGCCGCTCAGCGATAAAATACCGCTCAGCGGTAAGTGCGTGTCTTGTTTTCTCCCCTCAGCGGCCATTTTGCCCCTCAGCGGATCTCCCGTAAGCTCCTTGAGTGCCGCTCAGCGGTAAACTGCCGCTGAGCGGTGACTTCGGCTTCTCCTTTTGCACTTTTTGATGTCTTTTCTGATTTCATCTCTCTCCTTCTTCACTTCTTTCACCAAATTCACCTTAAAACCTGTACAAAAACACTGAAATCAAGCATAAACCTGTCCAGCTCTCTTATTTCTGAAAATATGAAGAAAAGCATGATTTCAAGCTAGTTTCTAAGTATAAAGGTTGCTTTTAGTATCAATTTTAAGTATAAAAATAACAATTTTTCAACTGTTATCAGTTGCCCCTTAGCGGAACCCGAGCCCATTAGGGTATTTTTATACCCTAAGTCACGCTTTGGCCTCTATTTTTGGATTCTTCACTTGCTCACTAGTTTTCCATCTAAGTTTGGGGTTGGGAGAGAGCATCATTGAAGGGGCTGATTTCTTCATTGTGGTTTACTAATGCTTAACAATGTATCTTTTGGTTTTGTGAATTATGTTTGATGCAGGGATGGCCTCCTCATCGGGCAAAAAGAATCAAGACTAGAAGATCCAAGAAGAGGAAGATACAGAGGACAACTCAGATTGATGAGGAGCTCAGATAGCATTTACGGATGAATGCTATCATATGCTTATGCTTTTGTTGGTTTAAGTTTTCTAAACTTATTTATTTTTTGTTTTAGATTAGGGTTTGATGTACTCTATTGGAAACATGGTTTGTTATGATGGTTTGCTATTAATTGTGATTGTTTGATAAGTAATGCTTGAATGATGCTTATTGATTGATTGATGTTGAGATGATGTGCACATTAAAATGCTTATACAGGTGATTTACAAGCTTTGTGAACAAATGCAGGATATCATGATTGTGATTGTGAAATTAAGCAGGATGTGTATGTCAAATGTGAATGAGCTTATATGTGAGGTTTTGAGCTCTAGAGTTTTTGGTATGATTGAATGCTATTACTTTGAAAGCATGAATGACTTTGCCCAGGTTTTCTATGATTGAATCAATTGCTTGTTTTGCATCATGTGATCAAGGCCGTTTGTTGGAACCCTTTTTTATTGGCCAAATTCATAAAGTTAGCCCACTAAAAGAGAACACTTTGTGTTCTATCCTTTGAACCCTTAGCCTTGAACATACACTGAAACCCTTGATTGAAAATATTTACCTTGAGTTAAGTAGAAGATCTTGTGTGGTATTGTTAAATGTTCAAGTTTGGGGTTGTTGGGAAAACATGAAAAAGGAAAAGCATTGAGCTAAGAACTAAAAAGTAAGAATATGCAAAGAAAAAAAAGAAAAAGAAAAGAAAAGAAAAAGAAGCAAAGCTCAATGCAAATGCAAACGCAAGTTGGGAAGAATAAGAAAAATTGTGTTGTTATGATTCTCTTAACTCAAGGATTTTGTGATCCAGAAAAACCAATTTTCTTGTTAGCCCAGCCACATTATAAGCCATTGAAAAGTCCTTGTGATGATGCATGCTTGTGAATGTTTTTTATTGTGGTAAAATGAAAGGCAAAGTTGATTCATGTGACATTGTGATAGTAGAGTGAATGAGTGATTACCTCTTATACACTTGTGTGTGAGTGAAACACTTTACCTAGTGAGGAAATATTCCATGAGCACATGAACATCCATGCTTAATTGATTGATCATTCATGAAATATAGCATTTGTTGGAATTTAAATGACTTTGTGAACACTAAAGCATGTGCACATCTTGATTGAACTCTTGGTCATAAGTTTGAGTGAAGTTGTTACTTATCTTGAAAAAGAGGATTTTTGAATGAGTGAACCATCATATGAATTGGTTGAAGATTGAGTTACATCTTGTTTGCTTAAGGACAAGCAAAGTTCTAAGTTTGGGGTTGTGATAACAGTTGAAAAACTGTTATTTTCATGCTTAAAATTGACACAAAAAGCAACCTTTACGCTTAGAAACTAGCTTGAAATCATGCTTTTATCCATATTTTCAGAAATAAGAGAGCTGGACAGGTTTATGCTTGATTTCAGTGTTTTTGTGCAGGTTTTAAGGTGAATTTAGTGAAAGAAGTGAAGAAGGAGAGAGATGGAATCAGAAAAGTCAACCAGAAACCAGAAAAGTCAACAGTCAACCAGTCAACCAGAATACAGAAAAAGTCAACCATACGAGTTTTGGGCCAGTTTTCTGCGATTTTATGATCTGTTTGCGCTTGGACCCGATTTCTATTATTTTTATGTCCTATTTAAAGACCTAGATGTCTTAGGGTTTGGTATCTTTGGCAGAAACGAAGAAAACACTCTCTTTTTCACCCCTTGGGGGTAGATTGGGAGATGGTGACAGCTCTCCTCTTCTCTCTCTCGGGTTTTTCTATCTCTTTCATTCTTTCATTATTATTCATCTAGTTTCACCATGAATATGGTGAACTAAACCTTGTATGTTTGTTGGGGAATCAATGTAATCTTTTGAAGCTCTCATATATGGAATTTGTGCTTGCATCTTAATCTAAGATTTATGCTTTCTTTCATCATTAGTTAGGGTTTTTCCTCTTTGCTTAATGCTTGCTTTGTTTAACTCATTCAATGCATGATTATTGATTTTGTCGATACGGGAACGTACGGGGAAGTCTAGATCCGGGGAATCCCTCCCAATATTATATTGGTTGTCGTTAAGCTCCTGCACTTGATGAACTAATTATTAGGAATGCTAGGAATTGTATGAACTCGTAATTAGGGAGAAGCCTTCTTGAAAGGTACTTTAGAGAGTGGCATTAACAATGATGATTTGAATGTTGAATTCCTAAAATATATGAGAGTGGATAAGATGAAATTGACACCCAACAACATATTCATATATATATTTCATTGAAAGTGCTTGTCTTTTGCTTTTGCCATTGATCAAAACCTCATGCATACATGTTTATTTTCTGTTTTGCATATTAAACTTCAATTATTTCGTTCTTAAGTCTTAGCTAATCAACAAACCACATAACTAAACTAGGCCGTGAGTCCTTTGGGAGAACGATACTTGGTCTTACCAAGTTTATTACTTGAACGATTCGGTCATACTTGCCGATTGTAAAACAAGTTTGTGACATCATATTTTGGTGATCATAAATTTGTCCATCAATGACCTAGTGATTCCTCCATACCTTGCCTGAATGATGAAATCTCTTGCCTTCCTTTATTTACCTTTGATTGTGGGAAGTATTTATTTAGGAACTTGGTCACCACTGCTTCCCACTTTGTAAAGCTTCCCTCTGGAAAAGAATTCAACCAAAGCTTAGCGTTGCCTCCTAATGAGAATGGAAACAGGCTAAGTTTGATTGCTTCGTCCGGCACCCCATTTATCTTTACTGTGTTGCAAATCTTGTTAAATGTTGTAAGGTGCTCATATGGGCTTTCGTGAGACAACCCATTAAATTGATTACTCTTCACCAATTGGATTAATGCTGGTTTCACCTCCATATTAGCTGCATTGACTCTTGGTCTTGCTATGCTATTTAAATGCTGAGGTCTAGCTATATTAGTATAATCTGCAAGAGTTCTTCTGGCATTATTATTCTCCATATTCTCCATATTTTGCAATAATCACACAAATAAACTAGTTAAACCACGAGTCCCCAGCAACGGCGCCAAAAACTTGATGACAAATTTATGAACACCGAAAAACGGCACCAAAAACTTGTTTAACAATCGGCAATTGTGACCAAATCGTATCAAGTAGTAAAACTCGGTAAGACCAAGTATCGTTCTCCCAAAGGACTCGCGGCCTAGTTAGCTATTTGATTTGTTGATTATTTAAGATTTGTTAACAATTGATTGTAGGTTTAAATGCAAAAGACACTAATTAAACATGTATGCATGAATTTGATCAATGGAAAAGAGGAATACAAACACTTTAATGAATTAGATGGATGAGTATGTTGTTGGGGTTATCAATTTCATCTTATCCACTCTCATATACTTTAGGAATTCATCATTCTTTTCATCAATTGCTAATGACACTCTCTAAATCACCTTGCAAGAAGGCCTATCCTTAATTACGAGTTCATACAATTCCTAGAATCCCTAATAATTAATTCTGAAGTGTAGAAGCTTAACGGTAACCAATCCTCATATTCCTATGTCTAGGCAATATGCTATTGGGAGAAATTCCCCGGATCTAGATTTCCCCGTACGTTCCCATATCGACAAAATCAATAATCATGGCATTGAATGAGTTAAACAAAGCAAGCTTTAAGCAAAGAGGAAAAACCCTAACTAATGATGAAAGAAAGCATGTATCTTAAAATAAGCATATATGAGAGTTTCACAAGACTACATTGATTCCCCAACAACAATACAAGGTTTAGTTTACCATATTCATGGTGAAACTAGATGAACAATAATGAAAGAATGAAAGATAGAACCCTAGAAAGATGAGGAGGTAGCCTGAGCATCCAAGATCTTCCTTCAAGGGGTGGAAAAGTGAGTATTTGCTTCGTCTCAGCCAAAGATACAAACCCTAGGACGTCCTAAAGCTTATATACTATTCTAAAATATACAGAAAATTAGGCCCAAGCCCAAAATAGTGTCGCTCAGCGGTAAACTACCGCTCAGCAGTAAGTGCGTGAAGTTGATTCTTCCCCTTAGCGTCATTTTCACCCCTCAGCGGAGCCAACGTGGGTTTCTGAGTGCCGCTCAGCGTAAACTGCCGCTGAGCGGTAGTTGTGACTTCTCCTTTTGCACTTTTTTATGTCTTTTCTGATTCCCTCTCTATCCTTCTTCACTTCTTTCACCAAATTCACCTTAAAACAGGCATAAAACACTGAAATCAAGCATAAACTTGTCCAGCTCTCTTATTTCACAAAATATGAACAAAAGTATGATTCCAAGCTAGTTTCTAAGTGTTAAAGGTTGCTTTTAGTATCAATTTTAAGCATGAAAATAACAGTTTTTCAGCTGTTATCACAACTGCAATCTTTATCTATTCCCTTGGAGCCGTGGGTTGACCTATCCTTGGATTTCATGACAGGTTTACCTCTCTTTCAAGGTAATACAATCATTTTAGTGGTGGTTGATCGCTTTTCCAAGGATACTCACTTCGGATTGTTACCCACTCAGTTCATGTCATTCAAGGTTGCACAACTCTTCTTAGACATGGTTTGTAAACAACATGGTTTTCCCCACAGTTTGGTTTCAGATCGCGATCTAATTTTCATTAGCAAATTCCGGAGAGAACTATTCTTGTTGTGCATCATTAAACTTCGGATGAGCACTTCCTTTCACCCGGAAACCGACGGACAGACGAAAGTTCTCAATAGGTCTTTAGAGCGGTACCTACGCTCCATGGTGCACAATAAACCAACTGATTGGGAAAAGTACTTGGGCGTCACAGAGTGGTGTTATAATACCACTGTTCATTCCGCTACTAGGATTTGTCCCTTTCAGATCACATATGGGAAGGAGCCTCCCTCCATTCTAAATTACTTGGCAGGTACTTCATCTGTTGAAGCAGTTGATTCTTTATTGACAACTCGCCAAGAAATGCTAGTTGCTCTTCGAAAGAAGCTTCAAAAGGTACAGGACTAGATGAAGACAATTGAAGATAGAAAGCGTCGTTTAGTGGAATACCAGGTTGATGATTGGGTGTATGTTCGCTTGCAACCCTATCGGCAAAATTCTGTGAGGGGTGTTGCTTATCAAAAACTAGGTAAGCGCTTCTATGGCCCTTTTCGCATTCTGGAGCGAATTGGACCTGTCGCATATCGACTAGAGCTGCCTTCATCTTCCAAAATTCATCTGATTTTTCATTGCTCTGTGCTCAAGGTTGATCATGGTCCCTTCCCTACTTAACAGGGTGAGTTGTCTGCAACCACGCAGGGTAATATTCCTATGATCACCCCTATGGTTATATTGGATTCCAAATAGGATAATTCCACATCCCCTCCTAATCAATTAGTTTTAGTGCAATGGTTGGGGTTGACTCCAGAGGACACCACTTGGGAAGATTGGAATGAGCTGCGCACAACCTATCACCTTGAGGACAAGGTGATTTTCCCAAGAAGCAATAATAATAGTATTTTAGGCCCAAATGAAGAATCCAGCATTCCCAACCAGGTTATTCCCAAACGATGATGACACAATTAACAGACATGAGTAATTCAAATGTTACATGAGTTTGGTCCGTTGGAGATTGTTGCATGGTTGAAGATTGGAGACACGGATATAGCTTGCCATATCTTCTTTCTTGGTTGTGGTAAGTGGTTATAGTAAATGAATTAAATTATTTTAGTTAGGTTGAATAGTCATTTGTGTTTGTTTTCCAGCAGTTTATGCGTCATTGAAATTATAAATTTTTTACTTCTCCTTTTCCTAACTAAAAGGTAACCATGAATATGAGAGCTTCATGTTTTATTTATTTGGTTTATTTGTTATTCATGACCTATAAACATCTAAGGGTGGAATTGTTACAACATACAAAAAATGGAGACAAAATTGTTATTAATGAACTACTTATTAATTAGATTTACTCGAATCATAAAAAACATACTGTGCGTTATTTTATTTATTGAGTCTTAAAGTTTTTAATAACTTTTAATAATGTATTTCTTATACTTTAAAAAATTGAAATCTAAGACTATTCCTGCAAAAATATTATTTTTTATTTCAGAAAATCTCATTGTTAACATAGAATACTCGTTCCCATTATTTGATACATATAAGATGGCGTAAAACGAAGTTATAGTTCTCTCACTTTCTGCTTTTAATTAATGTTGAGAAGAATAGAAAAGACAGAGAAAAAGATGTAAGGAAGAACATATGAGAGAGAAAAAAAATGTAGCCATGTCAGTGCGGAGTTAACGCTGTTGCTACCAACTTCACGGATAAGACTTTATTCATACAATTTTTACAACTTTGGAACTCAATGTATGCACTTTTAAAACCGGGAACTAAACTTAGAAAAACAACTTAACATAGGGACCAAGTAAGCTATTAAGCCTAAAATATTCAAGTCTCACTATTTTTAACTCACTACTACTTCTAAAATATCATTTTCTAAGTCTTCACATCTATAATAATTTAGATTAAATTAAATATTAAAAAAATCTTATTAAAACTAAAATTATACTCAACACATATATTTATTTTCAACAACATAAGTATATTTAGAGTAAAATGATAACACCATTTTATCTTCTAAAATACACTATTATCACTCTAGATCAACTAAAATCCAATGAAAAAAAGATACTTACAATAATCATTTAGTCAATTTTCTTTTTTGCAAGGAAAATTTATTAGGTTGTTAGACGATAAATTATAAATACACTGATATTAAAATAAAATAAAATACAAAAGTCGTTCTTTTTATTCACAACTATTATTACTCTACTTATTATTAATTTAAGGTAAATCTCTTTCGTAGTCTCTATATGCGTGGATTTTTCTCAAGTAGGTATCGGTTTCCCCACTTTAGTCCTTAAAAGTGAAAAATTGACTCAATTGGGTCCTTGTCGTTAAATTGACTTAATGAGGTCAAGTTTTTTATGACATGGAACGTTGACGTGGACAGTTTTTTAAACGTGACATTCACAAAGCTTTATATGTGGAATTTGATAACATTTAATATTTTAAAAATAGGGATTTCTGAAATGGAGACTGCGGGAGTGGTTTAACCTGCTTTTAATTATAACGGATTAGGATTAATACTTTCCTTTTTAATTACTTTTACTTATAAATCCTAGGTAATTTTAAAATTCCAATCGATTCAATTGAAGTGAACCCTAAATTAGTTTTCTAATACACTATTCACGCAACTCAGATTTTATTTTCCCCCAAATCTTTGATGGTTACGAGATGAAAATTTTGGGGTTCCGAGTTACGATTTAGGGTTTCCTTTTGCCTATGCTATTCACCATTGAGATTCTTGATGGTTACGAAATGAAAATTTTGGGGTTTATGGTTTCTAGAATTGCGAATTGGGAATTTAGGTTTTTTTGTTATCTTAAAATTGAGATTTTTGGTTTGGGAATTCTTTTTAGGAGCTCTGTTCTTGTTTCTCAAATTATGTTTGAGGGTTCAAATTCTGGTTTGGGAAATCTTGTTTCTTGATCTGGTTGCGTTTTCGTTTGGTATTTAGGATTGTTTGTGGTGGTTTCCACCTTTAAAGTGGCCTGCAATGGCGGATACTGATTCAGACTCGTTTTAGACTTGATGGTAGTGGCTTTGGGCTCCTTGCTTAGCTATGGAGAGGAGTCACGCTGGCCCAACGATATCACGGTTGGTTCAGATTGAATTTAGTTGGGCTTACATGTCTAGAGTTTGGTTTTTGTTTGAACTTTGTTGCAGAGGGAAAAATATTATTAAAAATAAGATAAATAGAATTTAAAAATAATATTTTAAGTGCAAATCAAATAATGATAATACAAGAAAATGTTAAATGTTGTCAAATTCCACGTATAAAGCTATGTGAATGTCACGTTTAAAAACTGCCCACATTAACGTCTCATGTCATAAAAAAACTTAATCTTATTAAGCCAATTTAACGGGACCTAATTAAGTCAATTTTTCATTTTCAAGAACTATAAAGTGAGAAAACCGATAATAAAGATTTAACTAGGAAAAAAACACATAATTAAATACTGCAGAAGTGATTTAACCTAACTTAATGTCGAGAGTCTTTTTTAAAGTTGGATCCTACCACAAAAAAAGTTCACAAACTGAAAACAAGAAGCAAAATATTTAACCTCTTCATACTTTACTTTCTGCACCCCATAACTTCTTTACATACCCCAATACTTTTAAAATGATAATTTTATGTTTTAAAAAAGTGACTTTACATGTTCCGAAAATATTTCGGAACAAGTGTTCCAAAATTTTCATTATAAGATTTCCCAAATGAAGTCTGAAATAGGATTTCCAAAATGCATGAGAAACATTTCAGAGAAAAATTTCTGCAATAGAATTTCTAGAACAATCTTTCTAATATATATATATATATATATATATATATATATATTTTTTTTTTTTCAAAATAATTTTTTCAGAACACTGTATATAAAATGCATTCCGAAGAGCTTTGAAGAACACATAAAATACGTTTCAATTAGATAGTTTTTTTTTTCTATTAGTGTGAGATACAATTAGTAATTGTAGGGTGCAGGAAGCAATAGTCACAACTTTTTTACTTGTCCAATTAGGTTTCATCTTTTGCTAATAGCACAGTAAATTCAATATATATTTACTTAATCATTCATTCCCCACTTGGATTGAAGCTAAAATATTTTTTTTTTATATTGAACTAGTCTCAAACTCACGTTATAATAAGATATCAAAGTATTAACTGGAATTACAAAAACAAAATGGAATGATTACTTGTATGTGATACAATATGAGGAAAATCTAAATTTTTTATTAATCCATATTAGCAATGCAAAGACAAAATGATAAGTCTATAATTATGGATTTCGAGTCAGTTTGAATGAAAGTACTACTTATAAAAGAAGTAAAATAAACAAATATTTTTAATATGTGGAAATTTAGTTAGTTTTAGAAAAATTAGATGAGAAAGACTTTTAGAAAAGTTAAAATGTATAAATTAATTTTAGTTCAGAGAAGTATAAGTTATTTTTACTTACTTTTCTACCTATAAAGTCTTGTTAAAAGTTTATATAAATTGTTGGGCCATTTTCTTCCTCCACACTTATTATTATTAAGTTATGTATATTAATAGAAAGAGACTAAAATAGCATTCTTCATTACATCATATCACCATTGTTATAATCGCTATCATCATCACCACTTTATTTAATTGCAGATGAAGAAGAGGAAATAACTCCTTCCAAAAAAAAAAAAAATTCAATCTAGAAAGAATATTTTGAAAGACTCATCCAGAATGTTTTATACCTATATTTCCGAAAACATGCCTGAAATTCTATAATGAAAATTTTGTTCCGAAAATTCTTTCAGAAGTCACTTTTAGAAAGGGTAAAATAGTTATTTTAAAAAGTGTGGAGTGTAGTTAGAAAATTGTTGGTAATAAACAATTGTTGGATATAAATAATCTAGCCCATTTGATATTGGACCACCAAATTACTAAATAAATTTCAACGAAACTGAAAAGGGTGTTGCTCCCTCCACCTCCATAGCTTTCTCCCTCCACCTCCCCAATTATCTTTAATTCCAATTATATCCTTAAAGTTAAAATTTTTTATTTTTATTATTTTATTATTTTAATATTTTAATATTTAAATATAAACTAATATAAATATACATTATTAAAATACATTAAAAAGATATTCAAAAATAATAAATCAAAATATTAAAATATCTAATAAAATAATAACAGAAACATAAAATTAAAACAAAGCTTAAACGGATGACATCCTTCAACGGATGTCAACATCCGTTTAAGGCGAAACGGATGTCGACATCCGTTTTGCCTTAAACGGATGTTGACATCCGTTGAAGGATGTCATCCGTTTAGGCTTCGTTTTCATTTTACGTTTTAGGGTTAAAGGATTATTGGAAAGATTATTGGAAGGATTATTGGAAGGGTTTAGGGTTTAGAGTTTAGGGTTTAGGATTATTGGAAGGATTATGACTACGTACCTGGAGAGGAACCACGACAAGCACATTACACCACAAACGCATTGCACCACGTACTGCACCGAAAGCAAGAGGAAGATTGCTTGATAATTCTTTTCACGATCACTAAGCTTTGCAGAAAAATATTTACTCATACAAGGAACTACGTAGGTTATCAGTGAAATATGTTATAAATGAGTAAAATTAAAAAACAATAATTCTAAAAATAAAATTTTACTGAGGGGCAAAATAGTAAAGGGGAGGTGGAGGGAGAAAGCTGTGGTGGTGGAGGGAGCAACACCCAACTGAAAAAACAAGACATGCTAGGTTAGACTGAAGTTACTTTGGGATGATATCTAAGCAATTAGACTTAGACTTTGAAGACAAAACTCTAAAAATGAATTTGGATGATATAAAAACACGATTAGTTACTTAATAAAGATATTTAATGATGAGGAGATGTTCTTACAAGTTTTAGTTTTGAATTCTTCAAAATTGAAGTTGTGTTCATTATGTAACAATTTTAAAAGACGGGAAACACATCCAATATAGGTCTAATAAAGTGTGCAAAACAAGTTTTAAAAATTTTCTCACCCATATTAACATTCAGATGAAACAATTGAAAACAAAATTATTACCTCTTCTCCCATGCACCTGAAACAATAATCAAGGTTTTATCCTTCATTCTTTCATTATTGTTCATCTAGGTTCACCATGAATATGGTGAACTAAACCTTGTATGTTTGTTGGGGAATCAATGTAATCTTTTGAAGCTCTCATATATGGAATTTGTGCTTGCATCTTAATCTAAGATTTATGCTTTCTTTCATCATTAGTTAGGGTTTTTCCTCTTTGCTTAATGCTTGCTTTGTTTAACTCATTCAATGCATGATTATTGATTTTGTCGATACGGGAACGTACGGGGAAGTCTAGATCCGGGGAATTTCTCCCAATAGTATATTGGTTGCCTTAAGCTCCTGTGCTAAAAAAAACTACTTATTAGGAATGCTAGGAATTGTATGAACTCGTAATTAGGGAGAAGCCTTCTTGAAAGGTAATTTAGAGAGTGGCATTAACAATGATGACTTGAATGTTGAATTCCTAAAATATATGAGAGTGGATAAGATGAAATTGACCCCCAACAACATATTCATCAATATATTTCATTGAAAGTGCTTGTCTTTTGTTTTAGCCATTGATCAACCTCATGCATACATGTTTATTTTCGTCTTTTGCATATTAAACTCCACTTATTTTGTTCTTAAGTCTTAGCTAATCAACAAATCACATAACTAAACTAGGCTGTGAGTCCTTTGGGAGAACGATACTTGGTCTTACCGAGTTTATTACTTGAAACGATTCGGTCATACTTGCCGATTGTTAAACAAGTTTGTGACATCATATTTTGGTGATCATAAATTTGTTCATCAAGTTTTTGGCGCCGTTGCCGGGGACTCGTGGTTTAACTAGTTAATTTGTGTGATTATTGATTATCTTTGACTTTAATTTTGAATTTCTGTTTTTATTTTTCTATTTTTATTTTTTCTGTTTTTATTTTATTTTATTTTATTTTATTTTATTTTATTTTATTTTATTAGATTTTATTTTATTTTATTTTATTTTATTTGATTAGATTTTATTTTATTTTATTTTATTTTGTTTTGTTTTCTGTTTTTATTTTTTTTCGTTTTCTGTTTTTATTTTTTTTTCTATTTTCTGTTTTCATTTTTCTATTGTATGTTTTTATCTTCTATCTTGCTATCTTTTATCTTCTTATCATTTATCCTTTGTATCTTCTCTATCTTTTTGTGCTAACAAATATTTTCTAGAGTTTTGTGCCTAATGCTTGCAGGATGCAATTCGGTCAAGAATTTGACTATATGGGCACTCAATTCTTCCAAGGTCAACAAAGAAAGCAAGAGATCTCATCTTTCAGGCAAGGCATGGAGGAATCACTAGGTCATGCATGGGACAGATATAAAAGCCTATTAAGAAAGACTCTCACGCATGGATTTGACGAAGTGGAAGTAGTCCTAATCTTCCTTGGAGGTCTTGGTTCACAAACCAAGATGATGCTTGACGCCTCAGCTGGAGGAAATATCAAATGGAAAACTTTAGAGGAAGCTACAAAAATCATTGAAAATATGGCTACAAGTGATAATGAACTAAACAGTGAAAGAGGAGCTCCTATTCAACAAAAAGGAGTTCTACAGTTACAAACCAATGATGCCTTGCTTGCACAGAACAAGATACTAACTCAACAATTGGAGAATCTCACAAAGATACTTACACAACTGCCAAACGAGTTAAAGACTGTTGCACAGGTTTAATTAACCACAGATGTGTGAATTATGTGGTGGTGACCATATAAATGGTCAATGCGCCTTTCCAGTGGAAGCGTTAGAGGATGTTAACTTCATGGCCAATCAATTTCCATACTGTCAGGGGAACTTCAATCAAGGGTGGAAACCACACCCAAGTATTGGTCAAGGACAAAGTGGGCAAGCTGGACAATCAGGGCCATTTCACAAACAACAACAGCAACAACCAACCTTATGGCAACAAATGTCTACACTTAATGAAAGATCAACAAGGTTGGAAGAAACTCTTCAGCAATTCATACAGAAAACTGAATCTTCTCAAAAGAGCACTGAAGCCGCTATTAAGAACTTGGAGATTCAAATGGGTCAGATTACCAAGCAATTGGAAGAAAGGCCTGACAAAAATTTTGGGGCTAATACTGAGGTTAACCCTAGGGAAGAGTGTGAAGTGCTAGTGAGTGTAAATGTTGAAAAAGTTGAGTTGGAAAAAGAAGAGAGAGAAAAGAGAAAAGAGAGAGAAGAGAAAGAAGAAGAGAAAATTTGTGTGAAGATTGAGAAAGTGAGTAGAAAAAGAAAAGAAAAAAAGAAAGTGAGAGAAAAGAAAAAGAGGACGAGAGAAAAAAAGAAAGAATCATATGAAAAACCTCTTCCTCATCCAAAGAAGTATCATAGGAAGGAAAAGAAATTTAAGTGCCTCATGGAAATCTTCAAGAAATTGGAGATTAAAGTTCCTATGATTAAGACATTGCAACAGGTTCCTGGTTTGATCAAATTTCTGAAGAAGTTCAGTAGAAAGAAGAAAAAGAAGATGGAACATGAGCTTTATTGGGTCAAGCTAGTGACGTTAAAAGAGCTCTTGCTGGGAGGCAACCCAGTGATTTAAGAACTTTTAATTTTTGGTTTGGTGATGTAATTTTGAACTTTTGGGTATTTTTGTTTTTGTTATAAGTTTGTTACAGGGTTTACATCTACTGATGGATGTTAGGCGGAAGAGTATCTACTGAAGGATACTATGTTTGTATACACCTACTGATGGGTGTTGGTAAGAAAGATTTGCATCTACTAAAGGGTGCTGGAGGATTTTGGGTCAGGCTCGTGACGTTAAACAAGCGCTACCTGGGAGGCAACCCAGTTGATTGATTTTATCTGTATTGTTTGTTTTGATTCTGCTTTAGTTGCATGATAGGGATTGAATGTTTGAGTGATTTGAGAAATTAATTGCAGGGAGCAAGTGAGAGGCATGAGTAGAAGGCACCTAGGGTAAGCTAGGAAGAAGAAAAGCACAACACGAAAGTGCCGCTGAGCGGTGGTATCGTAAAAGGGGCTTAGGTTGCCCCTTAGTGGAACCCGAGCCCATTAGGGTATTTTTATACCCTAAGTCACGCTTTGGCCTCTATTTTTAGATTCTTCTCTGCACACACACTCCTAAACATTTTTCCAAAGGTTCTGTACATTTTTCCTTTCATTCCTCTTTAGAAAATCTCCCTTCCACTTACTTTCTCACTAGTTTTCCATCTAAGTTTGGGGTTGGGAGAGAGCATCATTGATGGGGCTGAGTTTTTCAAAGCACTAGAGTAGGATTTGTTTTATCAATCACTTATGTTTTTAGAATAGGATTTGATGTACTCAATTGGAAATTTTGTTTGTTATGATGGCTTGCTTATGATTGTTGTTTGATAAGTAATGCCTGATGATGCTTTGATATTGATTGATGTTGAGAATGTGCATATTATATGCTTATACAGGTGGTTCACAAGCATTGTGAACAAATGCAAGATGTTGTGATTGTGATTATGATTCTAAGCAGGATGTTATATGTGGAATGTGAATGAGCTTATATGTGAGGTTTTGAGCTCCAGAGTTGTTATTGTTGAATACTATTATTGCGAAAGCATGAATGACTTTGCCCAGGTTTTCTATGATTGAATTACTTGCTTGTTTGCATCATATGATCAAGGCCATTTGTTGATAACCCTTCTATTAGCCAAATTCATAAATTGAGCCCACTAAAAGAGAACACTATGTGTTATATCCTTTGAACCTCTAGCCTTGAACATGATTTGAAAACCCTTGTTGAAAAGCTTTACCTTGAGTTAAGTAGAAAATATTTTGTGGTATTGACAAATGTTCAAGTTTGGGGTTGTTGGAAAATAGAAAGGGAAATTGAAAGCATTGAGCTAAGAGCTAATAATTAAGTATGTGAAAAGAAAAAGAAAAAGAGAAAGAAAAGAAAAGAAAAAGCAAAGCTCAATGCAAAAGAAAGTTGGGAATAAATAAGAATGATTGTGTTTATATGTTTCTCTTAACTCAAGGGTTTTGTGATCTAAAAAAACCAATTTTCTTGTTAGCCCAGCCACGTTATAAGCCATAGAAAAGTCCTTGTGATGATGCTTGCTGGTAAGTGTTTTTGATTGTGGTTAAATGAAAGGCAAAGTTGATTCATGTGATATTGTAATAGTAGAGTGAATGAGTGAATATCTCCTATACACTTGTTGATTTGAGTGAAACACTTTATCTAGTGAGGATAGATTCCATGAACACATAAGAACATCTTTGCTTAGTTAATTGATCATTCATGAAAATAGCATTTGTTGGATAGTATGTGTTTGAGTGATCACTAAAAGCATGTGCACATCTTGATTGAAGTCTTGATGATGAGCTAAATTGAGTATTTACTTGTCTTGAAAGAAGGATTTTTGAATGTGGTGAACCATTATATGGATTGATGGAAGATTGAGTTACATCTTGTTTGCTTGAGGACAAGCAAAGTTTTAAGTTTGGGGTTGTGATAACAGTTGAAAAACCGTTATTTTTATGCTTAAATTTGATACCAAAAGCAACCTTTAAGACTTAGAAACTAGCTTGAACTCATATTTTTGCTTTAGTTTTGAGAATAAGAGAGTTGAAAGTGAATTTAATGGTTTTGTGCAAGATTCCCTTGATTTTGTAGGCTAATTGAATGATTTGAAAGAAGAGTTGAAATACCGAATGATTGGAGTGCTGAAAAGTCAACCAGAAACCAGAAAAGTCAACCAGTCAACCAGAATGCTGAAAAACCAACCAGAACGCAGAAAAAGTCTGAACCGAGTGGCGCTGAGCGGAAAAATACCGCTGACCGACACTTTTCGGGTGCTGAAATCATCGTTGAGGGGCAAAACAGCAGCTGGGGGCAAAATGGATCATGCGCTAGTACCGCTCAGCGGTAAAATACCGCTGAGCACCATTCTAAGTGGGCTTGGACCGTTTTCTTTTGTTTTTATGGGCTTGGACTTGTTTTATGTTATTTTTATGCCCTATTTAAGGACTTGCACGTCCTAGGGTTTGTATCTTTGGTAGAAACGAAGCAAACACTCTCTCTTCCACCCTTTTGAAGGAGGATCTTGGATGCTCAGGCTACCTCTTCACCTTTCTAGGGTTTTATCCTTCATTCTTTCATTATTGTTCATCTAGGTTCACCATGAATATGGTGAACTAAACCTTGTATGTTTGTTGGGGAATCAATGTAATCTTTTGAAGCTCTCATATATGGAATTTGTGCTTGCATCTTAATCTAAGATTTATGCTTTCTTTCATCATTAGTTAGGGTTTTTCCTCTTTGCTTAATGCTTGCTTTGTTTAACTCATTCAATGCATGATTATTGATTTTGTCGATACGAGAACGTACGGGGAAGTCTAGATCCGGGGAATTTCTCCCAATAGTATATTGGTTGCCTTAAGCTCCTGTGCTAAAAAAACTAATTATTAGGAATGTTAGGAATTGTATGAACTCGTAATTAGGGAGAAGCCTTCTTGAAAGGTAATTTAGAGAGTGGCATTAACAATGATGACTTGAATGTTGAATTCCTAAAATATATGAGAGTGGATAAGATGAAATTGACCCCCAACAACATATTCATCAATATATTTCATTGAAAGTGCTTGTCTTTTGTTTTAGCCATTGATCAACCTCATGCATACATGTTTATTTTCGTCTTTTGCATATTAAACTCCACTTGTTTTGTTCTTAAGTCTTAGCTAATCAACAAATCACATAACTAAACTAGGCCGTGAGTCCTTTGGGAGAACGATACTTGGTCTTACCGAGTTTATTACTTGAAACGATTCGGTCATACTTGCCAATTGTTAAACAAGTTTGTGACATCATATTTTGGTGATCATAAATTTGTCCATCAGCTACAAAGGTGGAAGTGGTGTGGAAGCTATGGATATGGTGGTGAACCTCACGGTTTTGGAGGTGGTACTCACGGTTTTGGTGAGTATTTGTGGTTGAATGGAGGTGTTTGATGAATCTCTTAAGAGGTTGGGTCAACTTTAGAAAAGGGTGGCTAGAGGGACCTCATGGGATGTTCTAGCCTTGACTTAAGACAAGATATGGATGCACAATGGTTTTGGTAGCATAACATTATGATTTATCAAGTGATTTTATAAAGGGAGAGACACATCTATTTATAAAGGAAGGTGTATCCAAAGTAGACCAAAATCCTAAGAACTTTCCACGTTTAGAGTGTCATGTAGTAATCCATTTTAGAAAAAGTTTCTCTACTTAAAGAATAACACATGGTCACTACCTCTGTAAGAAAACTCTTCACTAAGAACTTGTCACATGGCCACCATGTCTCACAGTGGGACATTCTCCACCAAGATATGGTTACAATCCCTACACTACTTGCCCTTAATACAAGACCTTAAAGATATCGTATACTATTAGATCCTTAATACAGGGTCTATAAATACTTCATGATTGCCTAGAGAAAGAGCTTTGTTTCACCTTCCATAGATAACTCTAGCTCTTCTTGAATGTACTTCGGTCATGGCTAGGGTGTATGCCATCAACTCGAGTATACTCGAATCAACATTCAACTCTAACCAACTAGGCTCGACTTTCGGCACATGCCGACTTGACTTTGCTTTTTGACTTGGGTTGATTTAACTCGACTTTCAACCCTAATCATCCCGGTTCAAGCTTCAACACAGGCTAACTCGGCTCGACTTTCGACTTATCCTTCGGCTCAAGTTGACTCGGCTCGACCTTCGGTCTCAATTGACTCGACTTGACTTTGGATCTGACCCGACTCGGCATGACTTCAGCCCTAGCTGACTCATCTCGACCTTTAGTCCGACCAACTTGGCTCGATCTTCGATTTATGCCAAATTAGCTTGACCTTTAGCCTGATCAACCCATCTCAACTTTTGGTCCAAATAGACCGACTTGACATTCGACTCTAGTCAATTCATCTCAAACTTCAATCCGTATCGAATCAATTTGACTTTGGAAATGGAACGACTTAATTGGATTTTTAGTTTGAACTGACTTGATTTTCTCTTTAGCCCAAGTTTATTTGTCTAAGTCTTCGGTCTAAACTAACTCAACTCAATTTCCATAAATAAAGTGAAAATGAATGAAATTTGAACTTTTTTTATATATTTTAGAGTTTTTAAAATTATTCTATTTTATTCATTTGAAATACCATTCAAAATATTTTAAATTTGAATTTTTATTTTAATTACTTTATTTATTTAAACAAGTGATTCTAATTTGAAAAAAATTTAATTTTTCAAATAAATTAATTATGTTTCTAAATTATATCATCCAAACACAATATTTTATACTTTTTGTCTGACACATAGTTAATTGTCGTGGTACCACTTACTTAGCGATGACATGATTAATTTGATAACTAGAATGGATTAATGCTTCTTAAAGAAATTATAAGCTTAATTAAACAATCTTAAAAATAAAATAAAATTGAAATATTAAATAATTAGAATAAAAAATTACAAATTATTATTGATAGAAGGGTTAAATATGTTTTTAGTCCCTAAACTATTGGTCGTTTCTGGTTTTCGTCCCTCTTTCAAAGTAAGGTACAATTTGGTCCTCATTCTTTTCGAAACGTTCGTTTTAGTCCTCGGAATTTTGGTTTTAGTCCTCATTTGTTGCTAAATGAGGACCAAATTTTTAAACAGTGTTTAGTTTTCGAGGACCAAAACGAACGTTTCGAAAAGAATGAGGACCAAATTATACCTTACTTTGAAACAAGGATGAAAACCAGAAACGGCCAATAGTTTAAGGACTAAAAACATATTTAACCCTTGATAGAATACACATCAATCTATCTTTAACGAAAAATCTTGGGCATAAGGATCTTATTCCAGCTACTAACTATTTGAATATAAATGAAAAAAATGCATCATTTTAAGTAAAGTGAAGTAATGGAAGAATTAAATTATAGAAATTAATTAACAAATCAAATGATTAAATTTGAAAAAAAAATGATTAAGGAAAGATTTAAAATCATTCACTAAGTATAATTAAGTCTAAACAGTAAGATTTTATTCTAGATAAGATAATTACCTTTTATACAGGTGACACATACAAATAATCATAATAATGTGTTTGTTATGGCTATATGACAATAAACATTTTGTCGATAATGACTATTTTGTGCAACAATACTTTATTGTATTGCATAAATTAATTACTGATATGATTTTTTGATAAAACCAAAAAAAAAAAGTAAATGCCGGCCACTTTGTATCTTTCAATGCAACAATACTATACTATGAGAATTGAAAAGAAAGAACAAAATTAATAAAAAAATACCAAGAAAATGATAAAATGGCAGGTATAATGTTGAGTATTATATATTGTTTTCTACGTCCACCCTGAATTAAATGTTTCCTAGCTTATAAAATAATAATGATGATAAAAACAATTAACTTGAGAAAAAGATCTGAGCACCTAAGAAATGAAAAACTGATGATTAAGAAACAGCATGAGTTGATGAAGTCTGAAGCAGCTGAAGCTTTTCTAAACTACATTTATGTTGAATTCTTAAAGAGAACATCTCAGTACTCATTGAAATGGATTGCACCAACTTTCCACACAATGAAAGTTGTTGCAAACATGATTGAGCTGATTAAAACAAAAGAGAATACAATGAGAAAGAGATCAGAACCCCCAGGAAACTGAAAAGTGAAGCATCACTAGTACAGTAAAGAGAAACGACAGCGGTTATTTTCGCTGATAGGCACCGGTTCCTGAACCGAGGCATATTCGGGCGAGGTAAAAAGCAGTGGACTTTATGCCTCGGTTTTGAAACGGGACATATAATAATACGATTAGGCCTCGGTTCTGACAACCGAAATCGTTTCTCTTCCTGTACTGCCTCGGTTGGAGCCTGAACCGAGGCAGTAGGGTCCATTTTTTATTTTTTTTTTCTTCTTCTTTAGCCACTCGTATCATTTTGGTGCCTCTCTTTGCTCACTCAAGCTTCTCTCTTTGCTCACTCAAGCTTCTTGACAAAAATCATTTTGGTGCCCCATGGTGCAGATTTGTTTTACATTACACAAAATCTTTTGGTTTTGGCATTTGAAAAAAGGTTCACGGAAGTTCCAAACCCCATGGGAGACACACTCAGAGGACCCATCTTCACCTTCCCACTCACACCGTACCACACCACGCATGCCGCAAAAGGAAAATTCATTCCAGGGGCCAACATTGCAAACTGAGAGTGCCATTGATGAAGGATGAGTGAAAATATGAAACACTGATAGAAGAATCAGACAGACACTTGCTCAAGCTTCTTGACAAAAATCATTTTGGTGCCTCAAGCTTCTCAGATTCAATTCAACAAATCAATTTAACAGTCAAATTCAATTTAACAAAGGAACCAAACAAATCAAAACAAAATCAAATCTGGACAAAAAAGCTTCTGGATCCGCACAAGCTGGACAAAAAGAAATGAAATCTGGATCCGCATCCGCCTCCGCCATCACCGCTGCCTCTGTCGCTTCTCCTCCTCCTCCGCCACATCCTCTGCATTCGCCTCCGCGCCCTCCGCATTCGCCCCCGCGCCCTCCGCATCTGCCTCCGCCACAAGGCCCTCATCCTCGCGCCATTCTTCTCCGATATTCTCCTCCAGCCGCCGCATCTCATCGGAGATTGTCCACTCCTCTGTCGCGCGCTGCTCTTCCTCCGCCGCCGCCGACTGCGCGATGCCTCTCCTTCCTCTTCATCGGGTGCTCTTTACGGAAACGGTGGCAGATCTGGGGCTGGCAGTGGCGTGGTGTGGTTTAGTTGTGGGAGGTTCGTGGGGGTAAGGAAGAAGCGGCAATGGAATGGAGGGAGAGAAGAATCCAAGAGCGAGAGGAGGCGAGAGCCTGGGGAGGGAGGCGAGAGCGAGGGGAGGCGAGAGCGAGGGGAGGGGAGGCGAGGCGAGAGCCAGGGGAGGGAGGGAGGGAGGGAGAGCCAGGGGAGGCGAGAGTGCGGAGGGAGATTAGGTTAAGTTGGGGAAAATTTTGGGGAAAAAAAGAGAGGCTTATATGCCTCGGGTCTGAGCAGTAGAGGCTTATGCCTCGGTCCTTCCCACAAACCGGTGTCGTATAGTTCTTTCACCTCGGGTTCCTCTTAACCGCGTCAGAAACTGCGTCAGACACTAATATTTAGGCACCGGTTGTCTTTACAACCGAAGTAATATCTCTTTTTGACACCGGTCTCGTCTGAACCGAGGCCTATAATGTCTCATTAATTAGCAAACTGCCACCGTGTCTGAATAGACAGCGGTTTTGTATAAAAAGAGGTCTATTGTGCGAGTTTAAAAGTATATTTTGTACTAGTGCATGTTGATAAGCCTCATTTGCTATCATCAAACAGATTAGTTGGGGCCTCTGGAAGTCCAGATTTTCTCTTCCCTTTGTCACTTTGCTTTGAAACTTCCAACACTCTGCTGCTCATGTTCTCTTTATTTCTGTATGGCTGTGGTGCATTACTATCGTGTTAAACAAATAGTAGGTAGTTTAATCAAACCAAAAGATAATCTTCATCATAGATGGCAATATCAAAAAGGACACTACAAGATCTAACCTTCACTCGATCAGCATCAGACACAGGTCGAGCATAAACATCTCTATTCAGCAATTGGGTAACAAAATCTATAACTGGCAGTGGCTCAATAAAAGCAGTGGAGGACATATCTGCATATCCAAAGGAACTATTTAGATTATAAAATTTATTTGATATAACGGGTTTAATAAAAATGAATAAAGGATTAAAGAAAGATGGATCCAAATTTTGGTGTTACTTACCAATATTCAGTGACAACCCCATCTGAGTTGGACGAATACTCTGGTAGAAACCACGCCAGCTCTCCAATCCCTCACCTAAAGGTTGTCTTCTTCCAAGATCGGGTGAATAAAATGATCTTCCTATAGCGATTAACGAGCTTCTTCCACTTGCATTTGTACTGTTCGGGGCTCCTCCTGAACCCTCTCTCCCTCATCTTCGAACTCACCACTTCCCAGAGCGTCTTGTTCCGCTTGGACGCAGTGAAGTCCCTCTCCATCTCCGCCCGTATCGCTATGAACTCCCGCGTCTCCTGCTGACTCCACTGCGGCTGCGCGGGTCCCCTCTCCTCCCTCACCGCCGCTGACACCTCCCAGGATATCACCAACGACGTTGCGGGGTTCATCAGCGACGGCGTCACCATGCCAAGCCGCGCCGCCAACGCGTCCTCCCCTCCGCCACCAAACATTGACCTCTTCACCACCCCAATGTGGTTTCAATGTGAATTCGTGGGCTTTTGCACCAAAGTAGGCAAATATGCCTTCTTTATTACCAAAATAGGCAAAATTTGACCGAAAGTGAAGTCGTGGGGGGCCAAAACGACTTCAAAAGAAGAAGTCGTGCCCCCCCTGCACGACTTCACACTGTTCATAGGTACAGTGTTGAAGTCGTGCATCCCAAAAACGACTTCTGGATCCTGTAATCGATTACATTGATTTGGTAATCGATTACAGAGTGTTGAAACTTTCTGAAAGAATCGCGCGCCCGGGCGCGGACGATCTGTATGTGGACGAGCGTTCACTGAAAATGGACGAGCGTCCACTTCTCCTGCCGAGCGTCCAGTGAGCGCATCTCGACGAGCGTCCTCTTAGCTAGATGGACGAACGTCCTCTTAGCTTTCTGGACGAGCGTTCTCTCTGCCTGGCTGGACGAGCGTCCTCTTCTGCCTGGCTGGACGAGCGTCCTATTCTGCCTGGACGAGCGTCCGCTTCTGCCTGGACGAGCGTCTCTTCCGCCTTGCACCAAAAGTGGACGCTCGGCAGGAGAAGTGGACGCTCGTCCATTTGCATTGAACGCTCGTCCATTTTCAGTCTTGCAGGGGTCAGGATTTCAACATTGTATAATCGATTACCAAAAAATGGTAATCGATTACAGGACCCAGAAGTCGTTTTTGGGGTGCACGACTTCAACACTGTTGCTATGAACAGTGTGAAGTCGTGCAGGAGGGGCACGACTTCTTCATTTGAAGTCGTTTGGGCCCCTCACGACTTCCCCATTTTCGTAATATGGTTTGAATTTGCCCATTTTGGTAATATTAGAGGCATATTTGCCTACTTTGGTGCAAAAGCCGAATTCGTGATTAGGGTTTTGGAAATGCGAAAACTCAAAAAAACAGAAGTGGTGCACTGGAGCTGGTGAAAGCACGGGCGAGTGTTCCCGGAGTGTTTGGAGGGAGGAGTGCCGAGAAATTAGAGATGAGAGGGAACGAGAGAGAACGAGAGGGGAACGTGATAATAGGAGCGTTCACAGGTTTAGATTTAGAGACACAGGAACGAGACGAGAGGGAACGTTGAAATGAAACCGGGAAATGTGAAAAATGAAAAACGAGGAGATATTATAACTTATTTTTAAAATATTTTTATAATATGTTTTAAATTTATTTACAAATTTGTTATCACGTTTTATATTATAATTAATTTACAAAATTACGTTATAATATGTTTTATTTTCATTATCTATCAACAATCTATTATAACGGACGTTATAAAAAGGTATTTTTGGATTGAGTCATTTAAATCTATTTTTACATTTTTTTTTCTGACTTGCGGAAAAAGGTTGCATTATCAGATTAATGAAGTTTAGTGAATACATTTTTATTAAATAACGTGAAAGTGAGTGGCTCTGTCCCATAACTCATTAACTCCTTTACTATAACTTTTTATGATTACATAAGATTGTATGAATAAATATAACTACATATTTGCATTAATATTATATATTTATAACTTCGAATTTCCTTTTATATTTTTTATAACATGATTTCTTATTATTTTAATTCTTGTATTTGTAGTAAATTTTAATTTTTAGAACTACATTCGAGAATAAAAAGGTACTAAATTCGCCACGCCACCCTCGTGATCACCCTTAATGTTTTCGTGTTCCCATTGTACTTATATATTAAATTTCCTTTTCTTCCATTCTACATAAAGTAAGATAAGACTTTGTTATCATAATTTAGACATATGTTACTCCTCTTTTGTTTTGACTTCTTTTACTACATAAAATTTAATAATGACATATTAGTTTTTTATACATTACATTATCTTTTAATAGTCATCGATTAACAAGCTGAAATAATGTCTACTTAAAAAGTATGCTTTTTTTATTTAAATGATATAAGATACTTTTAAGATAAATAGTAGAATACATAATATGAAAAAATGACAATTGAAAATAAATAAATGTAATTAATCTATAAAAAAGCTTCAAAGTTAAAAAAAAAAAAGAGAGAGTCCATTGATAAAATTGTATTTATCAATAAAATAAAATAAAATTTACATATACAACATCATATTAACATACCGTTTTAATATGTATAGTCACAATTATGAACTAATTCACTTAATTCACCAAACATATAATATTACGGGAAAGTTATAATTGAAGAAACTAGATTAACCAAAAGTCTTCAATAGACTTTCATCTCCTTTTCACACACATAACTTAAATACTTTCTTTCTTCTATTCTGCCTAATATTAATTGGAAAATGATACTTGAACAACCATTTTTGACAACATTTAGACACGCGCACACGTGTCAAAATCTGAGTGGTCCAGTTGGAAAAATTAAATGAAAATGGACCACTCAGATTTTGACACGTGTGCGCGTGTCTAAATGTTGTCAAAAATGGTTGTTCAAGTGTCATTTTCCATATTAATTACAGAAAAATGTTAACAAGCCAATAGCATATATATTTTTTTCATATATTCTTTGACATCTTGTTATTACTATTATGTTGTAGTTGTAAGTAACCAAAAATCACTTCAAAAATATCCAAATGCTGTAAACTTAGTTACAATTTTGAAACGACAAAACTTACCGTGTAGTTGACATATCATAATATAATGAATAGCAAATCTCCTATAAAATAGGAGTAAGACTCAATTATAATATATTAATGAAATTATAATTTTCATTTTACAAACAAATTTTGTACAATTAAATTATACATAAATTCACTTACTAATTTTGAAAGATGACTCACAAGAAAAAATGAATACCAATGAGATAAGTCTAATCCACATAAGATATTAATCCAACCTCTAATTCAAAACGTATTTTATCAGTCTTTTTTTCTTTCAAAACATATTTTATCTTTTTTTCTTTCAAAACATATTTTATCAGTCTTTTTTTCTTATTTGATGTCAACTTTTTCATCTCTACTCAACCTAGAAATTAGACTCATTTGGGAATTTCTTATTTGATGTCAACTTTTTCATCTCTACTCAACCTAAAAATTAGACTCATTTGGACTTCCCAATGATACTTTTTTCTTTATCAAATCACAAGTACTCCTTTGTTTGTACTACCAATTCAAAACATATTTTATCAGTCTTTTTTTCTTATTTGATGTCAACTTTTTCATCTCTACTCAACCTAGAAATTAGACTCATTTGGACTTCCCAATGATACTTTTTTCTTTATCAAATCACAAGTACTCCTTTGTTTGTACTACCGTTCATCTTAATGAGATACATTTGCAACAATTGTCTTGTAGAAAAACTTTCGATACATAGATTCATTTGATCTGGTCACCGAAACAAACCTTCGACTTTGATACCACTTATGATTCTTTTGAGGAATGATTCATCATAGAAACAACACCAAGACATGAATCCAACACAAATAAAGGATAGACACACCTCGAACCTAAAACCTTAAAACAATAAATTTATGAATTTTCTTGTTCAAATGATATTCAACTTTCTCATCTCTACTTAATGTCAAAGTTAAACTCACTTGGATTTCCAACACTAAGATGGTATATAGTTATTTATAGTTTGTCCTACTACAATTCTTCGAAACTATTATGATACCGTTATTGGACTCTTGTAACCCATAAATATTTTATTTCACATTCAAGATGTTAATTCTCAACATGCAAAGGTGTGTTAAAGATCTCACATCAAATAAGAATAAATTTGAATTATAATATATAAGTGATGTAACTTTCACATTACAAATCAATTTTATGAGATTGAATTAGAAATACACCCACTTATTAAGACAATGAAATTAGTTTAGTTCTCTACATTTGATTAATTTAAAAAACAGAACATATTAGAATATGTGATTTTTAAAAACATGGCACATTCTGATGCAACTAAATAGCATGGAATAAAAGAGAACTGATATAACAGTTCCATTTCGTTCTGTCCATAGTACACATGCAAAGCTACCTAAGAATCCTTCAAAATTGAATCACTCGACCAATACAAGTAAGAATTTGTACACGTTTAAGTAATCTAAATATAAATATGCCAAAATCCTGAAATGATCTTTCAGTCTTGAAGTGATAATCAAGAATGTCAAGTTCATCTTTCAACAAAATGTAAAGGCAAAACTCCGCAACTAAATCTATACTAATGGTAGCAAATGAAATGAGCACTCACAAGTACAACATCAAACACAGCCTTGGCTGTGAGTAGAAGAATGATCTTCAAAGCATTGAGTGAGCAGAAAAGGAAGTTACTTGGCCTTCTTAACAAGATTAGAGGTTCGAAACACAGCATCATCTCTGATGAAACTCCACCAAATGTAGGTTAGAGGAATAGTAGTGGCGTGCCAAATAGCATGTGCATCAAAAAGTCCAAGATATGGAGGGAAATCATAGATTTCTAAAAGCATTGCAAGGCCACCAGAAAAAACAACAAACCATAGCTTCCAACGCGAAGGATGCTTACTAAAACCAGCCCAAACTGCCCACATGGAAAGTTGTCCCACAGCCATTACTATGCAAACTACCATATTCCATCCTACAGTTAGGTTGACAATGTTATCAAAATCAGCACAAGAGAAAACGAGAAATTACAGACACAATGAAGAAAAAATGCAAGTCAAAACTTATGTCTCTCTCATGTGCACATAAGACCTCTTGTATTGGAAAACTTGCAGTAAAATCATAACTTCAATTTTGTTAAAGATGGTAGTTGTTCAAGCCAAATTCAATCTTGGCACCCCCCTCAAAAGTCAGTCTCATATGCTTAAGTTCAAAGAATTGGTTGGAACTGGAATGAAAAATGATTAGCTAAGAATGCTGTCAAAAATCTTGTGATGGAAGCAGAAGGCACAAAGATGAATGACATCCATAATTAATAGACATCTCCAGATAAGTGATTTTGAGGAGATCAATAACAAATTGATCTTGCATTCAACTTCACACTGGACAATAACAATATCAAGATTACATGGCAGGACATACCGTAATCTAGTAAATAGAAGTTGATGTACATTACGTGGGTGGTCACAAAAGCAATTAATGGAGCAGCAACCATAACTCTGGTAGCCTCATCCCGAACACTGAAGGTTCGTAAGATGGCTAAAATGAGGGAGTATCCAAGTAGAACCACTGCAGATGAGTAGTCTAGTTTCTCAGTTAGATCAACATCTCTGCAGTACAAAACAACACAAACAATTTAAATTTAAGCTTAAAAGAGAGGAAAAGAAGAAAAGAAAACGGAACTTAGGATGAAAGGGAAATTTTAGGATACATAAATAGCTACATTCAACAATTAATGGACATGTTTTGTTTCTTTCTCAATGTTAAAGTGGGATTTTAAACCAAGACTGAGGAAATTTCTTGGAACATCAACATAATTAAGAACAACATAGTAACTTTAAACCGCTTATATGTAATCAAAAAATGAATTTTACGTGAGGCTTTTAATTTTTCAATGAAGAAAGCCTTCAAAGAATGAATCTTCCAAATGGGTAGTATTAATAGAAATATTCTTAAACCAAGAATAAAATTAAGGAACTGTTTCTGCATTAACATTTCATATGCATACATACACAGCGATTCAATTTGAGTCATATCTTTTGCCAGCTGATTCAGACTTCAACATAAGAGCTACGAAGTAGAACTTCACTAGAAAAAAAAATAATACAGACTGATTGACACCACCTAAAACTAATTACTATTTATGGTGAAATAGCAAGATAGCTTACAAATGGGTAGCATTACAAATTAAGAAACTTTTTTCTGCATTTACATTTCATTCGTATATATTTTGATTCAATCTTCACTAGCAAAAACCACAATATACAGGCTGATTAACACCACCTAAAATCAATCACTATTTATTTATGGTCAAATTAACCAAATGAGAATGACATTATTAAACACAGAGATATATAGATTCAGTTCAAAATAATTAAAATATCTGCATAACTTACCGACTGTGGAAAACTCCACTCCAGAACCAGGAGTTTAGTGATAAGAACCCATACACATGCCACAGACCAGCATACTCATAATACGCCTTCTTTCCATCTTTTAGAGGCAATTTATAGTATATAAGAATGAAAAAGGAGACCCAACCATGAAAATGCATTGCAAGATTTAGAGCAGAAAAAGCCACAGAAGCAGGCTCCTGGTTGAAAGGATACATGGCAGTTATCAAACAAAGGAATTTAAAATGATTGGATACCAACACAAATGAAAACATAAGTATGGCTTCTTTGCCAACATACCTGCATCCCATATAAACGCCTGAAAGGCCATTTGCCATGATATTTGACAGGGCCAAGGTTTTGTGACTCCCTCTCTTTCTCTCTATCAACCATGCAGTAGTACCGACAATCACATTGACAATCCCATTTTTTCCATTGTATATCGAGTGGTCCTTGCTGCATGTACCACGGACGATCAAAAAGTTCTCCATCTGAAGAAAATTTACAATTTGGAAAGCATCTTTGGCCAACACATCCAGTTTGCTGACATTGTGTTACACAAACCCTGATATCCAAACCAAACAAGAAACAAAAATAGGTTGGAGAAATCCAACAAAATTCTACTTAACTCATGGAGCAAATAGTAACTTCGAATATTTGGATACAATGAAAAACTGAAAAAGGAGCAAAAGGCAACAAGTGCTGAACCTGTAGCGGGGATCAGCATCACCAGCACTTGCATCAATCACCTCCACAGACCAAGAAAGCACCAAAAGAAAAGCACACACCCAGCCATCAAACATCTGGCTACATAGCATTTGAAACACAAAGGTCACACGTCTGCATCAGCAAAATTATCCAAATGCCACCAAAGTGGTGCATGCAAAATTCTATATTTCTGCCCAAATAATTCTCCTTCAAACATTGGCAAGCAAAAAAGGGAAAAAAAAAGTTAGTGGGGTGAGGAAAAAGCACGCATATTTACACAAATTTTAGTATATACAGAGACAACAGGATCTTCAATTCAAGACCCACATCTCAAATCTCGTCAAAAGGGAATCTTTACCATTGTGATAGATCGGAAGTTCAAAAGGTAGAGAGTATACATAGCATAAGCAGCCAAAATCGCATCTATGCAAAATTTGCAATAACAGTACACGAGGTAGCAAATTGAGCTCTGGTGAGAAATGAAAGAGGGTAAAAGAAAAAAAAAAAAAAAAACTATCTTGATACCGTTTTCGGCGAAGAGAGTCTTGAGATGATGCAAAAATTTGAAGTACTTTGAAGAATCAAAGAATGGTAGACAGAAGGAGTCTTTGCGTGTGAAAGATCGGGGTTGCAGTGAAGCTCATGCTAAGGGTGAGAGGAGACTAAATAAATTCCTTCTTTTGACAAAGAATTTTACTTTTTATATAAGTGATTTTTTAGTATAAGGACTTTACAAGTATGGCTATAAAAATTGAGGGATTAACTTCTTATAATCATACAAGTATTATTAATTATGGGAATAATAAAAATAAGATTAAGAATTTAGTTTAAAGTTATATCTATGACAAGAGTAATAGTAGGTAAAAGTTTTCCAAAACATATTCTCTTTATAATGTTTTACTTTATTTTGGGTAAAATTATATGTTTTTAAGTTCAAAGTATATATTTCCATTCTTTTAAGACTCAAATTTTACCTGATATTAACATAGACCAATAAAAGCATTTTATAAGACTCTGTCTTAAATTTATCTTGACACATATTCTTAATAAAAATACTTTTCAAAGTTTGATGACAACTTGAATAATTAAAAAGCTTTTGTTCAAAATTTTAAAGTTATAAAATTCTTCAAGAAATTATATATATTATGTATGTGTTTTTACATTTTTTACTGGATTTAATAAAGATAATTATTCCTATGAATTTTATCTTTTATATTAAAATATTCTAATATAGATATCAACGTATAAGAAAAAAACAATAAGTATATCTAAATAAAAGAACTCTTAAAGCTTCCTTAATTGCATAGAAAGGATTTGTCCCTGTAATATCCTTACAAAATTTTCTGCCTTACTCTAACATAAGAAAAAAAGTTTTTATAAAGAATTTAGTATTTCAAAATAATATATATATATATATATATATATATATATATATTTCTTATATAAGATAAATGATACATTATTTAACGACTTTCATTAACAATTTATAAATAATTTAATTTTAATAAATTAAAAAACATACAATAATCATATAAATTACACATTAATCTATTTAAAGAATATTTGACAAATGATATCGATTTCAAATTGACTTAGTGAATTTAAAAATAATAAGTCTTGATAAGTAAAAATTTAATTTTGGATTAAAGTTAATTAAGAAACAAGAAAATAAAAATTAGGAAATTCTTTATTTTAAAAGAAAATGATGATGAAAAAGAAAAAGAAAACAATTAAAAGGAAAGCCCAAATCCATTTTCATTCATTCCTCCACCTTTCTTTTTCTTGGACCAGCAACCCAATTCATTTTCACACTCTCATCACATATTTTTGGGTGTTGCTCCCTCCACCCCCACACATCTCTTCCTCCACCTCCCCAATTTTCTAAAATGCTAATTATATCCTTCTAAAATGACAATTATATCCTCAAAAGTTAAAATTTTTTATTTTTATTATTTTAATATTTTATTTTATTTAAAACTTCTGATTTACTTCCCTCTGCACCTCTTCCTCTCTTCCATTTCTGTTTACCTTTCTCTCTTCCGTCAAGCTTCTTCTTCACCGTTTATCATTTTCTCTTCCGTCAAGCCTCATCAACGTTTAAAAACTAATCATATATAACATTTAAAATTATAAATTTAAATATAAATTACTGTAAATAAAATACAAGTTAGTGTGACACAATTGGAGTTGCTGTCAACTAGAAAATGGGGTAAATAATTTTTGGAGTACAAGAAATAAGTACAAGTCTCAATCTTGCAGGTGTTTTCTTCCAAGCTTGCGAAAAAAAATTTGAAACAAACAAGAAATTGGCTTCACGAGGTTCCATAATGTTGGAGCTTAATTTATTTCATGGCCAAACTACGTAGGTAGACTAATTAGCGGGAAGAATAAAATTAATGAGCAGAGAAGCACATGGGTGAGGGGTTGTAATAAGAGGCCGTGGTCCCGTGACTAGTGTCTGGTGCACTCTTTCTATAATAAATTTACCTCCATTGAAATCCGTTAACGGATGTTGAGATCCGTTAACGGATGTGGAGATCCGTTTAAGGATTAATATTTTAAACTTGGTGTAGGGAACAATACTCCTGGACGGATGACATCCTTCAACGGATGTCAACATCCGTTTAAGGCAAAACGGATGTCGACATCCGTTTCGCCTTAAACGGATGTTGACATCCGTTGAAGGATGTCATCCGTCCAGAGGCAGTGTTCCTTTTACGTTTCGTTTTTATTTTACTACGTTTTACGGCTCATGCAAGGATTATAGGCTTAGATATTAAAAGGATTATTGGAAGTATGGGAAGGGTTTAAGGTTTAGGATTATTGGAAGGATTATGACTACGTACCTAGAGAGGAACTACGACAAGGACACTACACCACAAACGCACTGCACCACGTAGTGCACCGAGAACAAGAGGAAGATTGCTTGATAATTCTTTTCACGATTACCAAGCTTTGCAGAAAAATATTTTACTCATACAAGGAACTACGTAGGTTATCAGGTTATCAGTGAAATATGATATAAATGAATAAAATTAAAAAACAATAATTTTAAAAATAAAATTTTAATGAGGGGCAAAATAGTAAAGGAAAGGTGGAGGAAGGGGCAAAATAGTAAAGGGGAGGTGGAGGAAGAGATGTGTGGGGGTGGAGGGAGCAACACCCCATATTTTTCTTTTTATCCGTTTCTATAGTTGGGTGTTGCTCCCTACACCACCCCACTTTGCTCCCTGTACCACCACATTTTTCTAAAATTTCAAAATTATCCTTTATATTTTAAAATGTCCTACACCCCCACCTCTTTTCTTCAACGGATGTCAACATCTGTTGAAGAAAAAATTCTTCAACGGATGTGGCACATCCGTTGAGTTTTTTTTTTTTAATTTTTATTTTTTTAATTTATTGTATTTTAAATTAATATATAAATATTATTTAATTTTTTTTAAATTATTACTTAATTATTTATAAATTAATTTTATTTTATTTAACAAAATAATTATTATTAATTTTAATTTATGTATTATTATTTAAATAATAATTAAAAAATTTGTTATAAATATATTAAAACGGATGTGCCACATCCGTTAACGGAACGGATGTGGCGACATCCGTTGCATTTTTTTTTTATTTTTAGTTTTTTTTTAATTTTTTTATTTTAAATTAATGTATAAATATTATTTAATTATTTTAAAATTATTATTTAATTATTTATAAATTAATTTTATTTTATTTAATAAAATAATTATTATTAAATTTAATTTATGTATTATTATTTAAATAATAATTAAAAAATTTGTTATAAATATATTAAAACGGATGTGGCATCATCCGTTGCCTTTTTTTTTGTTTTTAATTTTGTATATTTTAAATTAATATATATTATTTAATTTTTTAAAAATTATTATTAATTATTTATAAATTAATTTTTTTTATTTAATAAAATAATTATTATTAATTTAATGTATATATTATTATTTAAATAATAAATAAAATACTTTTTAAAAATTTATTAAACGGATGTGGCACATCCGTTAACGGATGTCAACATCCGTTGAAGGTAAAACGGATGTTGACATCCGTTTTATAGAAGGGCAAATTAGGTATGAAGAGAATAGGGTTGGTTGTGCGAAAGAAAGATTCTTAATAGTTGAAGTTTAGGAGTTCATATTTGTCTTGAGAGTAATGGCTAGACCAATCTACACTATTGAGCATTAGAGCATTTTAGTACAGAGACAATGTTTTCATGTTAGTGAAGTTGAGGGGAGTAGTATTTTGTCAACATAAGTGGTGGTTCTAGAGTCTACGATGAAGATGGATTATTCCTTCTAGTTGATAACTTTAATTTTCGAGGTCGAAAATTTTTGATGTGTGGGAGAATGTAAGGGCCTGTAAATTTATAAAAAGGGCCATTGGGCCCTATGTGGGGCAGCTGGCCCATCTCTCTAAGTCAATCTGACTTTAGGAAAGAACTCAGCAGATTCTAATTTTCTAAGCTTCTCTCTCTAAAAAATTCAAGCCCTAACTTTCTCTGCCTTCTCTCTACCAAATCTTGAAATTTGATGGATGCATTGTCATTTAGGTGGTGATTCTGCATTCCCGGAGTCGAGAGCTTCGACTTGAACCGATCGGTTTCGCGTTCTATAGTGGGTAAGTGGTTTTGCCCTTTTCCTCCACTGTCCTTGAAATTAGGGCATGCGATTTTGCTCTTGCATGTCCCTTGTGTATTCTTCTTTTCATTCCTTACCCTATTCTAGCTCTAAGAGTTGTTGGCTGTCACCAATGCGGTGATCTGTAGGTCCTGTTTGGTTCTCCGCTATGTGGGGTCCTGTTTAAAGTATTCTAGCAAGCTGTACAACTCAACTTCCAAGTAAGGGGAGCTAGTTCTTCTTTTTCGATTTAGTTGTATGACGTGAATGCATGATGATTTTCAAATTGGTATGTTGTTGGAAGCATAATTTTGATTTTTGCTAACTTGAAATGCATGTATGGAAGTGTGAATGTTATGTGAATTTGGTGATTGATGGATATGAACTGTTTGGGATGATTTTGAGTGATGAATTATGTATGTTGGAACTGCTTTGGTGTGGAAAATTTGTTGTGGTGTTGATAGGAAGGAAAATCAAGTGTCTTAGGGTCACTTTTTGGTCATTTTAGAGGAAGTGAGGTAGTGATTTTGAGCAAATGAGGTTTGTCATGTTTTTGGACTGTGGGGACAGTTTCACCCACTGTATTGTGACTTGTTTGAGTCATTAAATTGGTCAAGATAGGTGCAAAGTGGTAAGATTGGGTTTTGGGTCCCTAAGTTGGGTAAATTGGTGTTTTAGAGTTAGAAAGGAAGTGTGGTGGTCAAATTTAGAGTTAGGCATTCTTGGTGATCCTAGTCAGTTTAGATAACTTAGGTAGGTCATGTGTGACTTAGTAGGCATGTTTAAATGGTTAAAAATCAACTCCAAGTTGTAGAATTGAATTTAAACCTCTAGGTTGATAAAATTGAAGTTGTAGAACCTAAATCAATGCATAAACACTTTATAATAATGTTAGAAAGGATTAGAATTGTTTAGGTAAGTTTATTTTAGCATGAAAGTTGACTTATGGGTTGTAGAAGTTCACCAAAAGGATTAGAATTGGTAAAAGGGGGTAGAATTGCTCAATTATGCAGAAAAATCTGCATAATTCTCGCTTAGGCGCCCCTAAAGGGCGCTTGGGCGAAATTTTCTGTTGTCGTGTTTGTTTTTGATGGTTTGTGGGGTTCCGGACGTCCGTTTTGGACGTTCTTTAGTTTGTTCTGGGGGTTTTTGACCCTTCCGGAGCCATTGGTGAGGGTCTCCAAGCTGTTTGAATTACTTAAGTATTGGTAATTAAAAGTCCTAAAGAATTTTGTGTTGATAAGTGATGGTTTTGTGAAAGTATGTAATGTATGAGTTGTTTTATGACATGGTTAATGTTGTATGAGGGTGTATGGGTTTGGTATGAGACAATATAGTAAGAATTCACTTGAATGACTATGAAATTTTATGTTGATTGAATCAAAGTGGTTTATGAGGTACATTATTGATCCAAGAGGAATATCATGTGATTTAAAGTGGTCGGATTGAATATGAAATTAAGATCTCTCGGTGGGATCAGTTAGTGTATTGAATGAATGTGAGAGGCTTCCATATGGGGGGTTATCCCTAACACTCCAACGGTCTTTCATTCTCACTTAGAGAGGATTGACGCGTGTGGTGGGAGTAGTGGGAGGTCCTAGGGTAGGCGCTATCACTGAAGGTCTTTCATTCACGCTAGCCTTGTGTATGGTCGGGTGGAACCCCTCGGCAATGGCTTTGCAAAGCAGTAGAGGCCATCACAAGTGCACAACCCGCCCCAGCTCTACATACATTCTATGTCCGGACGTGTCTAGAGTCTTAACATGATAGGATGCTTGTCTTGATGAGTTTTATGAAATAAATGCTTATGTTTATGGTGACTAAGGTGTTTATGTGTGTATGGATATTCTGGAAAATGCTAGATTGATTGAAAATGAATTGTATGATTGTTTTAGACCTAGCTCACCCTTGCATTTGTATGTGTTGCATGTGTTTGCTTTCCCCCTTGCGATGATCATCCAATCCTTTGGATGTGAGCAGTAGGTGATGATGTACCTTTGGAGCAAGCTTTGGAAGTTGAGGAAGACCCAACCCCTAGTGCTTAGGATTTCTACTAGCTCTTATGTTAAATAGCTCTTCATTTTGAAAGACTTCTAGACTTCATTTTATCATGATCTGTATTTTGGAAACACTCTTTAGGTCCCATTGAATCTTTATTCAATCATGTATTTTGGAGAATTATGAACTTGTACTTAAGTTTTAAAACTTCCCAGCCAGACTTGGCTAACTGTACTCCTTAATCCTATCTTTTGTGTACTCTTAACTGCTTTCTATTATTATAATCGATGCATTCTACATATATACATTGTTATATATTTTGGGATGTCACATTTATGCAGGGAGTGGTTGGTGGTGGTGGAGGGAGCAACTCCCTCTATAGTTTTGAGCCATTGGGCCCGACCCAATTTTCTTACACTTTCACTTCCATGCAGCAAATTCAAGGTTGTCATTAGCAATCCTCTTAGATCTATGCAACAAAGTTTTATTTGCGGAGTCAGCCATGTCAAAACCAGAACCAGTAACAGCCATAGCAGAAAAATCAACAATATTTCTACTTTTTTATTTTTTATATGTACACTTGGTTATGATAGTAATTGGGAAAAATTTGGAAGTAACAACTAAACTGCATTTCACCTTTATTATTATTATTATAAAATTATTTTTATCTCCCTACTGATATCTTAAGCTTTTTTTTCTTCATTTCAAAGCTTAAATAAAAACTGAAGTTAATCTATTATAGGTTCATCATGTTTAATTGTTTGATTTCTTTTTAATAAATATTGCATAATAAATTTGGTTATTTGAACCACATAAAAGGAAAATATTTAAAATTTATTTGGAAACATGTGTGAAAATTTATTTATGAAAAATTGCTAAAAAAATGTGGGAAATATTTATAAGTATGTCATTAAATAAAACTTTGATTACTAATACAAACATTTATTCTCAATAAGAAGTCAACGTTTAAGTAAAAGCCGATGTTAATTAATTATTTTATTCTAGAAGTAATGGTAGTTTAAAAATAATGAGATTGGATTATTTTAATATTAAATGGTTTATTTATAAATAGTTTTATTATAAACAAGTTTCATTATTTTAAAACCAATTATCTTTATCACTTTTCTAGAGTTCTCTACTTTCTCTCTAAGAGTTTTATACTCCTGAGTCATCTATTTGACGATCATGAGATACCTAATCAACCATGACAATGAAATCTATGTTTTTATCTAATCAATTTAGAGCAAGTAAGTTTCGACTCATTTTTTCTCTTTTGTTCTTAATTTGAAATTAGAAGAAGCGAGCCACCGTTGCATATGTAATCTTGCTTCTTCTACTCATTCTTGATTATTCTAGAGTTCTAAGAACTATGTCCACTTTGAAGTTGGTGAATTATAGGTATTTTTAGAATTCCTTGTGCGAGAAGCAAAAAGGGATGAGCTTAAAATGGTGATATGAGTGTACTTTTGGAGTTACTAAATTGTTATAAATCCTTAAGTGGAATTAATAGAAAAAGAAAGAAGAGGTTTTCAATCAAGAATGGAGGTTTAAGAAGTGATTTACTAAAATATTGGTTTAAATAGGAGAATTGTGAGTTAGGACGGTGTAATGAGTCATTCGTAACTTGTTTGTGACAAGAATAAGCTTATATCTAGTTTAGAATATAAGGTTGGTCTTAATAGTGTCATTTTAAAGTTATTTTAAGGTAGTTTAGGGGGGTTGGATACGGAAAAACTTAGAGGAGGTAAATATGATATAAAACAAAGTTTTTAAGTTTGTTTTGAGGTAATTTGGAACTGGTATGAACCTTTAAAACTGATAGAAAACTAATGTTAAGTCATTTTTGTAGTTGGGATATCAAATTAGACTTGTTTTGACTAGATTTAAGAGTTTTTTGGTACTTAAGGATTTCCATTTTGCTAAAACAAAAGCACATTCACAATAATCAATTACAAAATTTTGTTTTCCTCTTTTGTTTGTCTCTTATGTTTGCTTTGTTTGGATCTCTTTGCACTAGAAGCCATGGATGCCCCTACTGCTCCCGCAAGCCTCATATGCCATATCTAATAAAACCCAAAAAAATCATTCTTCTTTGCACACCACCACACATACTTGCCAGATAACCACGAACTAGATCCACCTGTCTCGTCGTAACTCCACCATAGATTGTGCGAACCATCATCAAATATGTAGATCGAAACAAGTCATCCACCACACCAACACCCCATGTGAAACCCTCCCCGCGAGCCCCGCTAGAACCCAACAATAGATCGAACCTCCACAAGATCTAACCGCCATCCACACATAATGTTAGAAACCTTCGGGCTCTACCTCATCGGAGCAAATCACTAATCCTACAACTCACTCTTTCGTGGAAAAACACAAAAAGCAACAACCAAACACATTTACATCACCAGAGTTATGTCAACTACCGTGCCATATCTACAACACAACTGCACCATCATCGTGCAAGCAATTACGAGATCCATCATGTACACTTTGTTGAAAATGAACAGTATCAATACTCTTTGTCGTGCAAGATTTGACTCTTACCATGCAATAACCAAATCTGTAAGCTATACCACTGATAATGGTTGAAAATACCGTTATTTGATACTTAATTTTGATACTAAAAACACCCTTTATGACTTAGAAACTAGCTTGAAATTATGCTTTTGCTTTAGTTATGAGAATAAGAGAGTTGAAGGTGAAATTATTGGTTTTACGCTTGGTTTTCCTTGTTTTAACAAGAATTAGGATGGTTTGGAAGAAGAGTTGAAGTATCAAGGAGCTGGAACTCAGGAAGAGCTGGAAAATCATCAGAGAGAAGGACCGTAGGTGGCGCCTAAGCGCCTTTTTGATGGCCCTCAGCGCTAAAGTCTCGCCTTGGTGCCTGAGCGCCCTTTTTGTGCCGCTGAGCGCCACTTAGTACCACAACTCACGTCTAGGCGCCCTTCCAGGGACGCTGAGTCATATGCTTTCGTAGTCACGCCTGGGTGCCCAAAATTGGGGCGCTGTGCGCTAGTGTCGTGGTGGACTTTTTCTGTGTTCTATTTAAGGATCACAAAATAAGAAACGTCTTTAGGAATACCAAACTGGAAATATAAATTGAAATTATGCATGAGATACAAGTATAAAACAGAAGAGTTCATGTGTATTACAGAAAATTGAGTTGGGTCATGTTAGCCAGAGACTCTGGGCATTCACCAACAAGAGTGCCATCATTGAGCCTCCTAAAACAATTTTGCGAAAATTTTAGCATTAAACATTAGAGCTTGATACTGAAGATGGATTCATCTCAAGATATCAAACCCAAGCTCATGTATGCTTAAAAGTATTGGAGGCTTCTCAGGTGTCCCAAAGATTGAGGAATCTCCCCTCTGAAGAAGTTGTTAACACCGTCAGCCGTGAAGAAGGAGGTGGCTCCGGTGAACGACTGATTTCATCTTGTGCAACTCGCAAGCTCCTCAAAAACTCTAATCGCAAGATCGACGAGCTCCTAATGCTACTTGGGTTTTTGGAATTATAAATTTGAAGCAGGGAAAAACAAGGGAACTGGGGATTGCAAAGTGAGGAAGGACTACGAGAATGGAGAAGTCGAGAGGTGAAGGCGGTGAAAATGGAAACGGTGAGACACAAAGGTTGGGAGATGGAAATGGAGAGACACGAAGGTTGTGCGAATCACAAGCTTCTCAAAAACACCATCAAAGAGCTCCTCAAAAAGTCAATTACAAGGTTGGTGAACTCTGGATTTTCAAAATTAGGGATTTGGAGGTGTCAATACCAAATTTCGTCCGGATTGACCTTTTGGACTTTACTGTAGTCTATTATACTATTTACTTATTTTATTTCTATTTCATATTTTCGTTTTTATCTTTTATTTATTTATTGTTATTTATTTATTTATTTCTTTTCTTATTATTATTATTATTATTTTTGTGTTATCATAGTTTTATTTACATATATTATCTTATTTTTCTCCATATACATGTATATATATTTTTCTTACATTTTTATTATTTTATTTTCTATTGTTATTTTATCTTATTTTTTTTTACTTATTTTGCTTAATATAATATGATAAGAAAAAAAAAAAGAATTAGGAAAAGGGGATGTTTTGTCTTTAGCAAAAGATACGAGAAAAGAGAGAATGTTTTGGGTTTGGGGGACAAGAAAAAGAGCAGGGTATGTGCTGGAGGGGGGAGGCAGAAACGGTTTTCTGCAGAGTGGCGGGGGTGGCAGAAGCGTTTTGGTTTTTACGTACGAAATCAGTACGGGATTCGGACACACAGAGAATTGGCACAAAAAAACACTCAGAGAAAGCAGAGAGACCTGAGGAGTGGACAACGAAAAGGAGGAGGATTTGGGGAATTGAAGAGGATATCACCCATGATTCGATCGTGAGAAAAAGGATATAGAAAGAGGAAGGGACCGAAGTGGGAAAGAGAGAACCCCTAAGGGAATTCTAGGTTAGAAAACAGCCGGGTGGGCCAAGCCCAAAAATAACGCACGTTAAGCCTTTTTAGAACGTTCGTCCCCTACCTCCTCAACGAACGTCTGTCCGTCCACTTCTTGGACGGACCATTTGGTGACCAACTCCCAACCGAACGCTCGCCAACAACGAACGCTCGTACACAGCGAACGCTCGTCATTCAACGACAACAACGAACGCTCGATCCAACGAGCGCTCGTCATTCAACTCCCGACCGAACGCTCGTCCCCAACGAGCACTCGTCATTCAGCCCTTTCCCAACGAACGTTCGTCCCCAACGAACGCTCGTCCCAGCGAGCGCTCGTCATTCAACGCCAACAACGAACGCTCGTCCCAGCGAGCGCTCGTCATTCAACTCCAAACCGAACGCTCGTCCCCAGCGAGCGCTCGTCATTCAACTCCAAACCGAACGCTCGTCCCCAACGAGCGCTCGTCATTCAACCCTTTCCCAACGAACGTTCGTCCCCAACGAACGCTCGTCCCAACGAGCGCTCGTCATTCAACTCCAAACCGAACGCTCGTCCCCAACGAGCGCTCGTCATTCAGCCCTTTCCCAACGTCCGCTCATGATCCCCCAACGCTCGTTATTTTTTATTTGTTTGTTTTCCTTATTTTATTTTATTCTATTTCATTTATTTTTGTCTATCTTATCTCATTCGTTTTATTTATTTCTTTTATTTTTATTTTGTTCTATCTACTTATTCTAGATATCTACCTATCCTAAAATATTTAATAATGCAATATTTACAATTTAAATAAAGGAATTTATCAAAATACGTTTTGAAGGTTTAGGCACATGTGTGATCGCACGCATCGTTCTTGTGCTAAAATCCTTTTCCCTTTCTTAATTAAAATTACAAAAAAATATGTTTTGAAGGTTTAGGCACATGTGTGATCGCACGCATCGTCCTTGTGCTGAAAACCTTTTATCTTTCATAATTAAAATTACAAAAAATATGTTTTGAAGGTTTAGGCACATGTGTGATCGCACGCATCGTCCTTGTGCTAAAAACCTTTTCGCTTTCTTAATTAAAATTACAAAAAATATGTTTTAAAGGTTTAGGCACATGTGTGATCGCACGCATCGTCCTTGTGCTAAAAACCTTTTCTTTTCCTTAAGTAAAATTAACCAAAAAAATATGTTTTAAAGGTTTATGCACATGTGTGATCGCACGCATCGTCCTTGTGCTAACAACCTTTTCTCTTTCTTAAACAAAATACAAAAAAAAAGGTATAAAATCTTCAAAAAAACCCGAAAACATCAACAATTTTAAACAACAAATAGTCTTGCTACCCAGAACTACGTGATCCTTGATTCTCCATCAAAAATGGAGATACGTAGGAGCAAGGCTAGCCCTTGTCAGGTTCACTTTCCCAAAAATCCAAATTTATCCATAATCATTTTCCAAACAAATTTCTCAAACAATTCCTCAAACAAAATTTTCAAGCAGTTTCTAAAAGAACTACGTAACCCTGATTTCTCATTTTGAATGAGAATACGTAGGAGCAAGGTCAATCCTTGTCGGGCCCAAAAAAACTAAAAAATATGTTTTGTTTATTTTAGAATTTTATTTTAGGGGATAGTTAAACATTTTGAAAATCACATCATATTCGTGCATTTAGTTAAAGGTACTGCCTTAGGGCAGGCGTTGTGGGGTGCTAACACCTTCCCCACGCGTAACCGACTCCCGAACCCAATCTTTGGTTTTCGTTGACCGTGCTTTATCGTTTTATGGTTTTTCCGTAGTTTTCCAGAATAAACTATGGTGGCGACTCCAAAATCTCTTTTCCAAAAACTGATTTCTTTTTGGATCGTCGTCCCGTCGCGATTCCGGTTGCGACAGATGGCGACTCCGCTGGGGACGGCGAGAGTCAGGCCATTTAATTAGATGCGCGAATTTGACATGATTTTTCTTTGTGTTTTTCTTCCCCCGTTTTTTTTTCTTTATTTGTGTTTGATAGTTTGAATAACTGCATGTGAATTGTTGAATATGGAACCCTAGGGTAGAAAACATGTTTATATCTGCCTGGGAATTTTTCTGGTTGTTTTGCAGGTGAGGGTTTGGGTATGCATTGCATTCTCCCTTCACACACACACTTTGTGCATATCATGAGTGGGGCCCTATACCCGGGTCTGAGCGTAACTTAGAATTAGAGGAGTTGTGTAGCGGTGTCATTCTGGGATGTACTTCCTGTCTGGCTATCGTGAGAACTCCAGCTAGAGTTTGTTCTCTTCACTTGTGTCTCCTCATCTAGTTGATTACTCGACTGTTGTGGAGATGCTATGAAGGGGGCCATAGCTCTAGTGACCATTGACCTCTAGGTTCAGGAGACCATCCTTGTGAAATTGCATGTACTTGACATCGAATCCAAGCCATTGAACCTTTATTAGGGCACAAAGGGAGAAACGTGTATTCTTGTAATCCTCACGCTGTTCGTTCTCTTTCGAAAATTATGTTATTGCATTTTCATACCATGCATGCATTTGATTCATCGTGTTGTTTTATTATCATGCATCATATTCATGCATCATTTAGTAACATGTTGGTTTTAGGGGAAATCACAGGTATACACTTGACTTCACACGAGATGGATGTTGACACCAGATCTGATGCTACACTGCATACCAACTCCGCCATTTTAAGAAAGAAGTCTAGCCTAAGGACACATGTTGGAAATTTGACCGGGTTGATAAATTTAGGCCGAAGACTCAAGACCATACAGAGAGAAGCCTTCGGGAGGAAATATGGGAATTTGTTGAGATTAATGGAGGTGAAAGTACAGTTGCCCGCTATTACAGCTCTAGCTCAGTATTATGATTCTTCCCTGAGATGTTTTACCTTCCAGGACTTCCAGCTGGCACCAACTGTAGAAGAATTTGAGCATATTCTGGGCTTGCCATTAGAGGGTACCAAGCCATATCAGCACTTGGAGCATCATGCCTCTGTTTCTACCCTTGCTGTTATAATGAAATTACAGCCCAATGAATTGGAGAACCGGTTGATAACGAGACATCAAATTCGGGGGCTGACACAAGGTTACCTTGAACAATATTTGCACGACCTGGGCGATAGGGAAGAATGGGAGACCTTCATGGATGTACTAGCCCTCACTGTGTTTGGCATTGTCCTGTTTCCCAAGCTGGAAGACTTTGTAGATTACACTGCTATTGATGTCTTCGTGGCAAAAAAGACGAGATCAGAAAACCCCGTAACAGCAGTCCTCGCAGATGTGTATGGAACTATGAGTTTTTGCCAGGAGAGAAAAGGGAAGAGGATTCTTTGTTGTTTGCCGGCATTATATGCGTGAATGACGGCACGAGTATTTAAGGGGGTAATCGATGTTAGAAGTTCACCTGAGAATCTGTCGCATCAAGGAGGTAATGGGTGGGCTCTTTTCTTTGCTGGTTTGAGAGAAGGAAACGTAAAATGGCGCCTTCCTTGGCTTGAGACTAAACCATCTATCCAACATTGCGGCAACTTCCCTAACATACCTCTCATAGGCGCTAGGTATTGTATTAACTACAACCCTGTTTTGGTCCAAAGACAGTTCGGATATCCTATGAAGGGAGCGCCTTCACCAGATTATCTCACAGCCTTCTTCATCTACTATGAGGACGGACATTGTACTGAAATGTTGAGGAGAGTCAGAAGTGCCTGGGAAAATGTGGTGCGAGCAGAGAAGGACCTGAGGAGTGGAGTGATGGATAGCAGGGTTAGTTATCATACCTGGATTCTGGAGAGGGTAAGAGAAGTCAAGTTGCCTTTTAAGCCCATCAATGATCAATCGGCAAGTGAAGAAACATCCCAAGCCCCAGAAAGCGAAGAGGTGAAACAGCTGAAGGCTGAGGTGGAAAAATTGAGGGTGAGGAATGCTAGGTTGGAAAATGAATTACAGAAGGCTCGCAATGATTTTGTGGACATGAGGAATGATAACGAAGAAAAGTCACGGGCTTATGAAAACATCGTCAAAAGCCAGAAGGCCGAGAGGGATTATACATTCCGAATAAAACAGGATCTCGCGGCCGCAAGTAAGGAGTTGTCCATGAGGGTGAATGAGAAGAATGTGGCTTTAGAAGAGGGCAGACAGTGGAAACAACTCTATGAAGAAGCCAAGAGGGATAAGAGGGAAGCCCTAAAAAGACTAAGGGAAGCGCAAGTCCAAGTACAAGAATCGGGGCATCAAATGAAGGAAATGGCTACTTCATTTGAAGCGGATTTGAATCAGGAGCGCTGGAAGCTGGCAGAGGCTGAAGGGGAATATCGAGCCATGTTAAAGCAGATGGAGGATTACATTGAGGAGCAGGAGGAGCGATGGAGGTCGATGGAATTTGAAGAAAGGCATCAGGCCTTGATAAAGCGAATGAAAGAGCACATCGCAGAGCAGGAAACGACTGTAAAGCATTGGAAAGAAAGCTTCTCTCAGCTGGCTGCTTTGGCAAATGGGGCAATTGAAGACATTCCCAGAATGGTGTCGAAAGCTGAAGCGAGTACCCACTTTTATAGCCCACCAGTAGAAATAGAGCTTTTTATTAATCACTGTAAACGGCTGATAGACGAGATGAAATCCCTCATCACTTGGGCTAGGAATTGATGTATTTAGAGATCTTTATGAAATGTATTGAACTTGTTTCCCTTTAAATGAAAGGCGTGGGATGTTGTTTAGCATCTGCTTATGTTAATTTCCATCAGTGATGTCATTACAATCTTGTGATTTCCCCCTATTACTAGCATGCATCATCTTTTCTTTTGTTCAGCATGTTTCATTTCCATCTAATTAATTAAAATAATAAAGCAGTACGCGTGAGAAAAAACGACGACCAAATTTCCACGACATCCCTACCGGACCCGGGCAAAATCAAAAGCCATGGCAAGCTGGGAGGAGTCACAAGAGTCTCTCAAAACGGATGTTGGCCAGTTGAAGGACCAGATCGGCCAGATCTTGGCGACGCTTGAATCCATGAAGACTGCTGGAGAGTCTTCATCTACGCATGTTGGGGGGAATGCTCACCCTTATCCTCCAATGTTCAACGCTGCGAGCCAATCAGTTCCTTTCCCACTGTATGGTTTACCTCCGGGTTACGCTCCTCCTGTAGGAGAGTACTCAGAAGCTGAGCACGCTTCATTCTCGTCTCCCGCGACTGTCAATGTACCACCAATCGGCACTCAGGGAACTGTCTTAGTGTCGGCTCCCATGGTGGGCACGGGAATGAATGAGACCAACACCACTGATGGAATTCGGGTGACCCCAGTACCGCCTGTGGTTGCTAGGGAGGATTTTTCAGCCAAAGCTGCACCACACGCCACGGTGGTTGGGGGATTCGGTAGCCTCGTTGGAGCTACGGGTAGGTTGGAAAGTCTGGAGGCGAGGTTGAGAGCTGTTGAGGGAGTTGAGCTACGGGTTTGGAGATGCGGCCCGATTGAGTTTGGTTCCGGGCTTGAAAATCCCGCCTAAGTTCAAGGCGCCGGAGTTTGAAAAATATAGGGGTAACACTTGCCCTAAAAGCCATGTGACCATGTACTGCAGAAAGATGGCTGCGTATGCTCATGATGAGCAGCTACTCATCCACGTTTTCCAGGAAAGTTTGGCTGGGGTGGCATTGAATTGGTACACCCACCTGGAGCCATACCGAATTCGTTGTTGGGCGGATCTAGCTGATGCCTTCGTAAAGCAATATGTATACAATACTCATGTTGCTCCGGACCGTCTGCAGCTGCAGAATATGACAAAAAAGGACAATGAAACTTTCAAAGAGTATGCCCAACGATGGAGAGAGTTGGCTGCGCAAGTTGAGCCGCCGTTGTTTGATAAGGAGATGGTGTCGATGTTCGTAAACACACTCCAGCCGCCGTTTTATGAGCATATGGTTGGAAATGTATCTGTCAATTTTGCTGACACCATCATCATTGGTGAGAGGATAGAAATTGGATTGAAAAACGGGAAGATAGCATATGGCCCACCTGCAGCCACAAACTACAAAAAGCCCAGTTTCAATCAGGGGAAGAAAAAAGAGGGGGAGGTACATGCTGCGTCGGTAATGCCTGCATGGAGAGGACGAGCTCCCAATCCTAATTATCGACCATACTTAAACCCACCTCCTTATGCTGCTAACACCACGTTTGTTCACCAAGCTAGGCCTCAACAACAACAAGCGTATTATCCACCGCAGCGTATCCCAACCGAAGCTGCAAGACCGGTCGCAAACATGGGCCCAAATCTGAATGTGGGTCACAACAACAACCCAAGGGGAAATCAATTTGTTAGGTTCACCCCAATCCCTATGACCTACACTGAATTGTTACCTAACCTAATCAAAAAGGGTCTGGTCGCCATTTGTCCGATGAAGCCTGTACAGCCGCCGTATCCTAGGGGTTATGACGCGAATGCCAGGTGTAGTTATCATGCAGGAGGCGTTGGCCACTCGACCGAAGGATGTATGGCCCTCAAATACAAAGTTCAGGCTCTGATAGATTCAGGTTGGTTAAAATTTCAAGAGGACCAGCCCAACGTCAATACTAATCCATTGTCCGGGCACGGGAGTTCCTCGACGAACGCCGTCGAGGTTGGAAACCGTGATCTGATAAGAGATGTGGGCGAAATCCGAAGTTCTAAGAGGTTTATCTTTGAAGCTTTGTTGAAGAAGGGCCTAGTGAAGGGCGATTATGATCAGGGTATAGCGTGCGCACTCCATCCGGAGGCCGGGCACTCTATTGAGGAATGTATGGAATTTGAGATTTTTCTACAAGACTTACTTGATAGAAATCTGATGCAAGTGTGCCGCAAGGTCAGAGAGGAGGAAGTATTTGCACAAATTGGTGGAGAATCTGATGTGACTCTACCCGAACCTTTGGTGATCCATTTTACTAGGACCACCCCTGCACTGGTAACTGAAGGAAATCCGTCTGTGGTCATCCGAGTGCCAACTCCTTTCCCTTATAAGAACGAGAAAGCCGTCCCATGGAGATATGGGGCAACTGCATTAGACGAGGGAGAATATGCAAATCCGACTGTGGAAAACATATCAGGCATTGGTGGAATGACCAGAAGTGGTCGAATCTTTACACCACCAGAATTGGCGAGAGAAAGAACCAATGATAGGGAAGCATCAATGGCTGCAAAGGCAAAGGAGTTCTTGAAGGGGAAGAACGTGGAGGCCGAGGAGACCCCCGACACAGTGGAGAAGAGGGAAATATCTGAAGAAGAAGTTGGTGAATTCCTAAAGTTCATACAACAGAGTGAGTACAAAGTGGTGGAATAGTTGAATCGCATGCCTGCCCGGATCTCCTTGCTAGAATTACTCATGCACTCTGCCTCGCACCGAAAGTTGTTGATGAAGATACTCAGTGAGGCTCATGTGGAACAAGGTATTTCTCTGAACAAGTTCGAGGGTATTGTTGGCAACATCGTCGCTAATAATTACCTCACCTTTACTGATGAGGAGATACCCACTGAGGGGAGAGGGCATAACAAAGCCCTTCATGTCTCTGTGAAATGCCTGGATCACGTTATAGCGCGTGTCTTGGTGGACAATGGCTCCTCTCTGAACGTCATGCCAAAATCGACATTGGAGAAGCTCCCCTGTGATGGAATGCATATGAAGCCGAGCTCTATGATTGTGAGGGCATTTGACGGCAGTAAAAGGGTAGTGATGGGAGAAATTGAATTGCCCGTTCAAGTCGGTCCTTGTGTCTTTCAAGTGACCTTTCAAGTTATGGATATCCTCCCGGCTTATAGCTGTTTGTTGGGTCGCCCGTGGATCCATTCTGCAGGAGTTGTGCCTTCCACACTACACCAAAAGCTGAAATATGTTATGGGAGATAAGCTGGTGATAGTATCAGGAGAGGAGGACCTCCTTGTGAGCGGACCATCATCCTCCCGTTATATTGAAGTAGCCGAGGAAGCTCTCGAGGCAACTTTCCAATCTCTGGAGATCGTGGGAAACACCTACGTGGAGCCATTCGCGATCAGCCCACATCTGTCACGGGCTTCTATCATGATGGCCAAAGTCATGCTAAAAGAAGGTTATATGCATGGGAAAGGTTTGGGTAGGTATGGACAGGGGCGAGCATTCCCTCTGGAGGTCGTCGAGAACAAGAATAGGTATGGCCTGGGATACAAGCCCACCAAGGAGGACAGGAGAAGGTTGATAGAAGAAAGGAGGGAGCGTAGTCTGGCTCGGATGGAAAGACGGGAGCCCAAAGTGGGAAGAATTCGTATCTGTGACCTCAAGGAGAGCTTTCGCAGTGCTGGTTGGGTTAACACTGGCCACATAGCAGCTGTGGGAGATGAAGATGGATCGGAAGGTTCCAGTTTCGTGTGGGCCTGCTCCCCGGATGCACGACTCGACAACTGGGAGATGCTGGATTTGCCCGTGATGCTTAATTTGAATAAGATGTAATAACTTTAATTAATCCTATAGCTTTACCCGGGGCTTTAGGATTCATGACTTACGGGTTGACGCTTTTAGTTTGTTATGCTCAGCGCGATAATCAAAGTGTGTTTGTTTGTGTTTTATCATCATTTTGCATTCCTCGTCGTTTTTCGTTTATTTATTTCCTTTTCATAAACTCAAATAATGCAGATATGACAATGAATATTTTGAAAGTAATTATGTTGATATTCCTGATTTTGGGCGCCCCGTCAATAATACGGAAGATGATTGTGATGATGACCCGGAACCCCCTCCTGAACTGTTGAGACTAGTGGAACAAGAGTGTAAGGAGATGAAACCTCACCAGGAAGATGTTGAAGTACTCAATTTAGGGAATGGGGATGAGGTAAAGGAGGTGAAGATCGGTACAGCCATGAAAGCAGAAGTGAAAGAAAAATTGTGTGACTTATTGAGGGAGTTCAGAGATGTGTTTGCTTGGTCTTACAATGACATGCCAGGCCTCGATACAGATATTGTACAACACAAGCTCCCACTCAAGCCGGAATGCCCACCGGTAAAGCAAAAGCTAAGAAGAATGAAACCGGAAATGTCCTTGAAGATCAAGGAGGAGGTACAGAAGCAATTCGATGCAGGGTTTCTAGCTGTGGCGAGATACCCAGAATGGGTAGCAAACATTGTACCGGTGCCTAAGAAGGATGGTAAAGTTCGAATGTGTGTCGATTATCGAGATTTGAATCGCGCAAGCCCAAAGGACAATTTCCCATTACCACACATCGACACCCTGGTTGATAATACAGCCAAGTATTCACTGTTTTCGTTCATGGATGGTTTTTCGGGGTATAACCAGATCAAGATGGCGCCAGAAGATATGGAAAAGACTACTTTTATTACATTGTGGGGCACATTTTGTTATAAAGTGATGTCTTTTGGACTCAAGAATGCTGGGGCAACATATCAAAGGGCGATGGTGGCACTTTTCCATGATATGATGCACAAGGAGATTGAAGTTTATGTGGACGACATGATCGCGAAGTCCGAATCAGAAGAAGAACACGTCCTCAACTTGAGAAAGTTATTCGAGAGATTGAGGAAGTATAAGCTTAGGCTGAATCCCGCCAAATGTACATTTGGAGTGAAATCCGGGAAATTGTTGGGCTTTATCGTCAGCCAGAGGGGGATAGAGGTGGATCCAGACAAAGTGCGAGCAATAATGGAAATGCCTGCGCCTAAAACGGAAAAAGAAGTTCGAGGGTTTTTGGGTAGATTGAATTACATTGCTAGATTCATCTCCCACTTAACTGCTACTTGTGAACCGCTGTTCAAGTTGTTACGAAAGAATCAGGCTGTGGTGTGGAATGAGGATTGTCAGGCCGCTTTTGAGAGAGTCAAACAATACTTACAAAACCCTCCTGTATTACGTCCACCAGAACCAGGAAGGCCACTCATTTTGTATTTGACTGTATTGGACAAGTCAATGGGTTGTGTGTTGGGTCAGCATGATGAGGATGGCAAAAGAGAGCACGCTATATATTACTTGAGCAAGAAGTTCACAGACTGCGAACAACGATATTCATCGTTAGAGCGGACTTGCTGCGCATTGGCGTGGGCCGCTCATCGTTTAAGGCAATACATGTTGAGTCATTCCACATGGTTGATATCCAAGATGGATCCTATCAAGTATATTTTTGAAAAGCCTGCTCTTACTGGAAGGATAGCTCGATGGCAGATGCTATTGTCAGAGTATGACATCGTATATGTCACTCAAAAATCTGTCAAGGGTAGCGCACTAGCAGAATACCTGGCTCATCAACCCCTTTGTGATTATCAACCAATGCAACCTGAATTTCCTGATGAGGATATCATGGCTCTATTCGAAGAGAACAAAGAAGACCGAAACGAAAAAGCATGGACGGTGTTATTCGACGGAGCCTCGAATGTGATGGGACATGGAATAGGGGCAGTGCTTATCTCCCCAGAGCGTCAGTATATACCAATGACGGCAAGGTTGTGTTTTAGCTGCACAAATAACATCGCTGAATATGAAGCCTGTGCCATGGGTATTCGAGCAGCAATTGAGTCTAAGGCAAAAATTCTGGATGTGTATGGAGATTCGGCTTTGGTCATCCATCAACTAAAAGGAGAATGGGAAACTAGGGATACAAAATTAATTCCCTACCAAGCTTACATCAGGGGATTAATGGAGTATTTCGATTCCATCACATTTAACCATATACCTCGAGAAGATAATCAATTAGCAGACTCACTGGCCACCTTGTCGTCAATGTTTGAGGTTGATCAAGATGCAGAATTACCAAAAATCAAAATGAAAAGCCATGCAGAGCCCGCATATTGCCACTTCATCGAGGAGGAGTTAGACAGTAAGCCTTGGTACTTTGATATCAAGCGTTATCTTAAAACCCGAAAATACCCTGAGGATGCGTCTGAAAACGATAAAAGAGCACTAAGAAGGTTGGCCGGCAGTTTCATCTTAAGTGGGGATGTTTTATACAAGAGAAACCATGACATGGTCCTCCTCAGATGTGTGGATGCAAAGGAAGCCGAGTTGATATTGAAAGAAGTGCACGAAGGTACATTTGGTACACACATGAATGGACATTCGATGGCTAGGAAGATCTTAAGAGCTGGTTACTTCTGGTTGACCATGGAAAACGATTGTTGCATACACGTGAGGAAGTGTGAGAAATGTCAGATATATGCAGATAATATCAATGTGCCACCCACTGCTCTGAACGTGTTGTCTGCACCATGGCCATTTTCGATGTGGGGAATAGATGTCATCGGAGCTATAGAACCTAAAGCGTCAAATGGACATCGCTTCATACTAGTCGCAATCGACTATTTCACCAAGTGGGTTGAGGCTGCTTCGTATGCCAACGTGACTAGAAAGGTTGTGGTTAGATTCATAAGGAAGGAGTTGATCTGTAGGTATGGGCTACCTAACAAGATCATCACTGATAACGCTACCAACCTGAACAATCAGATGATGGCGGAGTTATGTGAGGAATTCAAAATTCACCACCATAATTCCTCTCCTTATCGTCCAAAGATGAATGGGGCAGTAGAGGCTGCTAACAAGAACATCAAGAAGATTGTGCAGAAGATGGTGGTCACCTACAAGGACTGGCACGAAATGCTTCCTTTCGCTTTGCACGGATACCGCACATCAGTACGAACATCAACTGGGGCCACGCCGTTCTCGCTAGTGTATGGGATGGAAGCGGTACTTCCATTTGAGGTCGAAATTCCCTCCTTACGCGTGTTAATGGAAACTAAGTTAGAGGAAGCTGAGTGGGTTCAAACCCGATTCGACCAACTCAACCTTATCGAAGAGAAAAGGTTAACAGCAGTGTGTCATGGACAGCTGTATCAAAGGAGAATGAAAAAGGCGTTTGACAAAAGGGTGCACCCAAGAGAGTTTCATGAGGGCGAACTGGTGTTGAAGAGGATTTTGCCCATCCAAAAAGATCATCGAGGCAAGTGGACCCCAAACTATGAAGGGCCGTTTGTGGTGAAGAAAGCATTCTCTGGTGGGGCACTAATTCTCACAAGGATGGATGGGGAGGAATTACCGTTACCGGTTAATTCTGATGCGGTCAAAAAGTTCTATGTATGATGATTCCGTGATAAGGGTTGCCGTTAGCGAATATTAACATTGCCTTTCAAATTGTTGTAATCTGTGTTATTTCATTCAATAAATACCGCATATTAATTTTGTTCATACTTTCTGAAATTATTGCATGTCGCGCTGAGCTGTTTAGGTAAATAAAGAGGATTGAAAACGAAAATAATTGAACGAATGTCAATAAAAGCATCACGGGTATTCAGTCGGCTTAGCTCGGTCCTGGTGGGTGTCGTAAAAATTAAAAAAAATATAATAAAAATAAAAATGAAAAAAAGAAAGCAAAAGAAAAGACACATGTTGAATTCGTTGTCAATGCGGTTGTCAAGGGCGTAGTGTTTTCGAAAAGCAAAAGCAAAATAAATTTTGAAAATACCAAAGTTGGGTCTTCTCCTGATGCAAGGTTTCGGGGGTAACCATCGTTCTTTTCCGGCTAGAGCATCTGCATTCATACTACTTGAACCCTCAACCTTTTTGTTTCCCATTAAAACAAAGGATTGTCATGAATACAACACTGGGGCAGTGTTCATCATGGTACACATCCCCAACGATCTGTTGATTAAAAAAAAAAATCAAAAAAAAAAAAGGAAAAAGAGAAAAATAATGAAGTCGATGTGTCAACCACTACCGAGTTTTATTCCAGGGCTAAGGTCGCGAGAAAGTAAGATAAGCAAAGATTCAGAGTGACGTGTGGCCATTTTTTCTTTATCCAAACGTTAAAAGAAGTTTATCCAATTGCACCCCTTTTGAGCCATAAATTATATTTGTTTTCATCACCCCCGACAAGAATCATTAGCACATCGATGTCAACCTAAAGGGTACATCAAGGGCATCCGAAATCAAGGAGGGGATTTCTGAAAAAAAAAAGAAGAAGGAAAAAGAAATAAAAAATATATAAAGTCTCAAAGAAGTACACAACAGAGACAACGAAGCAAGCGACCCAAAAGGGGAAGAAAAGAAAGAAAAAAAAAACAGTAATGAAAATAAAAGGATGCCCGAAGTTTCAAATCTTTAGGAATAGTTGACTCGACACCTTGCAAATGATTCTTGTTGAAACAATTTAACTGCCAAACACTTATTTGAGCCTTCATTATCCATTTCTTTCAAAACCCTTTTACCTTTAGCCACGGTACAAGCCAATAAAAGTCCACGCTGACTGAAGATTGTTTGTCCTCATCTTTCTCACGATTTTAACCCTGAAACGAAATGATGTGGTGAATGACACAATCACTCAAAAGACAAGAAAAAGGAGGAAAGAAAATAAAAACATCGAAAAAAAAGAAGAAGTGAAAAGACAAAAAAGGTGAAGTCTCCCCGTCAATCAAGAATCGCCAAATTAGGGCAATCCTTCCTACCCGAACCTTTCCACCTCTCCAAATCAAGTTTCCTATACACAACAAAGTTGGGGCAGCCCTTGCGGGTCATGCATATGTAGATTCTAACAATACCTCCCAAAGTAAGGAAAATTCAAATGCTAACCTTACCCACAGGTAATCATTCAACCATCTACCTCTCATACTCATCTCCCGCACCTTTTCAGGTTCAAGCTAGTGCTAGAGGGAATTTGAACCCTAGTTACGTTCTCTTCCTTGCATCAAAGAACCCACTGCTTCTTGCCATTATTTTGATTGAATGCATTTCGAACGTACACCGCGTTTGACGTCAACATTGACAACGGATTCCAAGCATAGAAAAACAAAAAAAAAAAACAAAAAAAAACAAAACAAAAAAAAAACAAAAAAAAAAGGGTGTAAAAAAGAGAAAGCGAGAGCGAAAGAAGGGAACGAAACCAATGGCTCATATGCATTCATGCACCATCATAACATAACATCATTTCATAGAAAGCAAAAAAAATTTCTCAAAAATCCGTAAGGGGAAATTGAAGTGGTGAAAAAGGTTAGCAGACCTTTATATCTAAATCTCTCTAATGTTTTGCTCAGCATTTACCAATGTTTCTTCAAAAAAAATCTGAATCCAGGAGTTTCTTCTACGATGGCACGCCTCAGGGCACTCGTCGAGCCTATTGATCCTCATATAATTCATCCATTAGGGTTTGTACACCCTCCACGAGGTTTGTACACCTCATTCATTCATCCATAGGGTTTGTACACCCTCCACGAGGTTAGTACACCTCATATCATTCATCCACAGGGTTTGTACACCCTCCACGAGGTTAGTACACCTCACACCATTCATCCATAGGGTTTGTACACCCTCTACGAGGTTAGTACACCTCACATCATTCATCCACAGGGTTTGTACACCCTCTAAGAGGTTAGTACACCTCACATCATTTGTTCAGGGTTTGTACACCCTCCACGAGGTTAGTACACCTCACATCATTCATCCACAGGGTTTGTACACCCTTCAAGAGGTTAGTACACCTCACATAATTTGTTCAGGGTTTGTACACCCTCCACGAGGTTAGTACACCTCACATCATTCGTTCAGGGTTTGTACACCCTCCACGAGGTTTGTACACCTCGTTCCCCTCAAGCACGGTTTTGGTTCAGCGTTTCGAGCCCAGTCTTGTCTGGCGCCTCTAGTTTTTCCGTGATTTTAGGCCCTCTGCTCGGCAATGGTCGAACCCTCTGTGTTGCATCAAGACACTTTTCTTTGAATTCAATTATCGTATCTACTCGGATAAGTTTTTTATTCTTCCTTCATTTCGCCTCCTTTGAAATCCAGACGAAATTAGTATTTCTATCTTTACTTATCTTTTACAATATAATATGAAAACATCACTTTGTCATATTATCTAGTAAAATTTAAGTAAAGAGGGGCAGCTGTCAATACCAAATTTCGTCCGGATTGACCTTTTGGACTTTACTGTAGTCTATTATACTATTTACTTATTTTATTTCTATTTCATATTTTCGTTTTTATCTTTTATTTATTTATTGTTATTTATTTATTTATTTCTTTTCTTCTTATTATTATTATTATTTTTGTGTTATCCTAGTTTTATTTACATATATTATCTTATTTTTCTCCATATACATGTATATATATTTTTCTTACATTTTTATTATTTTATTTTCTATTGTTATTTTATCTTATTTTTTTTTACTTATTTTGCTTAATATAATATGATAAGAAAAAAAAAAGAATTAGGAAAAGGGGACGTTTTGTCTTTAGCAAAAGATACGAGAAAAGAGAGAATGTTTTGGGTTTGGGGGACAAGAAAAAGAGCAGGGTATGTGCTGGAGGGGGGAGGCAGAAACGGTTTTCTGCAGAGTGGCGGGGGTGGCAGAAGCGTTTTGGTTTTTACGTACGAAATCAGTACGGGATTCGGACACACAGAGAATTGGCACAAAAAAACACTCAGAGAAAGCAGAGAGACCTGAGGAGTGGACAACGAAAAGGAGGAGGATTTGGGGAATTGAAGAGGATATCACCCATGATTCGATCGTGAGAAAAAGGATATAGAAAGAGGAAGGGACCGAAGTGGGAAAGAGAGAACCCCTAAGGGAATTCTAGGTTAGAAAACAGCCGGGTGGGCCAAGCCCAAAAATAACGCACGTTAAGCCTTTTTAGAACGTTCGTCCCCTATCTCCTCAACGAACGTCTGTCCGTCCACTTCTTGGACGGACCATTTGGTGACCAACTCCCAACCGAACGCTCGCCAACAACGAACGCTCGTACACAGCGAACGCTCGTCATTCAACGACAACAACGAACGCTCGATCCAACGAGCGCTCGTCATTCAACTCCCGACCGAACGCTCGTCCCCAACGAGCACTCGTCATTCAGCCCTTTCCCAACGAACGTTCGTCCCCAACGAACGCTCGTCCCAGCGAGCGCTCGTCATTCAACGCCAACAACGAACGCTCGTCCCAGCGAGCGCTCGTCATTCAACTCCAAACCGAACGCTCGTCCCCAGCGAGCGCTCGTCATTCAACTCCAAACCGAACGCTCGTCCCCAACGAGCGCTCGTCATTCAACCCTTTCCCAACGAACGTTCGTCCCCAACGAACGCTCGTCCCAACGAGCGCTCGTCATTCAACTCCAAACCGAACGCTCGTCCCCAACGAGCGCTCGTCATTCAGCCCTTTCCCAACGTCCGCTCATGATCCCCCAACGCTCGTTATTTTTTATTTGTTTGTTTTCCTTATTTTATTTTATTCTATTTCATTTATTTTTGTCTATCTTATCTCATTCGTTTTATTTATTTCTTTTATTTTTATTTTCATTTTTATTTTGTTCTATCTACTTATTCTAGATATCTACCTATCCTAAAATATTTAATAATGCAATATTTACAATTTAAATAAAGGAATTTATCAAAATACGTTTTGAAGGTTTAGGCACATGTGTGATCGCACGCATCGTTCTTGTGCTAAAATCCTTTTCCCTTTCTTAATTAAAATTACAAAAAAATATGTTTTGAAGGTTTAGGCACATGTGTGATCGCACGCATCGTCCTTGTGCTGAAAACCTTTTATCTTTCATAATTAAAATTACAAAAAATATGTTTTGAAGGTTTAGGCACATGTGTGATCGCACGCATCGTCCTTGTGCTAAAAACCTTTTCGCTTTCTTAATTAAAATTACAAAAAATATGTTTTAAAGGTTTAGGCACATGTGTGATCGCACGCATCGTCCTTGTGCTAAAAACCTTTTCTTTTCCTTAAGTAAAATTAACCAAAAAAATATGTTTTAAAGGTTTATGCACATGTGTGATCGCACGCATCGTCCTTGTGCTAACAACCTTTTCTCTTTCTTAAACAAAATACAAAAAAAAAGGTATAAAATCTTCAAAAAAACCCGAAAACATCAACAATTTTAAACAACAAATAGTCTTGCTACCCAGAACTACGTGATCCTTGATTCTCCATCAAAAATGGAGATACGTAGGAGCAAGGCTAGCCCTTGTCAGGTTCACTTTCCCAAAAATCCAAATTTGTCCATAATCATTTTCCAAACAAATTTCTCAAACAATTCCTCAAACAAAATTTTCAAGCAGTTTCTAAAAGAACTACGTAACCCTGATTTCTTATTTTGAATGAGAATACGTAGGAGCAAGGTCAATCCTTGTCGGGCCCAAAAAAACTAAAAAATATGTTTTGTTTATTTTAGAATTTTATTTTAGGGGATAGTTAAACATTTTGAAAATCACATCATATTCGTGCATTTAGTTAAAGGTACTGCCTTAGGGCAGGCGTTGTGGGGTGCTAACACCTTCCCCACGCGTAACCGACTCCCGAACCCAATCTTTGGTTTTCGTTGACCGTGCTTTATCGTTTTATGGTTTTTCCGTAGTTTTCCAGAATAAACTATGGTGGCGACTCCAAAATCTCTTTTCAAAACTCGATTTCTTTTTGGATCGTCGTCCCGTCGCGATTCCGGTTGCAACAGGAGGAGTAGAAGGCAAGGAAACGAGGGATTGCGAAGTGACAAAGGGTTACAAAGATGGAGAAATTGAGACGCGAAGACTGAAGATGAAGAAGTCGAGAGACGAAGGTGAAGATGGAAACAACGCAGTGAAGAAAGTTAAGAATACCCGAAGCTCGAAGCTTTGATGAAGGTAGAAAACAAAGCATTGAGACGCAACTTTGACTGCGAAATATTTTGGAAAGTACCAGAGGCGAACATTTCCGACGAAACCCCTAGAAATATATTTTAAGAAAAATAAATTAAACTTAACTACGATTTTTTTTTAAACCGTAGATAGTTAGTAGAGGTTTTTAAAACCCTGGGAAACAACCCCTTACAGTACTCCTATATTTTTGTAGTGTAGGTTAGACATAAAATTTCATTTTTATATCTGACACACTTTGGTGAGACGTAAATTTACGTCTAACCTTTCCTTACCAAACATACATTTATGTCTAACCAAAGAGGATCAAATGTAAAAATTAAATTATACATTTAACTTAGGAAGATCAAACGTAAATTTCGAAAGTTATACATTTTTTACGTCTAACATTCACAAATTAAACGTAAATTGTGTTATTTAATAAATCTACTTTTTGTCAGTATCATATAAGTAAAAATATCACCATCGACATAGATTATTTTTAGTGTAATTCAAGACAAGTGACATTTTAAACACAAAGAACAATTAAAATAATTAAAATAATGACTTTGATGTTTCAATTGGTCATTGAGTTCTCTGATTTTGAAAACATATGTTGAACACCGGAGATATAATAATTCATCCTGCATATTAATTGGAAAATTTGAATATTAGATCAAACTTAATCTCTCCTAATAAATGGGAGAGGTATGGTTTAATAAATATAATCATTCGTTATGTTATCATAAAAAAAAAACAACTGAAAGTAGGTGTTTTATTTCAGTAGTATACATTAAATAATAAAGTCATGGATATAAGACAAATTTATCAAACAAAAATTGTTTTATTAATAGGAGAGAATCTAAATCCTCTTAATCATATATATGTATGAGCTTAAACAACCGAGAAAAGTGACAAAATAAAAGATCAAATTCACAAAGATATTGTTCATGCACTTATCCTATTCCTTTATTTTCAATTGCCAATTACACATAACAAAATCATTTTTTTATCACCACACAACGAAATCATAATCACAAAAACGTACATGATTATGTTGAAGCAGAGGTTACTATGTCACCATCATCCATGTTTATTTTCTTCAATCAATTTGGTTAAAAACATTCTAATCGGTATATGTATATATCACTCTCTTATCTCGAAAGAAAAATTATAGAAAAATATATATGTTTATTTTTATTTGCAATACTTAATAATATTAAAATTATGATTATATCAATGAAGAGATTCGTAAAAGAGATATATCAAACATAAGTATAATCTATATAAAAGGTTAACACTATTTTTTAACTCCAAAGTTTTAAAATAATGAATTTTACTTAATGTAAAATTTTTATTTATATTTAAATTCTGAACAAACTCCATCGTCTTCTCATACTAACCACGATAAATCAACAATTTATATTTTATTTTCATTTTCATTAGATAAAGTTATATATTTATTTGTTAAATAATTTTTTTTTTGTAAAAAGGAAAATGAAAATAAAAAATATATAGCATTATTAAAAGAACATTGGTGGTTCCATTCATGCACCTTTGCTTTTTGGTTTACCACGTTGTTTTATTCCCTCGAATCTCCACCATACGTACATGCGTGGCTTGCGTGTGTTAGCCCTAACCAAGCCTACGCTTTAATTATGGAAGGCCTTTTAACACCAAACTCCACATTAACTCCTCCATTCACATCAATCATCTTTCTTTTTTCTTTCTCACCTTAAAGTTTCTGTTCGATTTCTATTTCAAATTCCAAAAAAATTATCAATTAGGTTCAGAGATGCAAATAAATAAATAAATAAACAGGAAAAAAGATGGTGTAAGATCGGTTTATGTTTGTCTAATAAATTCCTATTTTATCTAATGCAAAGAAAGAAATTTCCTAGAACTCCATTTTTTCTTCTTTTGTTATCATCTAATGGCCGAAATATCAAACTTATGGACAAAAATATTTAGGGCATAAAAGATAAACAAGAAAAAAAATTAAAATTATTTCTTTAGAAAAATCAAGATAATCTTCCTGCCGACTAGTGTAAGCATTGGGGTCGTTATTTGAGTGTAGCTGAAAAAGATTTGAAGTGACTGAAATAGAAAAGAAGTGTGAGAAAACGTAGTTGTGCTTTGATTATAGTCCTCAATATATTTCTTCCAACTAAATCATAATATGGGTATCATTCATTATTTTATCAGGCACTTTTTTTTTTTAGTTTTAACTTCTTTTAGTTATAACAAGTTGTAATTAGTTATTTGGATAAATAGGTTAAATCGAATTATATAATAATTGTGTTAAGAAATTAATATTAAGTGTAACTCAATCTTATAACATTAGTTTAGTTTATAAGAAAATATTTGTACAATTTTTTATATTATAAATTAGTTTTGTTTTTAATAATACGACACCTATATTTTTTTTGAGATAAAATTAGATATTAATAGATGCTGCAATAACTATCTAATAATAAATAAAACGATATACCTAACAAATAAAGTTGGTTATAATAGATTCTAATATAAAACTCTAATATCATGTTAGAAAAGAAACTTTAAATTCAATTTGACCTTAGTTGATTTACCTAAAAACTAATTTTAATTAAATTTGTATTAATGAATTAAATTTGATAAATGGTTGAATTTGTATTAAATTTGATCAATAAGTTTGGTTCCGTATAGAAGAAAGAAATTTAAACCAAACCAACCAAATTTTAAGATTTATTGTATTGATTTTTTCGGTTTTTAATTTTTAATTAAATTTTTTTTCATTTGTTTTCATCGTTAAAATTAAAATTTAATAATAAAAAATATCTTATCTAAAATTTGATAAATATATCAAACTATAAAGTAATAAAATTGTAACTTTTAGTAGAATAAAACTACCAAATAGAACATTTCATAAATGATAACTTACTAGAAACTACTGACTTCCGATGAAGATCTTTCACTTGGAGAATAACACCCTTTCTATGCGGCTGCTTCACTCTCAACCTTATGCTAAAACGACTGAAAATACATCCTCCCTACACAAATACAGACAAGAAGGGTAAGCTAGACAAACAAGACAATTCATATATATTATATTAAAATTTCAAACATTAGTTCAAAACTAAACCATAACAATCATTCATCTTATACATGTCATAACCTAGACAAGACTCATTCAGATTAGGTATGAATGTCGCATTATTGGTAGTCTGCGCACTTGTAATGGTAATACAGCTGGCTGAAAATAAGCTACCATACAAGGTTAGTCCATTTCAGTTGCCTAGGACCATGATCAAAACTTATAGACAAGAATCTCCCGCTACTCTCACCACATGACTCACCCCTCTCTAATTGAGTATGTTTGATCATTAGAGTGTCGGAATAGACACTACCAGTCTAAAGCTCCATACATTCATACAACAACAACAATAGGCACAACCATGCAATCTTTCTACGAATTACGTCCAACAACCATTCACTTAATTCATTAACAAACTTTTCATCACAATATTCATATGCATAATTTAAATTGACATGTAAATCATATACAAATCCATCCATTTACATTGACTAACATCATATAAGATCACTAATTATAATTCAAAGAACCCAAATCAACCAAATAAGTCATCAGAAGTCACATAATAACACAATTATTCTTTAAGGCACCTTATTACACAGCTCTGGAAGGGTCCAAAACCCCAAAAACAACCTAAAGAACATCCAAAACGGACATCCAGACCCTTGAAAACCTCCTTGAAATTGGTGTAGTGGTGGCCAGCTGCTCCTTATGGCGCTCGGGCGCCTAGGGGCTGGTGCTCAGTGCCCCGGACACTAGAAAATGGGCATTCACACTAGTACAAAAATAGCGTATAACGTCAAGCGTTTAATGTCTAACCATTGAATAACCAATGTTAAAAATGATCGGTGACATTTTTGTAAATAAATACAATTATTAAACGTCGTTTAGAATTGTAATTCAACGTAAAAGGATATAAAACGTCGAATGCCCCAGCGTTACACGTTAAAAGGTTTGTGAATTCAATAAAAATTTAAGTAGGAGATTGAAAATTCATTCACTTGTAAACGAAATCATTATGTGTATATTACACAAAATAAATATGAGTGCAAGTATTGATCAATTGGATTGAAAGATGCAAAGGTGATTGATATAAAATATGGAATGATTATGTTGTTGGGGTTTCCAACTTATCCTATCCACTCTCATGTATTTATGAATTCATCTTCTTCATTAATGTTAATGCCACTTTCTAATTCACCTTAAACTCGATGTCTCGGTGAAGAAAGCCTACTCCTAATTACTAGTTCATAATGTCTTATATCCCTAGCAATTAATCATGCATTACATTCGCATAGAAGCTTAAAGGCAACTAACCCTCCTATCCCTATGTCTAGGTAATATTACTTTTGGGAGAATTTTCTTAGTTCTAGATTTTCTCATATGTGTCCATAGTGACAAAATCAATGATCATGCAATTGAATGAGTTAAAATAAGCATGCATAGAGTATAGAGGAAAAACCCTAACAATTAATGAAGTAAAGCATTTATAATAAGCATCAATTCAATACATGGGAGTTTCAAAGGACTACATCGTTTCCCCAACAACAATGGAGGTTTAGTTCACCATAGACATGGTGAAACTAGATGAAAACATGGAAAAGAATGAAAGATAACACCTTAAAAGTTGAATCGGAGCTTCCGCATCCAAAATCCGCCTCTAAAGGGTGAAAGGAGTGTATTTACGCCTCTTTCTGCCCAAAAATATGAACCCTAGAACGTCCAAAACCTTAAATAGTTAATTAAAAATACAGAAAACAGGCCCAAGCCCAAATCGTCAGCGTTGAGCGCCCCAAAACGGTGCTCAACGGTACCTGCAACACTAAAATGACCCTCAACGATGGCTGATGACAAATTTATGAACACCGAAAAACGGCGCCACAAACTTGTTTAACAATCGGCAAGTGTGACCGAATCGTATCAAGTAATAAAACAAGGTAAGACCAAGTATCGTTTTCCCAAAGGACTCACGGCCTAGTTTAGCTATGTGATTTGTTGATTATTTAAGACTTAAGAACAAATTGATTATAGGTTTTAATGCAAAAGACAATAACTAAACATGTATGCATGAATTTGATCAATGGAAAAGAACAAAACAAACACTTCAATGAATTATATGGATGAGTATGTTGTTGGGGTTATCAAGACTGCCTGGGCGTCAGTTTTCTCACAGTTTTGCCCGGTTGCCCTCACTTAAAGCGTTGAGCGGTGTCAACACTAGCCTATTGATAACAATTGAAAAACTGTTATTTTCATGCTTAAAATTGATACTAAAAGCAACCTTTAACACTTAGAAACTAGCTTGAAATCATGTTTTTGGTCATTTTTTTAGAAATAAGAGAGCTGGACAGGTTTATGCTTGATTTCAGTGTTTTTATGCAGGTTTTAAGGTGAATTTGGTGAAAGAAGTGAAGAAGGATAGAGATGGAATCAGAAAAGACATCAAAAAGTGCAAAAGGAGAAGCCGCAACTGCCGCTGAGCGGCAGTTTACCGCTGAGCGGCACTCAGGCAGTCACGTTGGCTCCGCTGAGGGGTGAAAAGGCCACTGAGGGGTGAAAAGGCCACTGAGGGGAGAAAAACAACTCACGCACTTATCGCTGAGCGGTAGTTTACCGCTGAGCGACACTATTTTGGGCTTGGGCCTAATTTTCTGTATTTTTAGAATAATATATAAGCTTTAGGACGTCCTAGGGTTTGTATCTTTGGCAGAGACGAAGCAAACACTCTCTTTTCCACCCCTTGAAGGAAGATCTTGGATGCTCATGCTACCTTCTCCTCTTTCTAGGGTTTTATCTTTCATTCTTTCATTATTGTTCATCTAGTTTCACCATGAATATGGTGAACTAAACCTTGTATTGTTGTTGGGGAATCAATGTAGTCTTGTGAAACTCTCATATATGGAATTTGATTTAATGTCTTATATTAAGATATATGTTTTCTTTCATCTTTAGCTAGGGTTTTTCCTCTTTGCTTATTGCTTGCTTTGTTTAACTCATTCATTGCCATGATTATTGATTTTGTCGATACGGGAACGTACGGGGAAGTCTAGATCCGGGGAATTTCTCCCAATAGCATATTGGTTGCCTTTAAGCTCCTGCACTTTAAGAATTAATTACTAGGAATGCTACGAATTGTATGAACTCGTAATTAAGGATAGGCCTTTTTGCAAGGTGATTTAGAGAGTGGCATTAGCATTGATGATAAGAATGATGAATTCCTGAAAATATATGAGAGTGGATAAGATGAAATTGATAACCCCAACAACATACTCATCCATCTAATTCATTGAAGTGCTTGTATTCTGTTTTTCTCCATTGATCAAATTCATGCATACATATTTAATTACTGTCTCTTGCATTGAAACCTACAATCAATTTGTTATTAAGTGTTAAATAATCAACAAATCACATAGCTAAACTAGGCCGTGAGTCCTTTGGGAAAACGATACTTGGTCTTACCTTGTTTTATTACTTGATACGATTCGGTCACACTTGTCGATTGTTCAACAAGTTTGTGGCGCCGTTTTTCGGTGTTCATAAATTTGTCATCACCTATGAACCAATATATCCCTATTTAAGGATTTGCTCGACCTAGAGAGAGTGTCTTTTGACAGAATTGACACAAACTCAGATTTTCTCCAACTCTTTGGAGGTAGAAGTGGATGCAGAAGCTCTCCTCTTTAGTTTTTAGGGTTTATCTTTCATTCTCATTCCATTGTTCATCTAGTTTCTCCATGAGAAGGGGGAACTAAGTTCAATTTGTTATTGGGGGATGATGTAACCTTGTAAACTCTCATGTATTTGAATTGATTCCAATTTATTTATGCTTATTTCATCAATTATTAGGGATTTTCTCCTTTGCTCTCTTCTTGTTATGTTTTGATCACTCATGACATGATTTTATGGTCTTCTTTGTTTTTGGGAAATACCTAGAAACCACGATCTGGAGAATTTCTCCCAAAAACAATATTGCTCAGGAATGGAGGTATGAGTTTTGGTCGTCTTAAGTTGCTAATCGTAATGTAGGATTAATTATTAGAGATGCAAGGGATTGTGGTCTAGTAATTAAGGATAGACTTTCTTCGCCGAGGGATCGAGTTTTAAGTAATTTAGAAAGTGACGTTAAGAATTGAATGAAGAAGACAAATTCTTATATGCATGAGAGTAAACTCATTGAATTCTAAACCCCAACAACATACTCATCTCATAATTTCAATATCATTCATTCACTTTTGTGTTTTTCTTCAATTGATCAAAAGTGCATTCATATTTACTTTCTTGTTTTTGCATTCAAAAACCCTAAATTGTTTTTCAATGTCATAATTAGTTAAGTAATTACATGACTGTTTAGTGTTGTGAGTCTCTTGGGAAACGATACTTGGTCTTACCAATTATTATTACTTTATACGATTTGGTACACTTGCCGACATCTTAACATGTTTCCACATAAGTAGTTTGATGTATAATGCCTTTAAGTGAATATAATATATTCATGGCAAACTCAGCTATATTATAAGTGCGAATGGTTTTCATTTAATTTCAAAATGATTTTTAATGTTTGCAACGAAATCAGTGACATGATTTCTAACAACAAATTTACCAGTTATGGGAATGAGCCAAGTGAAGCGAGAAAATCATCGACAATGGTTATAAAATATCTATATCATCTCATAGGAAAAACGTTGCATGGCCCCAAATATCAATGTCCACAAGATCAAAAAGTTTATTACAAACAAAGTTACTAGAATAGAAGACAACTTATTTTGCTTAGCATAGTGGCAAGTGTTAATTGCTAGTGATATAAGAGTATTTCTTTTTCAATACATGTAACCTACACTAGTGGAAAAATAGCGTATAACGTCACGCGTTTAACATCTAACCACTGAATAGCCAACGTTAAAAATGACCGATGACATTTTTGTAAATAAATGCAATTATTAAACGTCGTTTAGAATTGTAATTTGATGTAAAAGGATATAAAACATCGAATGCCTCAGCGTTAGACGTCAAAAGGTTTGTGAATTCAATAAAAATTTGAGCGGGAGATTGAAAATTCATTCACTTTATCTTACTGCGTGAGACCCTCTTCTCTTCTCAAACTTTTCTCGAACAAAGTTTGACGATCAACACATGTAATCTTTCTTTCACTTGATACAAATGCATTTTATTTATGATTTTCGTTTGTTTTGACTGATTATTTTCGTGCTTTTTTTCTTCATAGGCGCATTCTTTCTTTGTCACCGGTGACGACACTTTATTCCGACAAACCCACTTTTTGAAGGTTAGTTTTCATTTTCGTTTTGAAGAACTTATTTGTTGAACTTGTTTTTGCTTTTTGTTGAACTTGTTTGTTTTTGTTTGATTCAACTTGTTTGTTTTTGTTGTTTGATTGAACTTGTTTGTTGTTGGTTATTATTGTTTGTTGTTGATATTACGTTCTTAAATCTTGCTTTATAAAATACCAAAAACTGAAATTTGTTGTTTTTATGCTTTTCAGGTCTCGTAGAGTTGTGAAAAAGGATCACAATTAATTAAAAAAATAAAAAAAATTGATTAAAGTCGTATATTAACAAAATACGACGTTAAGTTAACATCGTATCTTTATAAAATTCGACGTTAATTTGATGTCGAATTTAAAAAATTCAACGTCAATTTTACGTCTCCTGATATGACGTCGTTCGTGAATTAGTCGTTAAAAGTCCAAAATATTCGATGTTGTACGCGATTTTTGTACTTGTGCTATCATAAAAAAGATGTCTCAATCTATAAATCCACAAATTGATGTTTTAGTAGTGCAACTAGAAAAACTACGGGCATTGTTATTCAAGACATCAATAGAGTCAAAATTGTATAGTCCCTCCTTCAAACTAACTGAACCAATCTTCCTTTCGGTTTGAATGTCCTGTATAATACAAGTATCATAATAGAAAATCAATTCACATTTGAGAGAAAAATTATTTTAGTAACATAAATAAGGTTGAAAGAGAAATGTGGGACATATAACACCTTAGTAATGGAGAAGTTTTGAGTAAGTTTAACTATTCCACTATACTTAACATTGATTATGTTTTTATTCGACAAGTTGATGCGACTAGGTTTGATGTAATGATAGAAGAAAAGATGATTAAGAGAAATACATATATGGTCAGTGGTATCCTGAATCAAGGATCAACAAATTTTTAAAATTCTTTAAGTTAGAAGAAAAATGGATATTACCAATAGGTGAATGGTTGGATGAGATGGATCCTACATGATTTACTTGAATTTGTGAATTGTTGATATTAGCTTGCTTAAAGAGATATGCTAGGATCTAAAATTGTTGTTGAGTACTACGAACACCTCCAAATTTAATGAATCTTTTATAATTATCACCTTCTTCTTAGACATTTGCATTGTGAATTTGTGGTTATCTGATATTAAGGAACTTATGGTCAGGTGGATAGTGATAAGCTGTCGTTGAAGCTATCAAATTAATATTACTTTTCAAGGCAACTTCAGTATTGCCAAGTAGTATTCAAGAAGGTAGATAGGGCTAAAGTAACCCTGAGTCGTCTCCCAACGAACACAGAATTGCTTTTGAATATCTGACTCTTACGAATGCTATGCAATGCTTATGGATAAAATTAATGTTTGGAGAATGTTTAAAAAACAAATAAGAAACTTAAAAATAGTTACGATGAAATAGGCTAATTCCACTGCTTTTCCAAGATAGATTCATCATCGGTTATTCACGGATAATTGTTCAATTGATTATTGTTTAAGTTTCAAATTAATTAAAGTACATTCTTAATTAATTTGAGGGCGATCATGCATTTAACCAAAGTAAATTCTCAATCAAATGAAAAACCTTTATAGATTATTCACAATAAATTCAACCAAAGTACATTCTCAATCAAATTCTATTGTGTTTAATCATGTCTATTCTTAAATCTCCTAACCGAATTAAAAGCTAATCAATCAAAGTAAATTCTCAATTGATTATAATTGAAATTAAAACTAATCAATCAAAGTACATTCTCAATTGATAGTAAAAACCATTTAATCATATGAAAGTTCCTAAATTAATTGAAAGTAGATTCTCAATTTAAACCTAGAAACCCTAAAACTCATATAATCAATATGCATGTAGATTCAAGCATATTATGATGCAAAAATCTTTACTTTTAACAAGATAGAGAGATGAAAGACATATAGAGAACAAGTTAAATCAATAATCAAAGTAAACAATTGCATTAACTAAACGTAACCTCAGAATCCGTCACGGAATTACAGCAGAATAGCCCTAGATGCTTAGCTCTCCATGAATGGAGTTGAATACAAGATGAAAGAAAAGTGAGAGGAGTGAGAGAATGAATTAATGAATTGAAGTCCTCTGGGTCTCTTTAAATAGGGCTTGATATGGCTTGGACTCTGAGTATTCAGTTGATAGAATCTTTTATCTTATATCTTCCAAATAACTAAAAGATTTAGATAATTATAACATTATTTGGAAGATATTTTCTGTTGATATTCCCAAATTAAATTAATTCAACAACTGAATTTTATTTTTTTATCTTTTCTGACTTTCCAAAATTGCACAAATGCCCTGAAATTTTCTCTATCTACGCTTTAGCCCCAACTGAATTCTCCAAAATTGCACCAGAACCCCTGTTGCCAGATTTGACCAGACTTAAGCAGTGTTGACCAGCTTTGACTGAGGAAGGCCGCGACCAATGAGAGCTCGCCACGTGGTTGCCTTCTTCCTTCCCCAATTAGGGTTTCAGATTTGGGGAAAGGGCTTCCCCCTTTTGCCGTCTACTGATGGACAAATTTATGATCACCAAAATATGATGTCACAAACTTGTTGAACAATCGGCAAGTATGACCGAATCGTTTCAAGTAATAAACTCGGTAAGACCAAGTATCGTTCTCCCAAAGGACTCACAGCCTAGTTTAGTTGTGTGGTTCGTTGATTAGCTAAGACTTAAGAACGAAATATTTGAAGTTTAATATGCAAAACAGAAAATAAACATGTATGCATGAGATTGATCAATGGCTAAAACAAAAGACAAGCACTTTCAATGAAATATATTGATGAATATGTTGTTGGGGGTCAATTTCATCTTATCCACTCTCATATATTTTAGGAATTCAACATTCAAGTCATCATTGTTAATGCCACTCTCTAAATTACCTTTCAAGAAGGCTTCTCCCTAATTACGAGTTCATACGATTCCTAGCATTCCTAATAATTAGTTTTTTTAGCACAGGAGCTTAAGGCAACCAATATACTATTGGGAGAAATTCCCCGGATCTAGACTTCCCCGTACGTTCCCGTATCGACAAAACCAATAAGCATGCATTGAATGAGTTAAACAACGCAAGCATTGAGCAAAGAGGAAAAACCCTAACTAATGATGAAAGAAAGCATAAGTCTTAGATTAAGATGCAAGCACAAATTCCATATATGAGAGCTTCAAAAGATTACATTGATTCCCCAACAAACATACAAGGTTTAGTTCACCATATTCATGGTGAACCTAGATGAACAATAATGAAAGAATGAAAGAGATAGAAAAACCCGAGAAAGAGAAGAGGAGAGCTCTCACCATCTCCCAATCTACCCCAAGGGGTGGAAGAGAGAGTGTTTGCTTCGTTTCTGCCAAAGATACCAACCCTAAGACATCTAGGTCTTTAAATAGGACATAATAATAGAAAACGGGTCCAGGCCCAAACAGATCATAAAATCGCATAAAACTGGCCCAAAACTCGTCTGGTTGACTTTTTTCGTATTCTGGTTGACTGGTTGACTGGTTGACTTTTCTGGTTGACTGGTTGACTTTTCTGGTTTCTGGTTGACTTTTAAGCATTCCAATCATTCGGTACTTCAATTCTTCTTTCAAATCATTCAATTAGCCTACAAAATAAAGGGAATCTTGCACAAAACCATTAAATTCACTTTCAATTCTCTTATTCACAAAGCTAAAGCAAAAATATGAGTTCAAGCTAGTTTCTAAGTCTTAAAGGTTGCTTTTGGTATCAATTTTAAGCATAAAAATAACGGTTTTTCAACCATTATCACAACCCCAAACTTAAAACTTTGCTTGTCCTCAAGAAAATAAGATGTAACTCAATCTTCTGCCAATTCATATGATGGTTCACTCATTCAAAAATCTTCTTTTCAAGATAAGTAAAGACTTCAATCAAACTTATGACCAAGAGTTCAATCAAGATGTGCACATGCTTTAGTGTTCACAAAGTCATTTAAATTCCAACAAATGCTATTTTTAATGAATGATCAATCAATTAAGCACGGATGTTCATGTGTTCATGGAATATTTCCTCACTAGGTAAAGTGTTTCACTCAACACACAAGTGTCTAAGAGGTAATCACTCATTCACTCTACTATCACAATGTCACATGAATCAACTTTGCCTTTCATTTTACCACAATCAAAAACATTCACAAGCATGCATCATCACAAGGACTTTTCAATGGCTTATAATGTGGCTGGGCTAACAAGAAAATTGGTCTTTCTGGATCACAAAATCCTTGAGTTAAGAGAATCATAACAACACAATTATTCTTATTCATTCCCAACTTTCTTTTGCATTTGCATTGAGCTTTGCTTCTTTTTCTTTTCTTTTCTTTTTTTTTTCTTTGCATATTCTTACTTTTTAGCTCTTAGCTCAATGCTTTTCCTTTTTCATGTTTTCCCAACAACCCCAAATTTGAACATTTAACAATACCACACAAGATCTTCTACTTAACTCAAGGTAAAGATTTTCAATCAAGGGTTTCAGTGTATGTTCAAGGCTAAGGGTTCAAAGGATAAAACACAAAGTGTTCTCTTTTAGTGGGCTAACTTTATGAATTTGGCCAATAAAAAGGGTTCCAACAAACGGCCTTGATCATATGATGCAAAACAAGCAATTGATTCAACCATAGAAAACCTGGGCAAAGTCATTCATGCTTTCAAAGTAATAGCATTCAATCATACCAAAAACTCTGGAGCTCAAAACCTCACATATAAGCTCATTCACATTTGACATACACATCCTGCTTAATTTCACAATCACAATCATGATATCCTGCATTTGTTCACAAAGCTTGTGAATCACCTGTATAAGCATTTTAATGTGCACATCTATCTCAACATCAATCAATCAATAAGCATCATTCAACATTACTTATCACAAAATCACAGTTAATAGCAAACCATCATCAAACCAGGTGTCCAATAGAGTACATCAAACCCTAATCTAAAACAAAAACAAATAGGTTCAGAAAACTTAAACCACAAAAGCATAAGCATATGATAGCATTCATCAGTAAATGCTATCTCAACTCCTCATCAATCTGAGCTGTCCTCTGTATCTTCCTCTTCTTCCTCATCTTCTTCTTGGATCCTATAATCTTGATCCTTTTTGTCCGATGAGGAGGCCATCCCTGCATCAAACATAATTCACAAAACCACAAGATACATTGTTAAGCATTAGTAAACCACAATGAAGAAATCAACCCCTTCAATGATGCTCTCTCCCAACCCCAAACTTAGATGGAAAACTAGTGAGCAAGTGAGTGGAAGGGAGATTTTCTAAAGAGGGATGAGGGAAAAGTTGTAGAGAACCTTTGAAAAGGTATGTAGGAGTGTGTGTGCAAAGAAGAGCCTGAACATATGAGCAAATGCGCAGCCTAGCGTATAAAAATACCCTAATGGGCTCGGATCCCGCTAAGGGGAAACTAAAGCCCATCTGCGAGAGTACCGCTCAGCGGTAAGTTACCGCTCAGCGGCACTTTCGTGATGTGCTCTTCTCCTTCTTTTCTTAACCTATGTGCCTCCTAGACATGCCCCTCACTGGTTCCCTGTAATTCAATGTTCATAATACTTATGCAAACCCTATTGTGTAACTAAAATGAAACAAACAAAAACAATTAGTCCACTAGGTTGCCTCCCAGGTAGCGCTTGTTTAACGTCACGAGCCTGACCCAAAATCCACCAACACCCATCAGTAGGTGTTACCATACTTACCTACACCCATCAGTAGGTGTTACAAACTTACCAGCACCCATCAGTAGGTGCAAAATTTTCTCACCAACACCCATCAGTAGGTGCTTCAAACTTAGCATCCTTCAGTAGATGTTATGTCAAACTAGCATCCTTCAGTAGATGCTATCTCCAAAAATAATGACAAAGTAATGTTCAACAAATTAAAAATTTACAAACCAAAGAAAAATTAAAAAGTTCTTAAATCCACTGGGTTGCCTCCCAGCAAGCGCTCTTTTAACGTCATTAGCTTGACCCAATAAAGCTCATGTTCCATCTTCTTTTTCTTCTTTCTACTGAACTTCTTCAGAAATTTGATCAAACCGGGAACCTGTTACAGTGTCTCAATCATAGGAACTTTAATCTCCAATTTCTTGAAGATTTCCATAAAGCGCTCAAATTCCTTCTTCCTATGATACTTCTTTGGATGAGGAAGAGGTTTTTCATATGATTCTTTCTTTTTTTCTCTCGTCCTCTTTTTCTTTTCTCTCACTTTCTTTTTTTCTTTTCTTTTTCTACTCACTTTCTTAATCTTCACACAAATTTTCTCTTCTCTCTCTTTTCTCTCTTCTTTTTCCAACTCAACTTTTTCAACATTTACACTCACTAGCACTTCACACTCTTCTCTGGGGTTAACCTCAGTATTAGCCCCAAAATTTCTATGTGGCATTTCTTCCACCTGTTTGGTGATCTGCCCCATCTGAGTCTCCAAATTTTTGATAGCAGCTTTAGTGCTCTTTTGGGTAGACTCAGTTTTCTGTATGAAATTGTTGAGAGTTTCCTCCATCCTCATGGACCTTTCATTAAGCATAGATAAGTGTTGCCATAAGGTGGGTTGCTGCTGCTGCTTATTGATAACAGTTGAAACACTGTTATTTTCATGCTTAAAATTGATACTAAAAGCAACCTTTATACTTAGAAACTAGCTTGAAATCAAGCTTTTCTTCATATTTTCATAAATAAGAGAGCTGGACAGGTTTATGCTTGCTTTCAGTGTTTTTGTGCAGGTTTTAAGGTGAATTTAGTGAAAGAAGTGAAGAAGGAGAGAGATGGAATCAGAAAAGACATCAAAAAGTGCAAAAGGAGAAGCCGCAAGTGATGGACAAATTTATGAACACCAAATTATGATGTCACAAACTTGTTTTCAATCGGTAAGTATGACCGAATCGTTCAAGTAATAAAACTTGGTAAGACCAAGTATCGTTCTTCCCAAAGGACTCACGGCCTAGTTTAGTTATGTGATTTCTTAATTAACTAAGACTTACAAACGAATTAATTGGGGTTTAAAATGCAAGACAGAAAATAAACATGTATGCATGAATTGTGATCAATGGCAAAAAGCAAAAGATAAACACTTTCAATGAAATTTATGTATGGATATGTTGTTGGGGGTCAATTTCATCTTATCCACTCTCATATATTTTAGGAATTCAACGATCAAATCACCATTGTTAATGCCACTCTCCAATGTACCTTTCCAGAAGGCTTCTCCCTAATCACGAGTTCATACAATTCCTAGCATTCCTAATGATTAGTTCATAAGTACAGGAGCTTAACGACAACCAATATAAAATTGGGAGAAATTCCCCGGATCTAGACTTCCCCGTACGTTCCGGTATCGACAAAACCAATAATCATGCATCGAATGAGTTAAACCATGCAAGCATTAAACAAAGAGGAAAAACCCTAACTAATGATGAAAGAAAGCATAAGTCTTAATTAAAAGATGTAAAAACAGATTCCATATATGAGAGTTTCACAAGACTACATTGATTCCCCAACAAACATAAAGAGGTTAGTTCACCATATTCATGGTGAACCTAGATGAATTACAATGAAAGAATGAAAGAATAAACCCTAAAAAGGTGAAGCGGAAGCCTCAGCATCCAAGATCCTCCTTCAAAGGGGTGGTAGAGAGAGTGTTTGCCTCGTTCCAGCCAGAGATACCTAACCCTAGGAAACCCTAAAGCTTATGTATCATTCGTAAATTACAAAAAGTCAAGTCCAAGCCCATTAAAGTGCCGCTCAGCGGTAAACTACCGCTCAGCGGTGATTGCGTGACTTGTTTTCTCCCCTCAGCGGCCATTTTGCCCCTCAGCGGATCTCCCGCAAACTCCTGAGTGCCGCTCAGCGGTAAACTGCTGCTGAGCGGTGACTTCGGCTTCTCCTTTTACACTTTTTGTTGTCTTTTCTGATTTCATCTCTCTTCTTCTTCACTTCTTTTACCAAATTCACCTTAAAACCTGCACAAAAACACTGAAATCAAGCATAAACCTGTCCAACTCTCTTATTTCCAAAAATATAAAGAAAAGCATGATTTCAAGCTAGTTTCTAAGTGTAAAGGTTGCTTTTAGTGTCAATTTTAATCATGAAAATAACAGTTTTTCAACTGTTATCAGCAAGTACCGCTCAGCGATAGTTTACCGCTGAGCGGCACTCAGGAGCTCACGAAAGGACCGCTGAGGGGCAAAATGGCCCCTGAGGGGAAGAAACGACTCACGCACTTACCGCTGAGCGGTACTTTACCGCTGAGCAGCACACTTATGGGCTTGGACCTACATTTTTTGTAATTTTAGAATAGTATATAAGCTTTAGGACATCCTAGGGTTTGTATCTTTGGCAGAAACGAAGCAAACACTCTCTTTTCCACCCCTTTGAAGGAGGATCTTGGATGCTCAAGCTACCTCTTCACCTTTCTAGGGTTTTATCCTTCATTCTTTCATTATTGTTCATCTAGGTTCACCATGAATATGGTGAACTAAACCTTGTATGTTTGTTGGGGAATCAATGTAATCTTTTGAAGCTCTCATATATGGAATTTGTGCTTGCATCTTAATCTAAGATTTATGCTTTCCTTCATCATTAGTTAGGGTTTTTCCTCTTTGCCTAATGCTTGCTTTGTTTAACTCATTCAATGCATGATTATTGATTTTGTCGATACGGGAACGTACGGGGAAGTCTAGATCCGGGGAATTTCTCCCAATAAGTATATTGGTTGCCTTAAGCTCCTGTGCTAAATAAACTAATTATTAGGAATGCTAGGAATCGTATGAACTCGTAATTAGGGAGAAGCCTTCTTGAAAGGTAATTTAGAGAATGGCATTAACAATGATGAATTGAATGTTGAATTCCTAAAATATATGAGAGTGGATAAGATGAATTTGATAAACCCCAACAACATACTCATTCATATATTCCATTGAAAGTGTTTGTATTTTGCTTTAGCCATTGATCACACTCATGCATACATGTTTATTTTCGTCTTTTGCATATTAAAATCCAATTATTTCGTTCTTAAGTCTTAGCTAATCAACAAATCACATAACTAAACTAGGCCGTGAGTCCTTTGGGAGAACGATACTTGGTCTTACCGAGTTTATTACTTGAAACGATTCGGTCATACTTGCTGATTGTAAAACAAGTTTGTGACATCATATTTTGGTGTTCATAAATTTGTCCATCAAATTTTTGGCGCCGTTGCCGGGTACTCGTGGTTTAACTGGTTAATTTGTGTGATTATTGATTGTCTTTGACTTTGAAGTTTGAATTTCTGTTTTTATTTTCTGTTTTTATTTTTTCGGTTTTTATTAGATTAGATTTTATTTTATTTTATTTTATTTGATTAGATTAGATTTTATTTTATTTTATTTTATCTTATCTTCTGAATCTATATCTTTTCCTATATCTTTTTGTGCTAACAAATCTTTTCTAGGGTTTTGTTTTCTTGTGCATGCAGGAGGCAATTAGAACAAGGAGCAAGAAAACAACAGAACCTCTTCTTGAAGGTTTAGACGAGAGTAGACGGAGGAGAAGAATCCGAACATCTAGAGAACTTTTCCCTCCTCCGGAAACTCTGTTGCAACCATCACCACAAGGTTCTGTTCATAGCACAGAAAATATGGAGAACAACAATGTTAGAAGAACTCTTGCTGATTACACCAATACAGCTGGACCTCAGCACTTTAACAGTATAGCTAGACCTAGAGTCAATGCAGCTAATATGGAGGTCAAACCAGCATTGATCCAACTGGTGAAAAGCAACCAATTTAATGGGTTATCTCATGAAAGCCCATATGAGCACCTCACTACCTTCAATGAGATTTGCAACACAGTCAAAATTAATGGGGTGCCAGACGAAGCTATCAAACTTAGCTTGTTTCCTTTCTCATTGGGAGGCAATGCTAAGCTTTGGTTGAATTCCTTCCCAGAAGAAAATTTCACAGAGTGGGAAGCAGTGGTAACAAAGTTTTTAAACAAGTACTTTCCACAATCAAAGGTGACAAAAGGCAAGCAAGAGATTTCTTCATTTAAGCAGGGCATGGAAGAATCACTAGGGCATGCATGGGACAAATATAAAAGCCTGTTACGAAAAACTCCCATGCATGGTTTCAAAGAAGAAGAAGTAGTCCTAACTTTCCTTGGAGGTCTTGGTTCACAAACTAAGATGATGCTTCATGCCTCAGCAGGAGGAAACATTAACTAGAAAACTCCAGAGGAAGCAACTGAAATTATTGAAAATATGGCTACTAGTGACAACGAACTCAACATTGAAAGAGGATATCTTAGTCGGAAGGAGTTGTTACAATCAAATGATGCTTTGCTTATTCAAAATAGAATTATCTCTCAACAGCTTGAAGAGGTAATTATGAAGCTTTCTCAAATACCACAGGAAATACAACAGGTCTCAACGGTTCAAGTGCAACAACAAAAATGGCAAATGCAATCTACTCCAGTTGAGAAAACAACAAAACTTGAAGAGACTTTCCAAAGATTCTTGAAGACGAATGCGTCTTATTGTCAGAATGTGGATGATGCATTTAAAAATATGGAGGTTTATGTTGAGAGAATAGTTGACAAGATGAAACATGATAATCTCAGAAAGGAGTGTGATAACAGTTGAAAAACTGTTATTTTCATGCTTAAAATTGATACTAAAAGCAACCTTTATACTTAGAAACTAGCTTGAAATCAAGCTTTTCTTCATATTTTCATAAATAAGAGAGCTGGACAGGTTTATGCTTGATTTCAGTGTTTTTGTGCAGGTTTTAAGGTGAATTTAGTGAAAGAAGTGAAGAAGGAGAGAGATGGAATCAGAAAAGACATCAAAAAGTGCAAAAGGAGAAGCCGCAAGTACTGCTCAGCGGCAGTTTACCGCTGAGCGGCACTCAGGAGCTCACGGGAGGACCGCTGAGGGGCAAAATGGCCGCTGAGGGGAAGAAACGACTCACGCACTTACCGCTGAGCGGTACTTTACCGCTGAGCGGCACACTTATGGGCTTGGACCCAGATTTTTTGTAATTTTAGAATAGTATATAAGCTTTAGGATGTCCTAGGGTTTGTATCTTTGGCAAAGACGAAGCAAACACTCTCTCTTCCACCCCTTTGAAGGAGGATCTTGGATGCTCAGGCTACCTCTTCACCTTTCTAGGGTTTTATCTTTCATTCTTTCATTATTGTTCATCTAGGTTCACCATGAATATGGTGAACTAAACCTTGTATGTTTGTTGGGGAATCAATGTAATCTTTTGAAGCTCTCATATATGGAATTTGTGCTTGCATCTTAATCTAAGATTTATGCTTTCTTTCATCATTAGTTAGGGTTTTTCCTCTTTGCTTAATGCTTGCTTTGTTTAACTCATTCAATGCATGATTATTGATTTTGTCGATACGGGAACGTACGGGGAAGTCTAGATCCGGGGAATTTCTCCCAATAAGTATATTGGTTGCCTTAAGCTCCTGCACTTGATGAACTAATTATTAGGAATGCTAGGAATTGTATGAACTCGTAATTAGGGAGAAGCCTTCTTGAAAGGTACTTTAGAGAGTGGCATTAACAATGATGATTTGAATGTTGAATTCCTAAAATATGAGAGTGGATAAGATGAAATTGAACCCCAATAACATATTCATATTTATCTTTCATTGAAAGTGTGTGTCTTTTGCTTTTGCCATTGATCAACCTCATGCATACATGTTTAATTTCGTCCTTTGCATATTAAAATCCAATTATTTCGTTCTTAAGTCCTAGCTAATCAACAAATCATATAACTAAACTAGGCCGTGAGTCCTTTGGGAGAACGATACTTGGTCTTACCAAGTTTATTACTTGAAACGATTCGGTCATACTTGCCGATTGTAAAACAAGTTTGTGACATCATATTTTGGTGATCATAAATTTGTCCATCAATTTTTTGGCGCCGTTGCCGGGGACTCTGGTTTAACTGGTTAATTTGTGTGATTATTGATTATCTTTGACTTTAATTTTGAATTTCTGTTTTTATTTTCTGTTTTTATTTTTTCGGTTTTTATTAGATTAGATTTATTTTATTTTATTTGATTTGATTAGATTAGATTTTATTTTATTTTATTTTATCTTATCCTCTGAATCTTTTATCTTCTGAATCTATATCTTTTCCTATATCTTTTTGTGCTAACAAATCTTTTCTAGGGTTTTGTTTTCTTGTGCATGCAGGAGGCAATTAGAACAAGGAGCAAGAAAACAACAGAACCTCTTCTTGAAGGTTTAGACGAGAGTAGACGGAGGAGAAGAATCCGAACATCTAGAGAACTTTTCCCTCCTCCGGAAACTCTGTTGCAACCATCACCACAAGGTTCTGTTCATAGCACAGAAAATATGGAGAACAACAATGTTAGAAGAACTCTTGCTGATTACACCAATACAGCTGGACCTTAGCACTTTAACAGTATAGCTAGACCTAGAGTCAATGCAGCTAACATGGAGGTCAAACCAGCACTGATTCAACTGGTGAAAAGCAACCAATTTAATGGGTTATCTCATGAAAGCCCATATGAGCACCTCACTACCTTCAATGAGATTTGCAACACAGTCAAAATTAATGGGGTGCCAGACGAAGCTATCAAACTTAGCTTGTTTCCTTTCTCATTGGGAGGCAATGCTAAGCTTTGGTTGAATTCTTTCCCAGAAGAAAGTTTCACAGAGTGGGAAGCAGTGGTAACAAAGTTTTTAAACAAGTACTTTCCACAATCAAAGGTGACAAAAGGCAAGCAAGAGATTTCTTCATTTAAGCAGGGTATGGAAGAATCACTGGGGCATGCATGGGATAGATACAAAAGCGTGCTAAGAAAAACACCCACGCATGGCTTTGAAGATCAGGAAGTAGTCTTAACTTTCCTTGGAGGGCTTGGTTCACAAACCAAGATGATGCTGGACGCCTCAGCAGGAGGTAATATTAAATGGAAAACTCCAGAGGAAGCAACAGAGATTATAGAAAACATGGCTACTAGTGATAATGAGCTACACAATGAGAAAGGAGCTCCTGTGCAAAAAGGAGTCCTCCAATTACAGACACATGATGCCCTGCTAGCTCAAAACAAAATTCTAACTCAACAGCTGGAGACTCTGACTAAAACTCTTGCACAATTACCCAATGAGTTGAAAACTGCTGCACAGGTACAAACCCAGTTGTGCGAATTGTGTGGAGGCGACCATATAAATGGTCAATGCGCTTTTCCAGTGGAAGCTTTAGAGGATGTTAATTTCATGGCCAATCAATTTCCATACCGTCAAGGGAACTACAATCAAAGGTGGAAACCACACCCAAGCATTGGTCAAGGACAAACTGGGCAAGCTAGTCAATATAATAAGCAGCAGTAGCAACCCACCTTATGGCAACAGTTATCTATGCTTAATGAAAGATCAACAAGGTTGGAAGAAACTCTTCAGCAATTCATACAGAAAACTAAATCTTCTCAAAAGAGCACTGAAGCCGCTATTAAGAACTTGGAGATTCAAATGGGTCAGATTACCAAGCAATTGGAAGAAAGGCCAAATAGAAATTTTGGGGCTAATACCGAGGTTAACCCCAGAGAAGAGTGCAAGGTGGTAGAGAATGTTGATGATGAGAAAGTTGAGTTAGATACAGAAGAGAGAAGAGAAATAGAGAGCAAAAGTACTTTTCCTTTTCCAATCCATCAAGGGAAACAACTAGACTTCACAGAATTATTCAAAATGGTGGATAATGATGCACCTTGGGAACAGATTCTACAACAGATTACGGTTTACACTAAATCTAATGAAGAAATCTCTACAAAGAAAAGACGTAGAGATGATGAGGCAAAGGAGTGTATAACTGTTAAAAAAGAGTCATTCCCTCCTAAAGCAACAGATCCAGGCAGTTTTTCTATCCCTTGTACTATAGGGAAGAAAAAGGTGAAGAAAGCTCTTCTTGATTTAGGTTCAAGTGTTAACTTGATACCTTACTCTTTACTGGAGCAAATCGGCAATGTTAAAGTGAAACCTGTAAAGGTTAATCTAGTAATGGCCGATGGATCTTCAAAGGAGCCATGTGGGATTGCAGAGGACATTATAGTTTGTGTTGGCAAACTTCAGTTCTTGGCAGACTTTGTGGTGATGAAGATGGAGACAGAGAAGATACCTATCATACTTGGAAGACCGTTTATGAAAACGGCCAGAGCTATCATTGATGTAAATGAAGGTATAGTGGTGCTCCAGGACAGGGAGGAGAGAGTGGTTATAGACGTCTTTAAAGATGAGACGCAAACACAGGAGGAAGAAGCTAGTTATAAAGCTGCATTTCAAGATGCACCCATGACTAGCCGTAAAGATGAAAATCTCAAGCTTGCAGGTAACCATTGTTTGTTGTTTCAGGTACACAAGGAAGAAAAGATTGGAAGAGGAGGAGAAATTCCTGGTGACTGGGAGAAAAGAAGACTCCAACTTGGCACACCTGTAAGAATCAAGAACAAGTTGTGGGTTGTGAAGGGCTTTAAAGAGAAGGAGATGATAGAGATAGAGTCTCCACATTCTAGAAGGACCAAAACAGTTCACAGGAAACAGCTGAGGAGTTGGTGGAATGACATCATCAACTATAAAGAAAGAACTTGAGCTTTACTGGGTCAAGCTAATGACGTTAAAAGAGCGCTTGCTGGGAGGCAACCCAGTGATTTTAGAACTTTTAAATTTTACTTTGGTTTGTAATCTTTAAATCTGTTGAACATGATATTGCTGAACATAGCATCTACTGAAGGATGCTAAGTGGTAACACCTACTGATGGGTGTTGGTAAGTTTGAAGCACCTACTGATGGGTGTTGGTGAGATTTTAAACACCTACTGATGGGTGTTGGTGGATTTTGGGTCAGGCTCGTGACGTTAAACAAGCGCTACCTGGGAGGCAACCTAGTTGATTGATTGTTTTTGGTTTATTTTAGTTAGGGTTTGCATAAGCATTTTAAACATTGAATTGCAGGGAACCAGTGAGGGGCATGTATGGGAGGCACGTAGGTTAAGAAAAGAAGGAGAAGAGCACATCACGAAAGTGCCGCTGAGCGGTACTCTCGCAGATGGGCTTTAGTTCCCCTTAGCGGGACCCGAGCCCATTAGGGTATTTTTAAACCCTAAGCTGCGCAATTTCTCATACTTTCAGGCTCTTCTCTGCACAAACACTCCCACATACCTTCTCTAAGGTTTTCCACATCTTTTCACTCTTCCCTCTTAAGAAAATTTCTCTTCCACTCACTTTTTCACTAGTGTGCTATCAAAGTTTGGGGTTGGAAGAGAGCATTCTAGCTTGGAAGCATTCTCATTGCATTTAGTATCTCCACCCAAGTAAGTAAAATGCATTTCGTTCATTCTAGGCTTCTTGAATTTGAATGTGATTGTCAAAGCATGAATATTTAGGGGTTTTGATTTCTATGCATGATTTGATGATATATTTGATGTTTGAACCGATTAAACTGCATGATTATGAACTAGAAAACTGAAAATTGCATTTGGGTGGAGTTATGACAGCTTTAAAACAAGATTTTCAAAAATCTGCAGAGTTACCGCTGAGGGGTAAACTGCCGCTAAGCGGCACTCTGCCAGATTTGGTTTTTCTGGTTTTTGTGATCTGGACTATGGCACTGGTGGCGCTGAGGGGAAATTCTGGCCCTCAACGGTGGTTTAGCTTTTCAAGGAGTTGTGTTCTATGTTTTACTAATGATTAACATCATGTTCTGTGGTTTTGTATTTGTGTTTGAATGCAGGAATGGCATCCTCTTTAGGAAAGAGATTGAAAACCATGGCAACCAAGAGAAAGGAAAAGGAACAAGAGCAACCCCACTCTAGCAGGTTCCTCTCTAGGAAACATGAGAAGCACTTTAGGGTGGTTCAGGACAGGAGACTTCTGATGGAAAGAAAAGTTGGAATGATACCTAACTTTGCTCCTCAATTTGGAGAGCAAGTGTTAGGGAATGACTGGGAAAGCTAGCCACCTATCCTACACCTGCTAACATAGCTGTGGTGAAGGAATTCTACACCAATGCAAAGAAGATTGGTGATTATCCAGCTGAAAATTATTTGGGCTATGTCAGAGGCTATGCTATCAGGTATGATCCTGATTCTATCAATAACTTCCTGGATACTATGGGCTGGTGAGTAGTGCCAGTTTGCTCTTTGCATGGAGGAAGGTGCTGATTATGAGGATGTGGAGAGAGTACTATGCATACCTGGAGGACACTTCCAAAGGAATAGATCTGGCTCAGTGGTTAACATTAGGAGGACGGATTTGACTCCTCGTGCAAAGTATTGGATGGCATTTTCTCATGCCAACATTCAGCCATGTTCACATGTGTCAAATATTACTCTCAGCAGGGCACTATTCATCTACTGTGCTATCAGAAACTTAAATGTTAATATTGGGCAGGTGATAGCTGATGAGATCAGTGTGTGCGCCAATACCTCAAACAACAAAGCACCACTAGGACATCCCTCCTTGATTACTCACCTTTGCAAGATAGCTGGGGTGGACACTTCTGCTCCACCATTTGAGAGGCCAAGAAAAGCTATTGATGAGGCTTATTACAGACAGTACTGTGGAGGTGAGGAAGCAGCTCAGCCAGTTCCACCACGCCGTGCTCGTAGAGAGAGAGGGCCAGCACAGAGCCAGACATCTGCTGAGACACATGAAGCAGAACCATTCCAGATGAGGGACATGTATATGTCTCTTATAGGTCCTCAGTTGCAGTCCATTCACAGAGGGCAGGTGGCTACTGCTGAGATGATTGTGGGGATGTATGATACACCTCCAGCCCACAGGTGGACTATGGATGAATTCCATAATGTGGTAGCTTGGCCAGAGGAACCAGTGCATGGAGGAGGAGCTGAAGCAGCTGAAGCTTCAGGTAGAGAGATGGAAGAAGATGAAGCTGATGATGATGATGCATTTGAAGATGATGAAGATGAGGAGGAAGAGGAAGATACAGAGGACAACTCAGATTGATGAGGAGCTGAGATAGCATTTACTGATGAATGTTATCATATGCTTATGCGTTTGTTGGTTTAAGTTTTCTGAACTTATTTGTTTTTGTTTTTAGATTAGGGTTTGATGTACTCTATTGAACACCTGGTTTGTTATGATGGTTTGCTATTAACTGTGATTGTTTGATAAGTAATGCTTGATGATGTTTATTGATTGATTGATGTTGAGATGATGTGCACATTAAAATGCTTATACAGGTGATTCACAAGCTTTGTGAACAAATGCATGATATTATGATTGTGATTGTGAAACTAAGCAGGATGTGTACGTCAAATGTGAATGAGCTTATATGTGAGGTTTTGAGCTCCAGAATTGTTATTGTTAAATGCTATTACTTTGAAAGCATGAATGACTTTGCCCAGGTTTTCTATGATTGAATCAATTGCTTGTTTTGCATCATATGATCAAGGCCGTTTGTTGGAACCCTTTTTTATTGGCCAAATTCATAAAGTTAGCCCACTAAAAAGAGAACACTTTGTGTTCTATCCTTTGAACCCTTAGCCTTGAACATAAATTGAAAACCCTTGTTGAAAAGCTTTACCTTGAGTTAAGTAGAACATCTTGTGTGGTATTGTTAAATGTTCAAGTTTGGGGTTATTGGGAAAACATGAGAAAGGAAAAGCATTGAGCTAATAGCTAAAAAGCTAGAATATGCAAAGAAAAAGAAAAGAAAAGAAAAAAAGAAGCAAAGCTCAATGCAAATGCAAAAGGCAAGTTGGGAAAAATAAGAATAATTGTGTTGATTATGATTCTCTTAACTCAAGGATTTTTTGATCCAGAAAAACCAATTTTCTTGTTAGCCCAGCCACATTATAAGCCATTGAAAAGTCCTTGTGATGATGCATGCTTGTGAATGTTTTTGATTGTGGTAAAATGAAAGGCAAAGTTGATTCATGTAACATTGTGATAGTGGAGTGAATGAGTGAAACACTTTACCTCTTATACACTTGTGTGTTGAGTGAAACACTTTACCTAGTGAGGAAATATTCCATAAGCACATGAACATCCATGCTTAATTGATTAATCATTCATGAAAATTAGCATTTGTTGGAATTTAAATGACTTTGTGAACACCAAAGCATGTGCACATCTTGATTGAACTCTTGGTCATAAGTTTGAGTGAAGTTGTTACTTATCTTGAAAAAGAGAATTTTTGAATGAGTGAACCATCATATGAATTGGTTGAAGATTGAGCTACATCTTGTTTGCTTGAAGACAAGCAAAGTTCTAAGTTTGGGGTTGTGATAACAGTTGAAAAACTGTTATTTTCATGCTTAAAATTGATACTAAAAGCAACCTTTATACTTAGAAACTAGCTTGAAATCAAGCTTTTCTTCATATTTTAAGAAATAAGAGAGCTGGATAGGTTTATGCTTGATTTCAGTGTTTTTGTGCAGGTTTTAAGGTGAATTTAGTGAAAGAAGTGAAGAAGGAGAGAGATGGAATCAGAAACGACATTAAAAAGTGCAAAAGGAGAAGGCGCAAGTACCGCTCAGCGGCAGTTTACCGCTGAGCGGCACTCAGGAGCTCACGGGGGGACCGCTGAGGGGCAAAATGGCCGCTGAGGGGAAGAAACGCCTCACGCACTTACCGCTGAGCGGTACTTTACCGCTGAGCGGCACACTTATGGGCTTGGACCTAGATTTTTTGTAATTTTAGAATAGTATATAAGCTTTAGAACGTCCTAGGGTTTGTATCTTTGGCAAAGACGAAGCAAACACTCTCTCTTCCACCCCTTTGAAGGAGGATCTTGGATGCTCAGGCTACCTCTCACCTTTCTAGGGTTTTATCTTTCATTCTTTCATTATTGTTCATCTAGGTTCACCATGAATATGGTGAACTAAACCTTGTACGTTTGTTGGGGAATCAATGTAATCTTTTGAAGCTCTCATATATGGAATTTGTGCTTGCATCTTAATCTAAGATTTATGCTTTCTTTCATCATTAGTTAGGGTTTTTCCTCTTTGCTTAATGCTTGCTTTGTTTAACTCATTCAATGCATGATTATTGATTTTGTCGATACGGGAACGTACGGGGAAGTCTAGATCCGGGGAATTTCTCCCAATAAGTATATTGGTTGCCTTAAGCTCCTGCACTTGATGTACTAATTATTAGGAATGCTAGGAATTGTATGAACTCGTAATTAGGGAGAAGCCTTCTTGAAAGGTACTTTAGAGAGTGGCATTAACAATGATGATTTGAATGTTGAATTCCTAAAATATATGAGAGTGGATAAGATTAAATTGAACCCCAACAACATATTCATATATATCTTTCATTGAAAGTGTGTGTCTTTTGCTTTTGCCATTGATCAACCTCATGCATACATGTTTAATTTCGTCCTTTGCATATTAAAATCCAATTATTTCGTTCTTAAGTCCTAGCTAATCAACAAATCATATAACTAAACTAGGCCGTGAGTCCTTTGGGAGAACGATACTTGGTCTTACCAAGTTTATTACTTGAAACGATTCGGTCATACTTGCCGATTGTAAAACAAGTTTGTGACATCATATTTTGGTGATCATAAATTTGTCCATCAGAGTGTAAAACTGTTGTGACCAGAAGTGGTAGAGTGTTAGAGGAGAGAAAAAAAGAAAGAGAGGAGAAAGAAAATGAGAGTGAGAGTGAAAAAGAAACATGTGAGTGGAAAGAAAGAGTTGAGAGAGAGAAAAAAAAGAGAGAAGAAGAGGAGAGGAGAGAAAAAAAAGAGAGAGAAGAGAGAGAGGAGAGACAAAAAGAAAAAGAGTATGAAAAGCCACTTCCTTATCCAAAGAGTTATTCAAGGAAGGAGAAAGAAAAGCAGTTGGAAAGATTCATGGAGTTGTTTAAGAAGCTGGAGATCACTATACCATTCTCTGAAGCATTGCAACAGATGCCAGCATATGCAAAGTTTTTGAAGGAACTCCTCACAAAGAAACACAAGTATATTGAAAAGGAAACTATCAATGTACAGGGTAACTGCAGTGCAATCATACAGAAACTACCTCCTAAACTTAAAGATCCAGGAAGCTTTACTATTCCATGCACCATAGGAGATGTGAAAGTTGGAAGAGCATTGATTGATTTGGGAGCTAGCATTAATCTAATGCCGCTATCCATGTGCAGAACAATTCAGGGGTTGGAAATTAAACCAACCAGAATGGCTCTTTAATTGGCGGACAGGTCTCTTAAATATCCATATGGAGTGGTTGAAGATGTTCTAGTAAAGGTTGACAAATTTGTATTCCCAGTGGATTTTATTGTGATGGAGATGGAAGGGAATAGTGATGTTCCTCTTATTCTTGGGAGACCTTTTATGAAGACTGCTAGAATTTTGATTGATGTAGAGAATGGTAAGCTTAAAATGAGAGTTGATGATGAAGAAGTAACTTTTGACGTATCCAAGGCCATGACATATCCAAATGATGACAAAGCATGTTTTCAATTTGATGAACTTGATGAAGTTTGTATGGTGCAAGAAAGGATGGTGCGAAATATTTCTCCATTGGAAAAAACTCTCATTGATGCATGTGAAGATTTAGATGAAGAAGAAGAGAAATTGATTGATGAATGTCTGATGGACTTGGAAACATTGAAAAAGAGTCCGGAGGAAGATCCAATATTCGAAATAATTGATAAGGAAGAAGCAGTCAAAGCACAGACACCAGAATTAAAAAGATTGCCATCACATCTGAAATATGTTTTTCTAGAAGAAGATGGAGCAAAGCCAGTCATCATCAATAACTCTTTATCTCTACAAGAAGAAGAGCAGTTGATAGAAATTCTGAAAGCCAACAAAGAAGCAATTGGGTGGTCAATATCAGATCTCAAAGGTATTAGCCCAACTTATTGCATGCACAAGATTTTTATGGAAGAAGATTATAAACCAAGTGCTCAACCACAGAGAAGGTTAAATCCTGTTATGAAGGAGGTGGTCAGAAAAGAAGTGTTGAAACTGCTAGAAGCGGGTATCATTTATCCGATCTCTGACAGTGAATGGGTGAGTCCAGTACAAGTGGTTCCAAAGAAAGGTGGGATGACAGTAATTTATAATGATAAGAATGAACTTATTCCTACTCGGACAGTTACTGGCTGGCGTATGTGCATTGATTACAGGAAGCTGAATAAAGCTACTAGGAAAGATCATTTTCCTCTTCCTTTCATGGATCAGATGTTAGAAAGGTTATCAGGGCAGGCTTTCTATTGTTTTCTAGATGGATATTCGGGATACAATCAAATTGTGGTAGATCCAAAAGACCAGGAGAAGACGGCTTTTACTTGTCCTTTTGGTATCTTTGCATATAGAAAGATGCCTTTTGGATTATGTAATGCTCCAGCTACGTTTCAGAGGTGTATGCAGGCAATTTTTGCAGATCTTTTAGAAAAATGCATTGAAGTATTCATGGATGATTTCTCAGTTTTTGGAAATTCTTTCCAAAGATGTTTGGCTAATTTGAACACTGTCCTCAAAAGATGTGTTCAGACAAATCTTGTTCTTAATTGGGAGAAATGTCATTTCATGGTAACTAAAGGAATTGTATTGGGGCATAAGATCTCTGCTAAAGTGATGAGAGGGTCGCACCTCACACAAAAGTTGATAGCAAAATTAATGCAGTATAAACTAGGAAGTGACTCCTAGGTCGTCTCTCAAGGACCAAATTGGGGTCAGTCTCGGATCAACACGTAGTGGGGGGGTTTGATTGTGAAAAGTTTGTGAATGCAATTGAACTAAATTAAAACTAGAAATTAAATACAACTAATCATAACTGAAAACATTGAAATAAATGAACAAAGCAGGAAGACCAAACGGTCCTACAGATGACCGAACGGTTCTACATTGATACCTAACGTTATCTAAAGCAAGTGAGGAAATTGAAATTACATGAAGATAAAGAAGCCGAATAGAATAAACAACATAGTGAACGGAAACATTAAACCGAAATAATAGACATCACAGTGAATTGAAAAGTAAACTAAACAATGCAAGAGATGAATATCCAAATACAACTAAAACTATTACATTGTAACACTTGAACTGAAACATTAAAATGCACAATCTTGTAACTTGGAATAAAAATTCAAAGAAACATTATGTTAATCAATTGAAACGCACATAGTCGCTGGAATAAAAGAAACAAAGTTAGCTGATAATCGAAATGCTCATTGCAGTGGAAATAGAGAAACACACTTAGCTAATAAACTTCAATTCAAATTTAAATGCATTAAATGCCAAAGTGCACGACACATTGAAATGCAATTAATTCATGGAATGGCTTCTAGCAAAATGAAAACTGGATGTGCTTTTCAAACGAAAATTAAATGAAACTCCATGTCTCTTCTCACCGTCACAGCACCTTGCAGTTAACGAAAAACATAAAAGTTAATCCTAATAATTCCAATCTCAATATTACAAAATAAAATCTGCTCTCCATCCCTGAAACTTCCAGGCGCAAGTTTAAAAACATAAAAACCGAGAGAGAGAGAGTGGCGGCTCCACCCTTCACCCCGCTTCCATTTAAAAGCCAAAATATATATGCTGTAAAAATTTCATCCAGACCGTAACGTCTCTTCTCCCACGAGTCAGCGTGCTATTTTCTAAAGAAAGAAAAGAAAATTCAATTCCCCTGCTGCTTCTAGAACAAAAGAAAGAAAATGCTAGTAACACAAAATGAAGGTGGCGGATCTTCCTGATTCAAAGCAAAAACAACAAATTCCTACATTCTCCTAAGACGTTCAAAGCCAAAAGCCTAAAAACCAAAACTCCCAGAGAGGCGGCCACTGGAACTTGTTAAAACCTCATGCCCTCCCTCCATTCTCCATAAAAACCTCTTCAAGTTGGACCGAGAGCTTCACAAGCTGGACCAGAATCTTGTGTCAACTCCTTCAAATTGCACCTCCCAAGCTTGACGTGAAGGAGCCCACCTTGTGCTACTGCTTCTGCTTTTTGGGTCGTGGCAGCTGCTGCTGGCTTCTCCTTTTGAACACCCTTTCCTCTCACTGTCTCCGTGGACCTCTCTCCCTCCTGCCCTACACTACGTTGCTTTGCTGGAAAAAAATGAAGAAATTTGGATGCTGCTGGATTGGACGTGGTGAAGGCTTCTTCGTGCACCTCCTTTCTCAAGCTGCTGGCTGTCACAGCTCCCCCTCATGGGCCGTGGAGTAGCTTTCATTCAAGCTGGACGTATGAAGCTCTCCAAGTTGCTACTGGACCATGCCTTGCTACTTGGCCTACGTGGATTCTTTGCTGAATGCGTGAAGATGTGCACCTCCCTCTGGATGAAGCCCATGCTTGGTGCTTGTTGCTGTTCTGGACGTGCACCCCCTGTTGCTGCTTCCCGAAAACTCAAAAATATCAGTGCCCTTGTGCCAAAGCTGGACTGTGGAGTGATTCTGGACCAGGTTTTTCTCCCAGGCTGCTGGACGGTGATGCTTTTTCATTGCCACCCCCATCCACGTGGGCTGCTCCTTGCTGGACCATGGACGTGCTTTCATTCTCTCACGCTGGATGCTCCGCTGCTGTCCAGCTCTACGGTTTTTTAAACACTCATGTCCAAGCTAAAAGAAATTTGCGTGATGCCACTCTGTGCTTTGCTGGATGCACTACTGGACTTGGACGCGTGGCTGCTCCAATTGCTGGATGTCACAAATCCTCATGGGCCACGGTGTGCTGCTGCCTGGACGTGTGAAGCTCTCCAAGTTGCTATTGGACCGTGCCTTATTCTTCAAGCTGTTGGAAAGCTTCTCATGAAGGCCTCATCCCTGCTGGGCTTGTTGCTGGAAAATGAAGATACATGTTGGGCCGTGCTGAAGATGCTGGACTGCTTTTTCGGTGCAAGTGTGAATAAAGAAAACTGCAGCACCTCTTGGAGCTCTCCCTCTGCTGGAATATAGATCGAGAATCTCATTTCCATGTGCACACCCACGCTTTGTCTCCATTCCAGTCGTAACATCACTTAACGTGCGTGCTACACTATGCGTTTAAAAGCACCACTTTTCTCAATACTTTTCACTTTGCTGGATGTCACCCTTTTTTCAATAATAAAGCACCCCTTTCAAAGATTAAAATGACCATAATGTCCTCCTTATTGTAGACACTTCTTTAATGGAGAGTCTTAATTATGTGGCAGCCTTCCAAATGTCCTAAATTATATTTCCAAAATTTTCCTACAATCCAAAATGAAAATAATAAGCGCAAATAATCCAAATTAATTAAAATAACAATTTTTGGTCAATTTAAGCACAATTAGCAAAAATAGGAAAATACTGGACATTCAAGCACAATTCCCTGATTAATTCTAGCACAATAAACTAGGTGAAGTGAATAAAATATCGACTCATCATAAAGGAATTGAGGTAGACAAAGCTAAAGTAGAAGTCATTGAGAAACTACCTCCACCAACAAATGTAAAGGGGATTAGAAGTTTTCTTGGTCATGCTGGGTTTTATAGAAGATTCATCAAAGATTTCTCAAAAATTGCTAAACCATTGAGTAATCTTTTGATGAAGGATGCTCCTTTTGTGATGAATGAAGACTGTCTGAAAGCTTTTGACATATTGAAGAAGAAGTTAGTGTCAGCTCCAGTAATTGTAGCGCCAGATTGGAATCAAAATTTTGAATTAATGTGTGATGCAAGTGATTATGCAATAGGAGTTGTCCTTGGCCAGCGGAAAGAACAAAAGTTTCATCCAATTTATTATGCTAGCAAGGTTCTGAACGATGCTCAATTGAATTATGCTACCACAGAGAAAGAATTTCTTGCCATTGTGTATGCTCTAGAGAAATTTAGACCTTATCTTATTGGGTCTAAGGTGACTGTCTATACAGATCATGCAGCTATCAAATATTTGTTGACAAAACCAGATTCTAAGCCACGTCTGATTAGATGGGTACTACTATTGCAAGAATTTGATGTAGAAATCCGTGATAAGAAAGGAAGTGAGAACTTAATTGCTGATCATTTGTCACGGTTAGTCAACAATGAGGTCACTAGCAAGGAGTCTGAAATCTGGGAATCTTTTTCAGATGAATCACTCATGTATATTCAGCAGAGGCCCTGGTTTGCTGATATGGCTAATTTCAAAGCTGCAAGGGTCATGCCGGAAGATTTAACTTGGCAACAAAGAAAGAAATTTCTGCATGATGCCAAGCAGTTTGTTTGGGATGATCCTTATTTGTTCAAAATTGGAGCAGATAATCTTCTGAGGAGATGTGTTACAAATGAAGAAGCAGAAGGAATTCTCTGGCATTGTCATGATTCACCTTATGGAGGACATTTTAATGGAGAAAGAACAACAGCAAAAGTCCTTCAATCAGGGTTTTATTGGCCAACTTTATTTAAAGATGCCCATAATCATGCTAGAAATTGTGATAAATGTCAAAGAGCAGGGACAATCACTAAACGTCATGAGATGCCTTTACAAGGTATTTTAGAGGTTGAGGTTTTTGATTGTTGGGGTATTGACTTTGTTGGACCTTTCCCTCCATCTTTCAACAATGAATATATTCTGGTAGCAGTGGATTATGTGAGTAAATGGGTGGAAGCATTAGCTTGTCCTAAAAATGATGCTAGCACGGTAATTAAATTCTTGAAGAGGCAGATATTCTCACGTTTTGGCACTCCAAGAGTGTTGATCAGTGATGGAGGATCTCATTTTTGCAATTATCAGCTAGAGAAAGTACTCAAACACTATGGAGTAAAACATAAGGTAGCTGCACCTTATCATCCACAAACCAATGGACAAGCTGAGGTGTCTAACAGGGAGATAAAAAGGATCCTGGAAAAAACAGTGACTTCATCAAGAAAGGATTGGTCTCTCAAATTGGATGATGCTCTTTGGGCTTATAGGACAGCAATGAAGACGTCTATGGGATTATCAACGTTTCAATTAGTCTATGGGAAAGCATGCCATTTGCCAGTAGAATTGGAGCATAGAGCATTATGGGCTTTGAAATTCTTGAATTTTGATCCTTATGAAACTCAATGTACACGCAGAAGGCAGATTTTGGAGCTTGAAGAAATGCGATTACATGCATATGATTCATCCAAGGCTTACAAAGACAAGATTAAATTTTATCATGACAGGAAGTTGGTGAATAGAGTTTTCAATCCAGGACAACAGGTACTATTGTTTAATTCAAGATTGAAGATATTTCCTGGGAAGCTGAAGTCAAAATGGTCAGGACCATTTGTGATAAAAGAAGTGCATCCGCATGGAGCAATTGAAATATGTAATCCAGCTGTTGAGGATCCACAGAGAAGTTGGGTGGTGAATGGTCAACGTCTCAAACCCTATCTAGGGGGAGAGGTGCAACAATTTTCCACAATGATGTTGTTGGTTGATCCTTGAAAGTTTGGGTCAGGCTCGTGACGTTAAACAAGCGCTTACTGGGAGGCAACCCAGTATTCTGTAAGTATTTTATGTTTTTAGATTAGAGTTTGATGTACTCTATTGGAAACCTGGTTTGTTATGATGGTTTGCTATTAACTGTGATTGTTTGATAAGTAATGCTTGATGATGATTAGTGATTGATTGATGTTGAGATGATGTGCACATTAAAATGCTTGTACAGGTGATTCACAAGCTTTATGAACAAATGCATGATATTATGATTGTGATTGTGAAATTAAGCAGGATGTGTATGTCAAATGTGAATGAGCTTATATGTGAGGTTTTGAGCTCCAGAGTTGTTATTGTTAAATGCTATTACTTTGAAAGCATGAATGACTTTGCCCAGGTTTTCTATGATTGAATCAATTGCTTGTTTTGCATCATATGATCAAGGCCGTTTGTTGGAACCCTTTTTATTGGCCAAATTCATGAAGTTAGCCCACTAAAAGAGAACACTTTGTGTTCTATCCTTTGAACCCTTAGCCTTGAACATAAATTGAAAACCCTTGTTGAAAAGCTTTACCTTGAGTTAAGTAGAACATCTTGTGTGGTATTGTTAAATGTTCAAGTTTGGGGTTATTGGGAAAACATGAGAAAGGAAAAGCATTGAGCTAATAGCTAAAAAGTTAGAATATGCAAAGAAAAAGAAAAGAAAAGAAAAAAAGAAGCAAAGCTCAATGCAAATGCAAAAGGCAAGTTGGGAAAAATAAGAATAGTTGTGTTGATTATGATTCTCTTAACTCAAGGATTTTGTGATCCAGAAAAACCAATTTTCTTGTTAGCCCATCCACATTATAAGCCATTGAAAAGTCCTTGTGATGATGCATGCTTGTGAATGTTTTTGATTGTGGTAAAATGAAAGGCAAAGTTGATTCATGTAACATTGTGATAGTGGAGTGAATGAGTGAAACACTTTACCTTTTATACACTTGTGTGTTGAGTGAAACACTTTACCTAGTGAGGAAATATTCAATAAGCACATGAACATCCATGCTTAATTGATTAATCATTCATGAAAAATAGCATTTGTTGGAATTTAAATGACTGTGTGAACACTAAAGCATGTGCACATCTTGATTGAACTCTTGGTCATAAGTTTGAGTGAAGTTGTTACTTTTCTTGAAAAAGAGAATTTTTGAATGAGTGAACCATCATATGAATTGGTTGAAGATTGAGCTACATCTTGTTTGCTTGAGGACAAGCAAAGTTCTAAGTTTGGGGTTGTGATAACAGTTGAAAAACTGTTATTTTCATGCTTAAAATTGATACTAAAAGCAACCTTTATACTTAGAAACTAGCTTGAAATCAAGCTTTTCTTCATATTTTCAGAAATAAGAGAGCTGGACAGGTTTATGCTTGATTTCAGTGTTTTTGTGCAGGTTTTAAGGTGAATTTAGTGAAAGAAGTGAAGAAGGAGAGAGATGGAATCAGAAAAGACATCAAAAAGTGCAAAAGGAGAAGCCGCAAGTACCGCTCAGCGACAGTTTACCGCTAAGCAGCACTCAGGAGCTCACGGGAGGACCGCTGAGGGGCAAAATGGCCGCTGAGGGGAAGAAACGACTCACGCACTTACCGCTGAGCGGTACTTTACCGCTGAGCGGCACACTTATGGGCTTGGACCTACATTTTTTGTAATTTTAGAATAGTATATAAGCTTTAGGACGTCCTAGGGTTTGTATCTTTGGCAGAAACGAAGCAAACACTCTCTTTTCCACCCCTTTGAAGGAGGATCTTGGATGCTCAGGCTACCTCTTCACCTTTCTAGGGTTTTATCCTTCATTCTTTCATTATTGTTCATCTAGGTTCACCATGAATATGGTGAACTAAACCTTGTATGTTTGTTGGGGAATCAATGTAATCTTTTGAAGCTCTCATATATGGAATTTGTGCTTGCATCTTAATCTAAGATTTATGCTTTCCTTCATCATTAGTTAGGGTTTTTCCTCTTTGCCTAATGCTTGCTTTGTTTAACTCATTCAATGCATGATTATTGATTTTGTCGATACGGGAACGTACGGGGAAGACTAGATCCGGGGAATTTCTCCCAATAAGTATATTGGTTGCCTTAAGCTCTTGTGCGAAATAAACTAATTATTAGGAATGCTAGGAATCGTATGAACTCGTAATTAGGGAGAAGCCTTCTTGAAAGGTAATTTAGAGAGTGGCATTAACAATGATGAATTGAATGTTGAATTCCTAAAATATATGAGAGTGGATAAGATGAATTTGATAAACCCCAACAACATACTCATTCATATATTCCATTGAAAGTGTTTGTATTTTGCTTTAGCCATTGATCACACTCATGCATACATGTTTATTTTCGTCTTTTGCATATTAAAATCCAATTATTTCGTTCTTAAGTCTTAGCTAATCAACAAATCACATAACTAAACTAGGCCGTGATTTCTTTGGGAGAACGATACTTGGTCTTACCGAGTTTATTACTTGAAACGATTCGGTCATACTTGCTGATTGTAAAACAAGTTTGTGACATCATATTTTGGTGTTCATAAATTTGTCCATCACTTATTATATTGACCAGCTTGCCCAGTTTGCCCTTGACCAATACTTGGGTATGGTTTCCACCCCTGATTGTAGCTCCCTTGATGATACTGATTGGTCATGTAGTTTACATCCTCTACGACTTCGACTGGAAAGGCACATTGACCATTGATATGGTCGCCTCCACACAATTCGCACAACTGGGATTGTACTTGTGCAGTAGTTTTCAACTCTTTGGGTAATTGAGCTAGAGTTTTGGTCAGAGTCTCCAGCTATTGAGTGAGAATTTTGTTTTGAGCTAGCAGGGCATCATGTGTCTGTAATTGGAGGACTCCTTTTTGCATAGGAGCTCCTCTCTCACTGTGTAGCTCATTATCACTAGTAGCCATGTTTTCTATAATCTCTGTTGCTTCCTCTGGAGTTTTCCATTTAATATTGGCTCCTGCTGAGGCATCCAACATCATCTTGGTTTGTGAACCAAGTCCTCCAAGGAAAGTTAAGACTACTTCCTGATCTTCAAAACCATGCGTGGGAGTTTTACGTAACAAACTTTTATACTTGTCCCATGCATGCCCCAGTGATTCTTCCATGCCCTGCTTAAATGAAGAAATCTCTTGCTTGCCTTTTGTCACCTTAGATTGTGGGAAGTACTTGTTTAACAATTTTGTGACCACTACTTCCCACTCTGTGAAACTTTCTTCTGGGAAAGAATTCAACCAAAGCTTAGCATTGCCTCCCAATGAGAAAGGAAACAAGCTAAGTTTGATAGCTTCGTCTGGCACCCCATTAATCTTGACTGTGTTGCAAATCTCATTGAAGGTAGTGAGGTGCTCATATGGGCTTTCATGAGATAACCCATTAAATTGGTTGCTTTTCACCAGTTGAATCAGTGCTGGTTTGACCTCCATATTAGTTGCATTGACTCGAGGTCTAGCTATACTGTTAAAGTGCTGAGGTCCAGCTATATTGGTGTAGTCAGCAAGAGTTCTTCTAACATTGTTGTTCTCCATATTTTCTGTGCTCTGAACAGAACCTTGTGGTGATGATTGTAAGAGAGTTTCTAGAGAAGGGAAAAGTTCTCTAGATGTTCGGATTCTTCTCCTCCGTCTACTCTCGTCTAGACCTTCAAGCAGAGGTTCTGTTGTTTTCTTGCTCCTTGTTCTAATTGCTTCCTACATGCACAAGAAAAGAAAACCCTAGAAAAGATTTGTTAGCACAAAAAGATATAGGAGAAGATATAGATTCAGAAGATAAAAGATTCAGAGGATAAGATAAAATAATATAAAATAAAATCTAATCAAATAAGATAAAATAAAATAAAATAAAATCTAATCTAATCAAATCAAATCAAATAAAATAAAATCTAATCTAATAAAATAAAATAAAATAAAATCTAATCTAATCAAATAAAATAAAATAAAATAAAATCTAATCTAATCAAATCAAATAAAATAAAATCTAATCTAATCAAATCAAATCAAATAAAATAAAATTTAATCTAATAAAATAAAATAAAATCAAATCAAATCAAATAAGATAAAATAAAAACCGAAAAAATAAAAACAGAAATTCAAAATTAAAGTCAAAGATAATCAATAATCACACAAATTAACCAGTTAAACCACGAGTCCCCGGCAACGGCGCCAAAAACTTGATGGACAAATTTATGATCACCAAAATATGATGTCACAAACTTGTTGAACAATCGGCAAGTATGACCGAATCGTTTCAAGTAATAAACTCGGTAAGACCAAGTATCGTTCTCCCAAAGGACTCACGGCCTAGTTTAGTTGTGTGGTTCGTTGATTAGCTAAGACTTAAGAACGAAATATTTGAAGTTTAATATGCAAAACAGAAAATAAACATGTATGCATGAGATTGATCAATGGCTAAAACAAAAGACAAGCACTTTCAATGAAATATATTGATGAATATGTTGTTGGGGGTCAATTTCATCTTATCCACTCTCATATATTTTAGGAATTCAACATTCAAGTCATCATTGTTAATGCCACTCTCTAAATTACCTTTCAAGAAGGCTTCTCCCTAATTACGAGTTCATACGATTCCTAGCATTTCTAATAATTAGTTTTTTTAGCACAGGAGCTTAAGGCAACCAATATACTCTTGGGAGAAATTCCCCGGATCTAGACTTCCCCGTACGTTCCCCTATCGACAAAACCAATAATCATGCATTGAATGAGTTAAACAACGCAAGCATTGAGCAAAGAGTGAAAACCCTAACTAATGATGAAAGAAAGCATAAGTCTTAGATTAAGATGCAAGCACAAATTCCATATATGAGAGCTTCAAAAGATTACATTTATTCCCCAACAAACATACAAGGTTTAGTTCACCATATTCATGGTGAACCTAGATGAACAATAATGAAAGAATGAAAGAGATAGAAAAACCCGAGAAAGAGAAGAGGAGAGTTGTCACCATCTCCCAATCTACCCCAAGGGGTGGAAGAGAGAGTGTTTGCTTCGTTTCTGCCAAAGATACCAACCCTAAGACATCTAGGTCTTTAAATAGGACATAAAAATAATAGAAAACGGGTCCAGGCCCAAACAGATCATAAAATCGCATAAAACTGGCCCAAAACTCGTCTGGTTGACTTTTTCGTATTCTGGTTGACTGGTTGACTTTCTTGGTTGACTGGTTGACTTTTCTGGTTGACTGGTTGACTTTTCTGGTTTCTGGTTGACTTTTCAGCATTCCAATCATTCGGTACTTCAATTCTTCTTTCAAATCATTCAATTAGCCTACAAAATAAAGGGAATCTTGCACAAAACCATTAAATTCACTTTCAACTCTCGTATTCACAAAACTAAAGCAAAAATATGAGTTCAAGCTAGTTTCTAAGTCTTAAAGGTTGCTTTTGGTATCAATTTTAAGCATAAAAATAACGGTTTTTCAACCGTTATCATCTGCGTGCCGTGAGGAAAAGAGGAGAGGCTCGAGATTGTGGAGCTGCCACGGTGGTTGTAGTGGCGATTTCTTGTTCTGGGTTTTGTTGTGTGCAGGTGTGGCTTTGATGTAGGTTCCCATGGTGTTACGGTGATGGTGGATGGAGGTTGGCGTTGATGGAGACGCGTTTGGGAGAAGATGAAGATGGTTTGCGGTTGAGAACAGTGGTGTCGCGGCGGCTGGCGTGGAGGAGGTGCTCGCGATCTAGGGAAGGCGGTACGACATGGTGGTTGCCTCTCGCGAGGAAGAAGAAAGGTTGTGCGATGAAGGAGAAAGTGCTCTCGTTGATGGCGTCCATGGCGGGATCGCGATTTACGATTGCTGTGCGAGACGATTTCGAAGGAGACGAATCGGGACTCCGGCGATGGTGGTCGTGGTGGCTTCGAACCCTTGCGTGAAGGAGAAGGAAGGTTCACGGTGTGGTGGTGGCATGGCAGCGACGGCAGCTGTTGATGGTTGCGTCATGGTAGCGGCGAGGATCGCGAAGTGATGGCGGCTTTGGGTTGTCCGGTGACGGAGCGGCGTTGGGGCTTGCGGTGGAGCGGCGCGGCGCGACAGTGGCAACTAGGGTTAGGGTTTCAGTGGGTGGAAGATGATGCTCATGTGTTAGGGCTGAGGTGGCACGTTTTGACTGGTTCACTAGTGAGTGCAAGGATCAGTGATGTGGCATCTTCTGAGTGGTTCAATATGTTAGTGATGGACTGCCACGTGGCATGATCTGGTGAAGTTTGGCTTAGGAGGGGTGTGTATAGGAAACTTAGGGAGGTGTAGTAGATATGGCTTAGTGTTTGGGCTTGGTTGTTGGCCTGTTTCAAAAATAGGAGTGTATGTAAGAATTTTAGGGGGTGCAAGGGTAAAGTCTGCCTGTTTGGCCCATATGTACATTATTTTCCAAATAAAACCTAATTTTGGGCCTTGAATTGTCATTTGGACCAATAAAACTTATATTCTCAGCTGCACAAATAAACATTAGAACATCCAAGAATAATTTATGCGCTAAAACTTACTTTTTACGTCTCTTTATTTCCGAAACCCAATAACTCCAATCATCACAAATTCACTTAAAATAAACCATTTAAACACAATTATCCCATCAAAATTTTAATTTTCAAACATAAATGTGGGCATAAATATGCACTCATCAGATAGCCATGCTTTTTATAACACACTTAAATTGTATGATTTGTTTTTCCACAATGGATGCAGACTTTCTTGGTGTTTGTGCCTTTGAAAGCTTTGTTGTCTTGCTTAGGGAAACTATGTTTCCTTAAGCATACATTTTTTGGTATGGCCACAATATGCATAAATAGTGGAAACAATGCTTTGATTACCTTTAACTGCAATGATTACTCATCCATTGATAATTGTCTTTTTTACTTAACAACATAGGAAGAAACTCTAGTGACACTCATAATGGACTTCAAAAGTAACGCATGTGTTTTCACATTACTATATTGATCATTCAAGTCATATAAGAATTGCTTAAGATAATCTTCCTTCTATCTTTGATTTATAATGTTTGAGATCTTGCAGGCGCATTTCGCTTTACAAATGTAGATTGGATCAAGCCTAAAACTCTCCAATTCATCCTATATCTCTCAAGTGGTTAAATATTCTAAGACATTAAGATCAAAGGAGGAATCTTAAAGAAGATGAAGATTATGAGCACAATTGAAGAATAGTTTAGGAAATTAAAAAAAATATAATTTTATTTTAATTCTACATATTATATGAATATGCATTCTTTAAGAAAAGATTCTCTTGGTTCTTGAATTAGAACTCTAATTTTTATTAAAGACTAACATATTTGTGACGATTCTTTACTTGACTTACTAATCTGTTTGATTTTGGCATCTCCATCACTGTTTTATTTGACATTATTCTTTGATTTATTTTTGTTGCGTCTTTTGAGAATTCAAATTCAAAAACAATCATATTCTCTTCTAGACAAGATCGTATATATCATGAATTTGTTTTTTGCTCCCCTTGAATTACTATGAAAATTCATTTTCTAATGAAAATTTAGGTTTTCAACCCACTAATGTAACAAACATAATCAGACTCCCACTACAAAAACAAAGGTATAACCAGTTAAGAGCATAATTGTCTTATCACATATATTCAATAATGTTTCAAGGAAAAGTCTTGAGTAAGTTAGTTTAAGGAACCTTAACCCATGTTGTAATGTCCAAGCTAGAACTATTGCATATTGATGTGTGTTCAAAACATAACATACATGCAAAATAATAAACTATCAACACAATTAACCTTGTATTTTTAGCCTAACACATTTTCTTTTTTGAATATAAATTTAGACTTAATCAGATGACGACGATTCCATGAATAAAGTTTATATTAAAGTGTAATGCAAATTCTAGAAGAATGTAGAAGCTCCTTAGATAGAAGAATTGAAATGTAATACAAGTTCTAGAATATTCTAGAAAAACCTAAGATAGGAAGAAAAATCAAGAATATTCTACATAGGTAAAAATCTAGAACATTCCACATAAGTTGTGGCTAGTATGTTCTAGAATAATCTATGGGTCTATAAATACCCATGAACTCTACCATTTGTAAGTAGCCAACATCTACCATTTGTAAGAAGCCAACATCTACAACAACAAAGACAACTACAACACTTCTTCCAACTACTACTTCTACATTCTACTATCTCTACATCTTCTCTACCACATCAACTACTCCTTTCACAACCTTAAAATACTAACAGTTTACCCATCATGAAAAAATGCATTATTTTTGTTTTATTCATCTTTAAATATTACAGAAATTCATTATCTAGTCTAAACCATGTTGACAACCTACTAATACAACAACTATGGCTAGACACGCATTATAAACACATATGATTAACTACCTTAAAAAACCTACTTGGGAAACAACGACGTCGATTGAAGGACTGGGAACTTGGAGAAAAATGTAAATGCAGAGACAAGATAGCTGCACGAAAAGGAAGATGAAGGTAAAGGAAGAAAACAGGGTTGCGTTGCTAGAAAAGAATTTTTAGCTTTGAAAATGGGAGGAGAAAAAAGTTGAAGAGGAAGGAAGAAGGAAAGGTACATTGCAAGAGGGACTTTTGAGATTTTTAAACCACTTTTACATCAGTTCTTATTTAAATCCAAGTCAATAGACCCAGTAGATTTTACATCGGTTCTATTCTACAAAAATTGAAACCGCTTTTTTTACAACAATTTTAACTAAACCTATATAAAATATTCTCACAGAAAAATAATTTTGTATCAGTGTAATATATATATATATATATATATATATATATATATATATATATATATATATTTATTTCACATAGTTTTGGATCGAATACAGTTTATATATTTTTTTCATTATTCAAAACGTCTTTTAAAAACAAAAATTAAAATTATGATAGAATTTCACGCTAAAAAACGTACAATATTATTATGATGATATTATGATTTACTTTAACAACGTTTATACTTTTATACTTTGGTTTACCTCACTAATCTAATATTAATTAATGAATTCAACAAGTTTGGTCTTCCACTAAGCTTATGGTTTCTGAGCAATCTTTTGTCTTCAGCTCTGCTCACCGTCTCCAACTCTGACACGCTTCTTATGCCTTTCTTCTGGTTCTCCTCTTCAAGCACACTCTCCTTTGTTTCATGTATATCTTCCTCTCTTTTTTTTCACCTCTTTTTGCTTGACAAAATCTTAAATTTCAAAGATTTTCTTTTTTCTAATTATGAATTACGCTTGTTGACTCAACTCATGTTATTATTAAAAGACAAGATCATGCGGTTAATTGTTTAAAAGAAACTCGGTATCAAAGATCAATTTACATATTATTTTTTTATCAAAAGCTCAAATTATTACAACATTTATAAATCGATCGTGCAACGAACATGTTGTTCCGTATGCACTTTTATCTTGTTTCTATTTTTTTCCTTTTTGTAAGAAAATAAATTTATTAATGAAATCTAAGTAGGGTACTCAATCCAATACAAGCTAAACATCCTCATATTGTGCTCAAACTCTTCACAAAAAACCAAAGTAAAGTTCATTCCTACGACTAAATAAAACGATTCTTAATCCGTGTTAAGACATATTGCCTTCCAATAACTCTTGTATCCGACCATAACGCCAAATAAGAAACTGCAAGAATAGCGATGTTCTACAAACTGATTCATTCTATGTTTACCTTGTAAACGAAAAAGATGAAGAAAAAGGGAAATTGTATGTCCCTTTTGAATGAAAATCTGTAGATTGTTCAAAGCATGAGGATATATATGTTAAGCATTAAAAACAAAAGAAATAATTAAAGAGTGAAAAAATAAATAATGTACATGTGGGGCAAAAGATCTTATCAACATCCATGATTTTGTCTAGCAAAATCTAGAGTTTCGTCTTTCATGGGACCCTTCCAAGATTTTCTGTCCCAAAACGTCTCTATATAACATCATGTCCACACTCCTTAAGACCCCCTCTCCCTTCCCATCGATCAAATTTTCATCTGCTCATCATTTTCCAACAATAAATTACCCTACACAACTTCATTTCTCCAGGTTCAACTAAATCTTTCAGCTCAAAAGTGCTTATCATATTGACTTATTCTTCTTCTTCTTTTTCTGCTTGAAGAAATGAAGGATGGTGGAAGAAAACAAGGTGCAATGTCACCATGTGCAGCATGCAAGCTTCTTCGAAGGAGATGTGCAGAGGATTGTGTGTTTGCTCCTTATTTTCCTGCAGATGAGCCACACAAGTTTGCCAGTGTGCACAAGGTTTTTGGAGCTAGCAATGTCAACAAAATGTTACAGGTTTTCAATTCTCAGGCACCCCTTAATGTCCTTTCACTATATCTGCTCATCATGATATATGTTTATCATTTCATTGATACCAGTCAAATACTGTTTAAAAACCCTCCCAATCACTTTCATTAGGGTTGGTCTACTTGGATTTTTGTCTGAACCTTCTTACAAGTTCTCTGCTTTTGTTAGGAAGATAGGTTGCACTTTTTTAAAGCAGAGATCAAAACCTCATACACAAATTTACTTCTACTATAAGGTTAAATTGATAACTTAGGTTCAACATAAAGAAAAAAAGTATTAGACAAAGAACCTGCAGCTACTTTTTGTCTCAAACTGCAAAGTGACTAATGGTTATATACTAAACCACCATTGCAGTTTAACCTAACACACACACACATATACATAGCTTACTTGGATTTACATTCTTTTATTTGAAATGTGATTTAGCAAGGAAACTGATGTATCAAGCACTGTGTTTGTGTGTGTGAGAGAGAAAGATCAATGTATTAAGCAAGGAAACTGATGAAATACAATACCCACTTGCTAGTTCTTATAGAAGCTTTGTCAAAAGTGGCTTATTTATACTGAGAAGAATCTAATCAGCAGCACAGAGACTCACATGCTGATCAGATAAAAAGAAATGAAAAACATCCTATATATATATATATATATATATATATATATATATATACTATATTCATGCATTTTGTGTAATATTTTCATTCTGATATATATCAGAAAAGCATTACTTGCTCTAGGGTTTTCTAATTTATCTGCTGCTGCTTACTTAAATAGGGACACAGATCAAACTTTCAAATATATAGATATTATAGAAGAAGAAAGTAGTCTTCCATCCATAAAAGCTTAAAGGGCTTACTTGTTCTTTGTTGTTTTCCCACTTTTACTTCCGTTGTAGTAGTTAATTACGGTTGATGTCCCCAAGCTAACTTTAATAATACATAGGTTTTATTTATACAAGCTTTTTTATGAACATGTTTAAAATAAATAAATAAAAATCTCTATAAATTAATATTAATATATACGTAGACTAGTTTGTAAAAGTTGTCTCCTAAATTTAACTAATTTTAATTTATTATGAAGAAACTTGTTTCTTTCTTTCTTAAAAATCTTTATGAAAAAATATGAGAAAATCCATAGTAATTGTTCTTCTTTATTAAAGTGAGGTAAGTATCTTAGCACATATAAAGAAGACAAAGGATCAAGTATATATAAATTAGCTTTAGTGCTGAGAAGCTACACCCATGTCAAGAAGATAAAGTTAAAAAAGATATGCAGCTAGGTACGTAATTATTATTGGCCATGTATTGCAATTTGTATTCCTTTCTTTCTTTATGACCAGTTAGCTTTTTTTTTCTTAGTCCTGGGTTCGTTGGTTAATCAATGTTATTTTAGAAAAGAAGAAAAAAAAGCTTATAGAGTTCATCTTTTTCTCTTTTCTCTTTAAAATCATGGGTTACATTGATAGAGACTGCTTATGCATGTTGAAAGTGATGTTGATTTCCCAAATAAAGATATTTCAATTGGTGATAAAATTAATGATATATGAAATTATCTTTTGTAAGCATGACTCATTGATGACATATTTTAACTTGTGTTCATTATATTCATGTAACAAATGCTATAAAAGAAAAAAGCAATGAAAAAAAAACTTGGGTCATGTCCATGACATCATTTTCATTTAGCTTTTTAGTTAAATAGTAACATGCGTATATTATTTAAAATTTTGTAATACATATATTTGTTAAGAATGCATTTGAGAGTGGAGATCAATAAAATGAAAAAAAAAAAAATTTCTCTTAAAATTTTGGATAAGTCAAATGTTATATATATATATGTTTGTTCGTGACTCGAGAATCATTTGATTCACCTCTTCTATTTTTTTTTATCGACTCTATAATGTGTCCTCCTAAAATAATCCAATAATATTACTTAATAGATATTAGAAAATATTCCCACTTGTTATTGAATTGAAAATATTTCAAATGAACATGATGTAAATTTTATCTTATAATCTATTTAAAAATGTAATATTGAAGAAATTGATTAAACATACATGCATATAAAAACATATATATATATATATATAATAACCATTAGTACTAAACAATAAACCTTAAACAATATAGTATTAACCATGATTTTAAATTCATACAAGAAGCCAAGACAAAATAATTGCAGGTTTTTTGAGAGACGAATATGCATAAATCAAGATAAAATTGTTGGCTGAATTTTCATACACGTTATGATATCACATGGTGAATTATTGTCCTAGTCTATACATTGCATCCTTATTTATTTAAAAGTAGCCAAGCCAGGGTTATGATTTTACTATTATATATTCTCTTAAGTCAACAACTTCTTGTTTTGTTTTCCCCTCCGAAGCACATAGTTTCAACATACACATGCAACTCTTTTTTGACTAAACATGATCTATATTTCTATTCAAAAGAACGATGGTTTTCATCATATCACTCATGAATCTAGGTCAACACATAGAGCTTCCACCTGAATATTCCTTTTACTTGTACTCAAGTTACGGCTAACGTTACTTTTTTTACACATATTCACACATATCATGATAACCTGTTGAGTGTGATATATAACTTTTTGTAAGCAACCTAACTTCTAAGTTCACCACACGATTTGTTCAAAATAATCATTATATAATAAAGTCCTGTTACACATTATATGCACTGTATCTGAGACACGTCACTTAGAATCTTCAATCCAAACGTGAAAGAGTTCTATAAGTTTTAAGTTTTCTTTTTCTCTATACATACTGCACTTGGCCTGTTCAACTTAAAACTTACATAGCTAGATTTATGAGGTTTTGGATGGAAGGAAGTATATAATAATTATTGATGGCCAATATCCTCAACATATTCTTTTAAAAAAGACTCAGCAATATACCTCACTTACATACAGTAATTTAATCATATTTTCAATTGAGATCAATCTCTAACTTTATCCAAATAACAGAAAAGGTACATGGTGAAGTGTCCAAAGATTATACCTGATGTGAGTTCTGATGGTTTAAGACCTTGATTGAATGTATAGTAATTGGTTTGATGAATTATATATATAACATTGGCAGGAACTACCGGAGTACCAACGAAGTGATGCTGTTAGTTCAATGGTATACGAAGCCAATGCAAGGGTGAGAGATCCCGTGTATGGATGTGTGGGAGCCATATCTTCTCTGCAGCAACAAGTTGATGTTTTACAAACCCAGTTGGCACTTGCACAAGCAGAGGTTGTGCACATGAAACTGAGCCAAGTTTCAACTTCCTCTGAACAACTCAAAGCAGTGCCTGCAACATCCAATTCATCCTCAGAGAACTTATCTCCATCAAGTAAACTTGCCAAAACCCTTTTTGCTATGGACATGGTCGTTGATCAGCCAAACATGGGAGTGTCTCTGTGGTCATGTTAGTTCTTAGGTTATTATATTATAATTCTTATTGGAGTGCAGAAAATGGGCATGCATAGCTACGTATCCTTGTAATCAGTAAAGGGTTGAATAAAGTTGATGATGGACTCCATTGAATATGATATCTTCAACAAAACTTCAGCTTCTTCTTTTTTTCTCCATCATTTAATAGGTTACTTGTTATTATGTTTCATTTGAGTTAACGACATTGATATATTGATTTTGATACTGAGTATATTTGTAAAGATCTTAATTATATATATCCATGTTATTAGTTTAAAATGAATAGAGTCATTCATGCGATGCAGTTATAATAAACTTTTACATCTCCTCATGTAGAACTATAATGTGGTATCTTTTTTTCCTATCAAAATCCTTTGCCATGCCACCAAACATTCGCGACTTTTTATCCTTGCTATGCAACAAAGCAACTTTTCATCGTGCAACAACTAACAAAAGTCTTTACCAAGAAACAATATTGTTTCGGGTATAAGGTTAAAGTCCCTTACTAAAAGCATTTCAAGTTTTCTTAAGACCCGATGGACTCCCGAATGGTTCTCCATTTTCCAAAAGTTGCGATGTTCGCTCTTCCTCCTTTTTGTCGAAGCCATGTGAGAGGGTACCTGTCAAAGGCACTCTGACGCTCAAGTCAGTAATATAACTGAACGGCTATCACAACAAGTTGAGACCTTTATTTATACTAGTTGTGATGGGCCTTTACCTTTCGATGGCCTAATGATGGTCCAATCACACGTTAATATGCATTAGGGGCTTAATAGTCATTACCACTAGCCATGACATAGGTGAATGACCTGGTTGGATGGACTTAGAAGGACAGCCTGGGTGGACAGCTTGGGAGGACGGTCTAGGTGGACAGCCTGGAAGGACGACCTGAGTGGATGGCCTAGGAGGACGATGGACGACCATAGGAGGATGGTCTAGGAGCACGGCCTGGGAGGATGGCCTGGGAGGATCACCTGGATGGTACATGGGAAGACAGACCGTACGGTACGCACCAGTGTGACGGACCGTATGGTACAAGTAAGTTGTAAAAGCTTATGAAATCACAAACGTAAAGACTTTCTAAGATGTGCATATTCACTATTTAAGACTTATCCATAATGTATTGTACAAGTTTCTTAAGATACGATAAAAACTTTCCAGATTTTCTAAAGATCTAAAAAACTAGTAAGAAACTCTTAAAGGGGATAAATAACCCACGTTAGAAAATAAAGAGAAGAGAAAAGAATAAATGAAAGTGAGAGAGATGTGTGAGTGTTGTGTTTTTCAGAGGAAATATAAGCCCTTATATATAGATGGAGCATGGGTTATAGAAGAGTTGTGGAGAAACTAACATTGTAAAAGATGTGTCGCAAAGTGCGGTTCGAAGTCAAGAACATATCAAGGTAGTTTTGGATATGAAGTGACAATAAATCGACACTAGTAGATATATATTTTGTTATCGAAAAATTAGGAATCCAAAACAAAGTTTCTTTGGGTTCAAGCATTTCACTAATGGATTAAAGTGTTGTCCATGCTTTTGCAATATTGATAAACTTTATTTTCACAACATAATCCCTCAGAAATTGCAAAGAGAAAGACAGAAAAGAAAATCGAAAGAGAAAAACTTGGGTCTCATATAAGATGTAATGCATTAGAGTTTGTATAATAAATTATATGAACCAGTCATAGATTGAGAAACTTAATACATAGAGTAGTTGGTATAACAAGTTATATGAACCAAAACACTTGATGTGTGTTAGCGGTTTATCAATCACAATACACCCCCACAATTCTTGTTGTTACATATATTAAGTCATGTGTGTGTCTGTTAACACTCCGGCAAGTATACCGAATCGTATCAAGTAATAATAAACGGTAAGACCAAGTATCATTTTCCAAGAGACTCACGGCCTAGACATTCATATGGGTTCTTGATTAATTAAGACTTGTAAACAAGATCATAGTGTTTATAATGCAGAAAAATAATATGAATGCAAGTGTTGATCAATTGACTTGAAAAATGCACAGGTGATTAGTGTATAAAATATGGAATGATTATGTTGTTGGGGTTTCCGACTTATCCTATCCACTCATGTATTTATGAATTCATCTTCTTCATTAATGTTAATGTCACTTTCTAATTTACCTTAAACCCGATGTCTCGGTGAAGAAATCCTACTCTTAATTACTAGATCACAATGTCTTGTATCCCCAGCAATTAATTATGCATTACATTTGCACAGAAGCTTAAAGGCAACCAACCCTCTTATCCCTATGTCTAGGTAATATAGCTTTTGGGAGAATTTCCCCAGTTCTAGATTTATCCATATGTGTCCATATTGACAAAATCAATAATCATGCAATTGAATGAATTAAACAAAGCATGAATTGACTGTAGAGGAAAAACCCTAACAATTAATGAAGTAAAGCATTTATAATATAAATCAATTCAATACATGAGAGTTTCAAATGATTACATCGTTTCCCCAACAACAATGGAGCTTTAGTTCACCATAGACATGGTGAAACTAGATGAAACAGTGGTTACACCTCTAAATTGGCGCTCAGCGCCCCAAAATGAAGCTCAGCGCTATCTGCGATTCTTCTATGTGCTACTTTTCCCACCTTTCCTAACTCTAACTCCTTGATACTTCTTCATCCAATTCATCTTAATTCCTGTCAAAACAAGGAAAACCAAGCATAAAACCAATAATACCACCTTCAACTCTCTTATTCTCACAACTTAAGTAAAAGCATAATTTCAAGCTAGTTTCTAAGTCACAAAGGGTGTTTTTAATGTCAAAATTAAGTATAAAAATAATGGTTTGTCAATGATGACAAATTTATGAACACCGAAAAACGGCACCAAAAACTTGTTTAACCCTCGGTAAGTATGACCGAATCGTATCAAGTAATAAAACTCGGTAAGACCAAGTATCGTTCTCCCAAAGGACTCACGGCCTAGTTAGTTATATGATTTGTTGATTATTTAAGACTTGTGAACAATTGATTGTAGGTTTTAAATGCAAAAGACAATAATTAAACATGTATGCATGAATTTGATCAATGGAAAAGAGGAATACAAACACTTTAATGAATTAGATGGATGAGTATGTTCTTGGGGTTATCAATTTCATCTTATCCACTCTCATATACTTTTAGGAATTCATCATTCTTTTCATCAATGCTAATGTCACTCTCTAAATCACCTTGCAAGAAGGCCTATCCTTAATTACGAGTTCATACAATTCCTAGCATTCCTAGTAATTAATTCTGAAGCGCAGAAGCTTAACGGTAACCAACCCTCATATTCCTATGTCTAGGCAATATGCTATTGGGAGAAATTCCACGGATCTAGATTTCCCCGTACATTCCCATATCGACAAAATCAATAATCATGGCATTGAATGAGTTAAACAATGCAAGCTTTAAGCAGAGAGGAAAAACCCTAACTAATTATGAAAGAAAGCATGTATCTTAAAATAAGATGTTAAAACACAAATTCCATATATGAGAGTTTCACAAGATTACATTGATTCCCCAACAACAATATATGGTTTAGTTCACCATATTCATGGTGAAACTAGATGAACAATAATGAAAGAATGAAAGATTGAACCCTAGAAAGATGAGTAGGTAGCCTCAGCATCCAAAATCTTCCTCCAAGGGGTGGAAATGTGAGTGTTTGGTTCGTCTCAGCCAAAGATACAAACCCTAGGAAGACCTAAAGCTTGTATATTGTTCGTAATATTACAGAAAATTAGGCCCAAGCCCAAAATAGTGCCGCTCAGCGGTAAACTACCGCTCAGCGGTAAGTGCGTGAGTTGATTCTTCCCCTCAGCGGCATTTTCACCCCTCAACGGAGCCAACGGGGTTTCCTGAGTGCCGCTCTATGGTAAACTGCTGCTGAGCGATAGTTGCGACTTCTCCTTTTGCACTTTTTGAGTTCTTTTCTGATTCCATCTCTATCCTTCTTCACTTCTTTCACCATATTCACCTTAAAACCTGCATAAAACACTGAAATCAAGCATAAACCTGTCCAACTCTCTTATTTCTAAAAATATGAACAAAAGCATGATTCCAAGCTAGTTTCTAAGTGTTAAAGGTTGCTTTTAGTATCAATTTTAAGCATGAAAATAATAGTTTTTTAACTGTTATCAGTCAACCGTTCTCACAACCCCAAACTTAGAACTTTGCTTGTACTCAAGCAAATAAGATATAACTCAGTCTTCCACTAATCAATACAATGGTTCAAAAACTCTTTCTTCCAAGACAAGTAATTATTCAAATCAGCTCATCAAATAGAATTTAGTCAAGATGTACACATGCCTTGTTTAAAAATCACTCACCATGGTATTCACATAATCACATAATATCCAATAGTTGTTATTCTCATGAATGATCAATTAACTAAGCATAGATGTAATCATGTATTCATGGAACAATTCCTCACCAGACAAAGTGTTTCACTCAATCACACAGGTGTATATATAGGTCACTCCTTCTGATGGAAACCCATTTAGGGCATTCCATTCAAAGGAGTATCAACTTAAGCTAAGGCTAAGAAAGGAAAGTGAAGAAGGACTGTTAAAGACTCTTTCTTAATTTTCTTTCTCTAAGTCTTAGTAGGATTCTCTTTAATATGTTTATATGTGTTTTGTAGGGTCTAATAAAGCTAGGAGATCATGGATCAACTAGCCAAGAAGCTTGATAAATCAAGAAGCAAGGAAACATCAAGAATGGAGAATCAAGATTAATCTTCACTTGGATGCATTATACAATTGATGGACAAATTTGTAAGCACCAAAATATGATGTCACAAACTTGTTTCACAATCGGCAAGTATGACCGAATCGTTCAAGTAATAAAACTTGGTAAGACCAAGTATCGTTCTTCCCAAAGGACTCACGGCCTAGTTTAGTTATGTGATTTCTTGATTAGCTAAGACTTAAGAAAACAATGATTGAAATTTTAATATGCAAGACGAAAATAAACATGTATGCATGAATTGATCAATGGCAAAGACATACGATAAACACTTTCAATGGATTAAATGAATGAATATGTTGTTGGGGGTCAATTTCATCTCATCCACTCTCATATATTTTAGGAATTCCTCTTTCAAATCATCATTGTTAATGCCACTCTCTAATGTACCATTCTAGATGGCTTCTCCCTAATCAAATAGTTCATACAATTCCTAGCATTCCTAATGATTAGTTCATGAGTGCAGGAGCTTAAGGCAACCAATATAATGTTGTCAGTAAAATATTGGGAGAAATTCCCCGGATCTAGATTTCCCCGTACGTGTCCGTATCAACAAAACCAATAATCATGCATTAGAATGAGTTAAACAATGCAAGCATTGAGCAAAGAGGAAAAACCCTAACTAATGATGAAAAGAAAGCATATGTCTTAATTCAAAGATGTATTCAACAAATCCATATATGAGAGCTTCAAGAGATTACATTGATTCCCCAACAAACATACAAGGTTTAGTTCACCATATTCATGGTGAACCTAGATGAATAACAATGAAAGTATGAAAGAATAAACCCAATAAAGGTGAAGAGGTAGCCTGAGCATCCAAGATCCTCCTTCAAAGGGGTGAAAGAGAGAGTGTTTGCCTCGTTTCTGCCAAAGATCTCTAACTAAAGGACGTGCAAGCCCTTATATACTAATCTAGAGTTACAAAAGATTACAAAAGCCCAAGCCCAAAAAGTGCCGCTCAGCGCCATTTACCGCTCAGCGGTGGTTACGCGTCTTCTTTCTTCCCCTCAGCGGCCATTTGCCCCTCAGCGGTTCCAACGCCACCTCTTGAGTGCCGCTCAGTGGTAGTTTGCCGCTGAGCGGTGCCTTCGACTTCTCCTTTTTGCACTCTTTCTTGTCTTTTCTAATGTCCTCTCTCTTATTCTTCACTTCTTTCACCAAATTCACCTCAAAACCTGCACAAAAACACTTAAATCAAGCATAAACCTGTCCAGCTCTCTTATTTCTGAAAATATAAACAAAATGCATGATTTCAAGCTAGTTTCTAAGTCTAAAGGTTGCTTTTAGTATCACTTTTAAGCATGAAAATAACAGTTTTTCAACTGTTATCACAACCCCAAACTTAGAACTTTGCTTGTCCTCAAGCAAACAAAATGTAACTCCATCTCCAACCAATTCATATGATGGTTCACTCATTCAAAATCCTCTTTTCAAGATAAGTAATAACTTCACTCAAACTTATGACCAAGAGTTCAATCAAGATGTGCACATGCTTTAGTGTTCACAAAGTCATTTAAGTTCCAACAAATGCTATTTTTCATGAATGATCAATCAATTAAGCATGGATGTTCATGTGCTTATGGAATCTTTCCTCACTAGGTAAAGTGTTTCACTCAACACACAAGTGTATAAGAGGTAAAGTGTTTCACTCATTCACTCCACTATCACAATGTCACATGAATCAACTTTGCCTTTCATTTAACCACAATCAAATACATTCACAAGCATGCATCATCACAAGGACTTTTCAATGGCTTATAATGTGGCTGGGCTAACAAGAAAATTGGTTTTTCTGGATCACAAAATCCTTGAGTTAAGAGAGTCATAACAACACAATCTTCTTATTCATTCCCAACTTTCTTTTGCCTTTGCTTTTGCATTTGCATTGAGCTTTGCTTCTTTTTCTTTTCTTTTCTTTGCATATTCTTACTTTTTAGCTCTTAGCTCAATGCTTTTTCCTTTTTAATATTTCCCCAATAACCCCAAACTTGAACATTTAACAATACCACACAAGATCTTCTACTTAACTCAAGGTAAAGATTTTCAATCAAGGGTGTTCAGTGTATATTTAAGGCTAAGGGTTCAAAGGATAGAACACAACGTGTTCTCTTTTAGAAGGCTAACTTTATGAATTTGGCCAATAAAAAGGGTTTCAACAACACGGCCTTTGATCATATGATGCAAAACAAGCAATTGATTCAATCATAGAAAACCTGGGCAAAGTCATTCATGCTTTCAAAGTAATAGCATTCAACAATAACAACTCTGGAGCTCAAAACCTCACATATAAGCTCATTCACATTTGACATGCACATCCTGCTTAATTTCACAATCACAATCATGATATTATGCATTTGTTCACAAAGCTTGTGAATCACCTGTATAAGTATTTTAATATGCACATCATCTCAACATCAATCAATCATAAGCATCATTCAACATTACTTATCACACAATCACAGTTAATAGCAAACCATCATAACAAACCAGGTGTTCAATAGAGTACATCAAACCCTAATCTAAAAACAAAAACAAAAACAACTTACAAACTACTGGGTTGCCTCCCAGTAAGCGCTTGTTTAACGTCCCGAGCCTGACCCAAACTTTCAAGGATCCACCAACAACATCATGGTGGACAATTGTTGCACCTCTCCCCCTAGATAGGGCTTGAGACGTTGACCATTTACCACCCAACTTCTCTGCGGATCATCAGATGGATTAAAGATTTCAATTGCTCCATGCGGATGCACTTCTTTTATCACAAATGGTCCTGTCCATTTTGACTTCAGCTTCCCGGGAAATATCTTCAATCTTGAATTGAACAATAATACCTGTTGTCCTGGATTGAAAACTCTATTCACCAACTTCCTGTCATGATAAAATTTCATTTTGTCTTTGTAAGCCTTGGATGAATCATATGCATGTAAGCGCATTTCTTCAAGCTCCAAAATCTGCCGTCTGCGGGTGCATTGAGTGTCATAAGGATCAAAATTCAAGAATTTCAAAGCCCATAATGCTCTATGCTCCAGTTCAACTGGCAAATGGCATGCTTTCCCATAGACTAGTTGAAATGGTGATAATCCCATAGACGTCTTCATTGCTGTCCTATAAGCCCAAAGAGCATCATCCAATTTGAGAGACCAATCCTTTCTGGATGAAGTCACAGTCTTTTCCAGGATTCTTTTTATCTCCCTGTTAGACACCTCAGCTTGGCCATTGGTTTGTGGATGATAAGGTGCAGCTACCTTATGCTTTACTCCATAGTGTTTGAGTACTTTCTCTAGCTGATAATTGCAAAAATGAGATCCTCCATCACTGATCAACACTCTTGGAGTGCCAAAACGTGAGAATATCTGCCTCTTCAGGAATTTAATTACCGTGCTAGCATCATTTTTAGGACAAGCCAATGCTTCCACCCATTTACTCACATAATCCACTGCTACCAGAATATATTCATTGTTGAAAGATGGAGGGAAGGGTCCAACAAAGTCAATACCCCAACAATCAAAGACCTCAACCTCTAAAATACCTTGTAAAGGCATCTCATGACGTTTAGTGATTGTCCCTGCTCTTTGACATTTGTCACAATTCCTAGCATGATTATGAGCATCCTTAAATAAAGTTGGCCAATAGAATCCTGATTGAAGGACTTTTGCTGCTGTTCTTTCTCCATTAAAATGTCCTCCATAAGGTGAATCATGACAATGCCAGAGAATTCCTTCTGCTTCTTCATTTGTAACACATCTCCTTAGAAGATTATCCGCTCCAATTTTGAACAAATACGGATCATCCCATACAAACTGCTTGGCATCATGTAGAAATTTCTTTCTCTGTTGCCAAGTTAAATCTTCTGGCATGACTCTTGCAGCTTTGAAATTGGCCATATCAGCAAACCAGGGCCTCTGCTGAATATACATGAGTGATTCATCTGAAAAAGATCCCAGATTGCAGACTCCTTGCTAGTGACCTCATTGTTGACTAACCGTGACAAATGATCAGCAATTAAGTTCTCACTTCCTTTCTTATCACGGATTTCTACATCAAATTCTTGTAATAGTAGTACCCATCTAATCAGACGTGGCTTAGAATCTGGTTTTGTCAACAAATATTTGATAGCTGCATGATCTGTATAGACAATCACCTTAGACCCAATAAGATAGGGTCTAAATTTCTCTAGAGCGTATACAATGGCAAGAAACTCTTTCTCTGTAGTAGCATAATTCAATTGAGCATCATTCAGCACCTTGCTAGCATAATAGATTGGATGAAACTTTTGTTCCTTCCTTTGGCCGAGAACAACTCCCAATGCATAATCACTTGCATCACACATTAATTCAAAATTTTGATTCCAATCTGGTGCTACAATTACTAGAGCTGACACTAGCTTCTTCTTTAATATATCAAAAGCTTTCAGACAATCTTCATTCATCACAAAAGGCGCATCCTTCATCAAAAGATTACTCAATGGTTTAGCAATTTTTGAGAAATCTTTGATGAATCTTCTATAGAACCCAGCATGACCAAGAAAACTCCTAATCCCCCTTACATCTGTTGGGGGAGGCAGTTTCTCAATGACTTCTACTTTGGCTTTATCCACCTCAATTCCTTTAGCAGAAATTTTATGCCCCAGTACAATCCCTTCAGTTACCATGAAATGACATTTCTCCCAATTCAGAACCAGATTTGTCTGAACACATCTTTTGAGGACAGTGTTCAAATTAGCTAAACATCTTTGGAAAGAATTTCCAAAAACTGAGAAGTCATCCATGAATACTTCAATGCATTTTTCTAAAAGATCAGAAAAGATTGCCTGCATACACCTCTGAAACGTAGCTGGAGCATTACATAATCCAAAAGGCATCTTTCTATATGCAAAGATACCAAAAGGACAAGTAAAAGTCGTCTTCTCCTGGTCTTTTGGATCTACCACAATTTGATTATATCCAGAATATCCATCCAGAAAACAATAGAAAGCCTGCCCTGATAACCTTTCTAGCATCTGATCCATGAAGGGAAGAGGAAAATGATCCTTCCTGGTAGCTTTATTCAGTTTCCTGTAATCAATGCACATGCGCCAGCCAGTAACTGTCCGAGTAGGAATAAGTTCATTCTTATCATTATAAATTACTGTCATCCCTCCTTTCTTTGGAACCACCTGTACTGGACTCACCCATTCACTGTCAGAGATTGGATAGATGATACCAGCTTCTAGCAGTTTCAACACTTCTTTTCTGACCACCTCCTTCATGACAGGATTTAACCTTCTCTGCGGTTGAGCACTTGGTTTATAGTCCTCTTCCATAAAAATCCTGTGCATACAATAAGTTGGGCTAATACCTTTGAGATCTGATATTGACCACCCAATTGCTTCTTTGTTGGCTTTCAGAATTTCTATCAACTGCTCTTCTTCTTGTAAAGATAAAGAGTTGTTGATGATGACTGGCTTTGCTCCATCCTCTTCTAGAAACACATATTTCAAATGTGATGGCAATCTTTTCAATTCTGGCGACTGTGCTTTGATTGTTTCTTCCTTATCAATTGTTTCAAATATTGGATCTTCCTCTGGACCCTTTTTCAATGTTTCCAAGTCCATCAGACATTCATCAATCAATTTCTCTTCTTCTTCATCCAAATCTTCACATGCATCAATGAGCGTTTTTTCCAATGGTGAAATATTACGCACCATTCTTTCTTGAACCATACAAACTTCATCAAGTTCATCAAATTGAAAGCATGCTTTGTCATCATTTGGATACGTCATGGCCTTGGATACATCAAAAGTAACTTCCTCATCATCAACTCTCAGTTTAAGCTTACCATTCTCCACATCAATCAAAACTCTAGCAGTCTTCATAAAAGGTCTCCCCAGAATAAGAGGAACATCACTAGCTCCTTCCATCTCCATCACAATGAAATCTACTGGGAATACAAATTTGTCAACCTTCACTAGAACATCTTCAACCACTCCATATGGGTATTTAAGAGACCTGTCTGCCAATTGAAGAGCCATTCTGGTTGGTTTAATTTCCAACCCCTGAATTGTTCTGCACATGGATAGCGGCATTAGATTAATGCTAGCTCCCAAATCAATCAATGCTCTTCCAACTTTCACATCTCCTATGGTACATGGAATGGTGAAGCTTCCTGGGTCTTTAAGTTTAGGAGGTAGTTTCTGTATGATTGCACTGCAATTGCCCTGTATATTGATAGTTTCCTTCTCAATGTACTTGTGTTTCTTTGTGAGAAGTTCCTTCAAAAATTTTGCATATGCTGGCATCTGTTGCAATGCTTCAGAGAATGGTATAGTGATCTCCAACTTCTTAAAGAGTTCCATGAATCTTTCCAACTGCTTTTCTTTCTCCTTCCTTGAATAACTCTTTGGATAAGGAAGTGGCTTTTCATACTCTTTTTCTTTCTGTCTCTCTTCTCTCTCATTTTTTTCTCTCCTCTCCTCTTCTTCTTTTCTCTTTTTCTCTCTCTCACATGTTTCTTTTTCACTCTCACTCTCATTTTCTTTCTCCTTTCTCTCTTTTTGTCTCTCCTCTAACACTCTACCGCTTCTAGTCACAACAGTTTTGCACTCCTTTCCAAGATTATCCTGTTTAATTTCGTCAACTATTCTCTCAACATGAACCTCCATTTTTTTAAATGCAACATCCACATTATGACAATAGGACGCATTTGTCTTCAAGAATCTCTGGAAAGTCTCTTCAAGCTTTGTTGTTTTCTCAACTGGAGTGACTTGCATCTGCCATTTTTGTCGTTCTTGAACCATTGAGACCTGTTGTATTCCCTGTGGTATTCGAGAAAGTTTCATGGTTACTTCCTCAAGCTGTTGAAAGAGAGTTTTATTTTGTTCTAGCAGAGCATCATGTAATGGTAACAACTCCCTCTGATGAAAGTCTCCTTTTTCAATATTGAGTTCGTTGTCACTAGTAGCCATATTTTCAATAATTTCAGTTGCTTCCTCTGGAGTCTTCCATTTGATATTGCCTCCAGCTGAAGCATTCAGTATCATCTTGGTTTGTGAACCAAGCCCTCCAAGGAAAGTTAGGACTACTTCTTCTTCTCTGAAACCATGCATAGGAGTTTTACGTAACAATCCTTTGTATCTGTCCCATGCATGTCCAAGTGATTCTTCCATGCCCTGCTTGAATGAAGATATCTCTTGCTTGCCCTTAGTCACCTTAGATTGTGGGAAGTATTTGTTTAAAAACTTTGTAACCACTGCTTCCCACTCCGTGAAACTTTCTTCTGGAAAAGAGTTCAACCAAAGCTTAGCATTGCCTCCCAATGAGAAAGGAAACAAGCTAAGTTTGATAGCTTCGTCTGGCACCCCATTGATCTTGACCGTATTGCAGATCTCATTAAATGTTGTAAGGTGCTCATATGGGCTTTCATGTGATAACCCAGTAAATTGATTACTCTTTACCAGTTGAATTAATGCTGGTTTGACCTCCATGTTGGCTGCATTGACTCTAGGTCGAGCTATGCTGTTAAAGTGTTGAGGTCCAGCAAGATTAGTATAATCTGCAAGAGTTCTTCTAGCATTATTGTTCTCCATACTCCTTGTGCTATTGAACTAGTACTGGTTTGACCTTCCTGCATACACAAGAAAACAAAACCCTAGAAAAGATTTGTTAGCGCAAAAAGATATAGGAAAAGATAGAGATTCAAAAGATAAAAAGATTTAGAAGATAGAAGATTTAGAAGATAGAATCAAATAAAATATAATAAAACCTAATCTAAAAAATAAAATCTAACCTAAAAGATAAAAATAAAATCTAAAAAAATAAAATCTAATAAAAACAGAAAAAATAAAAACAGAAATTCAAAATTAAAGTCAAAGGTAATCAATAATCACACAAATTAACCAGTTAAACCACGAGTCCCCGGCAACGGCGCCAAAAACTTGATGGACAAATTTGTAAGCACCAAAATATGATGTCACAAACTTGTTTCACAATCGGCAAGTATGACCGAATCGTTCAAGTAATAAAACTTGGTAAGACCAAGTATCGTTCTTCCCAAAGGACTCACGGCCTAGTTTAGTTATGTGATTTCTTGATTAGCTAAGACTTAAGAAAACAATGATTGAAATTTTAATATGCAAGACGAAAATAAACATGTATGCATGAATTGATCAATGGCAAAGACATACGATAAACACTTTCAATGGATTAAATGAATGAATATGTTGTTGGGGGTCAATTTCATCTCATCCACTCTCATATATTTTAGGAATTCCTCTTTCAAATCATCATTGTTAATGCCACTCTCTAATGTACCATTCTAGATGGCTTCTCCCTAATCAAATAGTTCATACAATTCCTAGCATTCCTAATGATTAGTTCATGAGTGCAGGAGCTTAAGGCAACCAATATAATGTTGTCAGTAAAATATTGGGAGAAATTCCCCGGATCTAGATTTCCCCGTACGTGTCCGTATCAACAAAACCAATAATCATGCATTAGAATGAGTTAAACAATGCAAGCATTGAGCAAAGAGGAAAAACCCTAACTAATGATGAAAAGAAAGCATATGTCTTAATTCAAAGATGTATTCAACAAATCCATATATGAGAGCTTCAAGAGATTACATTGATTCCCCAACAAACATACAAGGTTTAGTTCACCATATTCATGGTGAACCTAGATGAATAACAATGAAAGTATGAAAGAATAAACCCAATAAAGGTGAAGAGGTAGCCTGAGCATCCAAGATCCTCCTTCAAAGGGGTGAAAGAGAGAGTGTTTGCCTCGTTTCTGCCAAAGATCTCTAACTAAAGGACGTGCAAGCCCTTATATACTAATCTAGAGTTACAAAAGATTACAAAAGCCCAAGCCCAAAAAGTGCCGCTCAGCGCCATTTACCGCTCAGCGGTGGTTACGCGTCTTCTTTCTTCCCCTCAGCGGCCATTTGCCCCTCAGCGGTTCCAACGCCACCTCTTGAGTGCCGCTCAGCGGTAGTTTGCCGCTGAGCGGTGCCTTCGACTTCTCCTTTTTGCACTCTTTCTTGTCTTTTCTAATGTCCTCTCTCTTATTCTTCACTTCTTTCACCAAATTCACCTCAAAACCTGCACAAAAACACTTAAATCAAGCATAAACCTGTCCAGCTCTCTTATTTCTGAAAATATAAACAAAATGCATGATTTCAAGCTAGTTTCTAAGTCTAAAGGTTGCTTTTAGTATCACTTTTAAGCATGAAAATAACAGTTTTTCAACTGTTATCAGAATCTCACAAGTGTACCAAGTTGGAGTGGTTCTTTCATCCAGTCATCATGAACTTTTCTTCCTCTTCCAATCTTTTCTTCTTCTTGTACCTAAAACAACAAACAATGTTTACCTTTAACCTTGGGCTTTTCATCTTCAAGGCTAGTCATGAGTACATCTTGAAATGCAGCTTTGTGACTAGCTTCTTCCTCTTGCATCTGCCTTTCTTCTTTGAAGACATCTACAACAACTCTTTCTTCTCGGTCTTGGAGCACCACTATACCTTCCTTCACATCAATGATGGCTTTGGCCGTTTTCATAAACGGTCTTCATGGAATAATGGGTATCTTTTCAGTCTCCATCTCCATCACCACAAAGTCTGCCAAGAACTGTAGTTTGCCTACACAAACTATAATATCCTCTGCTATTCCATAGGGTTTCTTCGAGGATCCATCTGCCATTACTAAATTAACGCTTATAGGCTTCACATCAACATCACAAATCTGCTCAAGTAAAGAATAAGGTATCAAGTTAAAACTTGATCCTAAATCAAGTAAAGCCTTTTTTATCCTTTTCTTCCCTATTGTGCATGGAATGGAAAAATCTCCTGGATCTTTTGCTTTTGGAGGGAATGACTCCTTTTTGATAGCTTTATACTTCTTTGTATCATCATCTCTACGTCTTTTCTTTATAGAGACTTCTTCCTCAGGTTTAGTATAAATTGCAATTTATTGTAATATCTCCTTCCAAGGTACATCATTGTCCACCATCTTGAATAATTCTGTAAAATCAAATTGTTTCTCTTGATTTAGTGGAAAAGGAAAACAATCTTTACTCTTTATCTCTCTTCTCTCTCCTTTCTCTTTTCTCTCTTCTTTTTCTTTTTCTCTCTTTTCTCTCTCTTCTTTTTCTGTCTCTCCTTTTTCTAACTCAACTGTCTCATCATTTGTACTCTCCAACACTTTACATTCTTCCCTGGGGTTAACCTCAGTAGTAGCCCCAAAATTTTTGTCAGGCCTTTCTTCCAACTGCTTGGTAATCTGACCCATTTGAATCTCCAAATTCTTAATAGCAACTTCAGTGCTCGTTTGAGTAGATTCAGTTTTCTGTATGAACTGATGAAGATTTTCTTCCATCCTTATTGATCTTTCATTAAGTATAGAAATTTGTTGCCATAAGGTTGGTTGTTGCTGTTGCTTGTTAAATTGCCCAGTCTGTCCAGCTTGCCCACTTTGTCCTTGACCAATGCTTGGGTGTGGTTTCCACCCTTGATTGAAATTCCCCTGCCGGTATGATAATTGATTGGCCATGAAGTTAACATCCTCTAAGGCTTCTTCTGGAAAGGCGCATTGACCATTGATATGGTCACCCCCACATAATTCACACAATTGTGGTTGAAGCTGTGCAACAGTCTTTAACTCTTTTGGCAGTTGTGCAAGCGTTTTTGTGAGAGTCTCCAATTGTTGAGTTAGTATCTTGTTCTGTGCTAGCAAGGCATCATAGGTTTGTAACTGTAGAACTCCTTTTTGTTGAATAGGTGATCCTCTTTCACTGTTTAGTTCATTGTCACTTGTAGCCATATTTTCAATGATTTCTGTCGCTTCCTCTGGAGTTTTCCATTTGATATTTCCTCCTGCTGAGGCGTCAAGCATCATCTTGGTTTGTGAACCAAGACCTCCAAGGAAGATCAGGACTACCTCCACTTCGTCAAATCTATGCGTGGGAGTCTTTCTTAATAAGCTTTTATATTTGTCCCGTGCATGACTGATAACAGTTGAAAAACTGTTATTTTCATGCTTAAAATTGACACAAAAAGCAACCTTTACACTTAGAAACTAGCTTGAAATCATGCTTTTATCCATATTTTCATAAATAAGAGAGCTGGACAGGTTTATGCTTGATTTCAGTGTTTTTGTGCAGGTTTTAAGGTGAATTTAGTGAAAGAAGTGAAGAAGGAGAGAGATGGAATCAGAAAAGTCAACCAGAAACCAGAAAAGTCAACCAAAAAGTCAACTAGTCAACCAGAATACAGAAAAAGTCAACCATACGAGTTTTGGGCCAGTTTTCTGCGATTTTATGATCTGTTTAGGCTTGGACCCGTTTTCTATTATTTTTATGTCCTATTTAAAGACCTAGATGTCTTAGGGTTTGGTATCTTTGGCAGAAACGAAGAAAACACTCTCTTTTTCACCCCTTGGGGGTAGATTGGGAGATGGTGACAGCTCTCCTCTTCTTTCTCTCGGGTTTTTCTATCTCTTTCATTCTTTCATTATTATTCATCTAGTTTCACCATGAATATGGTGAACTAAACCTTGTATGTTTGTTGGGGAATCAATGTAATCTTTTGAAGCTCTCATATATGGAATTTGTGCTTGCATCTTAATCTAAGATTTATGCTTTCTTTCATCATTAGTTAGGGTTTTTCCTCTTTGCTTAATGCTTGCTTTGTTTAACTCATTCAATGCATGATTATTGATTTTGTCGATACGGGAACGTACGGGGAAGTCTAGATCCGGGGAATCCCTCCCAATATTATATTGGTTGTCGTTAAGCTCCTGCACTTGATGAACTAATTATTAGGAATGCTAGGAATTGTATGAACTCGTAATTAGGGAGAAGCCTTCTTGAAAGGTACTTTAGAGAGTGGCATTAACAATGATGATTTGAATGTTGAATTCCTAAAATATATGAGAGTGGATAAGATGAAATTGACACCCAACAACATATTCATATATATATTTCATTGAAAGTTCTTGTCTTTTGCTTTTGCCATTGATCAAAACCTCATGCATACATGTTTATTTTCTGTTTTGCATATTAAACTTCAATTATTTCGTTCTTAAGTCTTAGCTAATCAACAAACCATATAACTAAACTAGGCCGTGAGTCCTTTGGGAGAACGATACTTGGTCTTACCAAGTTTATTACTTGAACGATTCGGTCATACTTGCCGATTGTAAAACAAGTTTGTGACATCATATTTTGGTGATCATAAATTTGTCCATCAATGACCTAGTGATTCCTCCATGCCTTGCCTGAATGATGAAATCTCTTGCTTTCCTTTATTTACCTTTGATTGTGGGAAGTATTTATTTAGGAACTTGGTCACCACTGCTTCCCACTTTGTAAAGCTTCCCTCTGGAAAAGAATTCAACCAAAGCTTAGCGTTGCCTCCTAATGAGAATGGAAACAGGCTAAGTTTGATTGCTTCGTCCGGCACCCCATTTATCTTTACTGTGTTGCAAATCTTGTTAAATGTTGTAAGGTGCTCATATGGGCTTTCGTGAGACAACCCATTAAATTGATTACTCTTTTCACCAATTGGATTAATGCTGGTTTCACCTCCATATTAGTTGCATTGACTCTTGGTCTTGCTATGCTATTTAAATGTTGAGGTCTAGCTATATTAGTATAATCTGCAAGAGTTCTTCTGGCATTATTATTCTCCATATTCTCCATATTTTGCAATAATCACACAAATAAACTAGTTAAACCATGAGTCCCCAGCAACGGCGCCAAAAACTTGATGACAAATTTATGAACACCGAAAAACGGCACCAAAAACTTGTTTAACAATCGGCAAGTGTGACCAAATCGTATCAAGTAGTAAAACTCGGTAAGACCAAGTATCGTTCTCCCAAAGGACTCGCGGCCTAGTTAGCTATTTGATTTGTTGATTATTTAAGATTTGTTAACAATTGATTGTAGGTTTAAATGCAAAAGACACTAATTAAACATGTATGCATGAATTTGATCAATGGAAAAGAGGAATACAAACACTTTAATGAATTAGATGGATGAGTATGTTGTTGGGGTTATCAATTTCATCTTATCCACTCTCATATACTTTAGGAATTCATCATTCTTTTCATCAATTGCTAATGCCACTCTCTAAATCACCTTGCAAGAAGGCCTATCCTTAATTACGAGTTCATACAATTCCTAGAATCCCTAATAATTAATTCTGAAGTGTAGAAGCTTAACGGTAACCAATCCTCATATTCCTATAATATTGGGAGAGATTCCCCGGATCTAGACTTCCCCGTACGTGCCCGTATCGACAAAACCAATAATCATGCATCGAATGAGTTAAACAACGCAAGCATTAAGCAAAGAGGAAAAACCCTAACTAATGATGAAAGAAAGCATAGGTCTTAAATAAAAGATGTAAAAACAAATTCCATATATGAGAGCTTCAAAAGATTACATTGATTCCCCAACAAACATACAAAGTTTAGTTCACCATATTCATGGTGAGCCTAGATGAATAACAATGAAAGAATGAAAGATAAAACCCTAGAAAGGTGAAGAGGAACCTTGAGCATCCAAGATCCTCCTTCAAAGGGGTGGAAGAGAGAGTGTTTGCTTCGTTTCTGCCAAGGATATCTAACCCTAGGAAACCCTAAAGCTTATATATTATTCGTAAATTACAGAAAATTAGGTCCAAGCCCATAAAAGTGCCGCTCAACGGTAAAGTACCGCTCAGCGGTAAGTGCGTGAGTCGTTTCTTCCCCTTAGCGGCCATTTTGCCCCTCAGCGGACCTCCCGTGACTTCCTGAGTGTCGCTCAGCGGTAAACTACCGCTCAGCGGTGACTTCGGCTTCTCCTTTTGCACTTTTTGATGTCTTTTCTGATTTCATCTCTCTCCTTCTTCACTTCTTTCACTAAATTCACCTTAAAACCTGCACAAAAACACTGAAATCAAGCATAAACCTGTCCAGCTCTCTTATTTCTGAAAATATGGATAAAAGCATGATTTCAAGCTATTTTCTAAGTGTAAAGGTTGCTTTTTGTGTCAATTTTAAGCATGAAAATAACAGTTTTTCAACTGTTATCAGCTATTCAATCATAGAAACCTAGGCAAAATCATTCATGCTTTCAAAAGAATAGCAATCATTCACAACAAATACTCTAGAGTTCAAAACCTCACATATAAGCTTAATTCAATGTTCCACATACACCAACTACACATCCTGCTTAGCATCATAATCACAATCATAACATCTTGCATTTGTCCACACAGTTTGTGAACAACCACCTGTATATCAGCATCTTGTGCAACATCTCAAAATCAGTCAATATCAAAGCATCATCAAGCAATACTCATCACACGCAAATCAATATCAAACCATCACATAAGATATAGGTCTCAAACTGAGTACATCAACACCTATTCTAGAAACAGAAGCAAAATAAAGTTCACAAGACAAAGATAAGAAACATCCTGGTCTACTGCAAATAGCATTCATCAGTAAATGTTATCATCATCCTCTACTATCAATCTGAGTCCTCCTCATCATCATCATCTTCCTCTTCTTCATCACCATCATCATACTCATCATCTTCATCATCATCTTCAATGGCCGAAGCTTCAACTGCTCCAGCTCCACTAGCTTGTGCCTAATCCTTTGGTCATCCCACCACAGTGTTAAACTCATCCATCGTCCACTGCCGGCTAAGGGGTGTATCATACAACCATATAATTATCTCTGTAGTGGCCACCTGCCCTCTATGCAATGCCTGCATCCTAGACTCCATCATGGACATATAGATGACCCTCATCTGAAAAGGCTATGCATCCTGAGGTTGCGCATGTGCTGGTAGTGGTCCCCTCCTATGAACTCTAGGAGGATGTGGTGGTGGCCCATTCTGGGCCGCCTCATCCAGCATGCAATACTAGTTATAATAGGAAGAATCAATCTTCTTCCTTGGTCGCTCCATCGGCAGTGCGGAAGTATTCACCCTAGCTAACTCACAAAGATGTGTGATCAAAGATGGATGCCTCAGAGGTGCTTTGTTGTTCACAGAACTGGAACAAGTCTGAATCTCATTTGCTATGACCTGCCCAATGTTAATATTCAACCCTTTAAGAACATAATAAAGGAAGATGGCCCTAATGGCAGTGATATCAGACACATGAGAACACGGCTGAATGTTGGCATGAGTGAATGTCATCCAGTACTTTGCCAAAGGAGTCAAATGGGATCTCCTAATATGAATGGGCGCATCATTCATGTTCCTCTGGAAGTGTCCTCCAAGTACACACAATGTACTTTCTACATCATCAAAATTTTCTCCCTCCTCCATAGTCAGTGCAAACTGACAATGTTCACTAGCCCACTCAGTATGCAGAAACATGTTAATAGTATCAGAATCATACCGAATAATCTTTCCTCTCACATAGCTCATGTACTTCTCTGTATGAGTGTTGCCAAATGCTCTTGCATTGGTGTAAAATTCCTTGACTACTGCTATGTTTGCTGGTGTAGGGTAAGCAGCTACATTCTCCCATCCTCTTCTTTCTAATTCCTCTCCAAATTGCGGGGCCAAGGATGGTATCCACCCCACCTTTCGCTCCATCAAAAGCCTTCGATCTTGAACTATTTGGAAGTGTCGCTCATGCTTATGAGAAAGGAATTTGTTTGAATAGAAACGTTCTGGCTCCTTTCTCTTGTTTCCCATGGTTTTAACTCTCTTCCCTGACGAGGAGGTCATCCTTGCATCAAAAACAATTCACAAAACCACAAGAAGCATTATCAAGCATTAGTATATGAACCATCAAGAATAATCCAAACCCACTCTTCGTATCACCATTGTGGGCATAAGAGGAGCCCTCAGCGTCACTTGCAACAAGAAACGTCCAACCAGACAGCAACAAATGGCCAGCAACCAGAAAAACAACTTCTGTAGAAATCGTGCTGAGCGCCTCTGATGACAAATTTATGAACACCGAAAAACGGCGCCAAAAACTTATTTCACAATCGGCAAGTGTGACCGAATCGTATCAAGTAATAAAATTAGGTAAGACCAAGTATCATTTTTCCAAAGGACTCACGGCCTAGTTAGTTATATGATTTGTTGATTATTTAAGACTTGTAAACAATTGATTTTAGCTTTTAAATGCAAAAGACAGTAATTAAACATGTATGCATGAATTTGATCAATGGAAAAGAGGAATACAAACACTTTAATGAATTAGATGGATGAATATGTTGTTGGGGTTATCAATTTCATCTTATCCACTCTCATATACTTTTAGGAATTCATCATTCTTTTCATCAATTGCTAATGTCACTCTCTAAATCACCTTGCAAGAAGGTCTATCATTAATTATGAGTTCATACAATTCCTAGCATCCCTAATAATTAATTCTGAAGCGCAGAAGCTTAATGGTAACCAACTGTCATATTCCTATGTTTAGGCAATATGCTATTGGGAGAAATTCCCCGGATCTAGATTTCCCCGTACGTTCCCATATCGACAAAATCAATAATCATGGCATTGAATGAGTGAAACAATGCAAGCTTTAAGCAAAGAGGAAAAACCCTAACTAATGATGAAAGAAAGCATGTATCTTAAATTAAGATGTTAACACTAATTCCATCTATGAGAGTTTCACAAGACTACATTGATTCCCCAACAACAATACAAGGTTTAGTTCACCATATTCATGGTGAAACTAGATGAACAATAATGAAATAAGGAAAGATAGAACCCTAGAAAGATGAGGAGGTAGCCTGAGCATCCAAGATCTTCCTTCAAGGGGTGGACAAGTGAGTGTTTGCTTCATCTCAGCCAAAGATACAAACCCTAGGAACACCTAAAGCATATATATTATTCGTAAAATTCCAGAAAAGTGGGCCTAAGCCCAAAAGAGTGCCGCTCAGCGGTAAGTGCGTGAGTTGATTCTTCCCCCTCAGCGGCATTTTCACCCCTCAGCGGATCTAACGTGAGTTCCTGAGTGCCGCTCAGCGGTAAACTGCCGCTGAGCGGTAGTTGCGACTTCTCCTTGTGCACTTTTTTATGTCTTTTCTAATTCCATCTCTATCGTTCTTCACTTTTTTCACCAAATTCACCTTAAAACCTGCATAAAACACTAAAATCAAGCATAAACCTGTCCAGCTCTCTTATTTCTAAAAATATGATCAAAAGCATGATTTCAAGCTAGTTTCTAAGTTGATAACAGTTGAAAAACTGTTATTTTCATGCTTAAAAGTGATACTAAAAGCAACCTTTAGACTTAGAAACTAGCTTGAAATCATGCATTTTGTTTATATTTTCAGAAATAAGAGAGCTGGACAGGTTTATGCTTGATTTGAGTGTTTTTGTGCAGGTTTTGAGGTGAATTTGGTGAAAGAAGTGAAGAATGAGAGAGAGGACATTAGAAAAGACAAGAAAGAGTGCAAAAAGGAGAAGTCGAAGGCACCGCTCAGCGGCAAACTACCGCTGAGCGGCACTAAAGAGGTGACGTTGGAACCGCTGAGGGGCAAATGGCCGCTGAGGGGAAGAAAGAAGACGCGTAACCACCGCTGAGCGGTAAATGGCGCTGAGCGGCACTTTTTGGGCTTGGACTTTTATAATCTTTTGTAACTCTAGATTAGTATTTAAGGGCTTGCACGTCCTTTAGTTAGGATCTTTGGCAGAAACGAGGCAAACACTCTCTCTTTCACCCCTTTGAAGGAGGATCTTGGATGCTCAGGCTACCTCTTCACCTTTATTGGGTTTATTCTTTCATACTTTCATTGTTATTCATCTAGGTTCACCATGAATATGGTGAACTAAACCTTGTATGTTTGTTGGGGAATCAATGTAATCTCTTGAAGCTCTCATATATGGATTTGTTGAATACATCTTTGAATTAAGACATATGCTTTCTTTTCATCATTAGTTAGGGTTTTTCCTCTTTGCTCAATGCTTGCATTGTTTAACTCATTCTAATGCATGATTATTGGTTTTGTTGATACGGACACGTACGGGGAAATCTAGATCCGGGGAATTTCTCCCAATATTTTACTGACAATATTATATTGGTTGCCTTAAGCTCCTGCGGTAATGAACTAATCATTAGGAATGCTAGGAATTGTATGAACTATTTGATTAGGGAGAAGCCATCTAGAATGGTACATTAGTGAGTGGCATTAACAATGATGATTTGAATGATGAATTCCTAAAATATATGAGAGTGGATGAGATGAAATTGACCCCCAACAACATATTCATTCATATATTCCATTGAAAGTGTTTATCTTTTGTCTTTGCCATTGATCAAAATTCATGCATACATGTTTATTTTCTGTCTTGCATTTTAAACTCAAATATTTCGTTTGTAAGTCTTAGTTAATCAAGAAACCACATAACTAAACTAGGCCGTGAGTCCTTTGGGAAGAACGATACTTGGTCTTACCAAGTTTTATTACTTGAACGATTCGGTCATACTTGCCGATTGTGAAACAAGTTTGTGACATCATATTTTGGTGCTTACAAATTTGTCCATCATAAGTGTTAAAGGTTGCTTTTAGTATCAATTTTAAGCATGAAAATAATAGTTTTTCAACTGTTATCAGCCTCTAAGAAGGCCTTCAACGCCAGACAGTTCATCCATGAAAATGACCTTAGCCGGCCTTAAACACTATTCACATTCATTTTTCACAGTTCCAATCATTAATCAAACATTTTAATCGGTCCAAAAAATAATTATTTCAACAAATCATGCATAGATATCAAAATTCCTCAAGAATCATGCTTGGACCACAACATTCATTCAAAATCATACTTTCAAATGCCCTAAAATGTAAAATGCATGTACTTACTTGGTTGGAGATACTCAATGTGTGAAGAAGGCCAAATGAAATTGGGGAGACCAAACCCTAACAGTAGTGCTCTCAACAAACCCCAAACTTGGATGGAAAAATGGAGAAAAATGGGTAGAGAAAGAGTTTTGTGGAGGAGGATGAAGGAGAAAGTGGAGAGAAAACCTTTGGAGACTGCTTTGAAGTTGCTAAAAAGAGTGAAGAGTGAATCGGGCGGCTAGGGTAAGACCTAGGGTAAGGAAAGTGTCTCATGGGCCAACTTACACTGAGCGCAATTTTAACCTAAAAACCCAAGTCTGTAGAAGTTTGTTAACACTTCAGCAAGTGTACCGAATCGTATCAAGTAATAATAAATGGTAAGACCAAGTATCGTTTCCCTAGAGACTCACAGCCTAAATATATATGTGATTTCTTGATTAAATAAGACTTGTAAACGAAATCATTGTGTTTATATTGCGGAAAATAAACATGAATGCAAGTGTTGATCAATTGGATTGAAAGATGCAAAAGTGATTGATGTAAAATATGGAATGATTATGTTGTTGGGGTTTCCGACTTATCTATCCACTCTCATGTATTTATGAATTCATCTTTCTTCATTAATGTTAATGCCACTTTCTAATTTACCTTAAACTCGATGTCTCGGTGAAGAAAGCCTAATCCAAATTACTAGTTCACAATGTCTTGTCTCCCTAGCAATTAATCATGCATTACATTCACACAGAAGCTTAAAGACAATCGATCCTCATATTCCTATGTCTTGCTAATATTACTTCCGGGAGAATTTCCCCAGTTCTAGATTTTCTCATATGTGTCCATAATGACAAAATCAATAATCATGCAATTGAATGAGTTAAACAAAGCATGCATAGAGTATAGAGGAAAAACCCTAACAATTAATGAAGTAAAGCATATATACCAAGAATCAATTCAATACATGAGAGTTTCAAAGGATTACATCGTTTCCCCAACAACAATGGAGATTTAGTTCACCATAGACATGGTGAAACTAGATGAAAATAATGAAAAAAATGAAAGATAGAACCCTAAAGTTGAAGATGAGAGCTTCCGCATCCAAAATCTGCCTCCAAGGGGGGAAAGGAATGTAATTTTGCCTCTGTCTATCCAAAGATATCAAACCTAGGTCGACTAAACCCTTATATAGTTTATTAAAAATACATAAAATTGGCCCAGGCCCAAGTTAACAACACTTAGCGGTAGGAATTGCGCTCAGCGGTAAGTGCGGTACTTAGAGTGACGCTCAACGATGGCGCCCAGGCGTGAGACAGTGCACTTAACAGCAGACTTTGGCGCCCAACAGTAGAAATGCCGCTCAGCGGTGACTACGATATTTGGATTAGCCCTCAGCGATGACGCTTAAGCGTGAGACAAAGAACTCAACAGCAATCTTGGTGCTCAGCAGTGAAATGGCATTGAGCAGTTGTTGCTATTCTTCTTTTGTGCACTTTTCCTTCCTTTCTTGAGTCCAACTCCTTGCTACTTCAACTTCTTCATCCAATTCATCTTAATTCCTGTCAAAACAAGGAAAACCAAGCATAAAACCCATCCAACTCTCTTATTTCCATAAATTAAGCAAAACCATAATTTCAAGCTAGTTTCTAAGTCATAAAGGATGTTTTTAATGTAAAAATTAGGTTTAATCCTTTTCGATATCCCTATTTTTGTAGGATCGTCTCAAACAGGTCTTTATATTTTAAAGTCTCTCAGTTAGGTCCTTAATTGTTAAAATTTGAATCAAATTAAACCTTGCCGTTAACTTAGGTAGACGGCGTCAAAAAAATTGATTCGTGGCTTAGTGACTTGACTAAGTGTTGTTGATGTGGCATATATTGGTTATCTGAGTTGGCTTTTTTTTTATTTATTCATTTAAAAAAATTAACTTTAATCAAAACGCAACGTTTTGTCTACGAAAAATGATTATAGTTAGGTTTTTTTATAATCAGAATTGACTCAATGTGAAATTTGGAGAAATTTGAGAAAGTAACTAGGATTTCAAGAAATCCCTAAATTGGAAGATTGAAATCCTGAGGGGAGCCAGACCAGAACGTCGCGCCGTCCGCCAACATGGACCTCCCATTCCTGGGATGAAGTCGGACCGGAACGCCGCTCCCAGTGGCGACTTGAACACCGCGATGGGCCGCCCTGCAGGTAGAGGTGGATCTCCACCTCGGAGACCTTCGTGCGGGGAGTGACCTCCCCCGGTGTCGCCTCCACCTCCTCGATTTCTCCCATCATCAAGGGCGTCTTGAGGTCGTCGTCCATGATCGGTGCGGTTGCCGGCCAAGACGAGGACGCAGAGTGTGGATCTGGAGGAAGAAGATAGGGTTGTTGTTGATGTATGGTGGAATTATATATGTTTTATTCGTTGCGGGGCTGAAGTTTTGTTGGATTGTTATATGGTATTTTGTTGATGGAAGATCTGGGAAGAGGAATCAGAAACTTCAAAAAAAAAGTGTTAGTTATCTCAACATTGGTTTTGTTTAATTATGTTTTACTATTGTTGATAATATCAGATTCAATGTCACTAAATAATCTATTCACTCCTTTACATATTCTTTAAAAATTATTTTTTATTGAATAAATAAAAAATACATTTTTCGTAGACAAAACGTTGCGTTTTGATTAAAGTCAATTTTTTAAATGAATAAATAAAAAATAAAGCCAACTCAGATAATGAATATGTGCCATGTTAACAACACTTAGTCAAGTCACTAAGCCACGAATCAATTTTTTTGACGCCGTCTACCTAATTTAACGGCAAGGTTTAATTTGATTCAAATTTTAACAATTAAGGACCTAACCTAGAGACTTTAAAATATGAGGACCTGTTTGAGACGATCCTACAAAAATAGGGATATCGAAAAGGATTAAACCTAAAAATTAAGTATAAAATAACGGTTTTTCAACCGTTATTACAACCCCAAACTTAGAACTTTGCTTGTCCTCAAGCAAACAAGATGTAACTCAGTCTTCCACCAATCAATACAATGGTTCAACACATTCAAAAACTCTTTCTTTCAAGACAAGTACTTACTCAAATCAGCTCATCAAATAGAATTCAGTCAAGATGCACACATGCCTTGATTCAAAACTACTCATCATGGTGTTCACATAATCACATAATATCCAACAAATGTTATTCTCATGAATGATCAATTAACTAAGCATAGATGTAATCATGTGCTCATGGAATCATTCCTCACCAGATAAAGTGTTTCACTGAATCACACAAGTGTATATAGAGGTCACTCATTCACTCTACTATTACAATGTCACATTATTCAACTTTGCCTTTCATTTAACCACAATCAAACACACTCACAAGCAAGTATCATCACAAGGACTTTTCTATGGCTTATAATGTGGCTGGGTGATAACAGTTGAAAAACTGTTATTTTCATGCTTAAAATTGATACAAAAAGCAACCTTTAACACTTAGAAATTAGCTTGAAATCATGCTTTTGGTTATATTTTTAGAAATAAGAGAGCTGAAAAGGTTTATGATTGATTTCAGTGTTTTTGTGCAGGTTTTAAGGTGAATTTGGTGAAAGAAGTGAAGGAGGACAGAGATGGAATCAGAAAAGACATCAAAAAGTGCAAAAGGAGAAGTCGCAACTGCCGCTCAGCGGTAGTTTACCGTTGAGCGGCACTCAGGCAGTCACGTTGGATCCGTTGAGGGGTGATTTGGACGCTGAGGGGAACAAAACAACTCACGCACTTACCGCTGAGTGGTAGTTTACCGCTGAGCGGCACTATTTTTGGGCTTGGGCCTAATTTTCTGTAATTTTAGAATAGTATATAAGCTTTAGGACGTCCTAGGGTTTCTATCTTTGGCAGAGACGAAGCAAACACTCTCTTTTCCACCCCTTGAAGGAAGATCTTGGATGCTCAGGCTACCTCCTCCTCTTCCTAGGGTTCTATCTTTCATTCTTTCATTATTGTTCATCGAGTTTCACCATGAATATGGTGAACTAAACCTTGTATTGTTGTTGGGGAATCAATGTAGTCTTGTGAAACTCTCATATATGGAATTTGTGATTTAATGTCTTATATTAAGATATATGCTTTCTTTCATCTTTAGCTAGGGTTTTTCCTCTTTGCTTATTGCTTGCTTTGTTTAACTCATTCATTGCCATGATTATTGATTTTGTCGATACGGGAACGTACAGGGAAGTCTAGATCCGGGGAATTTCTCCCAATAGCATATTGGTTGTCTTTAAGCTCCTGAACTTTAAGAACTAATTACTAGGAATGCTAGGAATTGTATGAACTCGTAATTAGGGATAGGCCTTCTTGCAAGGTAATTTAGAGAGTGGCATTAGCATTGATGATAAGAATGATGAATTCCTGAAAATATATGAGAGTGGATAAGATAAAATTGATAACCCCAACAACATACTCATCCATATAATTCATTGAAGTGTTTGTTTTGTTCTTTACCATTGATCAAATTCATGCATACATGTTTAGTTATTGTCTTTTGCATTAAAACCTATAATCAATTTGTTCTTAAGTCTTAAATAATCAACAAATCACATAGCTAAACTAGGCCGTGAGTCCTTTGGGAAAACGATACTTGGTCTTACCTTGTTTTATTACTTGATACGATTCAGTCACACTTGCCGATTGTTAAACAAGTTTGTGGCGCCGATTTTCGGTGTTCATAAATTTGTCATCAAGTTTTTGGCGCCGTTGCCGGGGACTCGTGGTTTAACTAGTTCATTTGTGTGATCATTGATTATCTTTGACTTGTGTTTTAATTTTGAAATTTGAATTTCTGTTTTTATTTTTTCTGTTTTTATTTTATTTTATTTTATTTTATTTTATTTTCTGTTTTTATTTTTATTTTTGTTTTCTGTTTTTATCTTCTTATCTCTTATCTTATATCTTCTTTTATATCTTTTTGTGCTAGCCAATTTTTCTAGGGTTTTGTTTTCTTGTGTATGCAGGAAGCAATCCGAACTAGAAGCAAGAAAACTGCAGAACCTCTTTTTGAAGGTTTAGACGAGAGTAGATGGAGGAGAAGAATCCATACATCTAGAGAACTTTTTCCTCCTCCGGAAACTCTGTTACAACCATCACCACAAGGTTCTAACCATAGCACAAAAAATATGGAGAATAATAATGCCAGAAGAACTCTTGCAGATTACACCAATATAGCTGGACCTCAACACTTTAACAACATAGCAAGACCAAGGGTCAATGCAGTCAACATGGAGGTTAAGCCAGCATTAATCCAACTGGTGAAGAGTAATCAATTTAATGGGTTGTCTCACGAAAGCCCATATGAGCACCTCACAACTTTTAATGAGATTTGCAACACGGTGAAAATAAATGGGGTGCCGGATGAAGCAATCAAACTTAGCTTGTTTCCATTCTCACTAGGAGGCAATGCTAAGCTTTGGTTAAATTCTTTTCCAGAAGAAAGCTTTACAGAGTGGGAAGCAATGGTGACCAAGTCCTAAACAAATACTTTCCACAATCAAAAGTAAATAAAGGAAAGCAAGAGATCTCATCATTTAGGCAAGGCATGGAAGAATCACTGGGGCATGCATGGGACAGGTATAAAAGCTTATTAAGAAAAACACCCACGCATGGCTTTGATGATGTGCAAGTAGTCCTAACCTTCCTTGGAGGTCTTGGTCCACAAACCAAGATGATGCTTGACGCCTCAGCAGGAGGAAATATAAAATGGAAAACTCCAGAGGAAGCTACAGAAATCATTGACAATATGGCTACTAGTGACAATGAGCTCAATAGTGAAAGAGGAGCGCCTATACAACAAAAAGGAGTTCTACAATTGCAAACCCATGATGCCTTGCTAGCACAAAATAAGATACTAACTCAACAACTAGAGACTCTTACGAAAACTCTTGCACAACAACCAAAAGAGTTAAAGACTGTTGCACAGGCTCAATCACAATTGTGTGAAGTATGTGGAGGAGACCATATCAATGGTCAATGCGCTTTTCCATTAGAAGCATTAGAAGATGTAAACTTCATGGCCAATCAATATCGTCAGGGGAATTTTAATCAAGGGTGGAAACCACACCCAAGCATTGGTCACGGACAAACTGGGCAAGCTGGACAAACTGGGCAATTCAATAAGCAACAGCAACAACCAACCTTATGGCAACAGATGGCTATACTAAATGAAAGGTCAATAAGGATGGAAGAGACTCTTAATCATTTCATACAGAAAACTGAGTCTACTCAAAAGAGCACTGAGGCTTCTATTAAGAATTGGGAGACTCAAATGGGTCAGATTACCAAGCAATTGGAAGAGAGGCCAAATAAAAATTTTGGGGCTAATACTAAGGTTAACCCCAGGGAAGAATGCAAAGTGGTGGAGAGTACAAATGATGAGAGAGTTGAGTTGAAAGAAAAGAGAGAAAAGAAAGAAAAAAGAAGAGAGAGAAAAAGAAACAGAAAAGAGAGAAAAAGAAAAAGAAGAGAGAGAAAAAGAAAAAGAGAGAAAAGAGAAAGGAGAGAGAAGAGAGATAGAGAGTAATGATATTTTTCCTTTTCCAATGAATCAAAAGAAGCAATTTGATTTTACAGAATTATTCAAGATGGTGGACAATGATGTACCTTGGAATCAGATACTACAACAAATTGCAGTTTATACTAAACCTGAAGAAGAAGTCTCTACAAGGAAAAGACGTAGAGAGGATGATACAAAAAAATATAAAGCTGTTAAAAAGGAGCCATTCCCTCTAAAGGCAAAAGATCCAGGAGGTTTCTCCATTCCATGCACAATAGGGAAAAAGAGGATAAACAAAGCTTTACTCGATTTAGGATCAGGTGTTAACTTGATACCTTATTCTTTACTAGAGCAGATCAGTGATGTTGATGTGAAACCTGTAAAGGTTAACTTAGTAATGGCAGGTGGATCTTCAAAGGAACCCTGTGGAATAGCAGAAGATATTATAGTTTGTGTGGGCAAACTCCAGTTCTTGGTAGACTTTGTGGTGATGAAGATGGAGACTGAAAAGATACCCATTATTCTTGGAAGACCGTTTATGAAAATGGCCAAAGCTATCATTGATGTGAACGAAGGTATAGTGGTGCTCCAAGACAGAGAAGAGAGAGTTGTTGTAGATGTCTTCAAAGATGAGAGGCAGATGCAGGAGGAAGAAGCTAGTCATAAAGCTGCATTTCAAGATGTACTCATGACTAGCTCTCAAGATGAAAAGCCCAAGGTTAAAGGGAAGCATTGTTTATTGTTTCAGGTGCCGAAAAAAGAGAAGACTGGAAGAGGAAGGAAAGTTCCTGATGACTGGATGAAAGAACAACTCCAACTGGGTACACCTGTGAGAGTCAAAAACAAATTGTGGGTTGTGAAAGGCTATAAAGAAAAGGAGATGATAGAGATAGAGTCTCCATATTCTAGAAGAGTCAAAACAGTACACAGGAAGCAGTTGAGGAGTTGGTGGAATATGGACATCAACCAGGAAGAAGGAACTTGAACTTTATTGGGTCAAGCTAGTGACGTTAAAAGAGCGCTTGCTGGGAGGCAACCCAGTGATTTAAGGACTTTTAATTTTTGTTTTGGTGATGTAATTTTGAACTTTTGGATATTATTTCTGTAAATATTTTGTTGGGATATAGCATCTACTGAAGGATGCTAGGTGGTTAAGTATCCACTGAAGGATACTAGGTTTGTTACACCTACTGATGGGTGTTGGTAAGAAAATTTTGCACCTACTGATGGGTGCTGGTGGATGTTGGGTCAGGCTCGTAACGTTAAACAAGCGCTACCTAGGAGGCAACCCAGTTGATTGATTATATTTTTGTTGATTATGCTTTAGTTGCATGATAGGGATTGAATGTTTGAGTGATCTCAGAACTTAATTGCAGGGAGCAAGTGAGGGGCATGAGTAGAAGGCACCTAGGGTAAGCTAGGAAGAAGAAAAGCACAACACGAAAGTGCCGCTGAGCGGTGGTATCGTAAAATGGGCTTAGGTTGCCCATTAGCGGAACCCAAGCCCATTAGGGTATTTTTATACCCTAAGTCACGCTTTGGCCTCTATTTTCAGATTCTTCTATGCACACACACTCCTAAACACTTTTCCAAAGATTCTCTACATTTTTCCTTTCATTCCTCTTTAGAAAATCTCCCTTGCACTCACTTTCTCACTAGTTTTCCATCTAAGTTTGGGGTGGGAGAGAGCATCATTGATGGGGCTGAGTTTTTCAAAGCACTAGAGCAGGATTTGTTTTATCAATCACTTTTGTTTTTAGAATAGGATTTGATGTACTCAATTGGAAACTTTGTCTGTTATGATGGTTTGCTTATGATTGTTGTTTGATAAGTAATGCCTGATGATGCTTGCATATTGATTGATGTTGAGATGTGCACATTAGATTCTTATACAAGTGATTCACAAGCTTTGTGAACAAATGCATGATGTTGTGATTGTGATTGTGATATTAAGCAGGATGTTTATGTCAAATGTGAATGAGCTTATATGTGAGGTTTTGAGCTTTAGAGTTTTTGTGATTGAATGCTATTCCTTTGGAAACATGAATGACTTTGCCCAGGTTTTCTATGATTGAATTACTTGCTTGTTTGCATCATATGATCAAGGCCATTTGTTGGTAACCCTTATATTAGCCAATTTCATGATTAGCCACTAAAAGAGAACACTATGTGTTCTATCCTTTGAACCTTTAGCCTTGAACATGATTTGGAAACCCTTGTTGAAAAAGCTTTACCTTGAGTTAAGTAGAAAATATTTTGTGGTATTGATAAATGTTCAATTTTGGGGTTGTTATAAAATAGAAAGGGAAATTGAAAGCATTGAGCTAAGAGCTAAGAATAAGAATGTGAAAGAATAAAGAAAAGAAAAGAAAAAGCAAAGCTCAATGCAAAAGAAAGTTGGGAATAAATAAGAATGATTGTGTTGATATGATTCTCTTAACTCAAGAGTTTTGTGATCCAAAAAAAAACAATTTTCTTGTTAGCCCAGCCACATTATAAGCCATTGAAAAAGTCCTTGTGATGATGCATGCTTGTGAATTTATTTGATTGTGGTTAAATGAAAGGCAAAGACGATTCATGTGACATTGTGATAGTAGAGTGAATGAGTGATTACCTCTTATACACTTGTGTTTGAGTGAAACACTTTACCTAGTGAGGAAATATTCATTGAGCACATGAACATTCATGTTTAGTTGATTAATCATTCATGAAAAATAGCATTTGTTGGATATTAAGTGACTTTGTGAACACCAAAGCATGTGTACATCTTGATTGAAATCTTTGTCATAAGTTTGATTGAAGTTTACTTATCTTAAAAAGATGATTTTTGAATGAGTGAACCATTATAAGGATTGGTAGAAGATTGAGTTACATCTTGTTTGCTTGAGGACAAGCAAAGTTTTAAGTTTGGGGTTGTGATAACAGTTGAAAAACTGTTATTTTCATGCTTAAAATTGATACTAAAAGCAACCTTTAACACTTAGAAATTAGCTTGAAATCATGCTTTTGGTTATATTTTTAGAAATAAGAGAGCTGGACAGGTTTATGCTTGATTTCAGTGTTTTTGTGTAGGTTTTAAGGTGAATTTGGTGAAAGAAGTGAAGGAGGACAGAGATGGAATCAGAAAAGACATCAAAAAGTGCAAAAGGAGAAGTCGCAACTGCCGCTCAACGGTAGTTTACCGCTGAGCGGCACTCAGGCAGTCTCGTTGGATCCGCTGAGGGGTGATTTGGCCGCTGAGGGGAAGAAAACAACTCACGCACTTACCGCTGAGCGGCACTATTTTTGGGCTTGGGCCTAATTTTCTGTAATTTTAGAATAGTATATAAGCTTTAGGACGTCCTAGGGTTTGTATCTTTGGCAGAGACGAAGCAAACACTCTCTTTTCCACCCCTTGAAGGAAGATCTTGGATGCTCAGGCTACCTCCTCCTCTTCCTAGGGTTCTATTTTTCATTCTTTCATTATTGTTCATCTAGTTTCACCATGAATATGGTGAACTAAACCTTGTATTGTTGTTGGGGAATCAATGTAGTCTTGTGAAACTCTCATATATGGAATTTGTGATTTAATGTCTTATATTAAGATATATGCTTTCTTTCATCTTTAGCTAGGGTTTTTCCTCTTTGCTTATTGCTTGCTTTGTTTAACTCATTCATTGCCATGATTATTGATTTTGTCGATACGGGAACGTACAGGGAAGTCTAGATCCGGGGAATTTCTCCCAATAGCATATTGGTTGCCTTTAAGCTCCTGAACTTTAAGAACTAATTACTAGGAATGCTAGGAATTGTATGAACTCGTAATTAGGGATAGGCCTTCTTGCAAGGTAATTTAGAGAGTGGCATTAGCATTGATGATAAGAATGATGAATTCCTGAAAATATATGAAAGTGGATAAGATAAAATTGATAACCCCAACAACATAATCATCCATATAATTCATTGAAGTGTTTGTTTTGTTCTTTACCATTGATCAAATTCATGCATACATGTTTAGTTATTGTCTTTTGCATTAAAACCTATAATCAATTTGTTCTTAAGTCTTAAATAATCAACAAATCACATAGCTAAACTAGGCCGTGAGTCCTTTGGGAAAACGATACTTGGTCTTACCTTGTTTTATTACTTGATACGATTCGGTCACACTTGCCGATTGTTAAACAAGTTTGTGGCGCCGTTTTTCGGTGTTCATAAATTTGTCATCACTGGGTTAAGAAGAAAATTGGTTTTTTTAGATTACAAAATCCTTGAGTAAAGAGATTCATTCATACTTTCGTCACAACCATTCTTACTTATTCCTAACTTTCCCTTGCATTGAGCTTTTCTTTTTCTATCTTTTCTTTCCTTTTTCTTTTGCTTTTCATTTTCTCAACACTTAACTCAATGCTTATTTATTTTCCCTTTTCCAATTTTCCAACAACCCCAAACTTGAACCTTTATCAATACCATAAATATTGTCAACTTAACTCAAGGTAAAGATTTTCAAAAAGGATTTTCAAATCCTGTTTAAAGCTAAAGGTTCAAAGGATAGAACACATGGTGCTCTCTTTTATTGGGCTAAAATCATACATTGGCTAAAAAGGGATAACAACAGATGGCCTTGATCATATGACACATGCAAGCAATTGATTCAATCACAGAAACTTGGGCAAAGCATTAATGCTTTCAAAGTAATAGTAATCATTCACAAAACCTCTAGAGTTCAAAACCTCACATATAGGCTCATTTAACATTCCATATATTCCAGATACAAATCCTGCTTAGCATCATAATCACAATCACAACATCATGCATCTGTTCACATAGCTTGTGAACAACCACCTATATATCAGCATATGGTGCACAATCTCAACGTCAATCAATATCCAAACATCATCAAGAAATACTCATCATGCCCAAGTCAACATCAAACCATCACATCAGATAAAGGTTTCAAACTGAGTACATCACAACTTATTCTAAAAACAGAACCAAACAAGTTCAATAATACAAAACAAAAGATAAGAAAAGTCTTGCTCTAGTGCTGATAGCATCCATCAACCCATGCTATTGTCAGAATTTTCCTCCTCTCCATCTTCAGCATCTTCAAAATCATCATCATCCTCATCATCTTCCTCCATAGTAGGAGCTTCAGCTGCTCCAACTCCACTAGCTTGTGCCTGCTCCTCTGGCCATGCCACCATAGTGTTGAATTCATCCATAGTCCACCTTCGTCCAGGGGTGTATCATACATCTTGATGATCATCTCTACAGTGCCTACTTGCCCTCTGTGAATAGACTGCAACCTATCCTCCATGAGAGACATATACATGTCCCTCATCTGAAAAAGCTCTGCATCATGAGGCGGTGCATGTGCCTGTGGTGGTCCTCTCCTTCTAGGAGGACGTCGTGGTTGTACTGGTTGAGCTACCTCATCTCCCCCACAATACTGTCTATAGTAGGCCTCATCAATCGCCTTCCTAGGCCACTCCAATGACGGTGTAGAAGTGTTAACGCCGGCTACCTCACAAAGGTGTGTGATCATAGATGGATGTCCCAAGGGTGCCTTGTTGTTCATAGTACTAGCACAAGTCTGAATTTCACTTGCTATGACTTGTCCCATATTAATGCTCATCCCTCTAAGCACACAATATAGAAAAAGGGCCCTGCTGATAGTAATATCAGAGACATGAGAACAAGGCTGGATATTGGCATGAGAAAACGCCATCCAGTATTTTGCATTGGGAGTTGTTAACGGTTGAAAATACCGTTATTTGTGATGTAATTTTGATACTAAATGCACCCTTTTCGACTTAGAAACTTGCTTGGACTCATGCTTTTTCATTAAGTTGTGTGAATAAGAGAGTTGAGGTTGAATTTGATGATTTTATGACTAATTCCCTTTCTTTTGATAGAAAATGAGTTAATACAGGAAGCAGAGATGAAGTGCTAAGGAGATAGAGCTCAGAAAGGCCTGGAAAAGCACCTAAAAGGGGAAGCGCACAAAGCTTAGGCACCCTCCTAGGCCGCCCGGGCGCCCTCCTAGGTCGCCCGAGCGGTGGCCCTCGAAGCCTGGGCGACCAATTGAAGGCTCAAGCCTACAGAAGTCGACGTCCACCGCCCGGGCGCCCTAAATAGGGCGCTCGAGCGTCCCGAGACGCAGATCCGACCCAGTTTTTGCTTTGTTTCGACTCTTTTGGATCGGGCCTTGTTTCTACTCTTTTCCTCCTCTATTTAAAGGACCTAGACGCTCTAGGTTTGATATCTTTGGCTAGAGCAACAACAACACACTCTTCTACTCTCTAAAGGTGGATCTGGAGGCGGGAGTTTCCTCTTCTACTCTTAGTGATAGAAGTGGCCTCCACCTTCAAGAATGGAGTGGCTTCTCGGTCCATAAGTGGTAGCGGAATGGAAGTAAGGTTGAAGCTATCGGTGCAGGCCAAGTGTTTGATGGAATGGTTGGCAGTGTTCTATGTGGTGTAAGTGAAGTCTCTAACTCAGAAAGCCTTCCAAAGGGGAAGGAAGCTAGAGGAAAACATGCTTAAAGAGGCACAAAGGTTGAACTCGAAGCAAGGAATGACTATACAAATCTCAGCAGCATTTCATTAAGGCATTCAAGTTGAATTTTACAAGAGATCAAGCTCTCTTATATAGATGAAAAAGAGCTATGATTCGTACAGAGAAAGCTATGCAAATTACATTCAAAACGTGCTGGAAAACTAGCTAGCATGTGCTGAAATGTGAATAAGCTGATTGGTGTGTCACAAGCAAAACAACTATTACGTGCAACATGTGAAATGGTTGTTGCAAACGCTGATGCATGTTGTCTAACTCTTTATGCAGCTTTTCCATTCGGCAATTGCATCCATCTTTGTTTCCTCTTTGCTTGACAACTTCCTAGGATCCTTCTAACCTTTATTTGTCCTACAAAACAATGGAATTAGTTAAAGAGAAGAAGGATTTAGTAAGTAATACTCCATAAGAGTAAAGTAATAAGTGCTCCCTCTTCTTCTTGGATTCTTCTAGCCATGGCTCTAGTTAGAGGTCCTATTTGTAGCTTAGATGGTCCCCCATCACTTAGGGTTTCATTATCTCATGCTTTTCCATTATTCGTATAGTTTCTCCATGTCTATGTGGAACTAAAACTCTATTTGTTGTTGGGGAATGATTTAACCTTGTGAACTCTCATGTATTTGAATTGATTCTTAATTTATATGTTTTTTCATTAATTATTAGGGAATTTATCTATTTCAATGCTTGCTCTATTTAACTCATTTAGTAGTATGATTTATGAATTGCATGACCTGGAGGTTCCTTACAATTTAGGTTCTTGTTGAATTCTCCAAAGGGTAATATTTCTCAGGGATAAGGGTATGAGTACTTGGTCGTCTTAAGCTCTTGCTCTTTAGACTTAATTTTCTAGGAACGCTAAGAATTGCACGAACTAGGAATTAAGGTAGGCTTATTGCACCGAGGGATCAGGTTCTAAGTACTTTACTGAGTGACGTTAATATTAATGTAAAATGAAGAAATCTTATATACATGAGAGTAAACTTGGTGAAATCAAAACCTAACAACATATTCATCTCATTTTATAAACAACCTTTGTTCCTCTTTGTGTTACTCTGTTATTGATCAATTTGCATTCATATTTAATTTTATGTCTTTGCATTTGAAACCAACAATCTCGTTTTAAGTCTTAATTAATTGAGTTATCATACATTTTGTTTAGTGCTAAGAGTCTTCAAGGATACGATACTTGGTCTTACCATTTTATATTACTTGTGTGATTCGGTACACTTGCCGATCCATCAAGTTTTTGGTTTCGTTTCTAGAGATCAAAAATATTGTTAACAAGTTTTTGGCACCGTTGTCGGGGACTCATGGTATAACTATTCTATTTGTGTCATTCTTAACTGATTAGACTTTTCATCTTTTTATTTTTTTATCTTTTTATTTTTTTATATCTTTCTATCTTTTTATGTTTTTCTCTTTTATCTTTTTCTCTTTTTATCTTTTTCTCTTTTTATCTTTTCATCTTTTTACCTTTTTATCTTTTTATCTTTTTACCTTTTTTATTTTTATCTTTCTGTCTTTTTATCTTTCTATCTTTCTATCTTTATATCTTTCTATCTTTCTATCTTTGTATCTTTCTATCCTTCTATCTTTCTTTCTATCTTTTTTTTTTCTTTCTATATTTCTATCTTTCTATCTTTTTATCTTTTTATCTTTCTATCTTTTTATCTTTTTATCTTTCTATCTCTTCATTTTTTTATCTTTTTAATTTTTTTTCTGTTTGTGCTAATTGGGTGCTCTAGGTAGTGTTCTTTAGTGTTTGCAGGATAAAATTTGAAAATCTGTACTAGGATCACAAGATCATCAAGAGAAGAAGGAGGAAAGCATCTACTGAGGGATGCTAGGAGGAATCAGATGACAACATCTACTAATGGATGTTGCTATGATGAGGGTGATGAATGATAGCGTCTACTGATGGAGGTTATGTGATTAAGCATCTACTGATGGATGCTATGTGATTTAGCATCTACTAATGGATGTTAATGACGGTATCTACTGATGGATGCTGATGAAGATGAGAAAGATTAACATCTACTGGTGGATACTATGTGATTAAGCATCTACTGATGGATGTTAATGACGACATCTACTGATGGATGCCGATGAAGATGAGAAAGATTAGCATCTACTGATGGATGCTGATGAGAAGGATTCGCATCTACTGATGGATGCTGGAAGATTCAGATGAGAGAGCATCTACTGATGGATGCTACTGAGAGCATCTACTGATGGATGTTACTGACAGCATCTACTGATGGATGCTGTTGGATCAGGATTTTTATGTTTTTACTTTATTTTATTTGAATTTTGTTTTATTTTTATTTGTGCTTATGTACATGGTTTAATGAGTTATGTGCAATGGTTTGGTATGATGTGATAAATAGTTATTTGTGATGAGTAATATTCTTGTGTTTGCTCTATTGGTCTATGATGCATGTTGAGTAAATGATTGTTGAGGCATTTTAAGCATAGATCGGTAACTGATGACAAATTTATGAACACCGAAAAACGGCGCCACAAACTTGTTTAACAATCGGCAAGTGTGACCGAATCGTATCAAGTAATAAAACTCGGTAAGACCAAGTATCGTTCTCCCAAAGGACTCACGGCCTAGTTAGTTATATGATTTGTTGATTATTTGAGACTTGTAAACAATTGATTGTAGGTTTAAATGCAAAAGACAGTAATTAAACATGTATGCATGAATGTTGATCAATGGTAAAGAACAAAACAAACACTTCAATGAATTATATAGATGAGTATGTTGTTGGGGTTATCAATTTTATCTTATCCACTCTCATATATTTTCAGAAATTCATCATTCTTATCATCAATGCTAATGCCACTCTCTAAATTACCTTGCAAGAAGGCCTATCCCTAATTACGAGTTCATACAATTCCTAGCATTCCTAGTAATTAGTTCTGAAGTGCAGGAGCTTAAAGGCAACCAAAATGCTATTGGGAGAAATTCCCCGGATCTAGATTTCCCCGTACGTTCCCATATCGACAAAATCAATAATCATGGCAATGAATGAGTTAAACAAAGCAAGCATTAAGCAAAGAGGAAAATCCCTAACAAAAGATGAAAAAGAAAGCATGTATCTTAATATAAGATGTTAAAACACAAATTCCATATATGAGAGTATCACAAGACTACATTGATTCCCCAACAACAATACAAGGTTTAGCTCACCATATTCATGGTGAAACTAGATGAACAATAATGAAAGAATGAAAGATAGAACCCTAGAAAGAGGAGGAGATAGCCTGAGCATCCAACATCTTCCTTCAAGGGGTGGAAAAGAGAGTGTTTGCTTCGTCTCTGCCACAGATACAAACCCTAGGACGTCCTAAAGCTTATATACTATTCTAAAATTATAGAAAATTAGGCCCAAGCCCAAAAATAGTGCCGCTCAGCGGTAAGTGCGTGAGTTGTTTTCTTCCCCTCAGCGGCCAAATCACCCCTCAGCGGCCAAATCACCCCTCAGCGGATCCAACGTGACTACCTGAGTGCCGCTCAGCGGTAAACTACCGCTGAGCGGCAGTTGTGGCTTCTCCTTTTGCACTTTTTGATGTCTTTTCTGATTCCATCTCTGTCCTCCTTCACTTCTTTCACCAAATTCACCTTAAAGCCTTCACAAAAACACTGAAATCAAGCATAAACCTGTCCAGCTCTCTTATTTCTAAAAATATAACCAAAAGCATGATTTCAAGCTAATTTCTAAGTGTTAAAGGTTGCTTTTAGTATCAATTTTAAGCATGAAAATAACAGTTTTTCAACTGTTATCACAACCCCAAACATAAAACTTTGCCTGTCCTCAAGCAAACAAGATGTAACTCAATCTTCTACCAATCCTTATAATGGTTCACTCATTCAAAAATCCTCTTTTGAAGATAAGTAAACTTCAATCAAACTTATGACAAAGATTTCAATCAAGATGTACACATGCTTTGGTGTTCACAAAGTCACTTAATATCCAACAAATGTTATTTTTCATGAATGATTAATCAACTAAACAATGATGTTCATGTGCTCAATGAATATTTCCTCACTAGGTAAAGTGTTTCACTCAAACACAAGTGTATAAGAGGTAATCACTCATTCACTCTACTATTACAATGTCACATGAATCGTCTTTGCCTTTCATTTAACCACAATCAAATAAATTCACAAGCATGCATCATCACAAGGACTTTTTCAATGGCTTATAATGTGGCTGGGCTAACAAGAAAATTGGTTTTTTTGGATCACAAAACCCTTGAGTTAAGAGAATCATATCAACACAATCATTCTTATTTATTCCCAACTTTCTTTTGCCTTGAGCTTTTCTTTTTCTTTTCTTTTCTTTATTCTTTCACATTCTTATTCTTAGCTCTTAGCTCAATGCTTTCAATTTCCCTTTCTATTTTATAACAACCACAAACTTGAACATTTATCAATACCACAAAATATTTTCTACTTAACTCAAGGTAAAGCTTTTTCAACAAGGGTTTCCAAATCATGTTCAAGGCTAAAGGTTCAAAGGATAGAACACATAGTGTTCTCTTTTAGTGGCTAATCATGAAATTGGCTAATATAAGGGTTACCAACAAATGGCCTTGATCATATGATGCAAACAAGCAAGTAATTCAATCATAGAAAACCTGGGCAAAGTCATTCATGTTTCCAAAGGAATAGCATTCAATCACAAAAACTCTGAAGCCCAAAACCTCACATATAAGCTCATTCACATTTGACATAAACATCCTGCTTAATATCACAATCACAATCACAACATCATGCATTTGTTCACAAAGCTTGTGAATCACCTGTACAAGCATGTAATGTGCACAGCTCAACACTAATCCATATCAAAGTATCAACAAGCATCACTTATCAAACAATCACAATTATAAGCAAACCATCACACCAGACAAAGTTTCCAATTGAGTACATCAAACCCTATTCTAAACCAAAAGTAAATAAGTTCAGAACATAAAACCAAATAAAAGCATAAGTCCTGCTCTAGTCATGATAGCATTCATCAGTAAATGTTATCTTAGCTCCCCATCAATCTGAGCTGTCATCTGTATCCTCTTCTTCTTCTTCATCTGCAGCATCCTCAAATGCGTCCTCATCATCTGCTTCATCATCTTCTTCCTCCATCTCCATAGCTGAAGCTTCAACTGCTTCAGCTCTGCCTCCTTGTACCTGCTCTGCTGGCCAAGCTACCACATTATGAAATTCCTCCATAGTCCACCTGTGTGCTGGAGGTGTATCATACATTCCAACAATCATCTCTACAGTAGCCACCTGTCCTCTGTGGATAGACTGTAACTGTGCACCTATAAGAGACATGTACATGTCCCTCATTTGGAATGGTTCTGCTTCATGTGTCTCAGCAGATGCCCTACTCTGTGCTTGCCCTCTTTCTCTGCGAGTACGGCATGGTGGAACTGGTTGAGCTGCTTCATCGCCTCCATAATATTGTCTATAATAAGCCTCATTAATTGCTTTCCTTGGCCTTTCAAAGGGTGGAGATGAAGTATCCACCCCAGCTATCTTGCAGAGGTGTGTGATTAAGGACGGATGTCCTAAGGGTGCTTTGTTGTTTGTTGTGTTAGCACACACCCTTATCTCATCAGCTATTACCTGTCCAATATTGACATTCAAGTTCCTGATTGCACAATAAAGGAGGAGTGCCCTGCTAAGAGTAATGTTTGACACATGAGAACATGGCTGAATGTTGGCATGAGAAAATGCCATCCAATACTTTGCAAGAGGAGTCAAGTCAGTTCTCCTAACGTTTACCACAACGTCAGTTCTATTCCTTTGAAAATGTCCTCCAGGCACACATAAAACTCTCTGTACATCCTCAAAATCAGCTCCTTCTTCCATACAGAGAGCAAACTAGCACTGCTCACCAGCCCACACAGTATCCAAGAAGTTGTTGATGGAATCAGGATCATACCTGATAGCATGGCCTCTGACATAGCCCAAGTAATTCTCAGCTGGATAATCACCAATCTTTCTTGCATTAGTGTAGAATTCTTTTACCACAGCTATATTGGCAGGTGAAGGGTATGTGGCTAGCTTTCCCCAATCATTCCCTAACAATTGCTCTCCAAATTGAGGAGCAAAGTTAGGTATCATTCCCACCTTTCTCTCCATCAGTAACCTCCTATCTTGGACCACCTTGAAGTGCTTCTCATGTTTGCGAGATAGGAACCTACTAGAATGGGGTTGTTCTGGTTCCTTTTCTTTTCTTTTGGATGCCATGGTCTTAAATCTTTTGCCTGAAGAGGATGTCATTCCTACATCAAACACAGATACCAAACCACACAACATGTTGTTAATCATTAGTAAAAACACAGAAAACACCTTATTTCGAGGCTAAACCACCGCTGAGGGTCAAAATCACTCCTCAGCGCCACCAGTGTAGCAATCCAGAACGCAATTCAGCAAAAATCTGTTATCTGTCAGAGTACCGCTCAGCGGTAATTTACCCCTCAGCGGTAAATCTGAAGATTCTTGAAAATTTCGTTTTAACCTGTCCTAACTCCACCCACATGCAGTTTTCAGTTTTTCAGATCAAAATCATTCAGTTTAATCGGTTCAAACTTCAATTAAATCATCAAATCATGCATGGAAATCAAAACCCCTAAAGATTCATGGTTTAACAATCAAATTCAAATTCAAGAACCCTAGAATGAAAAATGCTTGACTTACTTGGGTGGAGATGCTAGATGAACTGAGAATGCTTTCAAGCTATGATGCTCTCTCTTCCTACCCCAAACTTAGATGGAATTAGTGATAAAATGAGTGAAAGAGAGATTTTCTCAAGAGGGATGAGGGAAAAGTTGTAGAGAACCTTTGAAAAAGTATGTAGGAGTGTGTGTGCAAAGAAGAATCTGAAAAGAGACACTAATGCGCAGCTTAGGGTATAAAAATACACTAATGGGCTCGGGTCCCGCTTAGGGGCAACCTAAGCCCAATCTGCGACACTACCGCTCAGCGGTAGTTTGCCGCTCAACGGCATTTTCGGGAAGTGCTCTTCTTCTTCCTTGCTTAACCTAGGTGCCTCCTACCCATGCCTCTCACTTACTCCCTGCAATAATATGCTCAGATTACTCATGCAAAATCCTATCATGCAACTACAATAGAACAAACAAAAATATAATCAATCAACTGGGTTGCCTCCCAGGTAGCGCTTGTTTAACGTCACGAGCCTGACCCAACATCCACCAGCACCCATCAGTAGGTGCAAAATTTTCTTATCAACACCCATCAGTAGGTGTAACAAACCTAGTATCCTTTAGTGGATACTTAACCACCTAGCATCCTTCAGTAGATGCTATATCCCAACAAAATATTTACAGAAATAATATCCAAAAGTTCAAAATTACATCACCAAAACAAAAATTAAAAGTTCTTAAATCACTGGGTTGCCTCCCAGCAAGCGCTCTTTTAACGTCACTAGCTTGACCCAATAAAACTCATGTTCCATCTTCTTTTTCTTCTTCTTTCTACTGAACTTCTTCAGAAATTTGATCAAACCAGGAACCTATTGCAATGTCTCGATCATAGGAACTTTAATCCCCAATTTCTTGAAGATTTCCATAAAGCACTTAAATTTCTTTTCCTTCCTATGATACTTCTTTGGATGAGGAAAAGGTTTTTCATATGATTCTTTCTTTTTTTCTCTCGTCCTCTTTTTCTTTTCTCTCACTTTCTTTTTTTCTTTTCTTTTTTTACTCATTTTCTCTATCTTCACACATTTTCTCTTCTTCTTTCTCTTCTCTCTCTTTTCTCTCTTTTCTCTCTTCTTTTTCCAACTCAACTTTTTCAATATTTACATTCACTAGCACTTTACACTCTTCCCCGGGGTTAACCTCAGTATTAGCCCCACAATTCTTGTCAGGCCTTTCTTCCAACTGCTTAGTAATCTGACCCATTTGAATCTCCAAGTTTTTAATAGCAGCTTCAGTGCTCTTTTGAGAAGATTCAGTTTTTTGTATGAATTGCTGAAGAGTTTCTTCCATCCTTATTGATCTTTCATTAAGTATAGAAATTTGTTGCCATAAGGTTGGTTGTTGTTGTTGCTTGTTAAATTGCCCTTCTTGTCCAGCTTGCCCACTTTGTCCGTGACCAATGCTTGGGTGTGGTTTCCACCCTTGATTGAAGTTCCCCTGACTGTATGAAAATTGATTGGCCATGAAGTTAGCATCCTCTAAAGCCTCCACTGGAAAGGTGCATTGACCATTGATATGATCACCACCACATAATTCACACCTTTGTGGTTGAACCTGTGCAACAGTCTTTAACTCTTTTGGCAGTTGTGCAAGTATTTTTGTGAGATTCTCCAATTGTTGAGTTAGTATCTTGTTCTGAGCTAGCAAGGCATCATTGGATTGCAACTGTAGAACTCCTTTTTGTTGTATAGGAGCTCCTCTTCCACTGTTGAGCTCATTGTCACTAGTAGCCATATTGTCAATGATTTCTGTAGCTTCCTCTAGAGTTTTCCATTTGATATTTCCTCCTGCTGAGGCGTCAAGCATCATCTTGGTTTGTGAACCAAGACCTCCAAGGAAGATTAGGACTACTTCCACTTCGTCAAATCCATGTATGGGTGTCTTTCTTAATAAGCTTTTATATCTGTCCCATGCATGCCCTAGTGATTCCTCCATGCCTTGCCTGAATGATGAGATCTCTTGCTTTCTTTGTTGACCTTGGAAGAATTGAGTGCCCATATAGTTAAATTCTTGACCGAATTGCATCCTGCAAGCATTAGGCACAAAACTCTAGAAAATATTTGTTAGCACAAAAAGATAGAGAAGATATAAAATCAGAGATAAAAATAAAAACAGAAAATAAAAACAGAAAACAGAAAATAAAATAAAAACAGAAAATAAAATAAAATAAAATAAAATAAAATAAAATAAATATAAAAACAGAAAAAATAAAAACAGAAATTCAAATAACAAAAATTCAAAATTCAAAATTCAAGTCAAAGATAATCAATAATCACACAAATGAACTAGTTAAACTACGAGTCCCCGGCAACGGCGCCAAAAACTTGATGACAAATTTTTGAACACCGAAAAACGACGCCACAAACTTGTTTAACAATCGGCAAGTGTGACCGAATCGTATCAAGTAATAAAACTCGGTAAGATCAAGTATCGTTCTCCCAAAGGACTCACGACCTAGTTAGTTATATGATTTGTTGATTATTTGAGACTTGTAAACAATTGATTGTAGGTTTAAATGCAAAAGACAGTAATTAAACATGTATGCATGAATGTTGATCAATGGAAAAGAACAAAACAAACACTTCAATGAATTATATGGATGAGTATGTTGTTGGGGTTATCAATTTTATCTTATCCACTCTCATATATTTTCAGAAATTCATCATTCTTATCATCAATGTTAATGCCACTCTCTAAATTACCTTGCAAGAAGGCCTATCCCTAATTACGAGTTCATACAATTCCTAGCATTCCTAGTAATTAGTTCTGAAGTGCAGGAGCTTAAAGGCAACCAATATGCTATTGGGAGAAATTCCCCGGATCTAGATTTCGCTGTACGTTCCCATATCGACAAAATCAATAATCATGGCAATGAATGAGTTAAACAAAGCAAGCATTAAGCAAAGAGGAAAATCCCTAACTAAAGATGAAAGAAAGCATGTATCTTAATATAAGATGTTAAAACACAAATTCCATATATGAGAGTATCACAAGACTACATTGATTCCCCAACAACAATACAAGGTTTAGTTCACCATATTCATGGTGAAACTAGATGAACAATAATGAAAGAATGAAAGATAGAACCCTAGAAAGAGGAGGAGGTAGCCTGAGCATCCAAGATCTTCCTTCAAGGGATGGGAAAGAAAGTGTTTGCTTCGTCTCTGCCAAAGATACAAACCCTAGGACGTCCTAAAGCTTATATACTATTCTAAAATTACAGAAAATTAGGCCCAAAGCCCAAAAATAGTGCCGCTCAGCGGTAAACTACCGCTCAGTGGTAAGTGCGTGAGTTGTTTTCCTCCCCTCAGCGGCCAAATCACCCCTCAGCGGATCCAACGTGACTGCTTGAGTGCCACTCAGCAGTAAACTACCGCTGAGCGGCAGTTGCGGCTTCTCCTTTTGCACTTTTTGATGTCTTTTCTTATTCCATCTCTGTCCTCCTTCACTTCTTTCACCAAATTCACCTTAAAACCTGCACAAAAACACTGCAATCAAGCATAAACCTGTCCAGCTCTCTTATTTCTAAAAATATAACCAAAAGCATGATTTCAAGCTAATTTCTAAGTGTTAAAGGTTGCTTTTAGTATCAATTTTAAGCATGAAAATAACAGTTTTTCAACTGTTATCAATAACTGATGCATGATTTCAATTGTTATTAATATGTTGGGCAGGATGTTTATCAAATTGTCGAACTTGAGTTAACCTGTGAGAGATTAGGCTCTAGAGTTTTTGATTGATTGAGTGTTATTGCTTTGGAAGCATGATTGATTTTGTCTAATTTTCTATGATTGAACCACTTGCTTGCCTTTTACAAATGATCAAGGCCATGTTTTTCTTCTCCCTTAGAGCCAATGTTTATAGGTGAACCCAATAAAGATCAATGTTTTCTCTAACCTTTGCACCTTGAGCCTAAATTTGAAAAGTGGAAAAACCCTGTTTAAAATCCTTACCTTGAGTTAAGTAGAGTATGTTTTGTGATAATGGAGAATGGTTCAAGTTTGGGGTGGTGAGAAAGAGGAAAGAACTTTGTCAAAGAGCATTGAGCAAAAACAAAAAGCAAAAGAAAAAGAAAAGGTTGAGCTCAATGAAAGGAACGTTGGGAATAAGTTGAAGATCTGGTTTCTCACATAAAAGGAGAAAGAGAGATTATTGTTAATGTGAATAAATGAATTATGCAGTCTCTTAACTCAAGGAATTTTGTTGTCTAGAAAAACCAATTTTCTTCTTAGCCTAGCCTCAATACAAGCTTTGAAAAGTCCTTGTGATGATAACTTGCTTGTGATTGTGTTTGATGTGTGGTTAAATGAAAGGCACAGTTGATTCATGTGACATTGTGATGGTAGAGTGTAAGAGTGTCATCTCACTATACACCTTTGAGTTTGAGTGAAATACTTTTGAGTGCTTGAGTGAAACATTTTTGAGTTCTTAAGTAAAACACTATCTTTGGTGAGGAATAGTTCCATGCACTCTATGATAGCATTCTTGCTTGGTTGTTGATTATTCATGAGGTTTGCGTCTGTTGTGTATGTCTCGATTATGTGAGCACCATAGTTGAAGCTTGATGGGCTAAAGCATCATTATATCTTGACTAATCTTTCTACGATGAGCATTCATGAGTGATTTACTTGTCCTAAGAGAAAAATGTTTTTTAGTGTGCTAGACCATTGTAGTATCATTATTTTATTCATGTTTATTTTTATTGCATTCAACAACCCCAAAATTTGTTCTTGAGAGTCTTAATTAGTTGAGTAATCACATAACTATTTAGTGCCGTGAGTCTCTTGGGAAACGATACTTGGTCTTACCATTTATTATTACTTGATACGATTCGGTAATTTGCCGAGGTCTTAACAAGTTTTTGACTCCGTTTTCGGGGATTAAAAATTTGTTTATCAAGTTTTTTATTTTATTTTATTTTATTTTTTTATATTTTATTTTATTTTCAAATCTTTTATTTTTATTTTTGTTTTTGTGTTAACAATATTTTCTAGGATTTTGTGTCTAATGTTTGCAGGATGCAATTCGGACAAGAAAGTAATTATATGGGCATTCAGTTCCACCAAAGTAATTTCAACCACTGGTGGGAACCTTACTCAAGCATGGATCAAAGTCAATTTGGGCATGTTGCCGAACAATTTTCTAGAGAACTACAACAACAATGGCAGCAAAAAACCTCTATATCAGAAAGATGGGTTAAGATGGATGACACACTTCAACAATTCATACAGATGGTTGAGTCTCATCATAATGAAACTCAAGCAGCATGCATAAGGATGGAGGCGCAATGTAGGTTCATAATTAAGAAGCTGGATTATCTTAAGGACAACATGAACCCTAGAGAGGAGTGCACAACTGTTGTTACTGAAAGTGGTAAGGTTTCAGATGAGAGAAAAATAGAGAGAAAAGAAGAAGAAAGTGTGAGTGAAAAGAGAAAGATGTAGAGGAAAAGAAAGAAAAAGAAGAAGAGAGGGAAGAAAAGAAAAAAAGAGCGGAAGAAGATGAGAGAAAAATAGAGAGAAAAAATAGAGAAAATTTGAGTGAAAAAGAGAAAGATATAGAGAAAGAAAAAGAAGAGAGTGTGAGAAAAGAAGAGGAAAAAGAGAGGGAAGAAAAGAAAAAAGCATAGGAAGAGGATAAGGAAAAAAAGAAAGAATTATATGAAAAACCTCTTCCTTACCAAAGAATTATTCTAAGGAAGAGAAGGAAAGACAATTTAAGCAATCCATGGAAATCTTCGAGGAATTAGAGATTAAAATTCCTGTGACTAAGACATTGCAACAGGTATCTGGTTATGTTAACTTCCTGAAGAAATTCAACAAAAAGAGAAAAAGTCCACAGGAAGAAACAATTGAGGTACAGAGCAATTGCAGTGTGATCTTGCAGAAGGCACTTCCTCCACAAGCTAAAGAACCGGGAAGTTTCAATTTCCCCTGCATTATTGGGAGTCATGAAAGAGGGAAAGCCTTAATTGATTTAGGGTCCAGTATCAACTTGATGCCCTTATCTGTACTTGAAAAGATTGGTGGTTGATGAGAGGGTCGCACCTCCCACAAAAGTTGTGCATAAAAGAATGTAGTATAGTACTAGGAAGTGACTCCTAGGTCGTCTCTCAAGGACCAATTTGCAGTTCAGTCTCAGATCGAACACGTAGTGGAGGGGTTTGTGAAAGGTTTGTGAATGCAATTGAACTCAACTTTAAAACACGACTGTAAACACAGGATTAAAACAGTTAAACTAACATCATAACTAAAATATCTCAACCAAGAAAAATAGAGAACATTAAATTGAAGATTAAATTTAAATAAAAACAGAAAAAAAAAATAAGTAACTAAAGAGAAGAACCTAGCGACATTTAAATATGCCCATATTCCAGCTAAGGCAAATGAGGCATGGAAATATAAACTTGGTGAACAACAGCAGGAAAATGAAATTTCAATCTCAACGTGTGTAATCCAATTGAATGCAATAACTGAATCAGTAAATGCATCTAACATTATATAAATGCAATGCTTCAATGAAAATCCCTTCTCTAAGAAATAAAATACCACATGTGTCTCCTGCTGGACGCCGTGCACACTAAAATCCTATTACTCAAAATGAAATCAGCTCTCCTATTACTAAAATCCAAATTAATTACCGCTTCTCACTTGCTCCACGTTCCCGTGCACACCTCCAGGCCGTGACACCTAATCCTATTTTTCCAATTAGAAACGAAAACCGAGAGCTGCTGGATGGACACCACTTGATCTAATTACTTGCTGCTGGAATGATCCATCACTTCTCTCCATCATTAAAAACGCATCCTAATCTTCAATCAACAATGAAAACCCAAAAGCTGGCTCCCGTGTGCACCTTGCTTTCTCTGCTTGAAAAACATGATTAAAAACAATTAAAAATCCCTGCTGGAATCCATCCATTCCCGTGACAATTGCCCCTGTGTGCTTCCTTTCTCCAACATTAAATGACAACCAAACCAACTAAATGTGTAGCCGTGTGCTTTTCTTCCAGGCCGTTCCATTTCTCTGAATAAAAATATGGACACCATCCTGGAGCTTCATCAAACCGAGACCTCCTGGAGCATTCTCTCCCTCTCGGTTGCAGCTGGAACAGCCCCAGGACCAGGCACCGTGACACCTACTGCAGCTTCCCTTCTCTTCCAGCTCAACAACGTGCAGCACCTCCTACACCATCCAGCTCAGCCATTCTCCATCCCGTCACCTTTCTCTCCCTCTCGGCACTATGCTTTTTCCAAATAAAAATCCCACATCTGCACCGTTTTCATTCAATGCTTAACTCAAAAAAAAAAAAAAAACCTTTAGCCTTGACCGTGACAACAGCAGCATGTGCTGCCCCTTTTCCAAATCATAGAATGCTAGAAGATATTGAATAATTGTGCACAAAACCAAATGGAAAATGCAACGAGAATTCAGCAAAGATGATAAAAAAATCATTCCATTCCTCCCAAAAAGCGTTCAAAAACCGAGAGCAGAAAAACTAGTAAAACAGTGGCCAAAACGCCAGTGACGGCTCCCTCTCCCTAAGGCCGTAAGTTCCCCTTTTAATAAGGGTGGGGTCCACACAATAAAACCCTAGGTCCAAGTCATTTCCCTTCACATTTTGGGTCTAGTCTACTTTACCAAAAATTGTCCCAAAATATAAAGGTTGATACAGAAATTCTAAACTACTGAGTTACAATTTAATTAATTCTAAAATGTCTGTGTGGAGAGTCTTGAATTTATTTGGCATTCTTCCTGATGTCCCAAAATGTATTTCCGAAATTTTCCTGCACTTCAAAAATGCACTTAATCAGCTCAGAAAACCCAAATTAGCGCAATTAAAAATTTTCGACCAAATTAAGCGCAATTCGGAAAAACGGGGAAATAACAAACAATTAAACACAATTCCCTGGTTTATTTAAGTGCAATAAACTAAATATAATTCAAGAAATAACGACTCATCAAAATAGACCACACTTAGTCTTTTGCACTCCTGGGCAAAACCAAAACGAAAACCAGGGAACTACTCAAACATCAGGGAGGTGACACAGACTCGACAGACAGACAACAAAGACTCCAAAACAGGAACAGAAACAGAATTACACAGTTCTCCAGGAATCTGGACCAAGAAAGGAAGTAGACAATATCCAACACAGAATCAATAAGAGAAAGCAGATACTCATGAAATCATCCAAGCAATTCAAGACGTGGCAAAATGATCAATCAGCTCAAGAGGTGAATCAAAAGCAACAGAACCTCACAGATGCACTATCAGTGTTTCTCTCAAGTGTCTACGGTAAGCAATTTCAACTCAATGCACTCAAGAAGAGTAAGCAACAACAGACTTGGCAAGCCTCTAATATCAACACTCAAGCACATACGCATGTTCAAATCAAAAGGTCTTTTATGGATGTAATGGGGCCAAGGACATGGGAGGATAACATATGGATGAGAAGCTATAAACCAAAAGAAATAGAGGAGCAATGGGGAACAAGTGTAACCACAGTCAAATCACACCCAAAACCTCTAATTCAATCCTCTTCTTGACTTCATTATTCACAAATTTTTTTTTATTTTTCTCATTTTTTTTTTCACTTTTTTTTTCATCCTATCTCTTTTCTTTTCTCTCTTTAGCACACAACTATAAAAGACAAGATATAAATCATATTTCTAAAAACAAAACAAGAAGAGGAACCAACTAGCCAATTTATCAGAATCCCCAGGGAGACCACACTTGTTCCCAAGACACTTCCAAAGCTCCAAAATTCCCTAAGGTTAAGGTAATCATGGTTTTTTCACTTAGGGCCAGTGTATGAGCTTCAAAACAAAGAAATGAGGAAAGTATAGGCTCAAAAAGGGTTTTCAAAAAATCAGAGCAAGGTAGACTTATTTCGCTAGAGAGGCTCAAAAACAAAACTGCCTTTATCACTTCCAAACATGCATATCAATCAAGAACTATCAACAAGAGTCAAGCCAAGGCATATGCGCAAGCAATCAAGAGACATATCACACACAAGAAAGAACATAAAGTGGCTCAAATCTCACACAGGGTAATTCTGTCACAATCAATTCAACTCTCAAAAATCATAACCATCTTCCCAAGCAAAGAAAAGCAAGGATTTCAAACAAATAAGTATCAATCAAGTGAAGGAAATGATAAGTCTACAACCCGAACAAAGTCCAGAAATGAAGAGAATCATGCAAAACTGTATACAAGACCCGACAAAAACTACCTAGAAAAGAAAAAATTTAACCAAGAAAACAAAGACTAACAAAGAAAAATAAAAATCCCCCCCAATAGACCACACTTAAACTACACAGTGTCCTCAATGTGTCATAAGCATAAGATCAGAAATCAAAACAGTCAACAGATCATGGACAAGTGCAATAAAAGTAGGGAAATGGGGAGAAGAGAGAAAAGGAAAACTCCCCTGATCATGGTGGCAATTGCCAATTTTGGACTTTCAGGGAGATGTCTTCCACCACAGGATCCAGCAAGGAAGTTTTGAGGAAGAATTGCTTCATCCTCCAGATTTGATCTAGCAGGGAGATATCATCCACAGCTGGATCTAAGAAGCAAAGATTGTTGATGAGCAGGTTCAGCTGGTGCCTATTGATGTTGAAACTAGTGTGTATGTAAGCACCTTTTCCTTCCACTGTGGGTGCATGTTGGTCAAATTCATGTGTACCTCCTGCAACATGGTTAGTGCAATGTGGCTCCAAAGAAATGACATGCAGAGGTATAACACCCAATCCTAGTGTAACAGGCTGAACAACAGATAAACTCTCAGAACATGAATCAATTTCAAATTCAGAAACAATATCAACCACAGATTCAGATTCATGTTCAGTGCATGGAGAATAAACATACGAATTTGATATCAAAAATTGATTCTCATCATGCAGAGAGGAAGAATTAAAAACAGACTCATCAACAATACAATCACCAACATACCTATCAACAGCATAATCATCGACAGCATAGTCAAAATTAGGTATGTTTTCCTCCACTTCCCTAAAGATTGCTAAAGTGTGGGAAGATGAAGGTGGTCTACCTGGTTCAAAATTACTGCTTATACATGCCTGGTCCTCAAGATCTTCAGCAGTCTCCTCAGGTGCAAGAGTAGGGCCATAGGGCGATGGGAAAGTAGGTGGCGCAACAGTAAGCTCATGACTCTTCTCCCCATCTTCTATGTTGATGCCACTATCATCATCATCTGGAATCTGAACAGTCTGAAATGGTAACTCTGAATCTTGAGACTGTTCCTGATTTAATTGAGTAGCCATCTGCCCTATCTGGTCATTCAAGCTCTGAATGGACTTTCTGGTCTCTTGCTGAAACTGCAGGTTCTGCATGGTCAACTGCTCCAACAACTCCTGCAATGTAGGCTCAGAAATAGAAGGCTGAGGAGCTGTTTCGGCAAAAGCATCATATTGCTGACTCTGATATTGCTGGACTAGTGGAGGCATGAAAGTACTCTAGAATGGTGGTTCTTGATATTGATGTTGTGGAGGATTGTAACATCCCAAGGTAGGGTCATTCCATCCAAGACCATTGTCGTATCCATCTTGCACATGGGAGAATTTGCTCAGAAATTTATGCTCAAGATCTTCCCATCTGGTAATGGATCCTGGAGGAAGAGAGTCTTTCCAATCTTTTGCTGCTCTTTCTAATGAGTGCGGGAATGCCCTTAAGAAAACTAGATCGTCCGGGACATTTGGAAGTTTCATTAAAGAGCAAATTCGATAAAGCCTATCCAAATGTTCATGTGGGCATTCATCTGCAAGACCATAAAACTTGGGCAACAAATTCATCAGTCCAGTGGTGAGAACTAAATGATCACCATCCTCATTAGGTGGAACCGGCTCCCAAAGAGAGCTCTCAGAAGTTGGAGGATGGGTCATATTGTTCTCAGCATAAAAGTCAGCAGAATTACAATCAGAGTAACATGCAGAAGGAGAATCATAATCAGAGGCACTAGCAAAAGAAGCAGTATTCACATAATCAAAATAGGTAGACATGGTGCAAGAAAAATACTAAAAATCACAAAACAAATAAAACACAACACATTTATACATGCAACATGCACACACAAAACAGAACATCACATCACATCACAACACAAGACAAAACACAACACACACTAACACAACAAAAAGACCTAAGACTGAACCGTTGGTCCCCGGCAACGGCGCCATTTTGATGAGAGGGTCGCACCTCCCACAAAAGTTGTGCATAAAAGAATGCAGTATAGTACTAGGAAGTGACTCCTAGGTCGTCTCTCAAGGACCAATTTGCAGTTCAGTCTCAGATCGAACACGTACTGGAGGGGTTTGTGAATGCAATTGAACTCAACTTTAAAACACGACTGTAAACACAGGATTAAAACAGTTAAACTAACATCATAACTAAAATATCTCAACTAAGAAAAATAGAGAACATTAAAGTGAAGATTAAATTTAAATAAAAACAGAAAAAAAAATAAGTAACTAAAGAGAAGAACCTAGCTACATTTAAATATGCCCATATTCCAGCTAAGGCAAATGAGGCATGGAAATATAAACTTGGTGAACAACAGCAGGAAAATGAAATTTCAATCTCAACGTGTGTAATCCAATTGAATGCAATAACTGAATCAGTAAATGCATCTAACATTATATAAATGCAATGCTTCAATGAAAATCCCTTCTCTAAGAAATAAAATACCACATGTGTCTCCTGCTAGACGCCGTGCACACTAAAATCCTATTACTCAAAATGAAATCAGCTCTCCTATTACTAAAATCCAAATTAATTACCGCTTCTCACTTGCTCCACGTTCCCGTGCACACCTCCAGGCCGTGACACCTAATCCTATTTTTCCAATTAGAAACGAAAACCGAGAGCTGCTGGATGGACACCACTTGATCTAATTACTTGCTGCTGGAATGATCCATCACTTCCCTCCATCATTAAAAACGCATCCTAATCTTCAATCAACAATGAAAACCCAAAAGCTGGCTCCCGTGTGCACCTTGCTTTCTCTGCTTGAAAAACATGATTAAAAACAATTAAAAATCCCTGCTGGAATCCATCCATTCCCGTGACAATTGCCCCTGTGTGCTTCCTTTCTCCAACATTAAATGACAACCAAACCAACTAAATGTGTAGCCGTGTGCTTTTCTTCCAGGCCGTTCCATTTCTCTGAATAAAAATATGGACACCATCCTGGAGCTTCATCAAACCGAGACCTCCTGGAGCATTCTCTCCCTCTCGGTTGCAGCTGGAACAGCCCCAGGACCAGGCACCGTGACACCTACTGCAGCTTCCCTTCTCTTCCAGCTCAACAACGTGCAGCACCTCCTACACCATCCAGCTCAGCCATTCTCCATCCCGTCACCTTTCTCTCCCTCTCGGCACTATGCTTTTTCCAAATAAAAATCCCACATCTGCACCGTTTTCATTCAATGCTTAACTCAAAAAAAAAAAAAAAAACCTTTAGCCTTGACCGTGACAACAGCAGCATGTGCTGCCCCTTTTCCAAATCATAGAATGCTAGAAGATATTGAATAATTGTGCACAAAACCAAATGGAAAATGCAACGAGAATTCAGCAAAGATGATAAAAAAATCATTCCATTCCTCCCAAAAAGCGTTCAAAAACCGAGAGCAGAAAAACTAGTAAAACAGTGGCCAAAACGCCAGTGACGGCTCCCTCTCCCTAAGGCCGTAAGTTCCCCTTTTAATAAGGGTGGGGTCCACACAATAAAACCCTAGGTCCAAGTCATTTCCCTTCACATTTTGGGTCTAGTCTACTTTACCAAAAATTGTCCCAAAATATAAAAGTTGATACAGAAATTCTAAACTACTGAGTTACAATTTAATTAATTCTAAAATGTCTGTGTGGAGAGTCTTGAATTTATTTGGCATTCTTCCTGATGTCCCAAAATGTATTTCCGAAATTTTCCTGCACTTCAAAAATGCACTGAATCAGCTCAGAAAACCCAAATTAGCGCAATTACAAATTTTCGACCAAATTAAGCGCAATTCGGAAAAACGGGGAAATAACAAACAATTAAACACAATTCCCTGGTTTATTTAAGTGCAATAAACTAAATATAATTCAAGAAATAACGACTCATCAGTGGTCTTGATGTCAAGCCTACAAAGAGGAAGTTGGTGAAGATAAGTTGGTGTGGAGACAGAAAGGAGAACACCAAGATTAAAGTTGAAATTGGGTGATCCAGATTGAGCTTAATGGTGTCAAGCTAGTAACGTTAAAGAAGCGCTTGCTGGGAGGCAACCTAGTCTCTGAATTTTTTTTTATCTTTTATTTTGTTTTATTTAATTTTTTTATTTAGTTGTGTGGTTTGGATTTGATTTTGTTTTTGTGTGTTTGATTTTTTTTTTTTTAGGTTATATGCTGCTTCTGATGGCAGTAATGATAGCATCTACTGATGAATGCTTATACAACATCTACTGATGGATGTTGCTATGATGAGCATGATGAATGACAACATCTACTGATGGATGTTGCTATGGAAGAGGACAGTGACTAGACATCTACTGATGGATGTTACTAATAGTATCTACTGATGGATGTTATGATGTTGAAGATTGGGTCAAGCTAGTGACGTTAAAGAAGCACTTGCTGGGAGGCAACCCAGTGTCTTACAAATTTTTATTTTATTTTTCTGTTTTTGTTTTATTGTTTTGATTAATTGTATTTTGTTTCTGTTTTATTTTTTTTGTTTTATTTATTGTACTTTGGTTGAATGAACTTCACTGCTTTGATTCAATTGTGATTGTTTTGTGATAAGTATTGTTTTGTGATATTCTAGTGTGTGGATTGATGTTGAGATGATGCATGATGTGTTGATATACAGGTTTTTCATTAATTATTAGGGAATTCATCTGTTTCAATGCTTGCTCTATTTAACTCATTTAGTAGCATGATTTATGAATTGCATGAGTGCCGGGAGGTTCCTTACAATTCAGGTTCTTATTGAATTCTCCCAAGGGTAATATTTCTCAAGACAAGGGTATGAGTACTTGGTCGTCTTAAGCTCTTGCTCTTCAGACTTAATTTTCTAGGAACGCTAGGAATTACACGAAATAGGAATTAAGGCAGGCTTATTGTGCCGAGGGATCGGGTTCTAAGTACTTTACTGAGTGACATTAATATTAATGTAAAAAGAAGAATTCTTATATACATGAGAGTAAACTTGGTGAAATTCAAACCTAACAACATATTCATCTCATTTTATAAACAACCTTCGTTCATCTTTGTGTTACTCTGCTATTGATCAATTTGCTTTCATATTTAATTTTATGTCTTTGCATTTGAAACCAACAATCTCATTTTATTTAAGTCTTAATTAATTGAGTTATCACACCATTGTTTAGTGCCGAGAGTCTTCAGGGATACGATACTTGGTCGTACTCATAACAGTTGAAAAACTGTTATTTTTATACTTAAAATTGATATAAAAAATAACCTTTATGACTTAGAAACTAGCTTGGAATCATGCTTTTGCTTATGTTTTTGGAAATAAGAGAGTTGAACAGGTTTTATGCCTGATTTCCTTTATTTTTTGTAGGTTTTTGAGATGAATTAAGGAAAAGAAGTGAAGGAGCTAAGAGTTGGATTCAGAAAAGGAAGTAAAAGTGCATAAAAGGAAGAAGTCGCAAGTACTGCTTAGCGCCATTTACCGTTGAGCGGCACTTTGAAGACTCGCAGTCAACGCTGAGGGGTAAAACTACAGCTGAGGGGCAGAATAGAAGTCACGCACTTACCGCTGAGCGCTATTTACTGTTGAGCGGCATTCTAATGGGCCTGGGCTCACTTTTCTGTAATTTTTAGAATACTATATAAGGTTTTAGTTAACCTAGGTCAGTCATCTTTGGCTGGGACGAAGCAGGAACACACTCTTTCACTCCTTGGAGGAGGATTTTGGATGCTACAACTCCTTTCTCACCTTTCTAGGGTTTTATCTTTCACTCTTTCATTGTATTTCATCTAGTTTCACCATGAATATGGTCAACTAAACATTTATTGTTATTGGGGAATCAATGTAATCCTTTTGAAACTCTTATGTATGGAATTTGTTCTTCAAAATCTTCTTTAAGATACATGCTTTCTTTCATTAATAGTTAGGGTTTTTCGTCTTTGCTCAAAGCATGCACTGTTTAACTCATTCGATGTCATGATCATTGATTTTGTCGATATGGACACATATGGAGAAATCTAGGTCTGGACAATCTCTCCCAATAGTAGTATAAACCTAGACATAGGAGTATGATGATTGGTTGCCTTTAAGCTTCTGTTCACTATCAAAGAGCATTGAGAAAAAGAAAAAAGTAAAATAAAAAGAAAAGAAAAGGTTGAGCTCAATGAAAGGAAAGTTGGGCATAAGTTGAAGATTTGGTTTCTCACATAAAAGGAGAAAGAGAGATTATTGTTAATGTGAATAAATGAATTGTGCACTCTCTTAACTCAAGGAATTTTGTTGTCTAGAAAAACCAATTTTCTTCTTAGCCTAGCCTCAATACAAGCCTTGAAAAGTCCTTGTGATGATAACTTGCTTGTGAGTGTGTTTGATATGTGGTTAAATGAAAGGCAAAGTTGATTCATGTGACATTGTGACACTTTTGAGTGCTTGAGTGAAACACTGTCTTTGGTGAGGAATTGTTCCATGCATTTTATGATAACATTCTTGCTTGGTTGTTGATTATTCATGAGGTTTGCATCTATTGTGTATTTCTTGGTTATGTGAGCACCATAGTTGAAGCTTGATTGGCTAAAACATCATTATATCATTACATTCGCATAGAAGTTTAAAGGCAATCAATCCTCCTATCCCTATGTCTAGGCAATATTACTATTGGGAGAATTTCTTCATGTCTAGATTTATCTATATGTGTCCATACAAATAAAATCAATGATCATGCAATTGAATGAGTTAAACAAAGCATGCATAGAGTATAGAAGAAAAACCCTAACAATTAATGAAAGAAAGCATAAAGATTAAAGAACCAATTCAATACATGAGAGTTTCAAAGGATTACATTGATTCCCCAACAACAATGAAGGTTTAGTTCACCATAATTATGGTGAAACTAGATAAAAAATAATGAAAGAATGAAAGATAGAACCCTAGAATTTGAATAGTGGAGCTTGAGCATCCAAAATCCTCCTCCAAGGGGTGAAGAAAGTGTGATTTTTCTTCGTTCTGCCAAAAGATATTAACCCTAGGTCGACTAAAACCTTATATAGACTCTTAAAGATTATAGAAAAGTGGCCCAAGGCCCATTAAAATATCGCTCAGCGGTAAGTGCGGTTCTTCTATTTGACACTCAGTTGCAGTTTTGTCCCTCAGCGGTGACTACGGGACTTCAAAGTGCCGCTCAGCGGTAATTTCCGCTAAGCAGTACTTGTGGCTCTTCTTTTATGCACTTTTTCTTCCTTTTTTGACTCCAACTTATGGCTACTTCACTTCTTCCATTCAATTCATCTTAAAACCTGCTAAAATAAGAGAAATCAAGCATAAAACCCATCCAACACTTATTTCCAAAACATAAGAAAAAGCATGATTACAAGCTAGTTTCTAAGTCATAAAGGTTGTCTTTAAGTTGGAAATTAAGTATAAAAGTAACGGTTTTTCAACCATTATCACAACCCCAAACTTAGAACTTTGCTTGTCCTGAAGCAAACAAGATGTAACTCAATCTTCCACCAATCCATACAATGTTTCACCACATTCAAATCTCCTTCTTTCAAAATAAGTAATTACTTAAATCAGCTTAACACAAAGAATTCAGTCAAGATGCACACATGCTTTAGTGTTCACATAATCACATAGTATCCAACAAATGCTATTCTCATGAATGATCAATCAACTAAGCATAGATGTAATCATGTGTTCATGGAATCTTTCCTCACTAGATAAAGTGTTTCACTCAAACACACAAGTGTATAAGAGGTCACTCCTTCACTCTACTATCACAATGTCACATGAATTAACTTTGCCTTTCATTTAACCACAAGCAAGTATCGTCACAAGGACTTTTCTATGGGTTATAATGTGGCTAGGCTAACAAGAAAATTGGTTTTTTTAGATCACAAAATCCTTGAGTTAAGTGAATCATCCGAACACAACCATTCTTCCTTCTTCCCAACTTTCTTTTGCATTGAGCCTTCCTTTTTCTTTCTTTTCTTTTCCTTTTTCTTTTACTTTTCACATCCTTAGCTCAATGCTTTTTCATATTCCCTTTTTTAAACCACCCAACAACCCATCCCAAACTTGAACATTTATCAATACCACAAGATATCTTCAACTCAACTCAAGGTAAAGCTTTTCAAAAAGGGTTTACGGTCATGTTCAAAGTTAAGGGTTCAAAGGATAGAACACATTGTGCTCGCTTTGTTGGGTTTAGGGTTTAGGATAGATGGCCTTGATCATATGACACATACAGGCAAGGGACTCAATCATAGAAACCTGGGCAAAGTCATTCACGCTTTCAAAGCAATAGCATTCATTCCAAAAAAAAAAAACTCTGGAGTTCAAAACCTCACATATAGGCTCATTTAACATTCTACATACACATCCTGCTTAGCATCATAATCACAATCACAACATTATGCATTTGTTCACATAGCTCGTGAACCACCACCTGCATATCAGCATATAATGTACCATCTCAACATCAATCAATATTCAACCATCATCAAGCAATACTTATCATGCATAAATCACAAGCAAACCATCATAGCAGATAAAGTTTCATACTGAGTACATAAACCTATTTGAATAACAGAAGCAAATAAGTTCAACAATACAAAACAAAAGATAAAAAAAATCCTGCTCTAGAGGTGATAGCATCCATCAGTAGATGTTATCTCAACTCCTCATCAACCCATGTTGTCATTTGTATCTTCCTCATCCTCATCATCCATAGTTGAAGCTTCAACTCCTCCAGCTCTGCTGTCCTGAGCTTGCTCCTCCAGCTCTGCTGTCCTAAGCTTGCTCCTCCAGCTCTGCTGTCCTAAGCCTGCTCCTCTAGTGTTAACCCTCGGCAAGTGTAACCGAATCTTATCAAGTAATAAAATTGGTAAGACCAAATATCGTTCTCCCAAAGGACTCACGACCTAGATAGTTATGTGATTTATAGATTATCTAAGACTTGTAGAACCAATTCTTGTAGATTTTAAATGCAAAATACTGGAAAGTAAATATGAATGCATGTATTGATCAATGGGCAAGAAGAAACAGAACACGTGGTTTGAAATATATGAATGAATATGTTGTTGGGGTTTATCAATTTCATCCTATCCACTCTCATGTAATCAAGAATTCATCTTTCTTTATTAATTGTTAATGCCACTTTCTAAATTACCTTAAACACGATGTCTCGGCGAAGAAAGCCTAATCATAATCACTAGTTTACAATGTCTTATCTCTCTAGCAATTACTCATGCATTACACAACGCAGAAGCTTAAAGGCAACCAACCATCATACTCCTATGTCTAGGTTTATACTACTATTGGGAGAGATTCCCCAGATCTAGATTTCCCCATATGTGTCCATATCGACAAAATATATAATCATGACATCGAATGAGTTAAACAATGCACGCTTTGAGCAAAGAGGAAAAACCCTAACAATTAATGAAAGAAAGCATGTATCTTAAAAAAGATCTTGAAGAACAAATTCAATACATGAGAGCTTCAAAGGATTTACATTGATTCCCCAACAACAATAAAGGTTTAGTTCATCATATTCATGGTGAAACTAGATTAAATACAATGAAAGAGTGAAAGATAAAACCCTAAAAAGGTGAGAAAGGAGGTGTAGCATCCAAAATCCTCCTCTAAGGGGGTGAAAGAGTGTGTTTCTGCTTCATTCCAGCCAAAGACGACTGACCTAGGTAAACTAAAACCTTACATAGTATTCTAAAAATTACAAAAAAGTGAGCCCAAGCCCATAAGAATGCCGCTCAGCGGTAAGTGCGTGACTTCTATTCTGCCCTTGAGCTGCAGTTTTGCCCCTCAACGGTAAATGGCGTTGAGCGGTACTTGCGGCTTCTTCCTTTTATGCACTTTTTCTTCCTTTTCTGAATCCAACTCTTAGCTCCTTCACTTCTTTCAGTCAATTCATCTCAAAAACCTGCAAAAACAAGGAAATCAAGCATAAAACCTGTCCAACTCTTTTATTTCCAAAACTTCAACAAAAACATGATTCCAAGCTAGTTTCTAAGTCATAAAGGATGTCTTTAAGGTCAAATTTAAGTATAAAAATAACAGTTTTTCAACTGTTATCATCTGGCCATGCCACCACATTATGAAACTCATCCATGGTCCACCTATGTGTTGGGGGTGTATCATACATCCCAATAATCATCTCTACTGTGGCCACCTGCCCTTTGTGGATGGACTGCACATCCTAGCATCTATAAGAGACATATACATGTCCCTCATGTGAAATGGCTCTGCCTCCTGAGTCTCTGCAGATGCCTGACCTTGTGGTGGTCCTCTTCCTCTACGAGGACGGCGTGGTGGTACTGGCTGAGTTGCCTCATCACCTCTACAATATTGTCTGTAATAGGCCTCATCAATAGCTTTCCTAGGCCTCTCAAATGGTGGAGTAGACATATTCACCCCAGCTAACTCACATAAATGTGTAATCAAAGAGGGATGCCCAGAGGTGCTTTGCTATTCATAGTGTTGGCACACACCTGTATCTCATTAGCTATGACCTGGCCAATATTAATGCTCATCCCTTTGAGCACACAGTACAAGAGAAGCGCCTTGCTGACAGTTATGTCTGAGACATGTGAGCATGACTGAATGTTGGCATGAGAAAATGCCATCCAATACTTTGCTAGAGGAGTCAGATCAACTCTCCTGATGTTCACTACAACACCATTGTTGTTTCTCTGAAAGTGTCCACCAAGCACACATAACACACTTTCCACATCACCAAAGTCTACTCCTTCTTCCATATTGAGAGCAAATTGACACTACTCACCAGCCCATTCAATATTTAATAATCTATTAATGGAACCAGGGTCATATTGAATGGCATGTCCTCTAACATAGCTCAGATAATCTTCAACAGGATGGTCACCCAGCCTTCTTGCGTTGGTGTAAAATTGTTTCACCACTACTATGTTAGCTGGTGTAGGGTAAGTGGCTAGTCTCCCCCAGTTCTTGTTCTCCAATTGCTCCCCAAACTTTGGAGCCAAGTCAGGTATCAATCCAGCCTTCCTTTCCATTAAAAGCCTCCTATCTTGGACAACTTTGAAGTGGCGCTCATGCTTGCGGGAAAGGAACTTGTTGGCATAGGAGCGTTCTGGTTCCTTATCCTTCCTCTTGGATCCTACAGTCTTGATCCTCTTGCCCGATGAGGAGGTCATCCCTACATCAAACACAATTCCTAAAACCACAAGACATATTGTTAAGTGTTAGTAAACCACAAACAACACCTAAGATCAGTCCTATCACCACTAAAGGCAATCAAAACCCCTCAGCGCAACCTGTACAACAAACCAGCAAGCCAAAGAGCATCAAAAACCACTTTGCCAGAATCGCGCTTAGGGGTAATTTTCGTTGAGCGACGATTCTGCAGATTTTTCAAAATTATGCACAAATGCTCTTAATCTCCACCCATATGCATTCTTCCTAGTTCTAGACCCAAATCAAGCAATTTAATCGGTTCAAACAACAATTAATTCATCTAATCATGCATAAAAATCAAAATCCCTCAAGAATCATGCTTAGACAACCATGTTCATACCAATTCATGCTTTCAAAAACCTAGAATGGAAAATGCTTGTACTTACTTGGATGGAGATGCTAAATGAGTGAAAAATGCTCTAGGAATGTGAAGAAATCAGCCCCCAACAACAATGCTCTCACCAAACCCCAAACTTGAATGAAAACGTGGTGCAAAAGTGAATGGAAGAGAGGTTTTGTGAAGGGGGAAGAAGGAAAAAGTGAGGAGAACTCTTTGGAGAGTTCTTGAGAGTGTGTGGGAAGAGGGAGATCTGAAAATAGAAGCAAAGTCGCGCCCTAGGGTATAAAAATACCTAAATGGGCCTAATCCCGTTGAGCCTATTTGAACGAAACCAATCCACCCAACTCTGTAGTGTTGGCGCTCAGCGGAAATTTCCACTAAGCGGCATTTGTGGCACCTCTTCTCCTTCTTCCTAGCTTGACCTAGGTGTCTTATAATCATGCCTCTCACTCACCTCATGCATTTATGTTCTCACATCACTCATACATTTCATCCCTATCATGTATCTAAAGCAGAATCAAAATAAACAAACACAAATAAAGTAAATCAACTGGGTTGCCTCCCAGGTAGCGCTTGTTTAACGTCACGAGCCTGACCCAAAATCCTCCAGCACCCTTCAGTAAGTGCAAATATTTCTTACCAATACCCATCAGTAGGTGTAAACAAACCTAGTATCCTTCAGTAGATACTCAACCACCTAACATCCATCAGTAGATGTTATACCATAAAATCTCAAACAACATAAATCAATGTCCCAAAGTTTATAAAATTACATAACCAAAATCAAAGAAATTAATGTTCTCAAATCACTGGGATGCCTCCAACTAAGCTTTCTTTTAACGTCATTAGCTTGACCCAATAAGCTCATGTTCCATCTTCACTGTTGGTGTTCCTTTTTCTTTCATCACACCAACTCATCAACTGCTTCCGGTCCACCTTTTTGACTCTCCTTGAATATGGAGCTTCAATTTCTATCACTCCATTCTCTTTATAGTCTTTCATAACCCCCAACTTGTTCTTGAATCTTACTGGTGTACCAAGTTTGAGTTGTGCCTGGATAGAGTCATCATGAGCGTTCCTTCCTTTGCCATCTTTTTCTTCTTCCCTAACCCGTGACAAGAAACAATGTTTACCTTTGAAGACCGACTTTGCAGCTTTTGAACTAGTCAAGGGTGCATCCTTACATGCAGCTTTATGACTAGCCTCCTTCTCTTGAATCTGCTACTCCCCTTTGAAGACATTAAAGATCACCTTTTCTTCTCAATCTTGAAGCGCTATTATCCCATCATCCACATTGATTATTACCTTTTCCGTTTTCATAAACGGCCTTCCAAGAATGATTGGGACCTTCTCATCCTCCTTCATCTCAATCACCATAAAATCTACCAGGAATTTTAGTTTGTCTATGCAAACCATCACATCTTTCGCCACACCATAAGGTCTCTTGGAAGATCCATCCGCCATTAGCAAAGTCACCTTTATTGGCTTGACTTCAAGATCATTAATCCTTTCAAGCAGAGATAAATGCATCAGATTAATGCTTGAACTTAAATCAATTAGAGCTTTCCTTATTCTCTCCTTCCCTACGCAAGGAATAGTAAAACTTCTTGGATCTTTCACCTTTGGAGGAAGTGGCTTCTTCTCAATAGCACTACAATCTCCCTTTTCATCTAGATATCTCTTCTTTGTGGAGACCTGCTTCATGTTCTTTGCATAAGCTGGAATTTGTTGCAATACTTCATTCAAAGGTATTATAATCTCCATATGCCTGAAGATGTCTTTAAAGCACCCAAATTGTCTCTCTTTTTCAATCTTTTCACTCCCCTTAGGATAAGGAAGAATTTTATCACTTTTCTCAATTTTTTTCTCTCCCCTCTTCTTTTCATTCTCTCTTTTCTCATCCTCACCTAGTATCTCTTCTTTGCTCTCCACTCTTTTTTCCAACTCAACACTCTATTTCTCATCCACCATCTTGTCATCTGCACTCATCAAAGCTACCTTCCAAGATGTTTCTCTCCTTTCTTTTTGGCTACCACTTTAGACTTCAAGCTCCCTTTGGGTGTCCAACACCTAGAAGGCTACCTCTAAGATATTGGATCACCTCACAAAGAGAACCTACACCACACAAAGTAACCAAAACCGAAATTGTGAGAGAAGAAACAAGGAATAAAAGCAATAAAAAGGTCCAAAAATAAGAAAGGATTTGCAAAATGAACTTAATTATGACAAAACTAAGAAATCCAAGAATACAAGCAAGAAATTAAAGGTTAAGAAAGCAAGCATAACACTCATAAGAAATCCTAATGAAAGGTGCTAGAATAGATTCATAAAACAAAAGTTACTAGAAGAAAAGTGGGTGGTTCTTGTCTTTTGGCAACTTTGAGCAAATGGGGCACTAAGGCCACTCTTTTAACATCATAGCCAAGAATTTTAGCCACTGGAAAGTGAAGATAAAAACCTAAAACAGTGAGCAAAACACGTTCCAAAATAGATTGCACAAAAATAGTGGTAGTGATCTAAGCACACAATATTTTTCAGCACTTTTCTAAGCTCTCTTTAGTACTCTTTTGAGGCCTTTTGCTTTAAATATTTTAGCACTTATATTTCCACTCTTTTAAGGTGCAAAATAAGACCACCACACACTTGGAACAAAGGTGATTTATGGGTTTTAAAAGCCACAAAGACAAGAAACAACAAATATAAGAGAATCCTACTAGAATCAAAAATGGAGTTGAAAATTAGAAACATCAATAGGGATTTTTAAGAGCTTGTGAATGATCTAATGGCAAGTATGAACCCAAAACATCAAAGATAAGACCGTCAAATGGTTGTATATGTTGCAGTTTTGCAAACTAAGTTATATATATTTTTTGATGATTTTTCAAAGGTTAAACTTGGAAATAAAGACATGTAAAGGACTAAACATGACTCTAGACAACATGGATGGATTCAAAAATCAAAATGACACAAAATAAGCATATAATACCAAACAAATTAGCAAGGAATGACTCAAAAAGAAAAGGCACAAAATAGCAACTAAAACTACCAAAATAGAACTTGAAAAACGCTAATGACCCCATTCTGGCAACTTTGACCTTTACTGAGTGTTTTACTCAACTTTCTCCACCAAACTCCAAATGAAATGATTCTTTTTTTGTTTGAACATGATTGTGTAGTTATTGTGTTGTTCATTGCATTTCACTGCATTTCACTGTGTTATATATGTGATTTTATACATGAATGCATGACACATGTTTCTGGATGAGAAAAATCACAAGCATTAATGTTGAATTTTAATTATGTGGCAAAACAATAGTTTTAAGTCGATTTCATTATGGGGTGAGTCGATTAAAACTCGTGTCTTTGCATAAACCTTTTTCAAAGTGTGCTGTGAGATTTTTCAAAGAGAAAGTTTTTCAAAACTATGATTTACATTGTTACATAGTCAATTATATGTGTGTTGCATTCGACTAAGTCCTTGTTAATGCTTGATATAAATGTCTAACGGTCATATTTTTAAATATGTTGACCAAGCATTAAATGTCATTCGACTGCATTAATTGCGAATTCAATTAATTGCTTTGAATGCTGCTAACTGCTATAACAAAATTGTTATATTCAACTGCATTAGTAGCTTAGTCGATTAAAATGTGTCAGAGATGTGCTATACTATAAATTGACACAAATTTGATTTTTGTAAGAACTTTTGTGAATCTGACAATTTTTGTGATATTTTTCAGAAAAGTGTTATCTTGCAGAAAGAGGAAAAGAGCTCCAAGAATCAAGAAGTGACCGTGGTGATCATCTCCTTGTGATTTCTTCAAGAGCAAGTTTGCTGTGTATTCAAAGGGCTGATCAATTATGCACATTTGGGTGTAACTGTGAGATCAGAGTTTACAATCTTGTGAATATTGGATTGAGGTTCCCTGTTGTGACTATAGGAAGAAGAGCGTGCGACATTCTTGACTTTGAGAGGTGTCTCAAAGGGTTTAGACAGTAGGAGAGGGGATTCTTCCTGCTGGTCTAGTTATTGTACTGCCTATATTTGATTAGAGGGTTAGAGAGGTGTTTTATATTTTTTACGTGAGGTCTCTATAAAAGCCTTGTTGTAAAAACCTTGATCATTATAGTGCATTTGCTTCCCGTGGTTGGAAGGACACTGGAAGTGACCGTGGTGATCATCTCCTTGTGATTTCTTCAAGAGCAAGTTTGGTGTGTATTCAAAGGGCTGATCAATTATGCACATTTGGGTGTAACTGTGAGATCAGAGTTTACAATCATGTGAATATTGGATTGAGGTTCCCTATTGTGACTATAGGAAGAAGAGCGTGCAACATTCTTGACTTTGAGAGGTATCTCAAAGGGTTTAGACAGTAGGAGAGGGGATTCTTCCTGCTGGTCTAGTTATTGTACTGCCTATATTTGATTAGAGGGTTAGAGAGGTGTTTTATATTTTTTACGTGAGGTCTCTATAAAAGCCTTGTTGTAGAAACCTTGATCATTATAGTGCATTTGCTTCCCGTGGTTGGAAGGACACTAGATGTAGGCAGGTTGGCCGAACCAGTATAAAAAGTAGTGTTTGAATTTTCTGATCCCTACTCTTTTACTTTTAATCGACTATACTCTGTACTTATTCGATTAAGTTTCCGCTATATTAGAAAGTCTTTTACCTTGCGTTTCAAGAAAGCTTTAAAGGCATCACCTTTTGCGAAAAAAAATTTTAAAAGACTTTGTTTTTACGTTTCACCAGTTCACTCCCCCTCTTGGTGTGAGAAATTGAGCCATTCTATTTTAACAATACCAAATGATGGCAATGCTCTAGCTAGGACAAGCCAAATCTATAAGCAAATCAAGTCATTCATGGATGAAGATTGTGGAATTTGGTGGTGGTGAAAGGTGTTGATAGCTCATGGTTTTGGTGAGTTGTATGGTGAGGGAAGATGTGTTTAAGGGTTCTCTAAGAGAGATTGGGCCAATTATTAGAGGAAGGTGGCTAGAGGAGGCCACTTGGGTTGCTTTAGCCTAGGGTGACCTTAAAAGAATAATATGGCATAAAAATGACAGCATAACTTTAATCTAAATTAAAGGAGATTACATGATGGAGAACACTTCTATTTATAGGGTAAGGTGTCTCAAAATGGGCTGAAACTTTAACCTAAAAGAGCCACCTTGGTTGGCTTGGAGAGCAAGGAGAAATCCTCTCCAATAGGAGGGAGACAAGTGACAAAAATCCTCTCAAATGAGAGAGTGACAAGTGGCCACTACCTATGGAAAAACTCTTCATTCCTAGAGTGACGCATGGCCACTAACCAGGAGGAAAATTCTTCAATGGGAATCTTCAACATGTCTTTGACGAAATTCTTCTCCCTTTTTCTTCAAGCTTAGCCAAAATGTTGACCCCTTGGTCAACACACCCATTTTGGATGTCCAAACATAGTCAACTTTGGGCCTTGGCCCTTTGTTGACTTGTTTGGTCAAAATCCTATTCTACTTGGCCTAAAATACAAGGCTCAATTGAGATCCTACACTACTAGGCCCATGATACAAAGCCCAAATTAAATCTAGGCTACTCTGCCCAAAATACAAAGCCCGAATAAAATCTAGACTATTTAGCTCAAAATACAAGGCCTAAAATTATTCTTACTCTACTAAATCTTGATGATGACTTAAGATGGCCAATAAGAAAGAGTCTAGGTCCATCTTTCATAGATGTCTTCAACTTGTCATGAATGTGCTAGGTCATGACAAAGGATATGCCGTCAAAAAGTTGAAGCTACTAGATAAAAGACCTCTCAGGCGAACTAAGACAACATAGAAAAAACAACAAACCAAACCAAATCCAAAGTTTCCATACCCAATAAATCCAATTCTAAATTCACCTATTACGTGAATAAAGACAATTTATTTTTACATGAAAATATTTACCAAATAATAATTAGGGTTGTAGGAAACTCTCCACAATTTAAAAAAAACTTAAGCAAGTAATAAGATAAATTATAACTTTCCTCGTGAGATTAAAAAAAACAAAAGACTTAAGAATAAATTCAAAGAAATGAGAAATTCATAAGATAGAAAATAAAGTTTGTTGGAGAGGAATAGAAAACAAAAAATTGAGAATGGTGATGAAAAAAAGAAAAGAAAAGGAAGAAATTAAATATTAAAAACTTAAATTAATAAATTAATTAATTTGAACCAATTTAAAATGGTCATAAATTGTTAATAACATTTTAAGATTTTTAAAAATGTCACAAATAATTTGTTAAAATTTAATGTGTTAAAAAATAAAACAGGTATGTTATAATTTTTACCATAAATTAATTATTATTTTAAGAAAAATATTTTTTTTCTTTTTTTCAGTAATATTTCCAGTCATCCTCACGAAATAGAAATATCATCAAACATGAGAATGTGATATTAAATACATTTACAAATATTCTTGTATTCCTTTTTTAATTGAATAAAACTAAGTATTTCTACCTCAATATACTTTTGACAATAGTAGAAATATCTTGAAACAAATGCCCTTACCTAATAATTGGAACGAAGTAAAATTATATTTTAACGACATGGCTAAATAAAAAATTATTGCTCAACAGAAATGTCAAGCTAACAAAAAAACTCCAGACTTCAAAATCGAGTATTGAGCCAGTTTATTTAAATTTCAATAAGTGTTATTTGAAAACCATTATTTTTTAAATAATTAAAATCTTTAAATGATATAAATATATTATAATTTAAATAAAGAACACTTATATATGCTTTTTGTTTTAATTAATCATTATAATAGAATAATTTAATAAACATATTTTGAAAAGAGAAATTGGCGGTTATATCTGAAGTTTGAATTAATTCATAAAAAAAAGATCCGTCACAAAGAAAAGGCTAAAATATAAAAATTGGGCAAAAGACCATTTTGGAGGGAAACAAACTCAAAATTGAAACCGAGACAAGGACACTCAGAAAAACTCGAGACGCACACGTAGCCCAACAAAAGAAAAAGACACCAGCTGTCTTATTTTATTTCTAAATTTTAACTATCTCACTTTTTCAAATTTAAAATAAAATAAAAATTCTAATCTATCGTCAACGTTGAGACGCATAATTATTGACATAAATATACTATAAAAATGCAAACAAAAATAGCAAAAAGAAAAAGAAAAAGGAAATTTGATAGTACATTATTTCAACCCAAAATAAAGGTGATTACAAAATCCCTTTATTTTATTTACAAAAATCAATTTAAACAATAATTTAAAAATTGAAGATTTGATTATAAAATTTGAAAAGATAAAAGAGTAAATGTCCAATATATTAATGTGGTAAGAAAAAAAATCAGTTTATTGGACGACAGCAATATTGCTCTCCATCATAAGGTCAAAAACATATTGAAATACTGTAATAATCTATTCTTAATTTTTAAATAAATTATTTTATTTTATTTTTTGCAAAATTTAAATTTAACATTAAAAAAATGAAACACGACTATATCATATAACGCAAAAGAAAAAACAGTAGTTATATTTAAGAACAAAAGAATATGATTGCGATAAATGTAATGAGTGCCTTTTTTGAATAGCAAAACTCAAACTATTAAATTTAACATATATATATATATATATATTTATATATATATATAAGTAAAATTTAATTATTAAAATAAAATAAGAATATACTTTTTATGACCACTAAAATTTTATAATTACACAGTTTTATTTTTTAACAAATCTATATTATTATATGAAAAGATGTATATTATTCTAATTAAATAATTTTACTTATTACTAAATAAAAAAATTATTCAATGAAATATATAACTACCCTATCTCTGACTCACTATGTAATTTATCTGCTTTTTTTAAATCATTATTGAAAAAATTATATTCTTTTTTTAGTTTTCAATAATAAAAGAAAAAGTAAGGCTGAGGAAGGAATAAAGAAATGGAATAATAATAATAATAATAATAATAATAATAATAATAATAATAATAATAATAATAATAATAATTAGGGTTAAATATGTTTTTCGTTGTTTCTTAAGAAGTATCACGCGATTTTAGATTTAGTCCCTACTCGAAACTTTGATGATTTTTAGTTTTCTAGTTTTAAAACTCTTAATATTAGTCGTGCGTTAACTTTTAGTAGATGTAACAAAGGACTATACCACGTCTTATGTCAGTTTGTCTCTTCATTTTCTGTCACGTTACTTGTGTCGTTTGTTTTCTCCAATATAGCAAAGTCTCTATCGAACCAGCCGTCGTGCCTAACCTTCTCCTCAGTCCAAGACACTATGTAATTTAGCAGCTAATCCTTGCAAATGTCTTTTATAAATCATTATTGAAAAAGTTATATTCTTTTTTAGTTTTCAATAATAAAAGAAAAAGTAAGGCTGAGGACGGAATAAAGAAATGGAATAATAATAATAATAATAATAATAATAATAATAATAATAATTACTTAGTTCATTGTGGAATGACGAGGTTCGGGGCCACTGATTTGAGAATATTTTAGTTTCCCTCGTTCATTCCAGCTCTGCGACAACCTCAACCAAACCCTTTCTGTGGAATTGTTGTTGCTGAGGGTTGAGTGGCATGTCGCAGAGCATGGCGGGTTCAGTGAGCAATGCGGTGGAATTCGACCTCCCCGACGAGATTCTCGCCGTCATCCCAACCGACCCTTACCAGCAGCTCGATCTGGCTCGTAAGATAACCTCCATGGCCATCGCTTCCCGTGTCTCTGCTCTCGAAGCCGACACCTCTCGCCTCCGCAACAAGCTTCAAGAGAAGGACCGAATCATCCACGACCTCGAAGAACGCCTCTCCTCTCTCACTCGCGCTTGCCACCAATCCGACTCCACCCTCAACAACGCCCTCAATGATAACGTTTGCTTCTTATCCCTTCTCACTTCGCATATTTCTTTTTCTTTTAAAATTAATTACAAATTATTATGGTCTTAATACATGTATAAACCTCTATATTTTTTGGTTGTCAGCTCTCGTATACCGCGTTGACCGTGTCCGTCAAGAAAACAAAATGACCTTATTTATCAAAGGGGAAATTTCGTAACTTGTGGTGAGGTGTGTTTTGAGACTACTTGATCTGGTAGTTTTGAGACTCTCTCACTTAATGAACTAGTCTTTGGGATACTGTGTGGACCATGTCCATGAACAAAACAACATAACCCTTTTGTATTGTTAGTTTTCAAAGGGAAAACGTTCTTAAGTTATGGTGAGGTGTGTTAGAGTCACACGTGGAGTATGTGAGCTACTTGATCAGTCAAGTTGAGCTCTCCCACCTTATGAATTAGTTTTTGTGGGCGGTGATGAAAATCTCATATTAACTACAGGTATAGCTAAATTATAGTATATTAGTGGGTACAAATGTTATCTTATAATTTCTTTTTGTGAGGTTGAGTGATGCTTAAAAATCCACTTTGTAAAATACTATCACAGAGTATTTGAGCAAAATTTGTTGGAACTGCTGTGTCATCTGCAGTTCTGTGCTTAGGTCTAACGATTGAGGATCGCATTATGGATCATCAGACTGAAAACAACTTATAATCTATGGCCTATTTTTCATATTTTCTCTCAAATGCGTGTACAAGTCGTTGTGTTATGTGCTAAGATGAGTTCAAATAAGCTCTTCCAGATGTAGACTTAGTAAAAGCTTGAGAGAGGAAAGGTGTGTGAGTGTGAGTGGTATTTACTGTAGAACCAGCTTTTACTATGAAAATTGGTTTTATATTAACTGCGGGTGTACTTATTAAATTTAAAGCATTAATCTTTTGTTTTTAAAGACTGACGGTGTTAAACATGAAAGATTGTTTGCTCTAAGCGAACTGAACTAAAGGCAGTGCGTTTTTTATTTTTGAGACAAAAGTGATTATTTCAAAAGATTATTATATTGGAATGCCTGTGCTTAATGAACAATGATGACCATCTATTATGTAAAATTGGCTTCTTTTGTACCATCGAGAGATAAGCATTGAGAAGAGTGGAGGCAGAGGAAAAAGAGGAAAAGGAGGAATGGATGTAGTGGATGTGGGATGGTTATTGTAGATTGTTGGTGCTGGTTGGTTATCGTAAATTGTTGTGTTTAGTAGTTTGCAATGGAAGGGAAAAATTTTCTAGTGTTCTAGTGTCAGCCTTTAGTAATTGATGTCACGTAATATATTTTTAAGGAACTAAATATAAGGTGAGGGTAAGAGAGGATGGATGAGAAGCTTGGCATTGACTCTCTTGCTTAGAGAGAACTTGTGTGTTTGAATAATTTGCACAAGTTAATAGGATAGTCTTATTTAGAGTTGATGGTTAGTGATTGTCTTCTGTTTGTTGGTTGTAGATAAAGCTTACGAAGGAGAGAGATCAATCGGCAGCAACAGTGAAGAAGTTAACTCGAGACCTTGCCAAGGTGAATATTTATTTGATTTTGTCGTTTGAACTTTTTTTCTGTATGTATATCATTTGTCAATGCACTTCAGAAATTTTTAACTGTTGCCGTTGTTTGTGCTAGAACTATGTGCAGTTTCCTAATCCCTTCCTATGTTTTATATTTCTTTGAGATGGTGAAATGTTATTGGGCGTTTGCTTCAAGTATCGATCAAGAAAATAGTTAAGCTATTATAGCTTCTTGGTTTTGATTTTGCCTGGCTCAATATTTTGTTTCAATTGTATCATTATGTGTTGCATAGTGTTAGGAAACCAGAAAAATTACTCAAGTATCTGTAAGCTCAAGCGCAAAATTAAAATATACTCATATTGAGAGATATATACATAAAATGCCTGGTGCCTATGGCTCCTCTGAGGTAAGTTTTCTGTCCATCCCTAGGCTCTAGCCCACCAACAAAATGTTTCCTCCTATTATCTCCTTGCCTTTTATGATTATCAACAACCTGGATATTCCCTCAACCCATTCAATGTACCAAACATAAACTGGCAGCTTATCCCATTTGTTTAACAAACTCACCATTTCCCTTACTCTCTGATAGGTACCAGTGGATGGACAAAGTAAAAAGCAGAAACAACGTATTAATTTAGGAAAGTTCAGTTCTGAATCAGTGTGATTTCAAATTCTTGAATTCTATTGCAGTGAGAAATTGCAGAATATAATACAAGTTCTAGGCAATTCAAGAGTGCCTAGTCTCTCCCACAAGTCATAACTAATTTTTCCCATACCCCATCTGCCTCCTTCTATCTTCCACTCATGCTCTCTTATCTTCCCCGTGATACCCACATAAACATTTACTTTAGATAGCACCTGCTCCACAACAGCCCTTGGCAGTCATTTTAAATATTTGTCCTTTTGGTTATGATTAGGTGTGATGCTGCACACTGTCCTGCATTTCTCTCTTGGAACTTCTCACATAAACTTTAGTGACACAAGGTCTTTTGGTCTACATTTACTCTTCCTCCTTCAAAATCCACCTTGTCCTATAGGTGAAATTCTGGTAATTGCTCCTGGAACTCATCCAATGAATTCCCATGAATTTTCACAAACTGGAAGGTGCTTCCATTTGACAAAAATCTCTATATTCCCTTGGTCATTCAATCACGTAGTTTGTACTTCTTTTGGTTGGACTTGAAGCTCCCAATCACTTGTTAGGAATGAAGCAAGAGGTTAAGCTGTACTTGGTTGCTGCTATAATTTTTTTCGTTAGAGACATGGAGTATGAGATGGACATCACTCCCTTAAGGCAATTTCAGTTTTGTATGCTGCAGCACCTATCCTTTCCATCACTTCATAAGGGCCATGGAACTTTGGCTGGATAAGGATGTGCCAGCAAGATAGCATGAGCATATTTGGTTAACTGGTCTACCACAACCAAAGTGCTGACCCCCATGGTTTTTCCTATGAAGTCCCTAGAAATAAGACCAGGTATGTCAAGAAATTTCCTTTCAAAGGTGGACTTTGATGGGGAGGCATTTTGTGGTGCAGACAGATCAAAAGGCTCTCAGATTCTTGTCAAATCAAAGAGTCATGGGGAAGAACAACAAACTTGGATTTCAAAGCTCTTAGGGGGTGTTTGGTAGAAGACAATTCTTTTATAACCAGGAGTCATGGTTTCTAGGAATTATTCTTTTTAGTTAGTGAAAAATACTATTGGGAATATTTATATAAGTTTTCTAAACCAAAGAGTAATGTTATTTTTACTAAATTATTTGTTAATTTTTTTTAAATGATTTAATAAGAGAAACATTGTATTTTTTTTGTTTAAAATTTTTGTGAGGAATTTGGCCAAAAACCAAACTTGGAAAACATAGTTTCCCAAATTTAGATTCCTGGAAAATTAAACATTTCCAGGAATTTAAGGTATGATTTTGAGATGAAGTATACAACTGGGAGTGAGAACAAGGCAGCATATGTCCTTTCTAGAAAGTTGCAATTGACAGCATTATCTGCTGTAGTTAGGGAGAAGCAAATACAACATTTTAACAGTAAGATAGTTGCAGGTTTATTATAGGAGGACGTTTAAAAACCATAATTTAGAATACAGTTGTAAGGTAGTTTTTACAGCTTAGTGTTTGCTAGTAGTTAGGTTAGTACCCCTCTTATAGGAGGTTTACACGGAAAGGGGGGCAGTTTTTGGATAGTTAAGTTTTGTAACTGGAATAATCTGGTGGGAAGGAGAGTGCTCCTTTGTATCTTTTGTTGTGTGATTGGTGAAATTGGAGAAGTTGAGATTTACTTGTGTTTGTTCTCTCTTGAAATAGTGTTGATTCCTAACAACTATGCAGTTTTTTGAATTGGAAGATTTGCAAAAAGTAGGCCATGATTAAAGGTTTAAGAAGTAAAAACCAAAACTTAATGGTTGGTGATTCCAAGAAACTCCAAAATTTCCTTAATCTTACTTGATAATTAAACTGTAAAATAATTCTAGAGGGCTTGATTGATCCCTCTCATAATCTTCTATTTATATGAATAAATTGATACAAAAGTACATGATAAAATAGAGTAACCCTAGACACAATATAATCATGATAAATAGGGTAATCCTAGACACAATATAATCATGATAAATAGGGTAACCCTTGACACAATATAATCATGATAAATAGGGTAATCCTTGACACACTATAATGATGATAAAATAGGATAAATATCCTAACAATCTTAAAAGAATTCCATGACTTTGCTATGGGGGGCACTCAGGATATTCTTGAACTTGCAATCACATTTCTTGGCTACTTTTTTGAGAAAGAATGAAGAAAACTATACAATATTATGTAAGGGAATGTGTGATATGCCAAAGGATTAATTACTAGGCTTTTAATTCTGTAGGGTTGTTGCAACCCCTCCCAATTCTTATACATACCATGTGGGGGGAGGGGTGGCGCTGGACATCATTTTGGTGACTGAATGATCAAAAGGCACTGTATTGTAGTAGTCATAGCCTCCTTTAGTTGTTCAAAGGCTCTTTGAGCTTTTTTCCCCAAGCAAAGTTGATTTTCTTAAGTTGTTGTGTGAGACGCCTAACTATTTCCTCTAATTCTTCACACACTTTTTGTAGTATTCCATTAACCCAAGGAACCGTCTTAACCCCTTCACACCTCTCTGTCGGTGCATATTTATTTTTTGTTAGGTCAGCTGAAACGCCTTCTCTTGAAATCATGTGTCCCAAGTACTAACTTCTCTATGCTAAAAGAACACTTTTTTATCAGCAAACAACTTATTTTCTGTGGAATATCTCTATCTCTAGCTGTGGAGTATCTTTCCCCTTTTCAAAAGAGAAGTATTATTTTACAACTCATTTTGGTATAATGGGAATTTTCCGAACTTTCCTGTTCTGATCTGTTTACACACATTCTAATATCTGTATGTACTGATTTTTTCCTTTGTGTATATTTATTTTTCAGTTAAATTACACCGTTACTTGGAATTATGTTCAAATTACACTACCCTTCTATCCATCCATTCTTAAAATTACCCCTTCCTTGTGAAGTGGGTGTTATATACTATGATTCCAATTCGTTCAAGTGAACCTTTTAGTGTGGTAATAAACAACATATAAGTTTTTGTTAGACAATTAAAAGTGTATGTGAGGAGGAATAAAAGGGGAGAAAGTTAGTGGCGGGTAGAGGGGGAAATCTGTTAGAGGAGAGATGGTTAGTTTGTTAGAAGAGAGAGAGGGAATATAAATAACAATCAGATTTGAGAGAGAGGGGGAGATAACATTTTGGGTATTGAGACTGGACCTCTTGGCTAGTGGAGGAAGGGAGGCTTCCTTGGGGGAGATAGTATACTTGTATTTCCTTTTTCTACACATTACATCAGAAATAGAAATACAGATTCATACCTATTCATCTATACTTGCTTACTGTTGTGTGTGTGTGAGCTTGGAATTGTTGTTCGGCTCCTTAATCAAAGGAACCTAACAAATTTGGTCCGACCTGCCGGATCTGCTCGGAGGGAAGAGGAGTGAGCTATATCGGAGAAGAATGGAGGGACGAATGGGGGCTATGGAGTCGACGGTGGAAGAGTTGAAGGCAGAAATGCAAGCAATGACTCTCGAGTTTCGACGAGCCTTCGGACGACGCTATGGAAATCGAGATAGGAGTTCTGAAGGGAGTCGTAATTCTGTCAATGGTGATCGAGAACGAAGGTCAGCGGAGAGCACTGATGAAGAATCGGAGGATGACCGAGGCGAAGTACAACGTAGTTGGATGAAGCGCGTTGAGGTCCCAACTTTTGAAGGTACTGATCCTACTGGGTGGATAGAGAAGGCTGAGAAGTTTTTTGACATCCAGGGAGTAACGGAGAAAGAGAAGATGAAGTTAGTGTATGTTTGTATGGACGAAGGCGCTAATTACTGGTTCCGCTTCTGGCGGAAGAAAACCCAACACCCAATGTGGAAGTCGTTTAAGGAGGCATTGACGCAGAGGTTCGGAGGACGGAACCGGGGAACTGTTTTTGAGAAGTTGGCCGCTGTGCGACAGCGAGGGGGCGTAGATGAGTATATCCAAGAGTTCGAAGTACTCGTGGCGCAGGCAACCGGAGTAACTGAAGATCAATTACTGGGGTATTTTTTCGCAGGTTTGCAAGAGGGATTACGTAACGCCGTGAGACTGCATGACCCACGCGACTTGTTGACGGCGATGGAGCGAGCTCAGGACGTCGAACAAGTGGGGTTGACATCGCGGGGGAGTAGTGGAGCTGGAGGAAAAGGAGGGGCGACGTGGGGGAGATACTCCGCGAGTTCAGGGACGGTGGCGAGGACGAAAATTTTTCGTGGGCCGTTGGAGGGGTCGGTGAATGGTAGCAGAGGGACAGGGATGAAGAAGGACGTTAGTGCGAATACTATGATATTAAAGGTTGGTAGTAGTGGAGGAGGAAACGCAGGACGGGGCGTCAGGACTTTGCCATACCCATAATACATTAAGCGGCGTGAAGAAGGACGCTGCTTCCACTACGGCGGACCCTACAGCCCGGGCCATCGCTGTGTGGAACGGAGCATGCGGGTCATGATTTTGGCGGAGGAGGATGAAGATGAAGAGGCGGAGGAGAATGTCGCAGTAGAACAGATGACGATGGAGTTGTCGGGATTGTTCGCCGGTGGACTCTCGCAATCTAACACGATGAAGCTGCAAGGTTGGGTGCAAGGGAAGAAAGTTATGGTGCTAATCGATAGTCGAGCTACCCATAGTTTTATATCTACCAAATTGGTGAAAGAGTTGGGTCTGGAGTGCACCGACACACGCCCTTATAAAGTATGTTTAGGGGATGGACAAAAGAAAGTGACCAGCGAGTATTGCACAGGAGTCCCTGTGTTATTAGAAGACTTAAAAGTTAGAGATAAATTTTATCTCTTTGAATTAGGCGGTGTGGACGTAATACTGGGAATTACGTGGTTAGCATCCTTGGGAGAGATAAAGGTGGATTGGGGACAACTCATCATGAAGGTGGCGCATGGAGGGGAAGAAGTGGAGATAAAGGGTGATCCAGCCTTGACACGTAGGGCGGTGACTCCAGAAGCACTTATAAAAGAAAAAGGGATTGAAATTATGACCTTAGTGTGGAGTTTAAGCCAAACAGAATTGATGGATGAGGAGATAGAAAAGAGTGGCTTAACGCAGGATGAGGAGGTAGAGTTGGCACAAATTCTGAGTGATTTTGAAGGGATATTCAGAGACCCCCAAGGACTACCACCCGAGAGGAGAGTTGATCACAGAATTCCCTTGAAAGAGGGTAGTGAACCCGTTAATGTGAGGCCATATAGGTACCCCCATGGCATGAAAACAAAGATAGAGCGTCAGGTGGAGGAGATGCTGAATGTGGGCATTATTAGACCCAGTAACTGCCCTTATTCTAGTCCTGTAATATTGGTAAAAAAGAAGGATGGAAGTTGGAGGTCTTGTGTGGATTATAGGGCATTGAACAGAGTAACAATGGCTGATAAATACCCTATTCCAGTCATTGAGGAGCTGTTGGATGAACTTCAAGGAGCATCATATTTTTCAAAAGTTGATTTGAAGGCTGGGTATCATCAGATAAGAATGAAGAGTGAAGACATTCCAAAAACTGCTTTTCGGACACATCAAGGGAATTATGAATTCCTTGTGATGCCCTTTGGGCTAACAAATGCCCCAGCTACATTCCAAGACATGATGAATTCAGTATTAAGGCCGTTGTTGAGGAGGTTCGTGTTAGTATTTTTTGACGATATACTCGTCTATAGCAAGACTTGGGAGGACCACTCACAACACCTAATGCAAGTCTTAAAAGTCTTGGCTGAACATAAACTTTTTGCAAACAAAAAGAAGTGTGAATTTGGAAGAAGACAAGTGAGGTATTTGGGACACAAGATCTCGGCAACAGGGGTGGAAATGGATAAAGAAAAGGTTGCAGCTGTTTTGGAATGGCCAGAGCCCAAAAACATCAAGGAGTTGAGAGGATTCCTTGGGTTGACTGGGTATTATCGAAGGTTCATTAGAAACTATGGGAAGATAGCTAAACCCCTTACTGATTTGTTAAAAAAGGGGATGTTTAAATGGTCTACAGAAGGAGCAGTGGCTATGCAGAAGCTTAAAGAAGCCGTGACTACAGCTCCAGTATTGATTCTCCCTGATTTTAATCAAGCATTTGTTGTAAAGTGTGATGCTTCAGGTACTGGCGTTGGGGCAGTCTTGTCAGAGAAGAACAAACCCATAGCCTTCTTTAGTAAGCCATTATCTGAGTCCTCTTTGACCAAGTCCGTTTATGAGAAGGAATTAATGGCACTTGTACTTGCTATACAACATTGGAGGCCATACTTATTGGGTCAGAAGTTTATTGTCCTTACGGATCAAAAAAGTTTGCGTTATTTACTGGAACAACGCATTACAACTCAAAGTCAGCAAAATTGGCTAGCTAAGCTTCTGGGGTACGAATTTGAAATCAAATACAGGACAGGTGCATCTAATCGTGTGGCTGATGGGCTATCCAAAAAAGGAACAGAAGAGGAGGAAATAGACAAGGTGTTACAGATGATATCTAGACCATACTGGTCTGAATTTCAAGAAATCATGGAGGAGGTGGAGAAAGATGAGAGTTTAAAGAAGGTGCTGGCGGAAATAAGGGCAGATCCTAACTCTCACCCAGCTTACACGTTGGAGCATGGAAGATTACATTACAAGGGAGGACATTCTCTTTGGATACCTAGATTGGATACCTAGATTGTCGGCAAAATCTGTTTGGATACCTAGATTGTTGGCTGAATTCCATAGTAGTGTCACAGGAGGACATTCAGGGGTTTATAGAACCTATAGGAGGGTGGCACAATCTTTGCATTGGATAGGAATGAAGAAGACCGTTACAGATTTTGTGGCTGCATGTCTAGTTTGCCAACAACACAAGTACTTGGCAGCCTCTCCCCAAGGGTTGTTGCAGCCTTTACCTATACCTCAAGCAATCTGGGAGGAGATTAGTATGGATTTTATAGTAAAATTACCCAACTCTCATGGGTTTGATACTATACTAGTGGTGGTGGACATACTCAGCAAATATGGCCATTTTATCCCTGTTAAACACCCTTATACAGCCAGGTCAATAGCTGAAGTGTTCGTGAAGGAAGTGATTAGGCTTCATGGGATACCTATGACTATTGTCAGTGATCGAGACTCCACATTCTTGAGTGCTTTTTGGAGGGAGATTTTCCGCCTGCAGGGAACACAGCTGAACATGAGCACTGCTTATCATCCAGAGTCAGATGGACAAATTGAAGTTTTGAATAGGGTGCTGGGAACTTACTTGCGCTGTTTTAGTTCCGAACAGCCCAAGATTTGGAGTACAGTATTGCCTTGGGAGGAATTTTGGTACAACACTAGTTACCAAGGAGCATCCAAATGCACACCTTTTGAAACTGTATATGGACGACCCCTCCAACTCTTACACGTTTCATTCCTGGGGAAACAGTGGTGGAGGCAGTTGCACAAGACTTACAAACCCGAGATGAAGCTTTGACACAACTGAAATATCATCTAGCCAGAGCTCAGGACCAGATGACACACTACGCCAACAAGAAGCGGATGGAAGCCAAGATCCAAGAAGGAGATTGGGTATTCCTTAAAATCAGGCCTCATAGACAAACCTCTATGTCCACACGGTTACACCCAAAGCTGTCCGCACGGTATTATGGACCATTCTTGGTGGAGAAACAAATAGGACCTGTTGCTTTTCGCTTGCAGTTACTAGAAACATCAAGAATACACCCTGTATTCCATGTTTCCCAATTGAAACTAGCCATAGGAGATCATCCAGTGGAAGGACATCTCCCAACTGAACTGCAAGATGATAAACCTATGTACACTCCTCTGAAAGTGTTACAGCGCAAGAACCAGCAACAGCAAGGAGAGGAGATTCCCCAAGTTTTAATACAATGGCAAGAAGGTGGTTTGGATGGTGCTACTTGGGAGGAGGAACATTACATCCGACAGCAGTTCCCTGACTTCAACCTTGAGGACAAGGTTGATCTTGGGGAGGAGGGTAATGTTAGACAATTAAAAGTGTATGTGAGGAGGAATAAAAGGGGAGAAAGTTAGTGGCGGGTAGAGGGGGAAATCTGTTAGAGGAGAGATGGTTAGTTTGTTAGAAGAGAGAGAGGGAATATAAATAACAAACAGATTTGAGAGAGAGGGGGAGATAACATTTTGGGTATTGAGACTGGACCTCTTGGCTAGTGGAGGAAGGGAGGCTTCCTTGGGGGAGATAGTATACTTGTATTTCTTTTTTCTACACATTACATCAGAAATAGAAATACAGAGTCATACCTATTCATCTATACTTGCTTACTGTTGTGTGTGTGTGAGCTTGGAATTGTTGTTCGGCTCCTTGAACAAAGGAACCTAACAGTTTTCCACAGTCATTTCTCTGCTCTCCACTAATTTCAATATCATGGACAACAAGTTTTGAATACCATATTACTGATTTTAGGACTTAAGAAGAATAAATGAATTGTAAGCTTTGAGGGGAGGAGTGCAATTTTCTTAACAAAAGGAAGAAAAGTGTAATTAAAGTAGCTTCAAGGAGAGGAGAGTTTGTACATTTCTTTTACTCACTAATAGGCTTAATATATCTTTTTCTTTGTCATGATTTCTAACTCAATGATTGGTGTGGAAAAATGTGTTTCCATGTATATACAAAATTGCATTTATTTTACTTATTGCATGCTTATTTTTCATTTTAAGAGTACATACGTTGTTAGGATATGGGGTGGCAGGGTATAATGGGTAATGGGTAAAGTTTGTTAGGCTCTTGGGGGAAGAAGGAGAGTATAAATAAGTCTTTTGGTAATTCTGTGAGGGGAGTTTTTGAAGATTATTTTGTAAATCTGGACATAGGCCAGACGAGGGGGATTAGGCCTCCGGTAGGGTTAAGAGGGGGATTAGGCCTCCATTAATGCTACCTGTGTACCTTCTTTCAATATCAATACATGTTAGATGTTAAGTTGTGTGTTTCTGTTAATTGGGCTTAGCCCATTCTGTATTTAGGGTTTAACCCTTATCTTACATTATAAATAAAATACCCTATGTGTATGCTAAACACATAAGGGAGATTTCTCCTAATCTTCTTCACTATATTTAACATGGTATCTAGAGCACAGGAATAGTTCCAGTCAACTCCACGGTCTCCGGCACCCATCACTGCCGCTGTTGTCGCAATCTCTGCCGCTGCCGTCGCCACCGTCGCCGCTGCCACCGCCGTCGCCACCGTCGCCGCTGCCGCCGCCGTCGCCACCGTCGCCGGAGTTCCAGAATCGACCGGTGACCACACCATCGGAAGCGTCTCGGCCGGGCGACCACCGTCGTACGAAGATCGCGGCAAACGGACCTCTCACGCGCCTCCACGCGCCGCCGCAAGAGTCGCCGCTGCCGCCGCTGCCGCCGCGCGTGCCGGCGTGTCGCCGGAGCTTTCCGCCGGCGATCAGCACCGCCGTGATCGCCTCCTCGCCCTCTTTCTGGATCTGTGGTCGTTGCGTCAATCGGAGCATTTTGAATTTTTAGGGTTTCCCCCTCTCCATGGCGGCCCAACTTGATGATCGGAGTCGGTCTCGCCAACCAGGTAAAGGACGTCCAAAATGTGACCACTGTGGCAAGCTAGGCCACAAAATTGATAGATGTTATGCACTTCATGGACGTCCTCTTCGACCTATAGCAATGGCTAATTCTGATCCACCTCCCCGATCACCGTCTGCAGACCATCCTACTTCATCAAATACCATGAATAACCCTTTACTCTTTCAGGAATTTCTCAGATGGTATGAGGACCGTCAGCACTCTAGTTCCACTACATCTGCTTCTGTTACACGCACAGGTACTCCTTTTGTCGGTCTGACTCACTCTCTCGGATCTTGGGTCCTTGACTCAGGTGCCACCGATCATATCACTGGTAACAAGTCCTTGTTTTCTTCCTTGTCATGTCCGGTTAATCTACCCTCGGTAACGATGGCTGATGGGTCTCAAGTCTCATCTCATGGTATTGGTACTGTTCATATTTTTCCGTCCATATCCATTGATAATGTACTTTATGTCCCTGGGTCTCCTTTTAACTTATTGTCCGTAAGTCGTCTAACTCGTTCCCTTAATTGTGTTATTTCATTTACCAAAGATTCTGTTTGGTTGCAGGATCGGAGTTCGAAACACATGATTGGCACAGGATGTGAGTCTCATGGCCAATATCATCTCAGCCCTTCTCCACATGCTGGCGTAATCATGGAGTCACCATCCCTTCTTCATGCTCAGTTAGGTCATCCCAGTCTTGTCAAACTGCAGCAACTTGTTCCGAGTCTGTCCAAATTATCAAGTTTGTCGTGTGAGTCTTGTCAGTTAGGTAAACATACTCGTAGTTCCTTTCCTCGTAGTGTTTCACAACGAGCGTCATCCCCCTTTTCATTGGTTCATTCTGATATTTGGGGACCTAGTCGTGTTAAGTCAACTTTAGGATTTCAGTATTTTGTTACCTTCATTGATGACTATTCCAGATGTACTTGGTTGTTTCTCATGAAGAATCGTTCTGAGTTGTTTTCTATTTTTCAAACTTTTTTCAATGAAATAAAAACTCAGTTTGGGGTTTCTATTCGCACTTTACGTAGTGATAATGGTCGTGAATACCTTTCTCAACAGTTTAAACATTTTATGGCTTCTCATGGCATTCTTCACCAAACCTCATGTGCTTATACCCCTCAACAAAATGGGGTGGCTGAGCGCAAGAATAGACACCTTATTGAAACAACTCGTACCCTTCTCATTCATGGTCAAGTACCCTCACGTTTTTGGGGTGATGCTGTTCTCACGGCATGTTATCTTATCAACCGCATGCCATCTTTCGTCCTAGCAAACAAAATCCCTCATTCTATATTATTTCCTCAAGACCCTCTACATCCATTACCTCTTAGAGTTTTTGGGTCTACATGTTTTGTTCATGATTTTAGTCCTGGTCTTGATAAGTTATCTCCTAGGTCTCACAAATGTGTCTTCTTAGGATTTCCACGGTCACAAAAGGGCTATAAGTGTTTTTCCCCTTCCCTCAATCGTCATTTTATCTCTGCTGATGTCACTTTTGATGAATCTTTTTTTTACTTTACACATTTATCTTCTAGTTCTGTACCTCTCCCTGTTACTGTTGATATTCCACTTATCTGTGATCCTCCTGGTGATGCTCCACCCATTTTGTCTCCTTCTTTAGACTCTCCTTCACCACAGGATCGTCCTTCACCACCACCCCTTCAGGTTTATAGTCGCCGCAATTGTCTCCCTCATGACTCACTTCCAGTGCCGCCTCCTGTGTCTCCTCCGGCTCCAGCAAATGAGTCTGACTTTCCTATTGCCCTCCGTAAAGGTATACGCTCTACCCGTAACCCTTCCCCCCATTATACTGTTCTTAGTTACCACAGATTATCTCCATCTTTTTACACTTGTCTCTCATCCATTTCTTCTGTGTCAATTCCTAAATCTGTGGGTGATGCCTTAAGTCATCCTGGCTGGCGTCAAGCTATGCTGGATGAATTAAGTGCTTTACAGAAAAGTGGAACTTGGGAGCTTGTCCAATTACCATCTGGAAAGTCTGTTGTTGGTTGCAGGTGGGTGTATGCTATCAAGGTTGGCCCTGATGGCACAATTGATCGTCTGAAAGCTCGACTGGTTGCCAAAGGCTACACACAGATTTTTGGTTTGGATTATGGTGATACTTTTTCTCCAGTGGCAAAAATGACCTCTGTTCGCCTGTTCATTGCCATGGCCGCTCTTCGACAATGGCCTCTTTACCAACTTGATGTCAAAAATGCTTTCCTAAATGGTGATTTGCATGAAGAAATTTATATGGAGCAACCGCCTGGCTTTGTTGCTCAGGGGGAGTCATCTGGATTGGTATGTCGTCTTCGCAAATCCTTATATGGCCTAAAACAATCTCCTCGGGCCTGGTTTGGTAAATTCAGCTGTGTTGTTCAACAATTTGGTATGTCTCGCAGTGAAGCGGATCATTCAGTGTTCTATCGCCACTCAAGTGCTGGATGTATTTACTTAATAGTGTATGTTGATGATATTGTTCTCACAGGAAGTGACTATCTCGGCATCTCTCAGATGAAACAACACCTTTGTCATCATTTTCAAACCAAAGATCTTGGCAAACTCCGGTACTTTTTGGGTATTGAAGTAGCACAATCCAATGATGGTATTGTCATATCTCAGAGGAAGTATGCATTAGACATCTTGGAGGAAACAGGGTTAATGAACTGTAAATCTGTTGAGACACCTATGGACCCTAACATCAAACTCTTACCAAATCAGGGGGAGCCTTTCTCAGATCCTGAACGGTACAGAAGATTAGTTGGTAAATTAAACTATCTTACTGTTACGCGTCCTGACATTTCCTTCGCAGTTAGTGTGGTGAGTCAATTTCTAAACTCCCCATGTGAAGACCATTGGGATGCAGTTGTTCGCATACTGAAGTATATTAAAAGATCACCTGGAAAAGGTTTGCTATATGGCCCTAACAACGATACAAAAATCGTTTGCTATTCAGATGCTGATTGGGCTGGTTCCCCTTCTGATAGGAGGTCTACTTCTGGATATTGTGTCTCTATTGGTGGCAACCTGATATCTTGGAAAAGTAAGAAGCAAAGTGTTGTGGCAAGGTCCAGCGCAGAAGTAGAATATAGAGCTATGGCATCTGCTACTTGCGAGCTTGTGTGGCTTAAACAATTACTTAATGAATTGAAATTTGGAGATGCCACTCACATGACACTTATATGTGATAATCAAGCTGCTCTTCATATTAGCTCTAACCCTGTCTTCCATGAGAGAACCAAGCACATTGAAGTTGATTGTCATTTTATTAGAGAAAAAATCATATCCGGAGATATCAAGACTGAGTTCGTTAACTCAAGCAACCAGTTGGCATACATATTCACCAAGTCCTTACGAGGACCTAGAATTGACTATCTTTGTAACAAGCTTGGAACATATGATTTATATGCTCCAGCTTGAGGGGGAGTGTTAGATGTTAAGTTGTGTGTTTCTGTTAATTGGGCTTAGCCCATTCTGTATTTAGGGTTTAACCCTTATCTTACATTATAAATAAAATACCCTATGTGTATGCTAAACACATAAGGGAGATTTCTCCTAATCTTCTTCACTATATTTAACAATACAGAAATTCATTCTTTCTTTCTTCTTTTGTTGACTGTGAGCGTTGATAGTTAGGTTTCCAACCCAGGAACCTAACATACGTTGACTTGATTGTCAAAATGATTTAACTTTATATCTTTACTCCTTACTTTTATGTAGATCTGACATGTTTTCTTTTTTTTATGTTCTAGTTGGAGACCTTTAAAAAACAACTGATGCTGTCTCTAACTGATGACAATGCATCGGTAAGACAACCTAGCTATACTTATAATGGTTCCACTTGCTTTTGTTGCTGAAAATTACCTGTAGTATTATTTTCCTAAACAAGATTGTCTTTGTTCTTGTTACAGCATACTGAAGCCATAGATATTGGAACCTGTGATCAAGCAGTCCCAAAGGCATATCCTGATAAGGGTACTCTCTATTTTCTACCTCGTTGATTATTTAATTATCAATTTTGAACGTATCACTTCCTGGTGATATGAGTGAAATGTCATAAGAGTGTTTGTTGGCAGTTATTTACTTGCATTTCTTTTGTGTATTGCTTGCAGATGATGATGGTTATACGGTACATCATTCATACAATGGGCCTGAAGATGCGGATAAAACAAATCATGAAGGTAGATGAATTTTCCAGAGATCATTGATTCTAAACATGATAATGTTGTTGCTCAACTGTTAGAATTAACACTATTTCTTCATATAGGTATTATACCATTCATATGAAATTACGTATGAAAGTGAACTTTAATAACCAACTCTAGCATTGGGTTGAATTCTCTTCCACTTGAGTATTATTTGGCATCCTTTGGTCATCCTTGGCATGCTTATTTAAAGTTCTTGTATAGTGAGGACTGAAAATTGTATTATTTTATCAAACTAAAAACGTGGAAATAAACTGTTGTACTGGAAAATTAAGAATTTGGACTTTCTATCTAAAACAATTGAATTTAACTGGAAAAATTGTTTAATATTACATGCAGGATAATTCCCTTTTGTTCTGTTTTTTTGTTCCTATAGCTTCCAGGTATTCAGGGCAAAGGTTTTCTTTGACCCCATATATCACACCACGTCTTACACCAACTGGAACTCCAAAGGTGATTTCAACGGCTGGGTCTCCTAGAGGATATTCTGCTGCTGGATCACCCAAGAAAACTTCTGGTGCGACCTCTCCAACCAAACTTCCATATGATGGGCGTGGATCTCTCTCTTCATGGTATCCATCTAGTCAGCAGTCATCAGCAGCAAATTCTCCACCTCGGGGACGAGCAGTTCCAGGTTTAGATAATTTGTTAATCTGATCTGTTGTCCCATATCACTAATTCTTGTCCTTGAAACTTGTCATGTTTCTTTGCTCTTGGCACCTTTTACCGCAGTTCTTGATTAAAATGTAATCCATCTTATGCTGCTGGTTATGGCTTTGTTCCATCTGAAGAATTAGATGGCCTGGTGTTTCTTCAATGTGTTTCAGTATTACAATATTCTCAGTTTTCATAATGTGTAAAAAATTGTTCAGGTCGCACTCCAAAGATTGATGGAAAGGAGTTTTTTCGTCAGGCAAGGTGAGTTCTTTCCCATGTCTTCTTAAACTATGACTCTTCAATTTTAGAAGCTTAGTTAGTTGATTCAATGTATCACGTTTTTCAGGAGTCGTCTTTCATATGAGCAGTTCAGTGCATTCCTTACCAACATAAAGGAATTAAATGCTCAGAAGCAAACACGGGAGGTAAATGAATATTGAATATTTGTAGTGTTGGATTTGGAACTGAAACTTTTCGAAGTAATCATTGGTCCACTTGTTCGCTGTTCTTTCAGGAAACTTTAAGAAAAGCAGATGAGATATTTGGGTCCGATAACAAAGATCTCTATTTATCTTTTCAAGGATTGCTCAACCGAAATGCACGCCAGTACTGAAAGCAGCATTGCTTGGTATTGTACGAGTAAGTATCCAAATCGTTGGTTATACTTTTTGTTCTTGCTTTTCTTCCACTATTTCTGCATCTTTTCTGTTTTGAATTGTGGATGAAATTGCACCTGTTTGCATGCTATTAATAAGGGGACGAAACTTGCAGACACTATTGGTACAATTGATGTTGTTTTTCAATCATACTGGAGATTCACTTTGGAAATTTTCGTTTTAGATGCATTATATATTACCAAGATGAGACTTCAATTTGATAGGAGAATAACATCAATTGTAAGTATAGTAGAGTATAAGTTTTGTCCTTAAAAAGGCTGTGATTACTGTCTTAAAAAATATGCATTGTGTTGTCTGCTATTTTGCTACCTCTTCCTTTGATAATGGGATTTCACAAACATGACCTGATATATTGAAGTTCATTCCTTGGAATCACTTTAGCCACAACCCCATTCTCAATTTTGGGATTTTTTAATATGTAGCTGTTAGCAATCCTACAGAGTAAATAAAAGACTTGATGTGATATTAAAATCTTGAGAATCTAATAAACACCCAAGTGCTCGTGGAACCTACCCCGTTAAAAGCTACTTATTAAGTAGTGAGATTTAAACACAAACATATTTCATCAAACATTTGATACTAATTGATGTGAGATATTGTTAGGTTACTTTATATGAGCAACCTAAATCCACGCTCATGGAAGAGGCTCCAAGGAGAGGTCGATTGAAGCTGTGCGAACACGAACCAGACCTCCTCGAAGCTTCTCCGATGAAGAAATACGCAGCGGAATGTAGACGAAGCTCTAGATTGAGAGCTGACTCGAAGGAAACCGAGAGAAAAGCTCGAAACAGAGAATAAACTTGATAGAAACTGATAGGAATGAGAAGAGTTGGAGGGTTTATGAGAGAAGGAAGAGAAATACATAGTTAAGCAACCTAACTACTTATTACAGTTAGGAAGGGCGGGAATGACAATTGTATAAATAGTTGGGTGCTTGGGGGAAAGGCACTTTTTGGGTAGTTGATTTGTAACAGGTGTTATCCTGTGGAAGGGGTTAAGCCCTTGTTTCTGTAAGTGTACAGAGAATCTTTTGTGAATAATATACAGTTTGTTCCCATTCTTGTCTTCTTACTGTTCTGAGAGGTGGTTTAGAGGGTTCTTGAATAGGTTTCTTAATCAGAAACCTATCAATTGGTCCGACCTGCCGGATCCCAATTGGAGGAGTGACGTATGCGCGAGATGGAGGGAAGAGTAGTGGCGGTGGAGGGGTGGAGGGTCAGTTGGAGGCGGTGGAAATTGCAGTAGCGGAGACGAAGGCTGACACGGTGGTCTTGCGACATGAAACGGGAGTGTTGAGACAAAACTATGAAGCGATGAGGCAGGATATCCAGGCGATCCTGAAGATACTAGGGGATCGCAATCGCGATCCAAATAGCCATTGCCAAGGGGCTAGTAAGTCGTCGGTGAACGACAACGGCGGAGGAACCGAGGGAAATAGAGGAGGAAGGGGGGAAGGGAATCAAGAAGGCCCTTCCAATTGGAGGAAACAGGTGGAATTACCGGGGTTTGAAGGGTGCGACCCATTCATTTGGATAAGCAGAGCGGAGATGTTCTTTGAGGTGCAGAAGGTGGCCGAAGACGAGAAATTACAATTGGCTTTCATCAGTATGGAAGGGTATGCCGCGTACTGGTTCCGTTTTTGGAGGGAAAAAACTAAGAACAATTCTTGGATGGGGTTGAAGAGGGCGCTGGTGATCCGATTTGGGGAAGGAGGACAAGGGTCAGTCTATGAGAGATTGGCCGCCATTAAACAGGGGGGATCGGTGACGGAGTATGTTCAGGATTTCGAAGTGTTGGTGGGACAGATGACGAGGATTCCAGAGGAACAACTCTTGGGTTATTTCATGGCGGGACTCTAGGAGGAGGTGAGTGATCAGGTGAGGCCCCATGATCCACAGGATCTAATGACCGCAATGCGAGTCGCGAAGGACGTCCTGAAGCTACGTTCTCAGTCGAAGATAGGAGGCAGACAGTCGACTAAGAATCTGAACTCTTGGGGAGGGGCAGCGAAGGCTGTCACACGAAGCGAATTCAGTCGTGAGACGCAGGGAAGAGGGGGAAGCACGGAGAGCGTGGGGTCGGTAAGGCGAGAGACGACTCAGGTGTAAGACCCATTGTGGAGGGGAGAGGCAGAAACATTCGAAACTTACCCTATTCGGAATTCATAAAAATAAGGGAGGAGGGAAGGTGTTTCCGATGTGGAGGACCTTTTAGCCCAGGCCATCGGTGCCCAGAAAGAGGATTGAGGATGTTGATTTTGGCCGAAGAAGAGGAGGAAGAGGGGAGCGAAACAACGGTAGAGATGGACCATTCCCAGATGGAGTTATCGGCTTTTTCAGCAGGGGAGTTGACGTCTCCAAAAACAATGAAATTAAGAGGAAGCATGGGGGGCGAGAAGTGCTGGTTCTCATAGACAGTGGTGCTAGTCACAACTTCATACGTCAGGAGCTAGTGGAGGAAATGGGATTGACAGTGGCCGACACCCTGCCTTATCGGGTAAGTCTGGGAGACGGCTATCAGAAAAAAAACTCGGGGCTACTGTGAGGAGGTGAAGATCAGGTTGGGCAAAGTGGAAGTGGTAGAGAGGTTCCACTTGTTCGAGCTAGGAGGGGTGGACGTGATATTAGGAGTAGAGTGGTTGGAGAAATTAGGAGAGGTGACCCTGGATTGGAGCAAATTGACCATGGTGTACCAACATTTGGAGAGGAAGGTAAGGATCCAGGGAGATCCAACATTGGAAAGGAAGATGGTGGAGCCCGGTGGTTTACTAAAAATGACGGAAGTCGAGGTTTGGTTGTTGGTCTGGGAGTTAGGATCGTTGGAGTCAAGGGAGGAAGGTGAGAAATATCCAGGTTTAACGGAGGAACAAGGTCGAGAAATAGAGTTGTTGTTTAACCAATACAGGGGAGTGTCTGCTGACCCAGTGGGGTTACCTCCTGACCGAGGCATGGTGCATCACATACCTCTTAAAGAGGGCATGGACCCTGTCAATGTCAGGCCTTACAGGTACCCTCATGTGATGAAGGGGGAAATAGAGCAACAAGTAGAGGAAATGCTCAAAACGGGGGTAATTCGACCCACCCACCCATAGCCCCTACTCGAGTCCTGTCATCTTAGTGAAGAAAAAGGATGGTAGTTGGAGGTTTTGCATCGACTATAAGGCGTTGAATCGTGCCACGATGCCTGATAAATTTCCAATACCAGTGATTGAGGAGCTCTTGGATGAGTTGAGGGGGGCTTGCTATTTTTCGAAGATCGATTTGAAAGCGGGTTATCACCAAATCCGCATGGGAGAAAAGGACATCAAGAAGATGACTTTTAGGACCCACCAGGGGCACTATGAATTTATGGTGATGCCCTTCGGCCTCACGAACGCTCCAGCCACGTTCCAAAATGCCATGAACAACCTGTTCCAGCCTTACCTAAGGAAGTACGTCTTGGTGTTCTTCGACGATATACTAGTTTACAGCAAAACATGGAGAGAGCACCTCGAACATGTTGCGATTGTGCTGGCAACTCTAGAGCAGAATAAGTGGGTGCCAAACCGGAAGAAATATGAGTTTGGGCAGACTCATATTAGGTACTTGGGTCATGCTCCTGAGAAGGTGAGGGTTGTAAATTAATGGAGCAGGCTGAAAATGGTAAAAGGAGTAAAGGGATTTTTGGGCTTAACTGGTTATTATAGAAGGTTTGTCAAAGAGTATGGGAAGATTGTGTTAGGAATAAAAGAGGGAAGTAACCTAATATCGAACCGTAAGGAAGGGTGAAGTGAAGCCGAACGGTTCATGAGAGGAGAAGTGAGGCCAAACGGTTCATGAGAGGAGAAGTGAGGTCGAACGATTCACGAGAGGAGAAGCCGAACGGTAAGGACTTGCAAGTGAGACCGAACAGAGAGACAGAGGGAAGTATAGACCAAATGATATTCAGAAGGGAGGAGAGAAGTAGAGGCCGAGTGGTATAAATAAACGAATACCGAACGGTAGATGGAAGAGGGAGTTAAGGGCCGAACGGTGGTTGCAAGGGAAGAGGGTGTTGAGGGCCGAACGGTGGTTGCAAGGAAGAGAGCATTAAGGGCCGAACGGTATCAAGTCACTAATATCGAATGGAACAAAGTCGGCTGTTTTCTCTTGTAGGAAAGGGCGCGGGTATGAGATACTATAAATAGTTTTCCTATAACTCTATTCAAGGAGGTTATTATCTTTTGGGTAAAGATTGGGCATATTGGCCCGTAGAGGAAGATAGGCTTCCTTGGGGGAGATTACACTTGTAATTTTCTTTACATTACAGAATCAATAATACATACTTACATACTTTTATTTCTATTGTTCTAGTGTTTGAGTGAGAAGAGAGCGTAGATTTAGGTTACTCGTATAAAGTAACCTAACAGATTGCCAAGCCCCTGACAAATTTATTGAAGAAAGAAGAGTTCTTATGGAATGAAAAAGCGGAAGAAGCCTTGCAGCACCTGAAGAAGGCTATCACGACAGCTCCCTGTTGTCACTGCCAGACTTCCAGCAACCTTTTCACATAGAGTGTGATGCCTATGGTAATGGTGTAGGGGCGGTTTTGACTCAGGGGGGAAGACCAATTGCTTATTTTAGTAAGGCATTATTAGTAGGGACGTTGAGCAAATCCATTTATGAGAAAGAGCTGATGGCTTTGGTATTGGCCATACAACATTGGAGGCCTTACTTGTTGGGGCAAAGATTTGTGGTGCATAACGATCAGAGGAGCCTCCGCCACCTGTTAGAGCAGCGTATTACTACTCAAAACCAACAAAATTGGATTGCCACACTGTTGGGATACGATTTTGAGATAGTATACAAGGCAGGCGTTACCAAGAAAGCAGCGGATGCCCTGTCTAGGAGGGATGAGGGGTTTAAGGAGGAGGAAAAAGAGTTGGGAGTGATGGTCAGGCCATACTGGCAGGACTTTGGAGAGATTTTAAAGGAGGTGGAGGAAGATGACACTTTGAGGAAGGTGATGGAGGATCTTAGAAGGGATTCGAATACCCATCCAACATATACCCTTGAGTAGGAAAGGTTGCACTATAAAGGGAGGTTGGTGCTGTCAGCCAACTCCACATGGATTCCCAGGTTGCTAGCAGAGTTCCATGTTACGCAGACAGGGGGACACTCTGGTGTTTACAGAACTTATCGGAGATTGGCGCAATCCATGTATTGGGTCGACATGAAGAAGAAGGTAACCGAGTATGTCGTGGGTTGCTTGGTGTGCCAGCAACACAAATACTTATCTTCTTCTCCTCAAGGACTGCTACAACCATAGCCAATCCCGAATGCCATTTGGGAAGAATTGAGCATGGATTTTATAGTAAGGCTCCCCAAATCACAGGGATATGATGCTATACTCAAGGTAGTAGATCGCCTTAGTAAATACCATTTTTTACCACTCAAACATCCTTATTCAGCCAGAATGGTAGCTGAGCTATTCATTCCGAAATCAATCGTGAGTGATCGGGACCCCCTCTTCCTAAGTGTTTTTTGGCAGGAGTTATTTAAGGGGCAGGGCACTCAGTTGAAAATGAGCATCGCATATCACTCGGAGACAGACAAACAAACGAAGGTTTTAAACCGTGTTTTGGAGGGATATCTTTGGTGCTTCTGTTCTGAACAACCGAAAGGATGGATGACAGTCTTACCATGGGCTGAGTATTGATATATTACCAGCTATCAGGGAGCAATTCGGTGCACCCCGTTTGAGACAGTTTATGGGCGGCGACCTCCATCCTTGCAACGATTCATACCGGGAGAGTCATTGATAGAAGCGGTGAGTCAAGAGTTGCAGACCCGAGACGAGGCTTTAAGGCAGATGAAGTTCCACTTGGAGAGGGCTCAAGAGTTAATGGTTAAACAAGCCAACAAGGGAAGGAGCCCTGCGAATGTTGAAGTAGGGGATTGGGTATACTTGAAGATAAGACCCCATCAGCAATCTTCCATGCCAACCAGACTTCACCCGAAATTAGCAGCCAGATATTTTGGACCGTTTCAGGTAATGTAGAGAGTGGGCGAAGTGGCCTATAAGCTTCAGTTACCCGAGACAGCACACATACATCCTGTGTTCCATGTTTCACAATTAAGGAAGGCAATAGGAGAGAAAGTGGAGAAGGAGTTGCCTCCAGATTTACAGGCTGATGGACCCTTGTTTTGGCCGGTCAGGGTGCTGGGAAGGAGATTCACGCAGAAAGGGGAAGAGGAAGTACCACAGTTGTTGATAGAATGGCAGGAGGGAGGACAAGATGGGGCGACGTGGGAAGAAGAAATTGCTATCCGGGAACAGTACCCCGATTTCAACCTTGGGGACAAGGTTGAACTTCAGGCAGAGGGCAATGATAAGAATTACAAGAGTTGGAGGGTTTATGAGAGAAGGAAGAGAAATACATAACTAAGCAACCTAACTACTTATTACAGTTAGGAAGGGCGGGAATGACAGTTGTATAAATAGTTGGGTGCTTGGGGGGAAAGGCATTTTTTGGGTAGTTGATTTGTAACAGGTGTTATCCTGTGGAAGGGGTTAAGCCCTTGTTTTTGTAAGTGTACAGAGAATTCTTTTGTGAATAATATACAGTTTGTTCCCATTCTTGTCTCCTTACTGTTTTGAGAGGTGGTTTAGAGGGTTCTTGAATAGGTTTCTTAATCAAAAACCTATCAGAAACCCTAGAAGAAGAAGGAGACCTATTATGGACCGATTGATCGGTGTAAATCAAAGTTTAATCGGTGGAAAAACTTTTAATCGGTTCAAAATTGGTTTTAATCGGCTAAAATCCAAGAAAATGAAGAAAGATGAAGGAAACCCTAGGGGAGGCCATAGAACGAAAAACTGTTCGGTGAAGATGATGTACTATGGACGAAATGGCTGAAACGAGGAATAAGTGGAAGGAGAAAATGTAGATGCGTGAAGAAGATAACCTGATTTGGAGTGTGGAGAAGCGAGAAGAGGCTTGAGCGAAATGAAGCCTCGAGAGAATGAAGACGTGGATGTTGATGATGCGGATTTAAGAGAAAGATGTGGCTGATGAAGTGTCGCCACGCATATGAAGGGAAATTAATGAAGGAGAGCGCCATGGAGGAAAGCAATTAATTGAAGCACAGTGAAAAGCTAATGGAAAATGAGAAATCGAGGTGTATGCACGGAAGGTGGCTAGAGGGAGTCTCTAGCCTGACTTTCAAGGAGAATTATTCTGGTTTCAGAAATACAATTCTCATTCATCTCAAAAGTCCCATTACAAGAGAGGAGCTGAGTATTTATAGTAACCCATGCTCCTTGCAAGCTAAGCTACATATACAATGAAATGTAAAAGTACAAAAAAGAGAACACTAAGAAAGGTACGTCAGACAGGATTCCATCATACGCTTTCTTCCTATTCCTCTCACACACTCAACAGCAGAAATTATATTGTATGTATCTGTATTTCTATTCCTCTCTCACACACTCAACAGCAGAAATTATACTGTATTTTTATTCAATATGTAGTGTAAAGAAAGAAGAAAATATAAGTAAATGTTCCCAAGGAAGCCTTCCTTCCTCCACTGGCCAAGAGGTCCAGTCTAATCCCAAAACAAAATATCCGATCCCTTTCCCCTCATTCTGTTTATTATTTATACTAGCTCTTCTAACAACCTAACATCCTTTCCCGCCTCTACCATTCAATTTTTGCTCACTCCTCAAATTCTACCGTTCGATTTCTACTTTCCCTAACACCGTTCGGCCACCAACTTCCAATACCATTCGGTCATTCGCTCTCCTCCTCTCTTCTAGCCTCCGTTCAGTAATATTATACTATTTGGCCCTTACTTCTCTCCTCTTACCGTTCGGCCATTACTTCTCTCCTCTTACCGTTAGGCCATACTTCTCTCCTCTTATATTTCTAACATATATAGGCATCTCATAATATCCAACCCTGTCTTAGCTCCAATCCCAAAAGCCCCCATGTTTCAGTGACTTTATGAAAGTTAACAAATGATAATGTTAGGAGTTCCAGAATTTAATGAAATTAGAGTTGGTGTGGCATTGAGGTGATGAGGCGGATTATTCTTAATGGTAGCATTTAGTTACAAAGTAAACAAATAGTGAAGGGTGAAGTTGTTTTCCTTCAACATTTGGCTTTAGTGGTAGATGCCCAATTTGGGTAAAAAAATATCCGCATTTTCCATGATTTGGCGGGTTATGAGAAGCTATAGATGGATAGCTGTTTGTGTGTGATAATGTGATAAACTGTTAGCAATTTCATACAAATGACCGATTTGTTGTTTATTTAAAAAAAATTCTTAGTAAAATAAGCAGATTTCTGCTTTGTTAAAAGTCAACTTTTATCTGCATATTAATTATATATATATATATTTATATATATATATATATATATATTAAAGTTGCTTATTTCATATACAGGCAAAACTGAAATTCATTCTTGTTTCAAAATTTGATATATTTTGGTTTCTAAATTTTAAAGATAAATTGATATACTTTTTTTACTCTAAGCTTTTAAATGACGTTCTAGACTGATATTTGAGTTGGAACGTGTCAAACAGTCTTAATAGCTCAAATGCCAATTTGAAATGTGTTTATCAGTCACAAATTTAACGTAATTGGATTATATTAATTCATTTTTTAAGTTTTGAGACCAAAATGTATTAAAGTTTGATACATAGATGAATTTCAATTTTATGTTCAAGTTAAGACTAAAAACATATTTAATTATTTTAAGTTTAAACAAATTGTCTTAATATATAGAATCTTCTAAGCTTATTAGTAACGAGATGCATTGAGTCTATAGCCTTTTTCAATCTGGTATATGGGCATTAAACTAAACAAGGGAAAACACATTTGCATTGTCATAATTTTTCACCACTAGTTTCATTAACATTAGTTTTATGCCTCGATTAATGATCAATACTAAGCTCTTAATATACTAACCACAATGCCGTCTAATAATGTATTATGATTGTTCAACTGCAGTGATCAATTGTTTAATTGACTGTTTTTCAGGTTACTGACCCAACTTGGTTTCTTGGACATGATATTGACTCTTTCCTCCCTGATCCAACAATAACCAAAATCAACCAAAGAAGCACTGATCTGAGCCATTGAATTCGAGAATATATACTTCATCTAGGCCTTGTGTTTGTGTTTTTTATTCCCCGTTGCTTGTGTATATTCAAACTCGTCATTTTTCTAAATGGCATGCACATATAGTTAAAATGCTGAGTGGATATTGCAAGATTTTTGGTATATGGAAAAAGTGCGATGGGAAATTTTCTAAGATGATCTGCAAATGCAAGTACCAGTCTGAATGTTGGCTTTTGTTTCCTGACCTACCATTACTAACTACACTCACAATACTAGGAAAAGACTAGAATACCCTTTACATCACACTGTCACCATCACTGTTTCTACCACTGCATTGCCGCTGCAGAGGAAGAATAGACGATAGTGAGAACACTGTAAAGGAGAAAGAAGAGAGGAACATATAGAAAAAACCTTGTTTTTGAAAGTTTTTCCAAAATATATTGCTTTGAAAAACACATTCTGAAAGGCATTTTATAGGTTTCATACTGGAAATTTTATTTCAGAACACATTTCATATGTTTTGGAAATTTTCTTCCGAAAATTATGGTCTAAAAATTGTTTAGAAAATTTTGTTCTGGAAAATTCAGAATAGAGAATCTGAAAGTCACTTTCTCAAAAGGAAAAATAATCATTTTGAAAATTTGAGGTGGTGCTTGAAGAAATTGTGGAGGTGAAGGGAGTAAAAGTCCTGAATGTTTGGTGACCAACGAAGCAAGGTCAATTTGGTGGCGAAAAACCAATAGAGGATGACAAGATATTAGATGAAATTATTATAAGGGGTCTCATTGTTAATATTTCTAATTTTCTGTTAGGTAGAGAGGAAATAATAGAGTGTATAAAAGAGAGTTATGGCTAGAAGTTTTCTGTATGAAAAGAAATAGAAAATGTAAACATGAAAAAAGAAAAGAGGGGCTAGTTGGCTGATAAACTTTTATACCTCTTAGTTTAATAGTGTTGGAACCAAAGATGTATAAAATTTCATGACAACAAAGGTTATTAAATTTTGATGCATCAAACGGAAATACTAATTATAGGATAATGTCCAAAAGTGAAAAGGGGCAAAACTCTCCATGTAAATAAAACATTGTGTTTTATAAAATTGATATCAAAACAGCCGTGAGAATTGAGCATCCAATGTATGTTAATAGGTATGTTCTAAAAAGGTTTTTATTTATGCTTAACTTGTATCCTTAGATAACTTGAAAACTATTATCCTTAACTTTAATAGGAAACACCAAGTTAACAATTAAAACTCACTTATCTTAGGCAATTCTTCACTTTAGTTAAGTAAAATGTTTGCTTAATTTAGTGAAGTTAAGCAAAATCATTCCTATCAAACATAATAATTGTATGGTTTAATTGTTTTTTTTTCCTAGTTTTATTGTTGTGTGTAAACATATTTGTTGTCGTTGCATTGTCTTAGAATATTTATTGTAACATGTAAGTCAAAAAGAGGGTGACATGGAAATTTTGCAATTAGGGTTTAGATTTAGGAAAAAAAACTTAATGTTAATAGAATTAGGTTTTTCGAGCAAAGAAAATGAATTTTGGATTTATGATAGATGATTGTTAAGTTCGTGATTAAAGAGAATTTGTAATCTACATTATGAACATTGAAGAATTGTAGTTGGGGTTTTTGAAAATAGAAGCACATTTGGGAAGTGCGTTTGGGGATTTTGAAGCGCATTTGACATTGTTGTGGAATATTTTTAACACCGAAATAGGTTCCATTGAAGGTCTAAGGTGTGTTTTTGTTGAATGTGTGTCTATATTTGCTTTGTGGTCTGTTTCGTTGTGGTCCCCTGTCTGTTTCATTGTGGTCCCCTATGAAGTTAGATGTTTGTTTCATTGTGGTCCCCATTATGTCTGTTGTTCTTTTGCTTGTTGTGCCCCATTTGAAAATGATATTTGTTTATGGTCTGTTCAATTATTACTTATGGTCTATTATTGTTTATGGTATGTTGTTGTTTATGGTCTGTTATTGTTCTAAACCAAGAATGACCTTGATAAGTATTCAATTAACCACACACTAAAGCATGTAGTGTCTAGCTAGAAGCCCGAAAAAATAAGGCCCTATTGATACATGTGAGAAACAGGCGCATATAATAACCTTGCTGATGAACCCGCAAATAAAAAAAGTTGTCATTGGTTCAACAGGTGTATGTTAAAATATACCATAATAGTTGAAGCCAAAATACAAATTATGTCCTTTGCTTAGATTTCAAAAATAGATAAAATCATGTCGTTTTCCTGTACCAAAAATGGATTACAAAATTCACAAATTATAAACCATTGGTATTTATACGACTTTTACTATAACTATAAGAATTCACAAATCATCTATCACATGAGATGCGTGATGATTTATTGTCAGCACATATACTACTTACTCAAAGTTTATAATGTATTTTTATGAGTTGACTCTTAATGCATTGTTAGTATAAAATATGTTATATTATGATATATAAATGTTAACTTTTAACTAAATTATAGTAAAAGTCAACAAACTTATCTGAACTTGATATTATGTACATATAAGGTTGTCCAAAGTACATGGCAGTTAAGGAAGATTATAAACAAGCATACATGTAGTAGAGAAATTAATATCCGTTTAGTGACTTCAAAATGGTTAAGTAACAGGTTAGAGAAGACCATAAAAGAAAATCCAAATATTAATCTCACTAACCTCCAAAACAAATTTTGTAAGAAATGAAACATTGGTGTGTCTAGGTCTACAACGTTTAGGGCAAAAACAATAACATACAAGAATATTGATGCTTGTTTGAAAGAACAATATAAAAGAGTATATGACCATGCAAATGAGCTAGTGAGGTCAAATCCTGGATCAACTGTCAAAGTTAATGTAGAACCTAATGACGAGAACCCAATATTCAAGATATTGGATGTGTTTGAAGGCATGTAAAGACAACTTTGTATCATCTAAGCCTATTATAGGTTTGGATGCGTATTTTTTGAAAGAGAAATATGGAGGTGATTTGTTAACTACTTTTGGAAGAGATGGTAATGACCAAATGTTACCTTTGGCATACGTTGTTCTGGAAGTCGAGAATAAGGAAGCATGAACTTGGTTTTTAGAATGGTTGATTGATAATCTTGATGGTACTGCAATTTGTTCAAGATGTACATTTATTTCACACAAAAAAAAGTAAGTAATATATTTCTTTCTTGTTTTCTAATATCACACCTTCGCCTTGCATCTTCATCTGTTTTAAATTAACTATCATACTTTCATTTATTACTTTGATAGGGACTTTTGCTAACATTACAACAACTTTTAGTTGGTGTGGACCAAAGGTTTTGTGTGCGCCACATATATGCAAATTTTAGGAAGAAATTTCTTGAGAAAAATCTGAAACGTTATGGAAGGCAACATCATCAACACACTCTCAAGCATGGAAGGCAGTGATGAGAAAAATTAAAGACTTGAATCAAGATGCCTTTAAGCACTTGATAGCTATTCCACCAAGGCATGTATTCAAAACTTAAAACCATGTAAATTATTTACAATTGCTTGTTTGTCTTTTAAATGTTTTACTTTTTATTAAACTAGACTTTGGTCAAGGTCAAGGTTTAAAACAACAGTTGCTTGTGACATTGATGACAAATTTATGGACACCGAAAAACGGTGCCACAAACTTGTTGACAATCGGCAAGTGTGACCGAATCGTATCAAGTAATAAAACTAGGTAAGACTAAGTATCGTTTTCCCAAAGGACTCACGACCTAGTTAGTTATATGATTTGTTGATTATTTAAGACTTGTTAACAATTGATTGTAGGGGTTAAATGCAAAAGACAATAATTAAACATGTATGCATGAATTTTGATCAATGGAAAAGAGGAAAACAAACACTTTAATGAATTAAATGGATGAGTATGTTGTTGGAGTTATCAATTTAATCTTTTTCACTCTCATATACTTTAGGAATTCATCATTCTTATCATCAATTGCTAATGCCACTCTCTAAATCACCTTGCAAGAAGGCCTATCCTTAATTACGAGTTCATACAATTCCTAGCATTCCTAGTAATTAGTTCTGAAGTGCAGGAGCTTAAAGACAACCAATATGCTATTGGGAGAAATTCCTCGGATCTAGATTTCCCCGTACGTTCCCATATCGACAAAATCAATAATCATGGCAATGAATGAGTTAAACAAAGCAAGCATTAAGCAAAGAGGAAAATCCCTAACTAAAGATGAAAGAAAGCATGTATCATAATATAAGATGTTAAAACACAAATTCCATATATGAGAGTTTCACAAGACTACATTGATTCCCCAACAACAATACAAGGTTTAGTTCACCATATTCATGATGAAACTAGATGAACAATAATGGAAGAATGAAAGATAGAACCCTAGAAAGGTGAAGAGGTAGCCTGAGCATCCAAGATCTTCCTTCAAAGGGTGGAAAAGTGAGTGTTTGCTTCGTCTCAACCAAAGATACAAACCCTAGGACGTCCTAAAGCTTATATACTATTCTAAAATATACAGAAAATTAGGCCCAAGCCCAAAATAGTGCCGCTCAACGGTAAACTACCGCTCAACGGTAAGTGCGTGAGTCGTTTCTTCCCCTCAGCGGCCTTTTCACCCCTCAGCGGAGCCAACGTGGGTTTCAGAGTGTCGCTTAGCGGTAAAATGTCGCTGAGCGGTATTTGCGACTTCTCCTTTTGCACTTTTTGATGTCTTTTCTGATTCCATCTCTATCATTCTTCACTTCTTTCACCAAATTCACCTTAAAACTTGCATAAAACACTGAAATCAAGCATAAACCTGTCCAGCTGTCTTATTTCTAAAAATATAACCAAAAGCATGATTTCAAGCTAGTTTCTAAGTGTTAAAGGTTGCTTTTAGTATCAATTTTAAGCATGAAAATAACAGTTTTTCAACTGTTATCAGACACCGTTGTCAATAATATGTCTGAAGCTTTTAACAGTGTTATATTAAATGCATCGGGTAAGCCCATCATAACAATGATGGAATACATTCGTATCTACCTCATGAAGAGATGGACAACAAATAGAGATAAGATAACTACATGTGAAGATTTCCTTTGCCCGAAAATTAAAAAAAGACTACAAAAGGAATTAAACAACACAAAATATGGGATACCTAGGTATGCTTTCACAACAACTTCAATTATTGATGATTGAATATGGATTGGACCATTCTCACTTGAATTATTTATCATTTTGCAGTTGGTCAGGACTCAAAATATTTGAGGTGAGACACACATCCACCATTGGTGACAAGTTTGTGGTAGACATAGATAAATTGGAATGTAGTTACAAAAAATGGACTATAACGGGAATCTCATGCTTTCATGCACTGACTGCCATGACATTTTTAAAAATCAATGGAGAAGACTACATCCCACATTGGTTTACAAGGTCAACCTATGAAGAAACATACATTCTAATGATATACCTTGTGAATGGTCCTCATCTACAGGAAATGACTTCAAATCCCGATGTTTTTCCTCCACCTAAAAAGGTTTTTCATGGTAGACCAAAAAAGCATAGAAGACTAGAATCTTGGGAGCTAAAGAAGGATGAGACACAACTAAGACAAGGTGTAACCCATAAGAAATGTGGGATATGTAGATAACTTGGACATAAAAGAACTACTTGCCCACAAACAGCTCAAATAGAACACTAGTCAACTACAACAAACCCAACTCAATCTTAATCAAGTTAGATTACTCAATGCTAGCTTCAAGAACCTTAACAAAGTTAGTCAACTACAACACCAGTTTAGAAGTCATAAAACGTTATTAATGTCCATATTGGTGCCTATTTTGGAAATTCAATATGTATTATGCACTTTATTTTGGTTAGGACTTTATTATATTATTTTGTGTTCTCTATTGAAGAATAATGTTGTCCGTTCAATGAATATTGACGTGAATATCATGTGCATTTCAAACACAGTTTATGATTTGAATGTATATTGAAATGAATATGATTTTCATTGGAAGCAAAATTTCTGATTTTATTCTTAATTTGAATGTGATTTAAAGCACAATATCACTTCATCAATATCAATTATATGGTATTTGTTTCGGTATAGGTATTCGGGGACGAGATGCGGACCTTGCTGATGTGCCTTTGCTGCTTCTAAATATCTCGGAAACTCACTTCTCCTTAATTGATGTCACCTGTTCACCTTTTTGGAAGTCACACACTCTCCTTCAAGTTGTACAACTTGTCCACTCCAACAGAGGGGGGATGAGGTACCTGCGAAGATACTCCGACGCTCAACTCAGGCGTGGGTTATGGAACCTCAGTTCTCAAGGAAAATAATTTTATGATCACCGTAAAGTTATTTTTTAGTATTCAATGGAATGTACCTGGCCTTCCTTCGCCTTCCTGTATTAAACCTTAATAAAATCTGCAACAGACTTACCTTAAACAGATGTACCTTAAAATCCGGTCAGTTGCCCATAATCGGCGATATTAATATCTTCAATCAGATATTTTTGACTATTTCATCTTCTGCTAGACTATTGGTCCTATTACTTAAATGTTGGGCCGATTGGCGCAACGTCGTATAGCTTGGCTGAGCGTTAAACCTGGTTTGACTTGGTTAAGTGAGTCTGGCTTGACTTTTAACGTGCGCTGAACCTGTTTGATTTGGTTGTCGAGCGCTTCTAACTTATTAGATAGAGCGATCGTTATTGGACGCTGATACTAGCGCTTTATAACTCAGTGGATAGAGCGATCATTATCGTATGCGGATGCTCACTATTCGGCTTAGGTATCTTACTATACATAATGCCCCCCAAGTCTGAGTTAACCGTTTGGTTTGTATGGGTAGGTTGACTATAGAACTTCAGAGTGATGGTCGTTGTGGGGAGTCTCTACAGCGCACCGTTTCATTTTTACGCTTCGTTTGCCAAACAAAGCTTTAGGTTTTCCCGCTTGTGAGGCAGTTGCAAAGTCTCCAAAACAGAGCCGTTAGATCATCTTTATCCTACGGTGCACATTGCTTGATGTCAGTTTCCCCTCATTAATGCGAAATGGCATTTGAAAAAGCCTGATGGACTCAACCATCACTTATCATTTCTGCATCAATTTCTTTTTTCTCCAAATTCTCCAGATTTCTCTCTCGCAGTTTGTCAGGTAACCATGGATCCTTGCCCTGTTTTACGTTGCTCTCCAGAATCTGTGGAAGAAAGGGGGCGGAGTAGCAACGTCGAGGCACCGGGAGAGTCCTCCGTTGGAGTTCATCGTGAAATCACCACCATACTTAACGATGAAAGTGCTTTTTTATATGGTAATGTTGTCGTCGAGAACCCGAAAAACCCTTCTCTTTCGTCTCCCAGTGTTAGTGGCTACGACTGGGCTTCCCGTGACATAAGTGACTTTCATAGTCTGTTTAATAGCAAACCTGTATTATAGGATTGGGTAGAGAGTAGTTGTATTCTGAGGACCTTAGTTTACAAATCTTGTATAAAACTAAATGCTTGTCGGGATAGTGAAAGGGTTTTTCATGGTAAAGAGAACTCTACTGACGATTTTTTCTACGTCTACTCTTGCCTATTTTACGATATGTATGTGAGATTACCATTTAGCGTGTTTCAGATAGATGTGCTAAAAACCCTTAATGTTGCCCCCACTCAGTTACATCGAAATAGCTGGGGGTACATCCAAGCCTTTGCCACTATGTGCCAAGCCTTGGCCATTAACCCCACTTCATCTCTGTTTTTGCACTTCTTTAGAGCTCGCCCAGTTGCGAGGAGAGGTTGGATTTCTTTGATTTTTGAACCTGGGAATGCCATTTTGGAGTTGTATTCCCAATCTTTTAGAGGTTTTAAGGATAAGTTTTTTAGAGTGACGATCACTGAGTCAAGTCACCCCTTCTTTTTTAATGAGGATAACACCCCTAGGTTCCCTCTTTACTGGACCCAAGATCCTCTTAAATTCACTTCTTGGTCGGAATATAAAATGACCATTTATGAATTGGACGCTTTGAATGTTTTGACTATGCTGCCATGCCTCTTTTCTTCCCGAAAGATTATAAACTGCCTTGAGCATGATGATTTTGACTCAAGGGTATTTGGTATGTTCTTCTTACTAATGTCCTAGTTGTTATTGAATCGTGATTGATCTTTGGATAATGTCTCTTATTTGCAGATATCTGATAACAGTTGAAAAACTGTTATTTTTAGACATAATTTTGACCTTAAAGACAACCTTTATGACTTAGAAACTAGCTTGTAATCATGCTTTTAATTATATTTTGGAAATAAGAGAGTTGGATGGGTTTTATGCTTGGTTTCTCTTGTTTTTGCAGATTTTAAGATGAATTGAATGGAAGAAGCGAAGTAGCCATAAGTTGGAGTCAGAAAAGGAAGAAAAAGTGCAATAAAGCAGAGCAGCTAGTACCGCACAGCGAAAATTACCGCTGAGCGGCACTCTGAAGTCCCGTAGTTACCGCTGAGGGGCAAAACTGCAGTTGAGCGTCAAATAGAAGAATCGAACTTATCGTTGAGCGGAAATTACCGCTGAGCGGCATTTTAATGGGCCTTGGGCCACTTTTCTGTAGTCTTTAAGAGTCTATATATGGTTTTAGTCGACCTAGGGTTAATATCTTTTGGCAGAATGAAGCAAAATCACACTTTCTTCACCCATTGGAGGAGGATTTTGGATGCTCAAGCTCTACTATTCAACTTCTAGGGTTCTATCTTTAATTCTTTCATTATTTTTCATCTAGTTTCACCATGATTATGGTGAACTAAACCTTAATTGTTGTTGGGGAATCAATGTAATCTTTGAAACTCTCATGTATTGAATTGGTTCTTTACTTCATATGCTTTCTTTCATTAATTGTTAGGGTTTTTCTTCTATGCTCTATGCATGCTTTGTTTAACTCATTCAATTGCATGATCATTGATTTTATTTGTATGGACACATATAGATAAATCTAGACATGAAGAAATTCTCCCAATAGTAATATTGCCTAGACATAGGGATAGGAGGATTGGTTGCCTTTAAGCTTCTGTGCGATATTAATGCATGATTAATTGCTAGCAAGACAAGACATTGTAAACTAGTGATTAGGAGTAGGCTTTCTTCACCAAGACATTGGGTTTAAGGTAAATTAGAAAGTAGCATTAACATTAATGAAGAAGATGAATTCTTAAATATATGAGAGTGGATAGGATGAATTGAAAACCCCCAACAACATCATCATTCTTTAATTTCAATCACTTTTGCTTCTTTTGATCCAATTGATCAATAGATGCATTAATATTTACTTTTCGGTATTTGCATTTAAACCTACAAGAATTTGTTTTACAAGTCTTATTTAATCAAGAAATCATACAACTGTTTAGGCCGTAAGTCCTTTGGGAAACGATACTTGGTCTTACCATTTATTGTTACTTGATACGATTCGGTTACACTTGCCGAGGGTTAACAAGTTTTTGGCACCGTTGTGGGGACTCGTGGTTTAACTATTCTATTTGTGTGATTATTGATTAACTTTGACTTGATTTTTATCTTTTTATCTCTTTATCTTTTTGTTTATCTTTTTATTTTTTTTATCTTTTATTTTGATATATCCTGTTATCTTTTTAGTTTATCTTTTCTATCTTTTTGTGCTAACAATGTTTTGTAGGGACTTGTTTCCTTGTGTATGTAGGGTACAATTTGGACTTGAAGCAAGAAAACTTCGGAACCTCTTCTTGAAGGATTGGACGAAAGTAGAAGGAGAAGGAGAATTTGAACTTCTAGAGAACTATTTCCTTCTCCGGAAACACTTCTACAAGACGAGAGTAGAAGGAGGAGGAGAATTCAAACTTCTAGAGAACTATTTCCTACTCCGGAAACACTTCTACAACCCTCACCACAAAGGTCCAACCAAAGCACTGAGGATATGGCCGGAGAGAACAATAGTAGACGTACTCTGGCGGATTACACCAATGTTGTTGGCCCTCATCACTTTAATAGCATTGCTAGGCCGAGGGTCAATACTGCAAACATGGAGGTGAAATCGGCGTTGATACAATTGGTCAAGAGCAACCAATTGAATGGGCTATCACATGAAAGTCCATATGAGCATCTCACCACATTCAATGAGATTTGCAACACTGTAAAGATCAATGGTGTGCCGGATGAAGCAATAAAGCTTAAATTGTTTCCTTTCTCATTGGGAGGAAATGCTAAGTTATGGTTGAATTCTTTTCCAGAGGAAAGCTTTACTGAATGGGAAACCATGGTTTCAAAGTTCTTAAACAAGTACTTCCCACAATCTAAAATCAACAAAGGGAAGCAAGAGATCTCTTCTTTTAGACAAGACATGGAGGAGACGCTAGGTCAAGCCTGGGTAGATACAAGAGCTTGTTGAGAAAGACGCCCACTCATGGCTTTGACGAGGCAACAATAGTCATTCTTTTCCTTGAAGGTCTTGGTTCACAAACCAAGTTGATGCTAGATGCCTCAGTTGGAGGTAATATTAAATGCAAGATCCCAGAGGAACCCACTGGATTCATTGACAACATGGCACGTACGGGCACGTACGGGGAAGTCTAGATCCGGGGAATTTCTCCCAATATTATATTGGTTGTTGTTAAGCTCCTGCACTTATGAACTAATTATTAGGAATGCTAGGAATTGTATGAACTCGTGATTAGGGAGAAGCCTTCTTGAAAGGTACTTTAGAGAGTGGCATTAACAATGATGATTTGAATGTTGAATTCCTAAAATATATGAGAGTGGATAAGATGAAATTGACCCCCAACAACATATTCATACATATATTTCATTGAAAGTGTTTATCTTTTGCTTTTGCCATTGATCAAAACTTCATGCATACATATTTAATTTTCGTCTTTTGCATATAAAAATCCAAATATTTCGTCTTTAAGTCTTAGGTAATCAATAAACCACACAACTAAACTAGGCCGTGAGTCCTTTGGGAGGAACGATACTTGGTCTTACCAAGTTTATTACTTGAACGATTTGGTCATACTTGCCTATTGAAAAACAAGTTTGTGACATCATATTTTGGTGTTCATAAATTTGTCCATCAAGGATACTTTCCAGCAATTCATGAAAATGAGTGTCTCTTACTGTATGAATGTAGAGGCTGCATTTAATAGTTTGAAGATGCACATTGGGCAAATGGTCAACAAGATTGAAGGTTGTGTCATTGAAGCTATCAAATTAATACTACTTTTCAAGGCAACTTCAGTATTGCCAAGTAGTATTTGATGACAAATTTATGAACACCGAAATACGGCGCCACAAACTTGTTGAACAATCGGCAAGTATGACCGAATCGTTTCAAGTAATAAACTCGGTAAGACCTAGCATCGTTCTCCCAAAGAACTCACGGCCTAGTTTAGTTATGTCATTCGTTGATTAGTTAAGACTTAAGAATGAAATAAGTGAAGTTTAATATGCAAAACAGAAAATAAACATGTATGCATGAATTTGATCAATGGCTAAAACAAAATACAAACAGTTCTATGGAATATATGGATGAGTATGTTGTTGGGGTTATCAATTTCATCTTATCCACTCTCATATACTTTAGGAATTCAACATTCTTTTCATCATTGTTAATGCCACTCTCTAAATTACCTTTCAAGAAGGCCTATCCCCAATTACGAGTTCATACGATTCCTAGCATTCCTAATAATTAGTTCTTTTAGCGCAGGAGCTTAAGGCAACCAATATACTATTGGGAGAAATTCCCCGGATCTAGACTTCCCCGTACGTTCCCGTATCGACAAAATCAATAATCATGCATTGAATGAGTTAAACAAAGCAAGCATTGAGCAAAGAGGAAAAACCCTAACTAATGATCAAAGAAGCATGTATCTCAAATAAGATGTTTAAAGACAAATTCCATATATGAGAGTTTCACAGGACTACATTGATTCCCCAACAACAATACAAGGTTTAGTTCACCATATTAATGGTGAAACTAGATGAATAATAATGAAACAATGAAAGATAAAACCCTAGAAAGGTGAAGAGGTAGCCTGAGCATCCAAGATCCTCCTTCAAAGGGGTGGAAGAGAGAGTGTTTGCTTCATTTCTGCCAAAGATACAAACCCTAGGACGTCCTAAAGCTTATATACTATTCTAAAATTACAGAAAATTTAGGCCCAAGCCCATAAGTGTGCTGCTCAGCGGTAAAGTACCGCTCAGCGGTAAGTGCGTGAGTTGGTTTCTTTCCCTCAGCGGCCATTTTGCCCCTCAGCGGATCCAACGCGAGCTTCTGAGTGCCGCTCAGCGGTAAACTGCCGCTAAACGGCAGTTGCGGCTTCTCCTTTTGCACTTTTTGATGTCTTTTCTGATTTCATCTCTCTCCTTCTTCACTTCTTTCACCAAATTCACCTTAAAACCTGCACAAAAACACTGAAATCAAGCATAAACCTGTCCAGCTCTTGATAACAGTTGAAAAACTGTTATTTTCATGCTTAAAATTGATACTAAAAGCAACCTTTATACTTAGAAACTAGCTTGAAAACATGCTTTTCTTCATATTTTCATAAATAAAAGAGCTGGACAGGTTTATGCTTGATTTCAGTGTTTTTGTGCAGGTTTTAAGGTGAATTTGGTGAAAGAAGTGAAGAAGGAGAGAGATGAAATCAGAAAAGACATCAAAAAGTGCAAAAGGAGAAGCCGAAGTCACCGCTCAGCGGCAGTTTACCGCTGAGCGGCAATCAAGAGCTTACGGGAGATCCGCTGAGGGGCAAAATGGTCGCTGAGGGGAAGAAACGTCTCACGCACTTACCGCTGAGCGGTACTTTACCGCTGAGCGGCACTTTTATGGGCTTGGACCTAATTTTCTGTAATTTACGAATAATATATAAGCTTTAGGGTTTCCTAGGGTTAGGTATCTTTGGCTGGAACGAAGAAAACACTCTCTCTTCCACCCCTTTGAAGGAGGATCTTGGATGCTGAGGCTTCCTCTTCACCTTTTTAGGGTTTTATCTTTCATTCTTTCATTGTTATTCATCTAGGTTCACCATGAATATGGTGAACTAAACTCTGTATGTTTGTTGGGGAATCAATGTAATCTTTTGAAGCTCTCATATATGGAATTTGTTTTTACATCTTTTATTTAAGATCTATGCTTTCTTTCATCATTAGTTAGGGTTTTTCCTCTTTGCTTAATGCTTGCATTGTTTAACTCATTCGATGCATGATTATTGGTTTTGTCGATACGGGCACGTACGGGGAAGTCTAGATCCGGGGAATTTCTCCCAATATTATATTGGTTGTCGTTAAGCTCCTGCACTTATGAACTAATTATTAGGAATGCTAGGAATTGTATGAACTCGTGATTAGGGAGAAGCCTTCTTGAAAGGTACTTTAGAGAGTGGCATTAACAATGATGATTTGAATGTTGAATTCCTAAAATATATGAGAGTGGATAAGATGAAATTGACCCTCAACAACATATTCATACATATATTTCATTGAAAGTGTTTATCTTTTGCTTTTTTGCCATTGATCAAAACTTCATGCATACATATTTAATTTTCGTCTTTTGCATATAAAAATCCAAATATTTTGTCTTTAAGTTTTAGCTAATCAATAAACCATACAACTAAACTAGGCCGTGAGTCCTTTGGGAAGAACGATACTTGGTCTTACCAAGTTTATTACTTGAACGATTCGGTCATACTTGCCGATTGAAAAACAAGTTTGTGACATCATATTTTGGTGTTCATAAATTTGTCCATCAAGTTTTTGGCGCCGTTGCCGGGGACTCGTGGTTTAACTGGTTAATTTGTGTGATTGTTGATTATCTTTGACTTTAATTTTGAATTTCTGTTTTTATTTTCTGTTTTTGATTTTTCGGTTTTTATTTGATTTGATTTTATTTTATTTGATTTTCTGTTTTTATTTATATTTTTCGGTTTTCTGTTTTTATCTTCTCCTATATCTTTTTGTGCTAACCAAATATTCTAGGGTTTTGTGTTCTTGTATATGCAGGAGGCAATTCGAACTAGGAGCAAGAAAACAACAGAACCTCTTCTTGAAGGTCTAGACGAGAGTAGACGGAGGAGAAGAATCCGAACATCTAGAGAACTTTTCCCTCCTCCGGAAACTCTGTTACAACCATCACCACAAGGTTCTGTTCATAGCACAGAAAATATGGGGAACAATAATATCAGAAGAACTCTTGCTGACTACACCAATATAGCTGGACCTCAGTACTTTAACAGTATAGCTGGACCTAGAGTCAATGCAGCTAACATGGAGGTCAAACCAGCACTGATCCAACTGGTAAAAAGCAACCAATTCAATGGGTTATCTCATGAAAGCCCATATGAGCACTTCACTACCTTCAATGAGATTTGTAACACAGTCAATATTAATGGGGTGCCAGATGAAGCGATCAAACTTAGTTTGTTTCCTTTCTCATTGGGAGGCAATGCTAAGCTTTGGTTGAATTCTTTCCCAGAAGGAAGTTTCACAGATTGGGAAGCAGTGGTGACAAAGTTTTTAAACAAGTACTTTCCACAATCTAAAAGGATAAAAGGCAAGCAAGAAATTTCTTCATTTAAGCAGGGCATGGAAGAATCACTGGGGCATGCATGGGACAGATATAAAAGCCTGTTACAAAAAACGCCCATGCATGGTTTCAAAGAAGAAGAAGTAGTCCTAACTTTCCTTGGAGGTCTTGGTTCACAAACTAAGATGATGCTTCATGCCTCAGCAGGAGGAAACATTAAATGGAAAACTCCAAAGGAAGCAACTGAAATTATTGAAAATATGGCATAGTCAGAAGAGGTAATTTTGAAGAGAGGATAATTTTGAAGCTTTCTCAAATAACACAGGAAATACAACAGGTCTCAATGGTTCAAGTGCAACAACAAAAATGGCAAATGCAATCTACTCCAATTGAGAAAACAACAAAACTTGAAGAGACTTTCCAAAGATTCTTGAAGACAAATGCATCTTATTGTCAGAATGTGGATGTTGCATTTAAAAATATGGAGGTTTATGTTAAGAGAATAGTTGACAAGATGAAACATGATAATCTCAGAAAGGAGTGTAAAACTGTTGTGACCAGAAGTGGTAGAGTGTTAGAAGAGAGAAAACAAGAAAGAAAAGAGAAAGAAAATGAGAGTGAGAGTGAAAAAGAAACATGTGAGTGGAAAGAGAGAGTTGAGAGAGAGAAAAAGAAAAAAGAAGAGAGAGAGGAGAGACAAAAAGAAAAAGAGTATGAAAAGCCACTTCCTTATCCAAAGAGTTATTCAAGGAAGGAGAAAGAAAAGCAGTTGGAAAGATTCATGGAGTTGTTTAAGAAGCTTGAGATCACTATACCATTCTCTGAAGCATTGCAACAGATGCCAACATATGCAAAGTTTTTGAAGGAACTCCTCACAAAGAAACACAAGTATATTGAAAAGGAAACTATCAATGTACAGGGTAACTGCAGTGCAATCATACAGAAACTACCTCCTAAACTTAAAGATCCAGGAAGCTTTACTATTCCATGCACCATAGGAGATGTGAAAGTTGGAAGAGCATTGATTGATTTGGGAGCTAGCATTAATCTGATGCCGCTATCCATGTGCAGAACAATTCAGGGGTTGGAAATTAAACCAACCAGAATGGCTCTTCAATTGGCGGACAGGTCTCTTAAATATCCATCTGGAGTGGTTGAAGATGTTCTAATAAAGGTTGACAAATTTGTATTCCTAGTGGATTTATTGTGATGGAGATGGCAGGGAATAGTGATGTTGCTCTTATTCTTGGGAGACCTTTTATGAAGACTGCTAGAGTTTTGATTGATGTAGAGAATGGTAAACTTATAATGAGAGTTGATGATGAAGAAGTCACTTTTGACGTATCTAAGGCCATGACATATCCAAATGATGACAAAGCATGTTTTCAATTTGATGAACTTGATGAAGTTTGTATGGTGCAAGAAAGGATGGTGCGAAATATTTCTCCATTGGAAAAAACTCTCATTAATGCATGTGAAGATTTAGATGAAGAAGAAGAGAAATTGATTGATGAATGTCTGATGGACTTGGAAACATTGAAAAAGAGTCCGGAGGAAGATCCAATATTCGAAATAATTGATAAGGAAGAAGCAGTCAAAGCACAAACACCAGAATTAAAAAGATTGCCATCACATCTGAAATATGTTTTTCTAGACGAAGATGGAACAAAGCCAGTCATCATCAATAACTCTTTATCTCTACAAGAAGAAGAGCAGTTGATAGAAATTTTGAAAGCCAACAAAGAAGCAATTGGTTGGTCAATATCAGATCTCAAAGGTATTAGCCCAACTTATTGCATGCACAAGATTTTTATGGAAGAAGATTATAAACCAAGTGCTCAACCACAGAGAAGGTTAAATCCTATTATGAAGGAGGTGGTCAGAAAAGAAGTGTTGAAACTACTAGAAGCAGGTATCATCTATCCAATTTCTGACAGTGAATGGGTGAGTCCAGTACAGGTGGTTCCAAAGAAAGGTGGGATGACAGTAATTTATAATGATAAGAATGAATAGGACAGTTACTGGCTGGCGTATGTGCATTGATTACAGGAAGCTAAATAAAGCTACTAGGAAAGATCATTTTCCTCTTCCTTTCATGGATCAGATGTTAGAGAGGTTATCAGGGCAGGCTTTCTATTGTTTTCTAGATGGATATTCGGGATACAATCAAATTGTAATAGATCCAAAAGACCAGGAGAAGACGACTTTTACTTGTCCTTTTGGTATCTTTGCATATAGAAAGATGCCTTTTGGATTATGTAATGCTCCAGCTACTTTTCAGAGGTGTATGCAGGCAATTTTTGCAGATCTCTTAGAAAAATGCATTGAAGTATTCATGGATGATTTCTCAGTTTTTGGAAATTCTTTCCAAAGATGCTTGGCTAATTTGAACACTGTCCTCAAAAGATGTGTTCAGACAAATCTTGTTCTTAATTGGGAGAAATGTCATTTCATGGTAACTGAAGGAATTGTATTGGGGCATAAAATTTCTGCTAAAGGAATTGAGGTAGACAAAGCTAAAGTAGAAGTCATTGAGAAACTACCTCCACCAACAAATGTAAAGGGGATTAGAAGTTTTCTTGGTCATGCTGGGTTTTATAGAAGATTCATCAAAGATTTCTCAAAAATTGCTAAACCATTGAGTAATCTTTTGATGAAGGATGCGCCTTTTGTGATGAATGAAGACTGTCTGAAAGCATTTGACACATTGAAGAAGAAGTTAGTGTCAGCTCCAGTAATTGTAGCGCCAGATTGGAATCAAAATTTTGAATTAATGTGTGATGCAAGTGATTATGCAATAGGAGTTGTCCTTGGCCAGCGGAAAGAACAAAAGTTTCATCCAATTTATTATGCTAGCAAGGTTCTGAATGATGTTCAATTGAATTATGCCACCACAGAGAAAGAATTTCTTGTTATTGTGTATGCGCTAGAGAAATTTAGACCTTATCTTATTGGGTCCAAGGTGACTGTCTATACAGATCATGCAGCTATCAAATATTTGTTGACAAAACCAGATTCTAAGCCACGTCTGATTACATGGGTATTACTATTGCAAGAATTTGATGTAGACATCCGTGATAAGAAAGGAAGTGAGAACTTAATTGCTGATCATTTGTCATGGTTAGTCAACAATGAGGTTACTAGCAAGGAGTCTGAAATCTGGGAATCTTTTTCAGATGAATCACTCATGTATATTCAGCAGAGACCTTGGTTTGCTGATATGTCTAATTTCAAAGCTGCAAGGGTCATGCCGGAAGACTTAACTTGGCAACAAAGAAAGAAATTTTTGCATGATGCCAAGCAGTTTGTTTGGGATGATCCTCATTTGTTCAAAATTGGAGCAGATAATCTTCTGAGGAGATGTGTTACAAATGAAGAAGCAGAAGGAATTCTCTGGCATTGTCATGATTCACCTTATGGAGGATATTTTAATGGAGAAAGAACAACAGCAAAAGTCCTTCAATCAGGATTTTATTGGCCAACTTTGTTTAAAGATGCCCATAATCATGCTAGAAATTGTGATAAATGTCAAAGAGCAGGGACAATCACTAAACGTCATGAGATGCCTTTACAAGGTATTTTAGAGGTTGAGGTTTTTGATTGTTGGGGTATTGATTTTGTTGGACCCTTCCCTCCATCTTTCAACAATGAATATATTCTGGTAGCAGTAGATTATGTGAGTAAATGGGTGGAAGCATTAGCTTGTCCTAAAAATGATGCTAGCACGGTAATTAAATTCTTGAAGAGGCAAATATTCTCACGTTTCGGCACTCCAAGAGTGTTGATTAGTGATGGAGGATCTCATTTTTGCAATTATCAGCTAGAGAAAGTACTCAAACATTATGGAGTAAAACATAAGGTAGCTGCACCTTATCATCCACAAACCAATGGACAAGCTGAGGTGTCTAACAGGGAGATAAAAAGGATCCTGGAAAAAACAGTGACTTCATCAAGAAAGGATTGGTCTCTCAAATTGGATGATGCTCTTTGGGCTTATAGAACAGCAATGAAGACGTCTATGGGATTATCACCATTTCAATTAGTCTATGGGAAAGCATGCCATTTGCTAGTAGAATTGGAGCATAGAGCATTATGGGCTTTGAAATTCTTGAATTTTGATCCTTATGAAACTCAATGCACACGTAGACGGCAGATTTTGGAGCTTGAAGAAATGCGATTACATGCATATGATTCATCCAAGGCTTACAAAGACAAAATTAAATTTTATCATGACAGGAAGTTGGTGAATAGAGTTTTCAATCCAGGACAACAGGTACTATTGTTCAATTCAAGATTGAAGATATTTCCTGGGAAGCTGAAGTCAAAATGGTCAGGACCATTTGTGATAAAAGAAGTGCATCCGCATGGAGCAATTGAAATATTTAATCCAGCTGCTGATGATCCACAGAGAAGTTGGGTGGTGAATGGTCAACGTCTCAAACCCTATCTAGGGGGAGAGGTGCAACAATTTTCCACAATGATGTTGTTGGTTGATTCTTGAAAGTTTGGGTCAGGCTCGTGACGTTAAACAAGCGCTTACTGGGAGGCAACCCAGTATTCTGTAAGTATTTTTTGTTTTAGATTAGGGTTTGATGTACTCTATTGGACACCTGGTTTGATGATGGTTTGCTATTAAGTGTGATTTTGTGATAAGTAATGCTGAATGATGCTTATTGATTGATTGATGTTGAGATGATGTGCACATTAAAATGCTTATACAGGTGATTCACAAGCTTTGTGAACAAATGCAGGATATCATGATTGTGATTGTGAAATTAAGCAGGATGTGTATGTCAAATGTGAATGAGATTATATGTGAGGTTTTGAGCTCCAGAGTTGTTATTGTTAAATGCTATTACTTTGAAAGCATGAATGACTTTGCCCAGGTTTTCTATGATTGAATCAATTGCTTGTTTTGCATCATATGATCAAGGTCGTTTGTTGGAACCCTTTTTATTGGCCAAATTCATAAAGTTAGTCCACTAAAAGAGAACACTTTGTGTTCTATCCTTTGAACCCTTAGCCTTGAACATACACTGAAACCCTTGATTGAAAATCTTTACCTTGAGTTAAGTAGAAGATCTTGTGTGGTATTGATAAATGTTCAAGTTTGGGGTTGTTGGGAAAACATGAAAAAGGAAAAGCATTGAGCTAAGACCAAAAAGGAAGTATAGGCAAAGAAAAAGAAAAGAAAAGAAAAAGAAGTAAAGCTCAATGCAAATGCAAAGGCAAGTTGGGAAAAATAAGAATAATTGTGTGTTATGATTCTCTTAACTCACGGATTTTGCGATCCAGAAAAAACCAATTTTCTTGTTAGCCCAGCCACATTATAAGCCATTGAAAAGTCCTTGTGATGATGCATGCTTGTGAATGTTTTTGATGGTGGTAAAATGAAAGGCAAAGTTGATTCATGTGACATTGTGATAGTAGAGTGAATGAGTGATTACCTCTTATACACTTGTGTGTTGAGTGAGACACTTTACCTAGTGAGGAAATATTCCATTAGCACATGAACATCCACGCTTAATTGATTGGTCATTCATGAAAAAGAGTATTTGTTGGGTATTAACTGACTTTGTGAAACACTAAAGCATGTGCACATCTTGATTGAACTCTTGGTCATAAGTTTAATTGAAGTTTTTACTTATCTAAAAAGAAGATTTTTGAATGAGTGAACCATCATATGAATTGGTTGAAGATTGAGTTACATCTTGTTTGCTTGAGGACAAGCAAAGTTCTAAGTTTGGGGTTGTGATAACAGTTGAAAAACTGTTATTTTCATGCTTAAAATTGATACTAAAAGCAACCTTTATACTTAGAAACTAGCTTGAAATCATGCTTTTCTTCATATTTTATTAAATAAAAGAGTTGGAAAGGTTTATGCTTGATTTCAGTGTTTTTGTGCAGGTTTTAAGGTGAATTTGGTGAAAGAAGTGAAGAAGGAGAGAGATGATATCAGAAAAGACATCAAAAAGTGCAAAAGGAGAAGCCGAAGTCACCGCTCAGCGGCAGTTTACCGCTGAGCGACAATCAGGAGCTTACGGGAGATCCGCTGAGGGGCAAAATGGCCGCTGAGGGGAAGAAACGTCTCACGCACTTACCGCTGAGCGGTACTTTACCGCTGAGCGGTACTTTACCGCTGAGCGGCACTTTTATGGGCTTGGACCTAATTTTCTGTAATTTACGAATAATATATAAGCTTTAGGGTTTCCTAGGGTTAGGTATCTTTGGCTGGAACGAAGAAAACACTCTCTCTTCCACCCCTTTGAAGGAGGATCTTGGATGCTGAGGCTTCCTCTTCACCTTTTTAGGGTTTTATCTGTCATTCTTTCATTGTTATTCATCTAGGTTCACCATGAATATGGTGAACTAAACTCTGTATGTTTGTTGGGGAATCAATGTAATCTTTTGAAGCTCTCATATATGGAATTTGTTTTTACATCTTTTATTTAAGATCTATGCTTTCTTTCATCATTAGTTAGGGTTTTTCCTCTTTGCTTAATGCTTGCATTGTTTAATTCATTCGATGCATGATTATTGGTTTTGTCGATACGGGCACGTACGGGGAAGTCTAGATCCGGGGAATTTCTCCCAATATTATATTGGTTGTCGTTAAGCTCCTGCACTTATGAACTAATTATTAGGAATGCTAGGAATTGTATGAACTCGTGATTAGGGAGAAGCCTTCTTGAAAGGTACTTTAGAGAGTGGCATTAACAATGATGATTTGAATGTTGAATTCCTAAAATATATGATGGTGGATAAGATGAAATTGACCCCCAACAACATATTCATACATATATTTCATTGAAAGTGTTTATCTTTTGCTTTTTTGCCATTGATCAAAACTTCATGCATACATATTTAATTTTTTTTTTTTGCATATAAAGATCCAAATATTTCGTCTTTAAGTTTTAGCTAATCAATAAACCACACAACTAAACTAGGCCGTGAGTCCTTTGGGAAGAACGATACTTGGTCTTACCAAGTTTATTACTTGAACGATTCGGTCATACTTGCCGATTGAAAAACAAGTTTGTGACATCATTGATGAGTCAATATTTTATTCACTTCACTTAGTTTAGTATGCCAGAATTAATCAGGATTGTGCTAAAACGTCTGGTATTTTTCCGTTTTTACTAATTGTGCTTAATTTGATCAGAAATTCTAATTTTAATTAATTTGAATTGTTTGAGCTAATTATTCGCATTATTAATTGCAGGGAAAATTTTGGAACATTTGAAACATTTGGAGGACAATAAAAAAATAAAGTGTTGATTTTATTGCAACATGCAAAGTAGGTGCAGATTTCATTTTAGGAGTTGCAAATGGAGATGGACTTTCTAAAAAAAAGCAGCAGCAGGCTTGGAAGCTCTCGGTTTTTCCAACTTGAGCAAGGAACTTCACGTGGCATCCAGCACGGGCTACGAACGTTGGGGTGACGTCTAGCAAGCAACAGGCCCAACTATCTTCATTCTGGAAGCAGCAACACGTCCACGTTCTTTTGGGCTGGAAACGCTTCGAAGAGAAGACACACGTCCACGACGACCTTGAATTGTAGCAGCACGCGTCCAAGGAGAGAGGCGTTCAGCACACCTGGCCCACACGCTGGCAGCAAAAAAAAAGGAGGAGCATGGAGGGTTATGGGTAGGACAGGAACGCTGGAAGCAGCCGCCACTCACTCACAGATTTTTCTTGGAGGCTTTTACTTTTGAACATTTTTTTTTGGGAGAAGCTTCGATGCTTATGCTGGAACAAGTTTACACTGTCACGGGGATGAGAAAATGAAAGCACATTTTTACTTCTCCATTTCTTATTTTGAAAATGCTATTACGATTGAATGAAAAGCATCTACTTTGATTTTATGTTATTGATTATACATGGCCCTTTTCATTTCTTTTGGTTTTAGCATTTTTTTTATTGAGTTTTCATTCAAGAACAACAGTGTTCCATCATGGAGAGGTTTGATTTTTGCGTGGAGAATGTAGCCGTTCATTCACCTTATATATAAGAAGAGGCACGGACATTGAAGCTGGAGGTGTCACGGCCTGGAAGGGCTCTCGGTTTCTCTCCAGCAGCACTAGGGGAATTAGTTTTTTTTTTCTTTCTTTTAGATGCATGAACGGTGATTATTTTGGATTGCACAAGCACTTTGCAATTGCTCAGTTCGATTCTCGGTTTGCATCATTGGTCTTTTAGGTGCTCACGGTGATTGATTATTTCTTCCTTTCTTGGAGAAAAGTGGTGCACGGTGATATTTGTTTTGCAAGAGAAAAGCAATTAAAATTTCTTTTAAAAAAAGGTGTCAAGCGGATTTCTATCCTTGGAAGTGAAGCACGGTAATTTTGGAGAAAGGAGATATCTTGGGAGAATAGGGTCTAAGGTGATGGGACGTTGGCAGTAGAAACAATGCATTTCCTTTATTACTTTGAGAATGAAGAGGTGATTAGATGGGGTAGGTGTACTTGTTTGGTGATAATTTTGAGAGAAGAAATATTTGCTTTGGAGAAATGGATGCAGCGAGGAACATATGTATTGGAGGTGATGGTGATTGACTATTGAGGGCATTGGTGTCATGGCTGGTAGCAAAAGGAGAGCTCCAAATTTTGATGCAATGTTCAATTGAGTATTAGCTAAGCACACTCTTTTATTGCTAGCTTTCTTCCAAAGTGCATTTTATATGTTAGTTCAATATTACAATTTAAGGTCTTGAATGAGTTTTCTTATTTAATTATTGCATTACAATTAGTTTAGGCACCTTGGTAATTAAATGTTTTATTTCAGTGTTTTCATTTACCTTAATACTGTTTATTGTGTTCAGTTGTGGTAATTTAATTGTGATGTTAGCTTAAGTGACCAACCGCTTTAATTCTGTAATTGAAACCATTTTACATTTCTGTCTGGATTCGTGTCTTATTTAAGTTCATTCGCATTCACAAACTCTTCATCAACCCCCCCACTACGTGTTGATCTGAGATTGAACCACATTTGGTCCTTGAGAGACGACCTAGGAGTCACTTCCTAGTACTATACTGCATTCTTTAATGCACAACTTTTGTGGGAGGTGCGACCCTCTCATCAATTATATTTTGGAGTTCATAAATTTGTCCATCAGCTCTCTTATTTATGAAAATATGAATAAAAGCATGATTTCAAGCTAGTTTCTAAGTATAAATGTTGCTTTTAGTATCAATTTTAAGCATGAAAATAACAGTTTTTCAACTGTTATCACAACCCCAAACTTAGAACTTTGCTTGTCCTCAAGCAAACAAGATGTAACTCAATCTTCTACCAATTCATATGATGGTTCACTCATTCAAAAATCTTCTTTTCAAGATAAGTAAAGACTTCAATCAAACATTTGACCAAGATTTCAATCAAGATGTGCACATGCTTTAGTGTTTCACAAAGTCAGTTAATATCAAACAAATGCTATTTTTCATGAATGATCAATCAATTAAGGATGGATGTCCATGTGCTCATGGAATACTTCCTCACCAGGTAAAGTGTTTCACTCACACACAAGTGTATAAGAGGTAATCACTCATTCACTCCACTACCACAATGTCACATGAATCAACTTTGCCTTTCATTTAACCATAATCAAAACATTTACAAGCATGCATCATCACAAGGACTTTTCAATGGATTATAACGTGGCTGGGCTAATCAAGAAAATTGGTTTTTCTGGATCACAAAATCCTTGAGTTAAGAGAATCATAACAACACAATTATTCTTATTTTTCCCAACTTGTCTTTACATTGAGCTTTGCTTTTTCTTTTCTTTTCTTCCTATTTTTCTTTTCTTTTCACATTCTTATTCTTAACTTTTAGCTCAATGCTTTTCCCTTTTCTTTTTCATTCTTTCCCAACAACCCCAAACTTGAACATTTAACAATACCACACAAGATCTTCTACTTAACTTAAGGTAAAGTTTTTCAAGGGTTTTCAATTGATGTTCAAGGCTAAGGGTTCAAAGGATAGAACACAAAGTGTTCTCTTTTAGTGGGCTAACTTTATGAATTTGGCCAATAAAAAGGGTTCCAACAAACGGCCTTGATCATATGATGCAAAACAAGCAATTGATTCAATCATAGAAAACCTGGGCAAAATCATTCATGTTTCCAAAGTAATAGCATTCAATCAATAAAAACTCTGGAGCTCAAAACCTCACATATAAGCTCATTCACATTTGACATACACATCCTGCTTAATCTCACAATCACAATCATAATATCCTGCATTTGTTCACAAAGCTTGTGAATCACCTGTATTAGCATTTAATGTGCACATCTATCTCAACATCAATCAATCAATAATCATCATCAAGCATTACTTATCACACAATCACAGTTAATAGCAAACCATCATACCAGGTTTCCAATAGATTACATCAACCCTAATCTAAAAGCATAAGTAAATAAGTTCAGAACACTTAAACCAACAAAAGCATAAGTTCATGATAGCATTCATCAATAAATGCTATCTCAGCTCCTCATCAATCTGAGTTGTCCTCTGTATCTTCCTCTTCTTCCTCATCTTCATCATCTTCAAATGCATCATCATCATCATCTTCTTTCATCTCTCTATCTGAAGCTTCAGCTGCTTCAACTTCTCCTCCTTGCATCGGCTCCTCTGGCCAAGCTACCACATTATGGAATTCCTCCATAGTCCACCTGTGAGCTGGAGGTGTATCATACATCCCCACAATCATCTCAGCAGTAGCCACCTGCCCTCTATGAATAGACTGTAACTGAGCACCTATAAGAGACATGTACATGTCCCTCATCTGGAACGGTTCTGCTTCATGTGTCTCAACAGATGTCTGACTCTGTGCTTGCCCTCTCTCTCTGCGAGCACGGCATGGTGGAACTGGCTGAGTTGTCTCCTCACCTCCACAGTACTGTCTGTAATAGGCCTCATCAATGGCTTTTCTTGGTCTTTCAAATGGTGGAGCAGAAGTGTCCACCCCAGCTATCTTGCAAAGGTGAGTGATTAAGGAGGGATGTCCTAGGGGTGCTTTGTTATTTAAGGTATTGGCACACGCACTAATCTCATCAGCTATCACCTGCCCAATATTAACATTTAAGTTCCTGATAGCACAGTAGATGAAGAGTGCCCTACTGAGAGTAATATCTGACACATGTGAACATGGCTGAATGTTGGCATGAGAAAATGCCATCCAATACTTTGCAAGAGGAGTCAGATCAGTCCTCCTAATGTTTACCACTGAACCAGATCTATTCCTTTGGAAGTGTCCTCTAGGTATACATAGTACTCTCTCTACATCCTCAAAATCAGCCCCTTCCTCCATGCAAAGAGCAAACTGGCACTGCTCACTAGCCCACACAGTATCCAGGAAGTTATTAATAGACTCAGGATCATACCTGATAGCATGGCCTCTGACATAGCCCAGATAATTTTCAGCTGGATAATCACCAATCTTCTTTGCATTGGTGTAGAATTCTTTTACCACAGCTATGTTGGTAGGTGCAGGATATGTGGCTAGCTTTCCCCAGTCATTCCCTAACAATTGCTCTCCAAATTGAGGAGCAAAATTAGGTATCATTCCAACTTTTCTCTCCATAAGGAGTCTCCTGTCTTGCACCACCTTGAAATGCTTCTCATGTTTTCGAGAGAGGAACCTACTAGAATGGGGCTGTTCTGGTTCCTTTTCCTTTCTCTTGGTTGCCATGGTTTTCAATCTTTTTCCTGAAGAGGATGTCATTCCTGCAATCAAACACAGATACAAAACCACAGAACATGATGTTAATCATTAGTAAAACACAAAATACAACTCCTTTCGAAGCCAAGCCACCACTGAGGGTCAGAATTTCCCCTCAGCGCTATCAGTGCCACGCAACAAATCAAGAAAATCAAGTCTGGCAGAGTGCCGCTCAGCGGTAATTTACCCCTGAGCGGTGACTCTGCAGAGTTTTGAAAAATCTCTTTTTAAGCTGTCCTAACTCCACCCAAATGCAATTTTCAGTTTTCCAGATCAAAATCATGCAGTTTAATCAGTTCAAACATCAATTATATCATCAAATCATGCATAGAAATCAAAACCCCTAAATATTCATGTTTTGACAATCACATTCAAAATCAAGAACCCTAGAATGAACAAAATGCTTTTACTTACTTGGGTGAAGATACTAGATGCAATGAGAATGCTTCCAAGCTAAGATGCTCTCTTCAAACCCTAAACTTAGATGAAACACTAGTGAGAAAGTGAGTGAAAGAGAGATTTTCTTAAGAGGGAAGAGGGAAAAGATGTGGAAAACCTTGGAAAAGGTATGTGGGAGTGTTTGTGCAGAGAAGAGCCAGCAAACAGAAGCTTATGCGCAGCTTAGGGTATAAAAATACCCTAATGGGCTCGGGTCCCGCTAAGGGGAAACTAAAGCCCATTCTGCGAGAGTACCGCTCAGCGGCACTTTCGTGATGTGCTCTTCTCCTTCTTTTCTTAACCTACGTGCCTCCTAAACATGCCCCTCACTGATTCCCTGCAATTCAATCCTCAGATTACTTATGCACAACCCTATTACTACTACAATGAAACAAACAAAAACAATCAATCAACTGGGTTGCCTCCTAGGTAGCGCTTGTTTAACGTCACGAGCCTGACCCAAAATCCACCAACACCCATCAGTAGGTGTTACAAACTTACCAACACCCATCAGTAGGTGTTACAACTTAGTATCCTTCAGTAGATGCTATATCCAACAAAATATTTACAAAATAATGTCCACAAATTAAAAGTTACAAAACCAAAATAAAATCAAAAGTTTTTAAATCACTGGGTTGCCTCCCAGCAAGCGCTCTTTTAACGTCATTAGCTTGACCCAGTAAAGTTCAAATTCCTTCTTCATAGTTGATGTTCTTGTCCCACCAACTCATCAGTTGTTTCCTGTGTACTGCTTTGATTCTTCTAGAATGTGGAGACTCTATCTCTATCATCTCCTTCTCTTTATAGCCTTTCACAACCCACAACTTGTTTTTGATTCTCACAGGTGTACCAAGTTGGGGTCTTCCTTTGAAGATCCATCGGCCATTACTAAATTAACCTTTACAGGTTTAATATTAACATCGCCGATTTGCTCCAGTAAAGAGTAAGGTATCAACTTAACACTTGAACCTAAATCAAGAATAGCTTTTTTAATCCTTTTCTTCCCGGGGATAGAAAAGCCTCCTGGATCTGTTGCTTTTGGAGGGAATGGCTCCTTTTTAACAGTTTTACACTTCTTTGCCTCATCATCTCTACGTCTTTTCTTTGTAGAGACATCTTCATCAGATTTAGTGTAAACCGTAATTTGTTGTAGAATCTGCTCCCAAGGTGCATCATTGTCCACCATCTTGAATAATGCTGTGAAATCTAGTTGTTTCCCTTGATGTATTGGAAAAAGAGAAGTATTTTTGCTCTCTATTTCTCTTTTCTCTTCTGTTTCTCCTTTATCTAACTCAACTATCTCATTTTTATCACTCTCTACCACCTTGCATTCTTCTTTGGGGTTAACCTCAGTATTAGCCCCAAAATTTCTATTTGGCCTTTCTTCCACCTGCTTAGTGATCTGCCCCATCTGAATCTCCAAATTCTTGATAGCAGCTTCAGTGCTCTTTTGGGTAGACTCAGTTTTCTGTATGAAATTATTAAGAGTGTCTTCCATCCTCATGGACCTTTCATTAAGCATAGAAATCTGCTGCCATAAGGTGGGTTGCTGCTGCTGCTTATTAAATTGACCATCTTGCCCAGTTTGCCCTTGACCAATGCTTGGGTGTGGTTTCCACCCTTGATTGTAGTTCCCTTGACGGTATTGATTGGTCATGTAATTCACATCCTCCACGACTTCTGCTGGAAAGGCACATTGACCATTGATATGGTCGCCTCCACATAATTCACACAACTGAGATTGTACCTGTGCAGTAGTTTTCAACTCTTTAGGCAATTGTGCAAGTGTTTTAGTAAGAGTCTCCAACTGTTGAGTTAGAATTTTATTTTGTGCTAGCAAGGCATCATGTGTCTGTAATTGTAGAACTCCTTTCTGTTGCATAGGAGCTCCTCTTTCACTGTTGAGTTCATTATCACTAGTAGCCATATTTTCAATAATTTCTATTGCTTCCTCTTGAGTTTTCCATTTAATGTTTCCTCCTGCTGAGGCATCAAGCATCATCTTGGTTTGTGAACCAAGACCTCCAAGGAAGGTAAGGACAACTTCCACTTCATCGAATCCATGCGTGGGTGTTTTTCGTAGCAAGCTTTTGTATCTATCCCATGCATGAGCTAGTGATTCTTCCATGCCCTACCTGAATGAAGAAATCTCTTGCTTGCCTTTGTTCACCTTTGATTGTGGGAAGTATTTATTTAGAAACTTGGTTACCACTGCTTCCCACTCTGTGAAACTTCCCTCTGGAAAAGAATTTAACCAAAGCTTAGTATTGCCTCCTAATGAGAAGGGAAACAAGCTAAGTTTGATCGCTTCATCTGGCACCCCATTGATTTTCACTGTATTGCAGATCTCATTAAATGTAGTGAGGTGGTCATATGGGCTTTCATGAGATAACCCATTGAATTGATTGCTCTTCACCAGTTGGATCAATGCTGGTTTGACCTCCATGTTAGCTGCATTGACTCTAGGTCTAGCTATACTGTTAAAGTGCTGAGGTCCAGCTGTATTGGTGTAATCAGCAAGAGTTCTTCTGATATTATTGTTCTCCATATTTTCTGTGCTATGGTCAGAACCTTGTGGTGATGGTTGCAACAGAGTTTCCGGAGGAGGGAAAAGTTCTCTAGATGTTCGGATTCTTCTCCTCCGTCTACTCTCGTCTAAACCTTCAAGAAGAGGTTCTGCAGTTATCTTGCTCCTAGTTCGAATTGCCTTCTGCATACACAAGAACACAAAACCCTAGAATATTTGGTTAGCACAAAAAGATATAAGAGAAGATATAAGATTCAGAGAATAAAATAAAAACAGAAAAAATAAAAACAGAAAAATAATAATAGAAATTCAAAATTAAAGTCAAAGATAATCAATAATCACACAAATTAACCAGTTAACCACCAGTTAACCACGGCGCCAAAAACTTGATGACAAATTTATGAACACCGAAATACGGCGCCACAAACTTGTTGAACAATCAACAAGTATGACCGAATCGTTTCAAGTAATAAACTCGGTAAGACCAAGTATCGTTCTCCCAAAGGACTCACGGCCTAGTTTAGTTATGTGATTCGTTGATTATTTAAGACTTAAGAATGAAATAAGTGAAGTTTAATATGCAAAACAGAAAATAAACATGCATGCATGAATTTGATCAATGGCTAAAACAAAATACAAACACTTCAATGGAATATATGGATGAGTATGTTGTTGGGGTTATCAATTTCATCTTATCCACTCTCATATACTTTAGGAATTCAACATTCTTTTCATCATTGTTAATGCCACTCTCTAAATTACCTTTCAAGTAGGCCTATCCCCAATTACGAGTTCATACGATTCCTAGCATTCCTAATAATTAGTTCTTTTAGCGGAGGAGCTTAAGGCAACCAATATACTATTGGGAGAAATTCCCCGGATCTAGACTTCCCCGTACGTTCCCGTATCGACAAAATCAATAATCATGCATTGAATGAGTTAAACAAAGCAAGCATTGAGCAAAGAGGAAAAACCCTAACTAATGATCAAAGAAAGCATGTATCTCAAATAAGATGTTTAAACACAAATTCCATATATGAGAGTTTCACAGGACTACATTGATTCCCCAACAACAATACAAGGTTTAGTTCACCATATTCATGGTGAAACTAGATGAATAATAATGAAAGAATGAAAGATAAAACCCTAGAAAGGTGAAGAGGTAGCCTGAGCATCCAAGATCCTCCTTCAAAGGGGTGGAAGAGAGAGTGTTTGCTTCGTTTCTGCCAAAGATACAAACCCTAGGACGTCCTAAAGCTTATATACTATTGTAAAATTACAGAAAATTTAGGCCCAAGCCCATAAGTGTGCCGCTCAGCGGTAAAGTACCGCTCATCGGTAAGTGCGTGAGTTGGTTTCTTCCCCTCAGCGGCCATTTTGCCCCTCAGCGGATCCAACGCGAGCTTCTGAGTGCCGCTCAGCGGTAAACTGCCGCTCAGCGGTAGTTGCGGCTTCTTCTTTTGCACTTTTTGATGTCTTTTCTGATTTCATCTATCTCCTTCTTCACTTCTTTCACCAAATTCACCTTAAAACCTGCACAAAAACACTGAAATCAAGCATAAACCTGTCCAGCTCTCTTATTTATGAAAATATGAATAAAAGCGTGATTTCAAGCTAGTTTCTAAGTATAAATGTTGCTTTTAGTATCAATTTTAAGCATGAAAATAACAGTTTTTCAATTGTTATCAGTATTCAAGAAAGTAGATAGGGTTAAAGTAACCCTGAGTCATCTCCCAACGAATACAAAATTGCCTTTTAAGATTTGAATCTTATGAATGCAATGCAATGCTAATAAAAGTGATGTTTGGAGAATGTTTAGAGAACAAATAAGAAACTTAAAAACAATTATTATGAAATAGGCTAATTCTACTGCTTTTCCAAAATAGATTCATCATCGGTTATCTACAAATAATTGTTCAATTGATTATTGTTTAAGTTTCAAATTAATTAAAGTACATTATTAATTAATTTGAAGGCGATCATGCATTTAACCAAAGTAAATCCTCAATCAAATGCAAAACCTTTCTAGATTATTCACAATGAATTCAACCAAAGTACACTCGCAATCAAATCCTATTGTGTTTAATCATGTCTATTTTTAAATCTCCTAACCAAGTTAAAACTTAATCAATCAAAGTAAATTCTCAATTGATTATAGTTGAAGTAAATTCTCAATTGATTATAGTTGAAATTATTACTGCCAACCAAAGTACATTCTCAATTGATAGTAAAAACCATTTAATAATATGAAAGTTCCTAAATTAAATCAAAGTAGATTCTCAATTAAACCTAGAAACCCTAGAACTCATATAATCAATGTGCATGCAGATTCAAACACATTATGATGCAAAAATCTTTACTTTTAACAAGATAGAGAGATGAAAGACATAGAGAGAGAATGATAACAGTTGAAAAACTGTTATTTTCATGCTTGAAATTGATACTAAAAGCAACCTTTAACACTTAGAAACTAGCTTGAAATCATGCTTTTATTCATATTTTCAGAAATAAGAGAGCTGGACAGGTTTATGCTTGATTTTAGTGTTTTTGTGCAGGTTTTAAGGTGAATTTGGTGAAAGAAGTGAAGAAGGAGAGAGATGAAATCAGAAAAGACATCAAAAAGTGCAAAAGGAGAAGCCGCAACTGCCGCTCAGCGGCAGTTAACCGCTGAGCATCACTCAGAAGCTCACGGGGGATCCGCTGAGGGGCAAAATGGCCGCTGAGGGGAAGAAACCAACTCACGCACTTACCGCTGAGCGGCACACTTATGGGCCTGGGCCTAAATTTTCTGTAATGTTAGAATAGTATATAAGCTTTAGGACGTCCTAGGGTTTGTATCTTTGGCAGAAACGAAGCAAACACTCTCTCTTCCACCCCTTTGAAGGAGGATCTTGGATGCTCAGGCTACCTCTTCACCTTTCTAGGGTTTTATCTTTCATTCTTTCATTATTATTCATCTAGTTTCACCATGAATGTGGTGAACTAAACCTTGTATTGTTGTTGGGGAATCAATGTAGTCTTGTGAAACTCTCATATATGGAATTTGTTTTTACATCTTATATTTAAGACCTATGCTTTCTTTCATTATTAGTTAGGGTTTTTCCTCTTTGCTCAATGCTTGCTTTGTGATGAACCAATATTTTCCTCACTTCACTTAGTTTAATGTGCTAGAATTAGTCGGGGAATTATGCTTAAACGTCCGGTATTTTCCTGTTTTTCCTAATTGTGCTTAATTTGATCGGAAATTCTTATTTTAACTAATTTGAATTATCTGAGCTTATTGTTTTGCATTATTAATTATGGGAAAATTTTGGATAACTTTCTGGGACATTAGAAAGCTAAATGAGAAATGGAAATTGAGCCAATGCATTTTAGCCATTTTTATTTTCGCTGGCTGCCGCGTGAATGTTGTGTCAACTTGTGTGTCTTCGTTTGAGTTCAATTCTTATCCGTTTTCCATGCAATTTTTTTTCATAGTTTCGTCTGGATGTCTATTTTAACATATAGTTTTTACTTTGTTCAAATTCATTCTGTGCTGTTCCCAGTATTTATTTTACTCTCATATGTCAGTCCAGTGATTACTGCTGTTTGTGTCAACTTGTGTGTCTTCGTTTGAGTTCAATTCTTATCCGTTTTCCATGCAATTTTTTTTCATAGTTTCGTATGGATGTCTATTTTCACGTATAGTTTTTATTTTGTTCAAATTCGTTCTGTGTTGTTCCCAGTATTTTGTTTACTCCCCTATGTCATTCCAATGCTTGCTGTTTGAGTGATTTCTAATCTGTTTGCATTGGTTGCTTGCTGTTTAGTAATTGTGGTGGCTGGAATTGATCATTGGACGATGCTTCTCATGGCCACAAAAAGAAATTAAATATGGTTCTAGACTCTTAATTGGTTGCAAGGAGGTCCAAATTGTTTTGAGTTGAACAAAACTGCACATCTATAAGATTGAAGAAATGAAGTGCATTTATGCTGGAAATGAGCTGCTCATATTTTAAGCATCACGGCTTTGATTTGCTTACGAGCACACATGGAGGCTCACTTTCCTTTTGGGCTTGGAGGAAGCGGTGCTTCAAGAAGCAATGGGCTGGTCCAGCAAAGGGGGTGACAAGCAGAAATCAACACGTGGTCCAGCTGGAACAAGTGAGCACAGGACACATTCTTTTGGGGGGTTAGCTCTCGGCCTAGGGCAGGAAAAAGGAGGTGACCTAGGAGGGAGGCAGCCACGTTCATTGGAGGGGACCAGCCGCCACTTGGAGGGCTCTTTCTTTTTCTCTCGGTTTTTGAACAGGAGGGACATTGAGAGATGAAGGGTTACGGCTGAATAAAGAACTCATTTTCATTTATTAGCGGTGCACACTCGTTGACCGAGAAGCTTTTACATGTTATACATTGGAATGCATTAGGAGCTTACTCATTTAGTTTATTTTACTGTTCACACATTTATCTTTTTTTTTTTAAGTGGTGTTTCCGTGAATGAGATTCTTTGATTGATGACTAAGCATTGCATTTGCCATTTTCCATTTGCCATTGAGCTTTATCCCTTCTGCACGATGATTTTCATTTTGAGCAGCTGCAAGCGGTGATTGATTTTGCTGGATTAGGTGCACACGGTATTAGTTCATTTCTTTTTTTTCTTTGTTCAGAGAAGTGTCAGAGAATTGGCTATAAAATGGCAGCAGCAAGCAGAGAAGAAAGGAGTAGATTTTAGGAGTAGGAATTAGGAAGAAATTTACGTTCTGGCTTTGGTTTTCTCCTCCCCTCTGGGGGAGGTTTTGTGTTTCTTTAATTTCCAGTTTCAAGTTGAATGTTAATCGTAATCTCCATTCTGCATTTTCTAATCAATCTTGTTGAATTTTACTTTCATCTACGCATTAAAATTTGTTTATAGTTCCGTTTTCTCGTTTAGATTTTGGATGCAATTACTTTCATTTTCTGTTCTGTTGTGAATTTCAGCTTTGCATTTTAATTCTGTCAAAATTTCGTTTCCAATTTATGTTTTCAAAAAAAAAGTTAAATTCCATTTTTACCGTTTTCCCAAATTTACCGTTTTTTTTTCTGTATTTTCTTCATTGCTGTCATTTACGTGTTCTACACTGTTGTTTTTAATTTATTTTATTTTTCTGCACAAAAATATCCACAAAACCCCCCACTTCATGTTTGACCTAAGACTCGAACCACATTTGGTCCTTGAGAGACGACCTAGGAGTCACTTCCTAGCACTATACTGCATTCTTTTATGCACAACTTTTGTGAGAGGTGCGACCCTCTCATCACTTTGTTTAACTCATTCAATGCATGATTATTGATTTTGTCGATACGGGAACGTACGGGGAAGTCTAGATCCGGGGAATTTCTCCCAATAGTATATTGGTTGCCGTTAAGCTCCTGCACTAAAAGAACTAATTATTAGGAATGCTAGGAATTGTATGAACTCGTAATTAGGGATAGGCCTTCTTGCAAGGTAATTTAGAGAGTGGCATTAACAATGATGAAAAGAATGTTGAATTCCTAAAGTATATGAGAGTGGATAAGATGAAATTGATAACCCCAACAACATACTCATCCATATATTCCATTGAAGTGTTTGTATTTTGTTTTAGCCATTGATCAAATTCATGCATACATGTTTATTTTCTGTTTTGCATATTAAACTCCACTTATTTCGTTCTTAAGTCTTAAATAATCAACGAATCACATAACTAAACTAGGCCGTGAGTCCTTTGGGAGAACGATACTTGGTCTTACCGAGTTTATTACTTGAAACGATTCGGTCACACTTGCCGATTGTTAATCAAGTTTGTGGCGCCGTATTTCGGTGTTCATAAATTTGTCATCAGAGAACAACTTAAATCAATAATCAAAATAAACAATTGCATTAACTTAACGTAACCTCAGAATCCATAATGGAATTACAGCAGAATAGCCCTAGATGCTTAGCTCTCCATGAATGGAGTTGAATACAAGATGAAAGAAAAGTGAGAGGAGTATGAGAGAATGAATGAAGTGAAGTCCCCTTTTCTGCCTCCTCTGGGTCTCTTTGTATAGCGCTTGATTGGGCTTGGACTCTGAATATTCAGTTGACATAATCTTTTATCTTATATCTTCCAAATAACTAAAAGATTTAGATAATTATAACATTATTTGGAAGATATTTTCTGTTGATATTTCCAAATTAAATTATTTCAACAACTGACTTTTATCTTTTAGCTTTTTCTAAATTTTCAAAAATTATTCATAAGCCCCAAAATTTCATCTATCTTCACTTTAACCCCAACTGAATTCCCCAAAATTGCTCAAAGGCCCCTGTTTGACCAGCTTTGACCAGAGGAACACGTAGCCAATGAGGGTCTGTGATGAACAAATTTTCAATCCCCGAAAATGGAGTCAAAAACTCGTTAACCGTCGGCAAGTGTAACTGAATCGTATCAAGTAATAATCCTGGTAAGACAAAGTATCGTTTCCCAAGAGACTCACGACCTAGACAATTATGTGATATATTAATTAATTAAGACTTGAAAACAAATTGTTGTAAGTTTCAAATGCAAAACACTGAAAAGTAAATATGTATGCATGTGATTATCAATGGGCAAGAAGAAACAAAACACGTGAATTGAAATATATGGATGAATATGTTGTTGGGGTTTATCAATTTCATCCTTTCCACTCTCTTGTATTTAGGAATTCATCATTCTTTTCATTAATGTTAATGCCACTTTCTAAATTACTTTAAACCCGATGTCTCGGCAAAGAAAGCCTAATCATAATCACTAGTTTACAATGTCTTGTCTCCCTAGCAATTAATCATGCATTATAGTGAACAGAAGCTTAAAGGCAACCAACTATCATACTCCTATGTCTAGGTTGGTAATATACTGAAGGGAGAGATTTCCCAGATCTAGATTTCCCCATATGTGTCCATATCGACAAAAGCAATAATCATGACATCGAATGAGTTAAACAATGCATGCTTTGAGCAAAGAGGAAAAACCCTAACTATTAATGAAAGAAAGCATGTATCATAAAAATGATCTTGAAGAACAAATTCCATACAAGAGAGTTTCTAAGGATTTACATTGATTCCCCAACAACAAATAAAAGTTTAGTTCTCCATCGTCATGGAAGAACTAGATGAACAATGGAATGAAAGAATGGAAGAGATAGAAAAACCCGAGAAAGAGAAGAGGAGAGTCGTCACCATCTCTAATTCTACCCCCAAGGGGGGAAAAGTGTGTTTGTGCTCGTCCCAGCCAAAGATACCAACCCTAGAACGTCTAAAGCTTATATAATATTCTAAAAAATACAGAAAAGCAGGCCCAAGCCCAGAAAAGTGACGCTCAACGGTAGTAACACGTGACACTTCTTCCCCTCAGCGGCTTTTCTCCCCTCAACGATGCCAACGGTTCTTGCGAGTGCCGCTCAGCGGTAATTGGCGCTGAGCGGTACTTCTGTTTTGTCCTCTTTTGCACTTTTCTTGTCCTTTTTTGATTCTATCTCTATCCCTTTTCACTCTTTTCATCAATTTCATCTAAAAACCTACAAAAACAAGGGAATCAAGCATAAAACTTGTCCAACTCTGTTATTTCCAAAAATTCAACAAAATCATGAGTTCAAGCTAATTTCTAAGTCATAAAGGTTGTAATTGAAGTCAATTTTAAGTATAAAAATAACAGTTTTTCAACTGTTATCACAACCCCAAACTTAGAACTTTGCTTGTCCTCAAGCAAATAAGATGTAACTCAATCTTCTACCAATCCATTCAATGGTTCACCATATTCAAAATTCATTCTTTCAAGATAAGTAAGTACTCAATTCAGCTTATCATCAAGACTTCAATCAAGATGTGCACATGCTTTCAATGTTCACTCAAACATATAATATCCAACAAATGCTATTTTCATGAATGATCAATCAACTAAGCAAAGATGTTCTTATGTGTTCATGGAATCTATTCTCACTAGATAAAGTGTTTCACTCAAACACACAAGTGTATAGGAGATATTCACTCATTCATTTTATCATCACAATGTCACATGAATCAACTTTGCCTTTCATTTAAACAAAATCAAAAACACTTACAAGCAATCATCATCACAAGGACTTTTCAATGGCTTATAATGTGGCTGGGCTAACAATAACAATTGGTTTTTCTGGATCACAAAACCCTTGAGTTAAGAGAATCATCTAAACACAACCATTCTTAAGTATTCCCAGCTTTCTTTTGCATTGAGCTTTTCTCTTCTTTTTCTTTTGCTTTTCATGTGCTTAACTTTTGGCTCAATGCTTTTTATTTTCCCTTTCTATTTTCCAACAACCCCAAACTTTAACATTTAACAATACCACAGAATATTTTCAACTTAACTCAAGGTAAAGCTTTTCAAAAAGGGTTTTCAAATCATGTTCAAGGCTAAGGGTTCAAAGGATAAAACACATAATGCTATCTTTTAGTGGCTAATTTCATGTATCTGGCTAATAAAAGGGGTACCAACAAATGGCCTTGATCATATGATGCAAACAAGCAAGTAATTCAATCATAGAAAACCTGGGCAAAGTCATTCATGCTTTCAAAGTAATAATATTCAATCAACAACTCTGGAGCTCAAAATCTCACATATAAGCTCATTCACATTCCACATACACATCCTGCTTAGCATCATAATCACAATCATAACATCATGCATTTGTTCACATAGCTCGTGAACCACCTGTATAAGCATATAATGTGCACATTCTCAATCATCAATCAAGATCAAAACATCATCAAGCATTACTCATCACACAATAATCACAAGCAAACCACCATAAGAGACAAGTTTCAAATTGAGTACATCAACCCTATTCTAATAACTGAAGCAAATAAGTTCAAAAATTAAAACACTAGGTTGCCTCCCAGTAAGCGCTTGTTTAACGTCACGAGCCTGACCCAAAATAGTTCAAGGATCCACCAACTTCATCACTATGGATAATTGCTCTACTTCTCCTCCTAAATAATGCTTGAGACGTTGACCATTCACCACCCAGCTTCTTTGTTGATCACTAGCAGCTGGATCAACTAATTCAATTGCTCCATGTGGACGCACATTCTTCACTATAAATGGCCCGGACCATTTTGACTTCAACTTCCCAGGAAATAGCTTCAATCTTGAATTGAACAATATCACCTACTGTCCTGGATTGAAAATTTTCTTTATCAACTTCCTGTCATGATAGAATTTTACCTTTTCTTTGTAGTTTCTGGATGAATCATATGCATGCAGCCGCATCTCTTCAAGTTCCAGCATTTTCCTTCTACACTTATTTTGAGTTTCAGAAGGATCAAAATTCAGAAATTTAAGCGCCCATAAAGCTTTATGTTCCATCTCCACTAGTAAATGACATGTTTTTCCATAGACAAGCTTATAAGGTGATAAACCCATAGATGTCTTCATTGCAGTCCTGTATGCCCACAAAGCATCATCAAGTTTATGTGACCAATCCTTCCTTGACGTAGCAATTGTTTTCTCCAATATTCGCTTGATTTCTCTATTAGATACTTCAGCTTGCCCATTAGTCTATGGACGATAAGGTGCAGCTACCTTATGTCTCACGCCATAATGTTTGAGTACCTTAGATAGCTGATAATTGCAAAAATGAGATCCTCCATCACTAATGAGTACTCTAGGAGTTCCAAAGCGTGTAAAGATTTGCTTCTTTAGAAATTTAATCACAGTGCTAGCATCATTTTTAGGACACGCCAATTCTTCTACCCATTTACTCACATAATCTACTGCCACCAAAATGTATTCATTGTTGAAAGATGGTGGAAATGGTCCTACAAAATTAATGCCCCAACAATCAAAGATTTCAACTTCTAAAATGCCTTGTAATTGCATTTCATGACGCCTTCAAATATTTCTAGTTCTTTGACACCTGTCACAATTCCTGGCATGATTATGAGCATCTTTAAATAAAGTAGGCCAATAAAAACCTGATTTGAGAACTTTTGTTGTTGTTCTTTCTCCATTGAAATGTCCTCCATAAGGTGAATCATGGAAATGCCAGAGAATTCCTTCAGCTTCTTCATTTGTAACACATCGCCTCAAGAGATTATCTGCTCCTATTTTAAACAAATAAGGGTCATCCCAAATAAACTGCTTGGCATCATGTAAAAATTACAAAAAAGTAAGCCCAAGCCCATAAAAATGGCGCTCAGCAGTAAGCGCGACACTTCAAATTGACGCTCAGTTACATTTGCCCCTCAATGGAGACTGCGGGATCAAGAACGCCACTCAGCGGTAATTTCCGCTGAGCGATATTCAGGTCTTCTCTTTTTATGCATTTTTCACTTCCTTTTTTGATTCCAACTTCTTCTTACTTCACTTCTTTCATCCAATTCATCTTAAATCCTGCAAAAACAAGGAAACCAAGTATAAAACCCATCCAACTCTATTATTTCAAAAACATAAACAAAAGCATGATTCCAAGCTAGTTTCTAAGTCATAAAGGTTGTCTTTAAGGTCAATTTCAAGTAGAAAAATAACAGGTTTTCAACTGTAATCAACAAACAATACCTTTTTCTATAGGGAATTTCATTGCTAAGTGAGGAGTGGACACAATGGCTCCGAAAGCATTCAAGTAAGGTCGTCCCAGTAGTGCATGGTGTTGGATGGATTGGCAACTGTACCAAATCCCACAAGTAATATAAAATGGTAAGACAAATCCCACAAGTAATATAAAATGGTAAGATAAAGTATCGTATCCCAGAAGACTCTCGGCACTAAACAGTTGTGTGATGACTAGATTAATTAAGACTTAAATAAAATGAAATCATTGGTTTAAGATGCAAGAACAAAAAATTAAATATGAATGCAGATCTCTAGTAGAGTAACACAAAAATGAATGGATGTTGTTTATATTGAGATGAGTATGTTATTGGGGTTACATTTCACCAAGTTCCCTCTCATGTATGTAAGAATTCTTCTTTATGCATTAATGTTAACGTTACTCACTAAATCACCTAAATCTGATCCCTCGGCGAATAAGTCTGTCCTTAACCACCAGTTCATGCAATCTCTAGCATTCCTAGCAATTAAATGTGAAGATCAAGTGCTTAAGACGACCAAGACTCATACCCTCATCCCTTAGAAATATTACTCTTGGGAGAATTCAACAAGAACCTAAATTGTAAGGAACCTCCTAGCACTCATTCAATTCATAAATCATGCGATGAATGAGTTAAACAAAGCATGTAATAAGCACAAATGAATTACTCTAACAATTAATGAAAAAGCATATGGAATTAAGAATCAATTCAAATACATGAGATTTCAAAAGGTTACTTCATTCCCCAAAGACAAATAGAGTTTAGTTCCCCATAGATATGGAGAAACTAGATGAATAATGGAAAAGCATGAGATAGCAAAACCCTAAAAGTAGAGGAAGAACACTTTCGCATCCAAATCCGCCTTCAGAGAGTAGAAGAGTGTGTTGTTGTGTTGCTCCAGCCAGAGATACCAAACCTAGGACGCCTGGGTCCTTTAAATAGAACGGAAGCAGAATAGAAACAAAGCGCAAGCCCAGGAGAATGGCGCTCAAGTGCCCCACTTAGGGTGCCCGGGCGGCGAGCGGTGGTCTTCCACGCTCAAGCCTCTTAGAGATCGCCCAAGCCTTTTACGTCTGGCGCTCAAGCGCCCCAAAAAAGGCGCCCGGGCGGTGAGCGGTGCTTCCTACGCTTAAGCCTTCCAAAGGACGCCCAAGCTTCGTGTTGTTGGCGCTCAAGCGCCCAAAAAGGGGTGCCCGGGCAGCGAGCGGTGGTTTGTTGTGCTCAAGCCTATAAAAAGGGTGCCTAAGCCTCGAGCTTCCTTCCTTCTGGTGCGTTTTTTGGACCTTTCTGAACTCTATCTCCTTAGCACTTTATCCTTGCTTTCCATATTAACTCATTTTCTATCAAAACAAAGGGAATTAGTCATAAAATCATCAAATTCAACCTCATTTCTCTTATTCACACAACTTAATAAAAAACATGATTCCAAGCAAGTTTCTAAGTAGAAAATGGTGTATTTAGTATCAAAATTATATCATAGATATCATTATTTTGGACCGTTAACACATTGTATGAAGTGTTTGCCTCTACCAGTAAGAACCTTATCCTGAGCTCTATTGCCTCCTTACTTGTCCCGAATTGAGTTGTTAAGTCAGGATATCCTCGAGTATCTACTCTTTCTCTTGCGAAACCTACAATCTGCTCATTGAATGGGGCTATGAAGCCTTCGGATAGATCCATTTTAAGGAAAGTGGCCCAGTATAGGATGTTGACCGAACTGCCCTAATCAACCAACACTTTACTGACATCATATCGTGCTATCTCGGCCATGATGACCATGGGGTCATCCTGATCCGGATCGGGAGCCTGGAAATCTGCATTGGTGAAAGTAATGTTTCCATGGATTCAGGTTGTCGATCTACCATGTGCACAATTTTTAAGTTTCTCAAATGTCTCTTGCGAGCAGAGGAGAGGCCCCTCCTCTTGCGAAGCCTCCAGATATGGTGTCAATTCGTCCTCGGACCGACCTTTCTCACTCAAGTTCACGAATGCGGCTTCTGGAGCGTCGCTTATACTGATCGTATCTTCGAAATGAACGCTCGGGACTTTTACGCGAAGTTCCTCTTCTTGGGGAGCTTATTGCCCTGGCCGCTTCCCTTTTCACATATTTTTGGAGGTATCCTACACTGACAAGTCTCTCTATCTCATCTTTTGCTATGGTACAATCCTCTGTGTCATTACCGTGATTTTGGTGAGAACGACATGCTTTACTTCCATCGGCGTTCTTTGGTGAGGATTTCCTTCGAACTGTGAGGAGTTCAGTGTGTAGGGCCTCTTCAAGTACTTTTGCTCTGGGTGCGTTAAAAGCAGTGTAGTGATCATACTTGGGTGTCCAGGCTAACTCCTTTCGAGGAGGCCTGTCACCTTAGAGCTCAGTGGTAATTGAGATTCTTCTATTTTGACGTTCAACTGTAGTTTTGCCCCTCAGTAGTGACTGTGGGACTTCAGAGTGCATGGAACTATTCTTCACCAAAGATAGTGTTTCACTCAAGCACTCAAAAGTGTTTCACTCAACTCAAAGGTGTATAGTGAGGTCTCACTCTTACACTCTACCATCCCAATGTCACATGAATCAACTTTTCCTTTCATTCAATCACATATCAAACACACTTACAAACAAGTTATCATCACAAGGACTTTTCAAGACTTGTATTGAGGCTGGGCTAAGAAGAAAATTGGTTTTTCTAGACAACAAAATTCCTTGAGTTAAGAGAGTGCACAATTCATTCATTCATATTAACAATTAACTCTCTTTCTCCTTTTATGTGACAAACCAAATCTGATGGTATCGGAGGGGGTATTTTTCGAAGAGTATAGCGCAACGGAATTAAAACTCAGAGAGCGAAAAGCGTGTTCGATCACAATTAAAAATAATTTGGTCCTTTTAGTAAAAATATTTTTCTTTCAGAAAATTAATCAAACAGTTGATATGCGTAAAAGATAAAGAGTGTAGGGAATAGAAAATCACACGAGTAATTTTTAAACTGGTTCGATTCAACAGAATCTACATCTAGTCGTTAATCACTATAAAAAGTGATTAACAATCCACTAAAAAGATGTTTCACAGATTACAACAAATAGTGAATAAAGCAGATAAATAAACCTTCCTTCGACGAACGAACCGGAAGAAGAACACTCTGCCAACTCGAAGAGAACCGCTCCGACTATCGACAAACGAAACACGAGCTTCTCTTATTCACGAGACCAGGCAGAGCACCTTGCTAACTCGAAGAGAGCTTGCTCCGACTATCGACACACGACACGCGAGCCTCTCCTGTTCACGAGACCAAGCAAGGGAACTTGAACTATAGCTTCTGAAAACTTCCTCTGACAAACAGTATTCTGCAAGAGTTTCTGTTCAACAACGTTACTAGTGATCTTCACAGAAACCCAATATATAGCTAGTTGTTCTGAATATCTAAGGTTAAGTCTCAACTGCCACGAATAATCGATTATTGTAAGTGATAATCGATTATTCAAGTCCGTTACAGGTTTTCAAGAATGTGATAATCGATTATATGAGGTGATAATCGATTATTCCTGGATGACTTGTGATAATCGATTATTGACATTCCATAATCGATTATGGCAGTAAAAAAATGCAAGTTTTACAAAGTTACAAGACTTTCCTACTATATTTAATTTATACAAATTGCTTTTAAATAATTCTAATATCTTCTTCAACTAAAACTTCTTGCAGCATCATCAAAACAATTTTCTTCAAGATTTACCAATACTCCTTATTGGTAACAATCTCCCCCTTTTTGATGATGATCAAAAATTTAATTTTAAAAGCAATTTTGGCTTACCTGCAAAACTTACAAGCTAACAGACAACAACAGAGTTAGCAATACCTGTATTAATGTATACTTATCCCCTTATATTATTCTTCTCCCCCTTTTTGATCATAAGCAAAAAGATTTGATGTAAAAAAAAACTCCCCCTAAAAACGATCTCCCCCTCAATTAAACAAAGTATGCATATAATCAAGAGATCATTTTATTTATTGAAAAGAAAGATTACATTACAAGAAGAAACATAAAAGACAGAATTATAACATAGATGAAATAGCAAGCAAACAACAAAACATGCTAACATAGAACCTATATCTAAAACTCAGGACTTTATTTTTGAAACTGTTAGCATGATAATCCATTGTGCATGATGATAATCGATTATGCCTGATGATAATCGATTATGCCTTATGATAATCGATTATTCGTTCAAAATTTCCCAGATTTGAGATTTAAGTTTGAATAACCGATTATTGCCTTGTGATAATCGATTATGAAGCGTCAATTTTACGAAAATGTGAAAATTTTCATAAGCGTTGATCCTAAGACATGTCTAATACTCCTAACTCTCTTCTAAGCTCAAAAAATCTATCCTTAGGTAGCGCCTTGGTGAAAATATCAGCTAATTGATGTAAGGTATCAACATATTCAATTTGACAATCCCCCTTTTGAATATGGTCTCTCAAGAAATGATGTCTAATCTCAATGTGCTTAGTTCTTGAGTGCATTATGGGATTCTTAGTTAAATTTATAGCACTAGTATTATCACATTTTAAAGGAATATTATCAAGGAAGATATCAAAGTCTTCCAGTTGCTGTTTCATCCACAAAATTTGGGCACAACAATTTCCAGCAGCAATATATTCAGCTTCAGTGGTAGACAAGGCTACACATGCTTGTTTCTTTGAATTCTAGGATACCAAAGAACAGCCTAGAAAATGACAAGTACCACTAGTACTTTTCCTATCAATTTTACAACCACCATAGTCTGCATCAGAATAACCTATTAAACTAAGTGAAGCATCTGATGGATACCAAAGTCGAAAAGAAGTGGTTCCCTTAAGGTATTTTAAGATTCTCTTGACAGCAGTCAAATGAGATTCTTTAGGATTTGCTTGGTACCTAGCACACACATACACTTTGCATAATATCTGGTCTACTAGCAGTTAAGTATAGCAAGGATCCTATCATGCCTCTAAACATGGTTTCATTCACTCCTTTTCCAATTTCATCCTTATCTAAATAACATGAAGTACCCATGGGTGTACTAGCTTCCTTGCAGCTATCCATACCAAATTTTCTAAGAATTTCTCTACAGTATTTAGTTTGGGAGATGAATGTTCCACCATTCATTTGTTTTATCTGTAGTCCTAAGAAAAAGTTTAACTCACCCATCATAGACATCTCAAATTCACCTTGCATTATTTTTGCAAACTCTTCACACAAAGAATCATCAGTTGACCCAAAAATGATATCATCTACATAAACTTGCACGATTAAAATGTGTTTTCCTACTTTCTTAATGAATAAGGTTGAATCAACCTTTCCTCTAGAAAATTCATTTTCAATTAAAAAGGTACTAAGTCTTTCATACCAAGACCTAGGTGTTTGTTTAAGACCATAAAGGGCCTTTTTCAACTTCTAAACATGATCAGGAATTTAAAATCTTCAAAGCCAGGAGGTTGACTAACATACACTTCTTCTTTTATAAAACCATTTAAGAAAGCACTTTTTACATCCATTTGATATAGTTTAAATTTCATCAAAGATGCATATGCAAGTAATAATCTAATTGCTTCTAACCTGGCTACCGGTGCATACGTTTCATCATAATCTATACCTTCCTCTTGACAGTATACCTTAGCAACTAGCCTTGCTTTATTCTTTGTGATGTTTCCATCCTCATCAAGCTTGTTCCTGAATATCCATTTGATTTCTATGACTTGATAATTATCTTGCTTTGGAATAAGTTCCCAGACTTCATTCCTTTCAAATTGGTTTAGCTCTTCTTGCATAGCAACGCACCACTTATCATCTTGAAGAGCTTCCTTTGTGTTCTTGGGTTCTATCAGGATACCATAGAGTCTTCTTTTCCTTTTGAAAAATTAACCTGCAAAACAAAACAATAGAGTTTTGGTCCTCATAATCTCATTTGGGTCCTTTGAGGTTAGAGAAAATTTACTTTATAACAGGAATCCAAGCATATTTTCCATTTGGAACATCAAAATGTTTAATTCTACATTTGTTAGAAGTGTGCCCCTTTTTCATACAATAAAAGCATGTGACAACATTTGGGTTTCTATAAGACACAATTCCTTTTTCAACCCATACCCTACGGGTTCTTTTAATTTTATTCTTACTTTTATAAACACTTTTGTTTTTATAAACCTTTCTAACAGTTATAGGCATTTCAACATTATTATTTCCAGTTGCAACTTCAAGAAGATTTTCAAGAATATCAATATTTAGCATATGACTCTTACATGAAAGACATTCAACAGGATGTTCAACATTTGAAGACTCTTTCATTTCCAAGTTGCAAATTTTATTTCTCAAACTTACTTCCTCATCTAATGCCTTCTCATATTTAATTTGCAATTGTTTAAATTCTTTTTTCAAATTTTTATGAGCAACATTCAATTTCTCAGATTCATCAAGCAATTCAAGAAAAGCCTTTTGTACATCAAATTCACTAGATTCATAGCTAGAATTACTTACTTGGCTTCCAGCATCATCAAAATTAGCTGTCAAACACAAGTTTACTTCTTCAACAGAATCACTTGAACTAGAGGAGGTTGATGCATTATCCTTCCAAACAATGCGAACCTTCTTCTTCTTGTGAATTTTCTTTTCTTTTCTTTCTTTACTTCTTTTGTTGCTTGAACAATAAGCTTTCACATGGCCTCTTTCACCACATCCATAACATTTGAAGCTTGAAGAGGAACCTTGATAGTCCTTCTTTTCCTTCAAGATTTTGCTTTCAGATGATTTATAGTTGGCCATCAAGCATAGATTTTCTTGCTCATTAGAATCGCTTGAGCTTGAGGAGTTTGATGTAGAGCATGAGTTCGAACAAGTCAACTTAGCCCCATTCGATACTTCATCATGAGTGACTCTTAAAAATTTCCACATTTCCTAAGCACTTTTATAAACAGATACTTTGAAAAAATCATCAATGGTTAGTGCAGATAAAATTATATTCCGAGCCTTAATATCAAATTGGGCTCTTCTATTTTCCTCAACAGTCCAGTCAAAATATGATTTTTCTACTTCAACACCATCAACTGTATTTTTAGGAATATAAGGACCATTTTGTACAGCTTCCCAGATGCCTCTGTCAACAGACCCCATAAAAATTTCCATTCTGACTTTCCAGAACGCATAGTTATCACCAGTAAAAAGTGGTGGTCTGTTAATAGAAGCACCCTCAGCATATACAAGATGTTGGTTGTGACCGGCCATTTTCGCAAATGTTGAAAAACTATCAAAGCAAGCTCTGATACCAATTCTTGGTATCGGAGGGGGTATTTTTCGAAGAGTATAGCGCAGCGGAATTAAAACTCAGAGAGCGGAAAGCGTGTTCGATCACAATTAAAAATAATTTGGTCCTTTTAGTAAAAATAATTTTCTTTCAGAAAATTAATCAAACAGTTGATATGCGTAAAAGATAAAGAGTGTAGGGAATAGAAAATCACACGAGTAATTTTTATACTGGTTCGATTCAACAGAATCTACATCTATTCGTTAATCACTATAAAAAGTGATTAACAATTCCACTAAAAAGATGTTGCACAGATTACAACAAATAGTGAATAAAGCAGATAAATAAACCTTCCTTCGACGAACGAACCAGAAGAAGAACACTCTGCCAACTCGAAGAGAACCGCTCCGACTATCGACAAACGAAACACGAGCTTCTCCTATTCACGAGACCAGGCAGAGCACCTTGCTAACTCGAAGAGAGCTTGCTCCGACTATCGACACACGACACGCGAGCCTCTCCTGTTCACGAGACCAAGCAAGGGAACTTGAACTATAGCTTCTGAAAACTTCCTCTGACAAACAGTATTCTGCAAGAGCTTCTGTTCAACAACGTTACTAGTGATCTTCACAGAAACCCAATATATAGCTAGTTGTTCTGAATATCTAAGGTTAAGTCTCAACTGCCACGAATAATCGATTATTGTAAGTGATAATCGATTATTCAAGTCCGTTACAGGTTTTCAAGAATGTGATAATCGATTATATGAGGTGATAATCGATTATTCCTGGATGACTTGTGATAATCGATTATTCCTGGATGACTTGTGATAATCGATTATTGACATTCCATAATCGATTATGGCAGTAAAAAAATGCAAGTTTTACAAAGTTAGAAGACTTTCCTACTATATTTAATTTATACAAATTGCTTTTAAATAATTCTAATATCTTCTTCAACTAAAACTTCTTGCAGCATCATCAAAACAATTTTCTTCAAGATTTACCAATACTCCTTATTGGTAACAAAATCTTCAACTTATTCCCAACTTTCCTTTCATTGAGCTCAACCTTTTCTTTTCTTTCTTTTCTTCTCTTTTGCTTTTTGCTTTTGCCCAATGCATTTTAATGAATTTCACAAAGTTCTTTTCGATTTCTCACCACCCCAAACTTGAACCATTCTTCATTACCACAAAAACATACTCTACTTAACTCAAGGTAAGGATTTCAAAAAGGGTTTTTCCACTTTTCAAATTTAGGCTCAAGGTGCAAAGGTTAGAGAAAACATTGATCTTTATTAGGTTCACCTGTTTGCATTGGCTCTAAGGGAGAAGAAAAAATGGCCTTGATCATGTGTAACAAGCAAGCAAGTGGTTCAATCATAGAAAATTAGGCAAAATCAATCATGCTTCCAAAGCAATAGCATTCAATCAATCAAAAACTCTAGAGCTCAATCTCTCACAAGTTAACTCAAGTTCCACAATTTGATAAACATCTTGCCCAGCATATTAATTGAAATCATGCATCTGTTTTTAACAAAACTATGAGCAACCACCATTTATGCTTAAAAACTAAACAATCATTATCTCACCATGCATCATAGAACAGTAGTGCAAACAAAAGAATATTACTCATCACAAAACAATTTATCACCAAACCATTGCAGCAACTATTAATTCAACCAAGTACATGACTCAATTAAAATTAAAAAAACAAATAAACAAAATTCAAATAAGCATAAAAATAAAGTAAAACAAATCCTGATCTCGTAGCATCCATTAGTAGATGCTACCACTCATCGGCAGCCTCTGCTATAACAACATCCATCAGTAGACACTGTCATCTGAATCTTCATCATCATAGCATCCATCAGTAGATGCTTTCAGTGACATCCATCAGTAGATGTTTAATCATAAGGCATCCATCAGTAGATGCAAATCTTCATCATCAACATCCATCAGTAGATGCTGATCTTTCTCATCTTCATCGGCATCCATCAATAGATACCATCAGTAGCATCCATCAGTAGGCGCTTAATCACATAGCATCCATAAGTAGATGCTATCAATCATCATCCTCATCATAACAACATCCATCAGTAGATGTTGTCATCTGAGTCCTCCTAGCATCCATCAGTAGATGTTGTCCAACATCCATCAGTAGATGTTGTCATCTGCAAAGAAAAATCAAATTTAAAAGCAAAAGTCAGAAATTGGGTTGTCTCCCAATAAGCGCTTGTTTAACGTCACGAGCCTGACACCATTAAGCACAATTCGCATCTATGATGTTGGTGTTCCTTTTGCTTTCATCACACCAACTTATCTACAACATTTTCCTGTTCACCATCTTTACCCTCCTTGAATAAGGAGCCTCAATCTCAATAATTTCCAATTCTCTTTGATATCTTTAACTGCTTCATGCACAAAGTCTTGGTGAACATGGCACTTGAAGGTTGGCGTTCAACGCCCTTAATGGGGCGTCCAGGCACGCCCTGCAACCTTCTTCAACCTTCTTCTCTTGATGATGTTGTGCTCCTAGTACAGATTTTTGAATTTTATCCTGCAAACACTAAAGAACACTACACTAGAGCACCTAATTAGCACAAATAGATAAAAAATTAAAAAGATAAAAAAATGAAGAGATAAAAAGATAAAAAGATACAAAGACAGAAAGATTGAAAGGTAGAAAGATAAAAACATACAAAGATAGAAATATAGAAAGAAAAAAATAAAGAGATAGAAAGATAGAAGGATAGAAAGATAAAAAGATAGAAAGATAAAAATAAAAAATAAAATTAAAAAGGTAAAAAGATAAAGAGATAAAAAGGTAAAAGAGAAAAAAGATAAAAAGAGAAAAATCAAGTCAAAGTTAATCAATTATCACACAAATAGAATAGTTAAACCACGAGTCCCCGGCAACGGCGCCAAAAACTTGTTAACCCTCGGCAAGTGTACTGAATCGTATCAACTAATAATAAAATGGTAAGACCAAGTATCATTTCCCAAAGGACTCATGACCTAAACAATTTTGTGATTTGTTGATTATCTTAGACTTGTAACCGAAAATATTGTTGTTGAACTATGAAAAATAAACATGAATGCAAAGTTTTGATCAATGGACTTGAAAGATGCAAAAACGGTTGAATTATAATATGAATGATTATGTTGTTGGGGTTTATCGATTCATCCTATCCACTCTAATGTATTCAAGAATTCATCTTTCTTAATTAATGTTAATGCCACTTTCTAAATTACCTTAAACCCGATGTCTCGGTGAAGAAAGCCTAATCCTAATGACTAGTTTACAATGTCTTGTCTCCCTAGCAATTATTCATGCATTACATTCGCACAGAAGCTTAAAGGCAATCAGTCCTCCTATCCCTATGTCTAGGCAATATTGCTCTTTGGAGAATTTCTTCAGTTCTAGATTTACTCATATGTGTCCATACAAATAACATCAATGATCATGCAATTGAATAAGTTAAACAAAAGATGCATAGAGTATAGAAGTAAAACCCTAACAATTAATGAAAGAAAGCATATAGATTAAAGAACCAATTCAATACATGAGAGTTTCAAAGGATTACATGGGTTCCCCAACAACAACGAAGGTTTAGCTCACCATAGACATGGTGAAACTAGATGAAAAAGAATGAAAGAATGAAAGATAGAACCCTAGAAGTTGAAGAGTGGAGCTTGAGCATCCAAAATCCTCCTCCAAGGGGTGAAAAAAGTGTGATTTTTCCTCGTTTTGTCCAGAGATACTAACCCTAATTCGGCTAAAACCTTGTATAGCTTCCTAAAAATTACAGAAAATTGGCCAAGGCCCAATAAAATGGCGCTCAGCGGTAATTAACACTTAGCGGTAAGTGAGATTCTTCTATTTTGACGCTCAGCTGTAGTTTTGCCCCTCAGCGGTGACTACAAAACTTCAGAGTGCCGCTCAGCGGTAAAAGTGGCGTTGAGCGGTACTTGCGGCTCTTCTTTTGTGCACTTTTTCTTCCTTTTTTGAGTCCAACTCCTTGCTACTTCACTTCTTTCATTCAATTCATCTTAAAACCTTTCAAAACAAGGAAAACCAAGCATAAAACCTATCCAACTCTCTTATTTCCAATACTTAAGTGAAAACATGATTTCAAGCTAATTTCTAAGTCATAAAGGTTGTCTTTAAGGTCAAAATTAAGTATCAAAATAACAGTTTTTCAACTGTTATCAACGGTGCCAAAAACTTGATAAACAAATTTTTAATCCCTGGCAACGACGCCTAAAACTTGATAAACAAATTTTTAACCCCCGAAACCAGAGTCAAAAACTTGTTAAGACTTTGGTACCTGTACCAAATCGTATCAAGTAATAATAAATGGTAAGACCAAGAATCGTTTCCCAAGAGACTCACGGCACTAAACATATATTGGATTACTCAACTAATTAAGACTCTAAAGAACAAATTTTGATTTTTTTTGAATGCAAATGCAATAAAATAAATTGATCAATTGAGGCTAAACACAAGAATGAATGGATGAATTTGATCAATTGAGGCAAATGCATATATGAATTCATCGTTTCACTCAAAGATTTAAGAGTTGTATGCTAGAAGTCTCAATATTTGTGAAAAGGAAACTTTGAAAAACATAGTATGGGTAGAATAAGAACTTTCATTAAGCGTGTCTTGTAATTGAGTATTATTATTGTTATTAGAAAAATTGTTAATCATTTGTGTGTCAAAAGAGACATTGTTCATCCTTTGTGTGTTGGAGTTCTTGATTTTATTTAATGATTAGTTAATTTCTCTTTAGACATATATCTACAAATGATTGTCCTCTCTAACAAACAACCTTGTAATTCTTTCATCATTACTCACAAAGTCTACTTAGTCATAAGTAACTGGTTTACTAAAAATAGTCATCTAGTAACAATGAGTGGCTGTTGTTAAAAATTGATTGAAGTAGAAGTGATTTATGAAAAAATGTTTGATTAGTCTTCTAGAATGAAAGTTTTTCACAAGAATACATTATTAGGGTTCCGAAATGAACATGGAAAATATTTCAAAATAACTATTCAGAAAACATATGTTGCAAAATGAGTTTGGTGGCTCCTCATATATTTCCATTCGAACTCTGCATTTATTGATTTACCCGTGAACCTTTCTAGCTACTATATCATCTTCTTGGAACTTTATTGCTGCCATGTTTAAGATACTGGGAGTTCTAGAAGGCCGTTTGAGTTCTGGAAGTTTTATATATAGCAAAAAATATATATTTAAACTAGATTAAAAAAATTGAAAATTAGTTTGATTATGTGAGTCCAAATTTAAAATCCAATATATATTTTAATGGGAATTCAAAAGAGACATATTTATTGATGTATGAATTAAAAAGGTCATAAGAAGTTTGAAGTGAAGCAGTGGATTTCGGTACAAGAAATGGGTTCATTTATTCCGAAACCATGATCTCACGTTTATCTCAGTTACTACTTTAACTCCTATCACGTCTGCATCTCGTCCTTCTTATTTAATTTTCTGTCCCCACTTCATTGCTTCACATCAAAATAAATAACAAAGGATAAAACAAAATCAATATTAAAACTAAGTGGGAAATAAAATAAAAATAATAAATATGTAATGTTTAACTGTTTTTTTTTAAAATATGATAAATAATGTGGTGATTTTCTCCCAAATTATTTATCTTCACTCCTATAAACACAACCAATATTATTTTCAATCATCCTCAAATTTTTTTCATCATTCATTTATCGCTAACAGAAAAATAGTTGACTGTGTCATTGAATTTACATCTTATATACAAGTAATAGACGTAACATTTTTGTAATTAAATGATCAACATTTTTCTTCCCGGTCTCTTTTATAAGTTAGACATATATATTAGTTATGTTTCTCTTATATTTTGAGATGGATATTGGTTTGGCCCTTTAATCTCTGTTTGAAAAAAATTAGTTTCTAAAATAAAATTTGTTTTGGAAAAACTAATCATGTTAGTTCGTCAATATTAAATTTGTGGACATAACATTATATTTTCAAAATCAGTTTAGTCCCTAATAATAAAATTGAAAGACTAGAAAATATACAGGGTAGTTTTGTTTTCTTAAAAATAATTTTGTATCATTTGATTCTTTTATTATAAATATAAAAGATAACGTTTATCATAATTCAATGTTTTAATTGTAAATATAAAGTATAACTTATGCTTTCAAAAATATTTATTTATACTGAATTTTATAATAAAAAATAATACTCATCTTATAAATCCAATTACTTAAATATATTTATTGAAAAATGAGAAGAAAATCCTTCGAGAAAATAAAAAATGAAAAGTTAAGAATCTTTACACAAAAAAATTTCTAGTTTTTAATTTATATATATATATATATATATATATATATATATATATATATTTATTAGATGAGTCTCTCAATTTACATTACACATTGAGTGTATTAATATATATTAAACGAGTTTATCTATTTATTAGTTAAACAAGAGTTTTATAATACAATTAAAAGACTCTTTGTATGCATTAATTAGATCACTATGTTCATATAGTAATTAAACAACTCTAGCAACAAACACTAGATGAGTACGTCTATATACTTATTAAATAAGTCTAGCACTAATTAGATATACACAAATTAGACGAATTTATTAACACACATTAAACAAGTTTGTTCACTTACTGATTAAACGAGTTTTACAATACACATTCATAAGTTTAAATATACATTAATTAAATGAGTCTAGTAATACATATTATATGAATGTGTATATATACTAATTAAAAAGGTGTGACGGGACAATCTATCAATATTAATTAAGTGAGATCTATCAATAAAAATAAAACCATTAATATAGAAATCAGACAATTTTTTTATAAACTAAAACTAAGAGACTAAAAATATGTAGCCTTGATTAGAATAAGTGAAAAAAACTTTTATTTTCATAACTGCATGAATTTGATGTTCAAAATAAAATTGTTGGATATTTTTGTCTCTCACATTCTTTTGTTAACTATTTAATTTTTAAAATGTAACATTAGTAGTTAATATGAAAAATAATGAAAGAGATAGATGATGTAATTCACATGACAATAATAAATACATTCAAATGCATCATTATCATTCACATCTTAATGTAAGACCCTATAAAATTAGCAATGATAATTCTTTGTTAAACCAGATTTATGAAGTATAATCAAATGCTTATCCTATTAAATCCCATTTCAAATCTGCTGAAATATATACTGTTATGGTGTGCACTAATACAGTGCCACATCGCGCTCTGAAACACGCACCACTGCACACATTCAGTGCATTAAAAACGCACCAATCTGTGCATGCACACACGCCAAGTGTCACGGGAGAGAATTCCAAATCAGAGTTTGATGTGCAGGTGGCAGACTGGGAGACGCTCTCCTGTTTGACGTGGAATCCACCCAAAATTCTGAGTTTTGAGAAAATCTCTCACTCATACGCACACTTCGTCTTCCTCAGAAAACCACACCTTTCATCTTCTCCAAACTTCTCTCTACGAACCTTCATCTTCCTTCTACCATTACTCACTTCATTCAACTCCAATCAGTTTTCTGAAACCATAGAAACGTTCACGGGGCAGTAAGCTTCGAATTGATCCGAACCTCTTTAGATCCTGTAACTGGTAAGTTCCAAACCATAATCTAATTCTAGAAGTTCTAGGAACACTGTTTCAGTTGCATGCAAAGAATAAAATCTGAGTTTCTGAGTCTCTTTGGTTAAATCTAGTTGAGGAGCGTGAGAAAGAGCTGATTGGGTAGAAATTCATAGTTGGACAGAATCAAGTTACCCTGTTAAAAGTTCACTGCTAGACCAGGTAAGGGAAGCTTATAATTTTAATTTATACTGTATGTGTTATGATCTGATGTGCATGTATTAAAAGTATGATGTTCGAGCTGTGTAAATGACCACAGTTATGAAATCTGGTTTTCTGATAATGTGATTGATCTGCATGTTGGTTTGGAATGTATGAAAATTATGAGGTTGAGCTGTTAAGAATGGTTTATGATATCTGATATGAATTCTAGTTTGGATGGATCTGTCATGAACTGATACGGCTTGGATGAATGATATTTGATGTTGGATTTGATTTAATTACATGTTGAATTGATGATGCATGAACTGAGTATGGTTATTGGATACTTGGAATGAATTAGATGTTGAAAACTGTATGATAACATGTTGGAAGTGAATTAAATCTGAAATGAAAGTATAAAGTTAGAAAAATTGAAATCTGGGAAAAATTCTACTAAGTGTGAAAAATCTGAATTTCTGATCATTCTCTGTTGCTAAAAGGACGTTCGTCACTGGACGGTCTTAGACCGTTCGGTGTTTGGTTAGCATGACTTAGATTGGAATTCATTCATTTGGAATGAATTCTGCTCAAGAACGAGCGTCCCCCAATTGAGTGAATGAGCTTTCGTTCTGCTCAGTACAGCTAAGTATTTAAAACTTTATAAAGAAGTGACGTTCGGCCTTAAGTCGAGCGTCCGTCCTTATTGACGTTCGTCCTCATGATTGAGCGTTCGTTCTTATTGTTGTTCGACCTTATGTCGAACGTGCATTCTAAGAGAGCGTTCGTCCTTATATTGAACGTTCGTCCAAGTTGACGTTCGGTCTTATATCGAAACGTTCGTCCTAGATAACGCTTGGGTTTTACCAGCGTTCGTTCTGATTGTGCTCGGTCATTTACCTGGCGTTCGTTCAAAGCAGGGTTCGGTTTTATAATTGAACGCTCGTCCTTACCATTGAACTCTGAGCGAACGTAACTGGCGTTCGTCCAAATTGCTAATTAACGTTCGTTTTTCTGGCAGTGCTGTTTTCTGAAATCAAATTATATTGACTGTTTATCTAAACAATGTCTTACTGGTGTTATCCTTTGGATTCTACCTGAACTTGTTACATTCAAAATCTTTCTAAGTATCATTCATGTCTTTTAAAGATCAGTATTTTCAAATTATAAATTTTAAAGAGTATTAGGTGAGTTCCTTGGTTCTTTTCTCTTGTTCAGAAACAAGGATGCAGAGTACTGTAACATGTAAATTTCTATTTATTAAATGATGAACTTTCGTGAAATTAAGAGAGTGGAATACAGAATGGAAATATGGATTCAGTGAACTGTTTAATATGGTGAATTATATGTGGAATGAATTATTGGAAATGAATTATGATGAGCGTTCCAAGGAGGAACGTCTCTAATATGATTGATTGTTGATTTTTGTAAAGTATGACTGTGGGCATGCTAAGCTGGCTTGGTCCATCCTGATATTCCGTGATACTCATCTTCACGTAGAAGGGAGTAGTCATGTGTGGGAATGGCAGGAGGCTCTATTCCTTAGGGGTACTTTGGATAGAGTTAACCTCGAGTGGCAGCTGTCGAGTTTAATACAGTTACCACACCACTCGGGTGCAAGGACGCCTGTAGCTACACGGTTCATACAGTCCGGACGGTCTGTCGTTTATACGTATCTATATGATTGTTAATTGATGAGCTTGCATGATGTATGTGTGGATTTAAATATAAATGTATGTGTTGATTGTATAAATTAAATATTATAAGCTTACCCTTGCATTTTCCATTGTGTTGTCTACTGTCCATGTATAATCCGTCTTGTCGAAATGCAATGATCATCCGTTGTGGATGTGAGCAGATGGTGGTGCATCCCTTGAGCAAGTACTGGAAGAAGAAAATGTGGAGGATGCTAACCTTGTGGAGGTTGAAGTAAAATCGGAGCAGTAGGATTAGATTAGTAGTAGAGGTTATGTTTTCTGTACTGAGTTCTGGAAGTTCTGTATATAATTCTGCAGAATTTTGTATGCAGATCTGTTTTATGTATTTTGGTGGATTTCTGAACACTGTAAACTCTGCTGTAAATCATTGTACAGTAATGTTTATATATGTTCGTGCTGTATTCTTTTGGAGCAGCGGTTATTTGTGTAAAGACTGTTTACTGTTGCTGTTAATTGTGATTAATTCTGAATTATAGTGATTACTGTATTTTGGGATGTTACATTAGTGGTATCAGAGCAGTTTTGTTCTTTTAAGGACAAGTAGGGTTATGAGTGCACTATGTTTTCGTTGTGTGCTTGTTATATGTTTAATGAGTTATTGAAGTATTTAACTCTTGAACAATTCTAACGTTCGTTTTCTGATGGACCAGAGAACGAATGGCTCCTAGACTTCCTCCCCCACCTCAGCCTAACGAGCCTGACGCCCCCAACAATACTAGGATGTTGGAGGCAGTCATTGAGAGACTGCAACGGCAGAACACCACCTTAATGGAGCAGAACGCAGCTGCTTTGCAAAGCTTAGAAGCCGCACGCGTAAATTCTGAGGCCACACAACGCCAATTAATGGAGATTATTGCAGCTACAAGAGGCACACCAGGAGCCTCTTCTTCTAACGCTGCCCCGCCTACTGCAGAATGGAGCTTGGAGAGCTTTCTTCAACATCATCCCTCCAAATTTAATGGAAAATGCCTTCCTGATGAGGCAGATCATTGGCTGCGGGACATTGAGAAGATTTATAATGCAAAGAGGTGCCCTGACGACAACAGATTGGCGTTCACTGAGTACTTGTTGACTGGTGAGGCCAGCCACTGGTGGACGAGTGTGAGGGCTATCCTGGCCGACACTCATGCTCCTATCACCTGGGAGGTTTTTAGAAACAAATTTTATGAAGAGTATTTCCCAGACAGCGTCCGCTATGCTAAGGAAGTAGAGTTTCTTCAGTTGGTGCAAGGGGGAAAATCTGTATCCGAGTACACAAATTCTTTCAAACAGTTGTTGAGGTTTAATACGATGGCCACTAGTGAAGAGTGGCAGTGTAGGAAATTTGAGAATGGATTAAGAAGCGACCTGAAGGTGTTGATATCAAGTTTATGCATTCGGTCATTTCCTGCAATGGTGGAAAGAGCCAAAGTATTGGAGAAGAATATGGCAGAAGTGGAACGACAAAAGAAGCAGACACAGGTGACTAGAGGGTCGATTGTATCCAGGGGTACTGCCAACACGAGAAGTACTCCTTACGCTCGCCCAGGTCAGTCAAATGCAAGTGGATCACGAGCATTAATCACTGCCGGACAACCAGGAAACGTCACTTGTTTCCAGTGTGGAGGGCCACACTATCGTTCATCTTGCCCTCAACTCACGGGAGGAAAATTCTGCACGAAATGTAGAAGAAGTGGGCACTTGGAGAATGAGTGCAACATGGGTGGACGAGCTGTGTTGAGGCCACCGAATGCTGGCAGAAATCAGGCTAGAGGAGGACGAGCCCAAGCAGCTGGACGTGTTTATGCAATCACTGGTGCAGAAGCAGCGAGCTCAGGTACGCTCGTTACTGGCACATGCTTGCTGTATGGAATAAATTGTTGTGTGTTGTTTGACTCGGGGGCGACACACTCCTTCATATCGAAGGCGTGTGTTGATAAGTTGGGAATAGCTGTGAGTGAGATGAATTTTGATTTGGTGGTGTCAACACCAGCTGCGGGTGAAGTTAGGACATCTACCATGTGTGTTAGATGCCCTATTGAGGTAGAAGGACGTAGGTACAAGGTGAGTCTTATCTGTTTGCCACTCAAAGATTTAGAAATAATTTTGGGAATGGATTGGCTCAATACCAATCGCATTCTCATAGACTGTGGCAAGAAGGAGTTGATTTTTCCAGAAGAAGAAGAGGAATGCCTTGGTGTGACTCTCGGTCAGTTAAAGGAAGATATTATGGAGGGCGCGGCTTGTTTTCTCATCATGACACATGAGGACCAAGAGTTGGGAGGTTTGAAGCAGGAACGAACGTCTGTTGTGGAGGAGTTTCTGGATATTTTTCCAGATGAAATACCAGGGTTGCCTCCTGTTAGAGAAGTCGAATTCACCATAGACTTGGTGACCACGGCAGCCCCTATATCAGTCCAACCATACCGTATGGCGCCTGCAGAATTGGTTGAACTTAAGAAACAGATTGAAGAACTCATGGAGAAACAATTTATCAGACCAAGTGTGTCACCTTGGGGAGCACCTGTACTGTTAGTGAAGAAAAAGGATGGCAGCTCTCGGTTATGCATTGACTATCGTCAGTTAAACAAGCTGACCATCAAGAACAAATACCCGTTGCCTAGGATTGATGACTTGTTGGATCAACTGCATGGGGCAACGGTATTTTCTAAGATTGATCTGCGTTCAGGATATCACCAAATCAGGGTGAAGGAGGATGACATCCAGAAAACAGCCTTCAGGTCTCGTTATGGACACTACGAGTATGTAGTGATGCCATTTGGGGTAACAAACGCTCCTGCTGTGTTCATGGATTATATGAACCGTATATTCAGACCTTACTTGGACAAGTTTGTGGTTGTCTTCATAGATGACATCCTCATCTACTCTAAGGCACAAGCCGAGCATGAAGAACACTTGAGGGCAGTGCTGAGTGTGTTGAGGGAGAAGGAGTTGTATGCCAAACTGTCCAAGTGTGAATTCTGGATGAAGGAGGTGCAGTTTTTGGGACATGTGGTCTCGGCTGGAGGTATTTCAGTGGATCCAGCTAAGGTGCGTGCAGTGTTGGAATGGAAAAGTCCTCGTTCAATCACGGAAGTGAGGAGTTTTGTTGGTCTTGCGGGCTACTATAGGCGTTTCATTGAAGGGTTTTCCAAGATAGTAGCACCGTTGACGCAGCTTACAAGGAAAGATCACCCTTTTGCTTGGACGGATTTGTGTGAAGAACGCTTCCAAGAGCTGAAGAATAAGTTGACAAGCGCTCCAGTTTTAGTGATTCCGGACACTGCCAAACCGTTTGAAGTTTACTGTGATGCATCTCACCAAGGTTTGGGGTGCGTTCTCATGCAAGAGAAGAAGGCAGTGGCGTATGCTTCTCGGCAATTGAAGATACATGAGAAGAATTATCCAACGCATGATTTGGAGCTGGCAGCAGTTGTGTTTGCATTGAAGATTTGGAGGCATTATCTATACGGATCCACTTTCCAAGTCTTCAGTGATCACAAGAGCCTCAAATATTTATTTGACCAGAAGGAGTTGAACATGAGGCAGAGGCGTTGGCTGGAATTCCTAAAAGATTATGATTTTGAGTTGCTTTATCATCCTGGTAAAGCAAACGTAGTGGCAGACGCATTAAGCAGGAAGGCAGTGCATGTCTCGTTAATGATGGTGAAGGAGCTGCACTTAGTGGAGAGTTTCAGAGATCTAAGGTTGCAGTATGAGTTAGAACCGAACAGCATCAAGTGCTGCAACCTTAGGATATCAAGCAATGTGTTTGATCGTATATGGACGAAGCAACGTGAAGATGAAGACTTGGTGAAAATCTTTGATGCACTTGGTACAGACAAGGCTAAAGAATTTAATGCTGGAACGGATGGTATGTTACGTTACCTTGGTAGAACGTGCATTCCCAATGATGGAGAGCTGAAGCGGATTATACTGGAGGAAGCACATCATAGCCGTCTTAGCATACATCCCGGTATGACTAAGATGTACCAAGATCTTAGGCGTTCGTTCTGGTGGCCTGGAATGAAGAGTGATGTTGCACGATTTGTAGCATCTTGCTTGACTTGCCAACGTGCCAAGGCTGAACACCAACGTCCAGGAGGTCTGCTTCAACCACTGGAAATTCCTGAATGGAAGTGGGACAGCATTTCCATGGATTTTGTGACCCATCTACCACGGACAGTTAGGAACCATGACTCAATTTGGGTGATTGTGGATAGGTTGACAAAGAGCGCACACTTCTTGGCAGTGAATCTGAAGATGTCCATGACCAATTTGGCCAAGTTGTATATTAATGAGATTGTTCGTCTACATGGAGTGCCTTCAAGCATAGTTTCTGACCGAGACACGAGATTCACATCTCGTTTTTGGCAATCATTACAAGCCGAGTTGGGGAGCAAGCTGCAGATGAGTTCAGCATATCATCCTCAAACGGATGGCCAATCTGAACGTACAATCCAGACGCTAGAAGACCTACTGAGGACGTGCGTCCTAGATCACTTAGGCGCATGGGATGAGGTGCTGCCTCTTGTGGAATTCACATATAACAACAGCTTTCAAGCTAGCATTGGGATGGCGCCGTTTGAAGCTCTCTATGGGAGGAAGTGCAGAACGCCACTTTGCTGGTTTCAAGAGGGAGAGAACGTGCTAACTGGACCTGAGCTCATCCAGCAAACAACAGAGAAAGTCAAATTGATCCAAGACAGATTGAAAACGTCTTTGAGCAGGCAGAAATCCTATGCTGATAGGAGGAGAAGACCACTGGAGTTCGCTGCAGGTGATCATGTGTTTTTGAGACTGAATCCAATCACTGGAGTGGGAAGAGTAGTACGTCCAAAGAAGTTGTCTCCCAAGTTCATAGGGCCGTATCAAATATTGAAGAAGATTGGACCAGTAGCCTATGAACTTGCGTTGCCTCCTCAACTATCAAATCTGCATCCAGTCTTCCATGTGTCTCAGCTTAGGAGGTATATAGCTAATCCTTCCCATGTCTTGGAACTGGAAAACATTCAACTGCATCCAGACCGAACGTTGGAGCTACAACCAATCCGCATTGAAGATGAACGCACCAAGCTGCATAAAGGAAAGGATATTCGTTTGGTGAAGGTAGTGTGGGATGCTAACACTGGAGATTCAACGTGGGAAGTGGAGAGTGCAATGAAGGATTTATATCCGCACTTATTTGCTTATAATTTCTGAATTTTCGAGGACGAAAATTTTTGTAGTTAGGGAGAATGTAAGACCCTATAAAATTAGCAATGATAATTCTTTGTTAAACCAGATTTATGAAGTATAATCAAATGCTTATCCTATTAAATCCCATTTCAAATCTGCTGAAATATATACTGTTATGGTGTGCACTAATACAGTGCCACATCGCGCTCTGAAACACGCACCACTGCACACATTCAGTGCATTAAAAACGCACCAATCTGTGCATGCACACACGCCAAGTGTCACGGGAGAGAATTCCAAATCAGAGTTTGATGTGCAGGTGGCAGACTGGGAGACGCTCTCCTGTTTGACGTGGAATCCACCCAAAATTCTGAGTTTTGAGAAAATCTCTCACTCATACGCACACTTCGTCTTCCTCAGAAAACCACACCTTTCATCTTCTCCAAACTTCTCTCTACGAACCTTCATCTTCCTTCTACCATTACTCACTTCATTCAACTCCAATCAGTTTTCTGAAACCATAGAAACGTTCACGGGGCAGTAAGCTTCGAATTGATCCGAACCTCTTTAGATCCTGTAACTGGTAAGTTCCAAACCATAATCTAATTCTAGAAGTTCTAGGAACACTGTTTCAGTTGCATGCAAAGAATAAAATCTGAGTTTCTGAGTCTCTTTGGTTAAATCTAGTTGAGGAGCGTAAGAAAGAGCTGATTGGGTAGAAATTCATAGTTGGACAGAATCAAGTTACCCTGTTAAAAGTTCACTGCTAGACCAGGTAAGGGAAGCTTATAATTTTAATTTATACTGTATGTGTTATGATCTGATGTGCATGTATTAAAAGTATGATGTTCGAGCTGTGTAAATGACCACAGTTATGAAATCTGGTTTTCTGATAATGTGATTGATCTGCATGTTGGTTTGGAATGTATGAAAATTATGAGGTTGAGCTGTTAAGAATGGTTTATGATATCTGATATGAATTCTAGTTTGGATGGATCTGTCATGAACTGATACGGCTTGGATGAATGATATTTGATGTTGGATTTGATTTAATTACATGTTGAATTGATGATGCATGAACTGAGTATGGTTATTGGATACTTGGAATGAATTAGATGTTGAAAACTGTATGATAACATGTTGGAAGTGAATTAAATCTGAAATGAAAGTATAAAGTTAGAAAAATTGAAATCTGGGAAAAATTCTACTAAGTGTGAAAAATCTGAATTTCTGATCATTCTCTGTTGCTAAAAGGACGTTCGTCACTGGACGGTCTTAGACCGTTCGGTGTTTGGTTAGCATGACTTAGATTGGAATTCATTCATTTGGAATGAATTCTGCTCAAGAACGAGCGTCCCCCAATTGAGTGAATGAGCTTTCGTTCTGCTCAGTACAGCTAAGTATTTAAAACTTTATAAAGAAGTGACGTTCGGCCTTAAGTCGAGCGTCCGTCCTTATTGACGTTCGTCCTCATGATTGAGCGTTCGTTCTTATTGTTGTTCGACCTTATGTCGAACGTGCATTCTAAGAGAGCGTTCGTCCTTATATTGAACGTTCGTCCAAGTTGACGTTCGGTCTTATATCGAAACGTTCGTCCTAGATAACGCTTGGGTTTTACCAGCGTTCGTTCTGATTGTGCTCGGTCATTTACCTGGCGTTCGTTCAAAGCAGGGTTCGGTTTTATAATTGAACGCTCGTCCTTACCATTGAACTCTGAGCGAACGTAACTGGCGTTCGTCCAAATTGCTAATTAACGTTCGTTTTTCTGGCAGTGCTGTTTTCTGAAATCAAATTATATTGACTGTTTATCTAAACAATGTCTTACTGGTGTTATCCTTTGGATTCTACCTGAACTTGTTACATTCAAAATCTTTCTAAGTATCATTCATGTCTTTTAAAGATCAGTATTTTCAAATTATAAATTTTAAAGAGTATTAGGTGAGTTCCTTGGTTCTTTTCTCTTGTTCAGAAACAAGGATGCAGAGTACTGTAACATGTAAATTTCTATTTATTAAATGATGAACTTTCGTGAAATTAAGAGAGTGGAATACAGAATGGAAATATGGATTCAGTGAACTGTTTAATATGGTGAATTATATGTGGAATGAATTATTGGAAATGAATTATGATGAGCGTTCCAAGGAGGAACGTCTCTAATATGATTGATTGTTGATTTTTGTAAAGTATGACTGTGGGCATGCTAAGCTGGCTTGGTCCATCCTGATATTCCGTGATACTCATCTTCACGTAGAAGGGAGTAGTCATGTGTGGGAATGGCAGGAGGCTCTATTCCTTAGGGGTACTTTGGATAGAGTTAACCTCGAGTGGCAGCTGTCGAGTTTAATACAGTTACCACACCACTCGGGTGCAAGGACGCCTGTAGCTACACGGTTCATACAGTCCGGACGGTCTGTCGTTTATACGTATCTATATGATTGTTAATTGATGAGCTTGCATGATGTATGTGTGGATTTAAATATAAATGTATGTGTTGATTGTATAAATTAAATATTATAAGCTTACCCTTGCATTTTCCATTGTGTTGTCTACTGTCCATGTATAATCCGTCTTGTCGAAATGCAATGATCATCCGTTGTGGATGTGAGCAGATGGTGGTGCATCCCTTGAGCAAGTACTGGAAGAAGAAAATGTGGAGGATGCTAACCTTGTGGAGGTTGAAGTAAAATCGGAGCAGTAGGATTAGATTAGTAGTAGAGGTTATGTTTTCTGTACTGAGTTCTGGAAGTTCTGTATATAATTCTGCAGAATTTTGTATGCAGATCTGTTTTATGTATTTTGGTGGATTTCTGAACACTGTAAACTCTGCTGTAAATCATTGTACAGTAATGTTTATATATGTTCGTGCTGTATTCTTTTGGAGCAGCGGTTATTTGTGTAAAGACTGTTTACTGTTGCTGTTAATTGTGATTAATTCTGAATTATAGTGATTACTGTATTTTGGGATGTTACACTTAACCTGACACTATAGTAATTAAGATGACATACAAAATTAAATTATCAATGTCACTTAAATTAAATTACGTGATCAATGCAAATAAATACAATTTTTTTTTATCAATTTATATTTATAAGACAGCAAGTATATTATAAAAAAAATGGTACAAGAAACTCTGTCACTAACTATGGGCCCATTTCATGCTCAAGAACCTTCCTATTGTATAATTGTGTATCTTTTTATGGCAACATCTCAAGCTAATTCATAAATATGAAATGTCTACATCAAAATAATATAATTTTTTTCATGCATATGTATTTAATTTTTATATAATAACAAAAACTAATAAATTTTTTATTATAATAATTATTAAATTAGAAAAATTTTCATAAAAAAAATTTATAATTTGATTATAGATAACTTTTATTTATTATAAATAATTTTTTTAATTATGTATAGTTATTTTTTGCTTAAAAGAAAAATTATTTAAATGGTAAAATAATAAAAAATCTCATTTATTAATGTTATAAATGATATATATACATATAAGATTAGTTATGAGTCTAGATATAAACATTTTGTATGTTATTTTTTACACTGTTGCAAGCATTCAGACCTCTCAACAGTGCATCACATAACAAAACACCCATTACTTTTATTTAATTACCACTATCACTTTTTTTTTATTTACTTATTAAAATCTTTCACTAGTCGTTAATAATAACAGTGAACATAATAATAATAATACTAATAATAATAATAATAATAATAATAATAATGATAATGTTTTTATTTTAGAATAGTAAGCAACCTTGTGAAAGCTTCAGAAGAGAGGCGTGGATCATGTGAAATGCAGCAGGTGTACCTCATTGTACATTTAAAAGGACTTTTGCATCTTCATGTATATAATTCTACATTCACATCAACAATTTTCTCCCTAACTTTCATCTCCATCTTCTTCACTTTCATCAACAATTCATTCTACTGATCAAAATAGTCTTCTTAGTTTCACAGAATATGACCATTTTCTCAATTCAGGCCTTCAAGTTTTTCTTTCTACTTTCCTTCTTCATTTCACTTTCTAATGGCTTCAGCCTTGGGATCATCCCTAATCATGGTAAGTAAAAATCTCTACTTTACTTAATGTTGCAGTAAAAATCACTTTCCTTCTTCATGCACACATGCTCCAATCAAATGTATCAGTAAAACCTTAAAGACAGTACAATGTTTTGAATTTGTTGTGTAATTAACATGCAGCTAACACTTCTCAGTGAACTCTGCATCAAGTATGAAATTGAAATTTTCTAGAATAAGTGTATTATATTATTTTAGTAACAAAGTGTCTCTTTATATTTGCTCATTATTATGACTATGTTGCCGTTTAAATGACCATTTACTGCAGAACATTCATGTGTGTTTTGTTTATTTTTCTTCAGCTAAGTCTATCAATTTGAAGCAGAAAGCAGCAGCAACTGAAGAGGTTTGTTTCCAATAATTTAATTTCACTGTTCATAGAATCCAACCATATCTACTTATGTTTGAATAAACTTATCCATGGACACTTGTAAAATAAAGATACTTTTTCTCTTTTGAAAATTATTACGAAAAACAGATTATTTTTTGCTGAAAAAAGGTTAGAATTCAAAACTTACTCATTGGAATGATTAATGGTTGTTCAGCTACTTGTAATTTGTTAAACAACAATGATAAAATTATTATTGAAAGTATATATTGATGTTAACATACATTTTTTTCATCCATAATAATTTTTGTTTGTAGAATGGAGCAAAGAAAGACATGAGAATGGAACTGTACCCAACAGGGTCTGCTTTGCCAGATTGTTCTCATGCATGTGGTTCTTGTTTTCCTTGCAAGAGGGTGATAGTGAGCTACAAGTGCATGGTTGCAGAGTCTTGCCCTGTAGTTTATAGGTGCATGTGTAAAGGGAAATATTACCATGTACCATCCAATGGTTGAGACCATATGTTTATGTTTGAGAGTGGTTGATCATAGTTAAAATTCTGAAAAAGATCTGTGACAGAAAATTTGACAATTTAGTTTAGTGTAGTGTAGTGTAGGTTGGTTAGACTCTACTTTTGCCTTTATTAAAGACATGACAACTTTGTCAGCAAAGTAATGAATGTTCCAAAAATGAAACATGATCCATGCTATAAGGAAATGTTTGTTTACTTCTGAGTACTGCAGTTTTTTCTGCTATATATGGAAGTACAAAGTTGTGGTAACAGAACCAATTTTAATTTTCCTATCAATATATTTTACATCCTATTTACTTGAAAGATAAATATTTTAATTTATGTACGAATTTTTCTATCCATACTAGAAATCTCTAATTTGAATGGATCAAAGTATAATAATTAATAAAATAACAGTAAAATTCAATACAATAATTTATTTCACAGTGAAAGATTTTTATATTTATTCTGGAAAGGAGTCAGTTTTCAGAATGAACAAATAAAAGTTCCACCTTTTTAATGATTTTTATTGAATTTAAATGTTAATTAAACTGATTAGTTGTACAAACTGAATCTTTTAATCTAAATATTTGTACATATTTATGCAAATAATATGATCAATTGAGTATGTAATGTTCAAATTTGAATAAAAAGTTGAAGTATAAATAAAAATAATATGGGATTTTAACATTGAATGTAAAGTAAACAACAATAAGAATGTGAATAATTTAATGAACAAGTGGAAAATAAATATAAGATAAATTCCAAAGAAAACTTACATATTAATACATTTTATGTACTCTGTTATCAAACATTCACTTGTTTTTTCTTTTAAGGCATAAACACCTAAAAGTGTTCATTTTTAAAGCAGGAACTTGATATTGGCAGTTGAAGAAAGAAAATGGAATTTTAAAGTGGGTATGGTCAATCTCTCTGGAAATTAGTGTAGAATAGCATTAGTTTTTGTATTCTGTTAGTAAAGTGAAAATTTATATTGTGCATGGTCAATCTCATGAATAAATAGTTGATTGGACCTATTAAGTTACATGTCTGTTCTTTGTGCAAGTGACAGGCTAGCTATTTACCATCAACACTGAGTTCACTTCTCTAAATAGGTGAAAGTGAAACACCAAAATTTAATGAACAAGTAAAATAGTACTCTTTGGAATTTTTCACCCAACTAACAACTCAACCTCTCAAATTAAACCAAACCAAAGTATGTGAGTACAAAGTGATGAAATATGGCAATCTCTGCAATTGATTGCAGAGTAACTTACAGCTTTTAAACATCAAGTTCGGACAACAAATTCATTCAATGAGCCAAAATCAACAAGTATAAAAATGTATAAAAGGGGAATATAAATATGTCTCCACAACTTTTAAGACAAGTCCATCACTCGTTTAGTGACGTGTTACAATTGAAATCATTATTATTTTTATTTATCGACAAATATTAGTTATTAATTTTGTTATTAAAGAAAATTGAATCTATAATTTCTTTCTTTTCTTTTTAAATTCTTTAAACCAAATTTATCTCTTCTAAATGTTAATAAAGAAAGTAAACTCATAATCTTTCACACCTTCTTTTTCAACTTTTATCATTAATTCTAAAATGTATAACGAAATGAAGCCTTTTCTTGCCTGGTTTAATCAAAATGTCATTGAAATAGAGAACAGTTTGGGGAAGTTTGTTGGGGAAGTTTGTTAGGAACAAAAGTTAGTTGTTAGTAAAGAGAGGGTATAAATAATAATAGAATAGGTGGAGAGAGGATTATCATATATTTTCCTTGTGGGTATAGACTGGACATTTTCTAGTGAAGGAAGAGAGGCTTTCTTGAGACGTATAATTGTATTTCTCTTTATATATATATATATATATATATATATATATATATATTACAGATTCAATAATATATATACAAATACTTTCATCTTCTTTTGTTGTTAAGAGTTATTGTGAGAAGAGAGTGTTCTGTTTGGTTTCCTAAACAAAGGAACCTAACAAGTTGGTCTGACCTGCCGAATCGGTATTGGAGGAGCAATCAAAGCACGTGAAGAAGAAGAATGGAGGCGAAACTAAACGCACTAGAAGGAAGAATAGAGGGACAGATGGTCACAATTGAATCGACAATAGAAGAATTGAAAGCGGAGATGAGAGCGGTAACTCGCAAATTCCAAGCATTTGGCCGCGCTCAAGAACGACGAATCCGGAACCAGCATTGGAGCTCCGAAGGAAGTCGTGATTCTGACACTATTGGACGCAAACGACGACCGCCAGAAAACTCGAAGGAGGAATCGAAAGAAGACAGAGGAGAAGTTTGACGCAGTTGGAGGAAGCACGTTGAACTACCTACTTTTGAAGGTACGGATCCCATGAGGTGGATCGCAAAGGCGGAGAAAATCTTTGACCTCTAGAGCGTGAAGGAGAAAGAGAAGATGAAGTTTGTCTATATATGCATGGAGGGAGGTGATGACAAATTTATGAACACCGAAAAACGGCGCCAAAAACTTGTTTAACAATCGGCAAGTGTGACCGAATCGTATCAAGTAATAAAACTAGGTAAGACCAAGTATCCTTTTCCCAAAGGACTCATGGCCTAGTTAGCTATATGATTTGTTGATTATTTAAGACTTGTTAACAATTGATTGTAGGGTTTAAATGCAAAAGACAATAATTAAACATGTATGCATGAATTTGATCAATGGAAAAGATGAATACAAACATTAATGAATTAGATAGATGAGTATGTTGTTGGGGTTATCAATTTCATCTTATCCACTCTCATATACTTTAGGAATTCATCATTCTTTTCATCAATTGCTAATGCCACTCTCTAAATCACCTTGCAAGAAGGCCTATCCTTAATTACGTGTTCATACAATTCCTAGCATTCCTAATAATTAATTCTGAAGTGCAGAAGCTTAACGGCAACCAACCCTCATATTCCTATGTCTAGGTAATATGCTATTGGGAGAATTTCTCCGGATCTAGATTTTCCCGTACGTTCCCATATTGACAAAATCAATAATCATGGCATTGAATGAGTTAAACAAAGCAAGCTTTAAGCAAAGAGGAAAAACCCTAACTAATGATGAAAGAAAGCATATATCTTAAAATAAGATGTTAAAACACAAATTCCATATATGAGAGTTTCACAAGACTACATTGATTCCCCAACAACAATACAAGGTTTAGTTCACCATATTCATGGTGAAACTAGATGAACAATAATGAATGAAAGAAAGATAGAACCCTAGAAAGATGAGGAGGTAGCCTGAGCATCCAAGATCTTCCTTCAAGGGGTGGAAAACTGAGTGTTTGCTTCGTCTCAACAGAAGATACAAACCCTAGGAACACCTAAAGCTTATATAATATTCGTAATATTACAAAAAATTAGGCCCAAGCCCAAAATAGTGCCGCTCAGCGGTAAATTGCCGCTGAGCGGTAACTGCGACTTCTCCTTTTGCACTTTTTTATGTCTTTTCTGATTCCCTCTCTATCCTTCTTCACTTCTTTCACCAAATTCACCTTAAATCCTGCATAAAACACTGAAATCAAGCATAAACCTGTCCAGCTCTCTTATTTCACAAAACATGAACAAAAGTATGATTCCAAGCTAGTTTCTAAGTGTTAAAGGTTGCTTTTAGTATCATTTTTAAGCATGAAAATAACAGTTTTTCAACTGTTATCACAACCCCAAACTTAGAACTTTGCTTGTCCTCAAGCAAACAAGATGTAACTCAATCTTCTACCAATCAATACAATGGTTTACTCATTCAAAAATCGTCTTTTCAAGATAAGTAAAAACTTCAATTAAGCTCATGACAAAGACTTCAATCAAGACATACACATGCTTTAGTGTTCACAAAGTAACTTAATATCCAACAAATGCTATTTTTCATGAATGATCAATCAACTAAGCATGGATGTTCATGTGCTCATGGAATATTTCCTCACTAAGTAAAGTATTTCACTCACACACACGTGTATAAGAGGTAATCACTCATTCGCTCTACTATCACAATGTCACATGAATTGACTTTGCCTTTCATTTAACCATAATCAAATAACACTTACAAGCAAACATCATCACAAGGACTTTTCTATGGCTTATAATGTGGCTGGGCTAACAAGAAAATTGTTTTTTCTAGATCACAAAACCCTTGAGTTAAGAGAATCATATAAACACAACCATTCTTACTTATTCCCAACTTTCCTTTGCATTGAGCTTTTGCTTTTTCTTTTCTTTTCTTTCTTTTTCTTTCTCTTTTCACATACTTAATTCTTAGCTCTTAGCTCAATGCTTTCAATTTCCCTTTCTATTTTCCAACAACCCCAAACTTGAACATTTGTCAATACCACAAAATATTTTCTACTTAACTCAAGGTAAAGCTTTCAACAAGGGTTTTCAAATCATGTTCAAGGCTAGGGGTTCAAAGGATAGAACACAAAGTGTTCTCTTTTAGTGGCTAATTTCATGAAATTGGCTAATACAAGGGTTACCAACAAATGGCCATGATCATATGATGCAAACAAGCAAGTAATTCAATCATAGAAAACCTAGGCAAAGTCATTCATATTTTCAAAGTAATAACATTCAATCACAAAAACTCTGGAGCTCAAAACCTCACATATAAGCTCATTCACATTTGACATACACATCCTACTTAATATCACAACCACAATCACAACATCATTCATTTGTTCTCAACTTGTGAATCACCTGTATAAGCATCTAATGTGCACATCTCTATCATCAATCAATATCAAAGCATCATCAGACATTACTTATCAAACAACAATCATCAGCATAAGCAAACCATCATAACAGACAAAGTTTTCAATTGAGTACATCAAACCCTATTCTAAAAACACAAATAAATAAGTTCATAACAAAAAACCAAACAAAAACATAAATCCTGCTCTAGTTATGATAGCATTCATCAGTCAATGTTATCTCAGCTCCTCATCAATCTGAGCTGTCATCTGTATCCTCCTCTTCTTCCTCATCTTCGGCATCCTCAAATGCATCATCGTCATCATCATCAGCATCATCTTTATCCATCTCCATAGCTGAAGTTTTAACTGCTCCAGCTGTGCCTCCTTGTACCTGCTCTTCTGGCCAAGCTACCACATTATGAAAGTCCTCCATAGTCCACCTGTGTGCTGGAGGTGTATCATACATTCCAACAATCATTTCAGTAGTAGCCACCTGCCCTCTATGGATAGACTATAATTGTGCACCTATAAGAGACATATACATGTCCCTCATTTGAAAAGGTTCTGCTTCATGTGTCTCAGCAGATGCCTGACTCTGTGCTTGCCCTCTTTTTCTACGAGTACGGCGTGGTGGAACTGGCTGAGCTGCCTCCTCACCTCCATAGTATTGTCTGTAATAGGTCTCATCAATTGCTTTCCTTGGCCTTTCAAATGGTGGAGCAGAAGTATCCATCCCAGCTATCTTGCAAAGGTGTGTAATTAAAGAAGGATGTCCTAAGGGTGCTTTGCTGTTTGTTGTGTTAGCACACATCCTTATCTCATCAGCTATTACCTGTCCAATATTGACATTCAAGTTCCTGATTGCACAGTAAAGGAGGAGTGCCCTTCTGAGAGTGATGTCTGACAAAGCACAGCTTAGGGTATAAAAATACCCTAATGGGCTCGGGTTCCGCTAAGGGGAAACCTAAGCCCAGTTTGCGATACTACTGCTCAGCGACACTTTCGGAAAGTGCTCTTCTTCTCTCTAACTTAACCTAAGTGCCTTCTAAACACAACCTCACTTGCTCCCTGCAATGAAATTCTCAAATTACTCATGCAAAACCCTATTATGCAACTAGAACAAAAGTATAATGAATTGATAACAGTTGAAAAACTGTTATTTTCATGCTTAAAATTGACACAAAAAGCAACCTTTACACTTAGAAACTAGCTTGAAATCATGCTTTTATCCATATTTTCAGAAATAAGAGAGCTGGACAGGTTTATGCTTGATTTCAGTGTTTTTGTGCAGGTTTTAAGGTGAATTTAGTGAAAGAAGTGAAGAAGGAGAGAGATGGAATCAGAAAAGTCAACCAGAAACTAGAAAAGTCAACCAGTCAACCAAAAAAGTCAACCAGTCAACCAAAAAGTCAACCAGTCAACCAGAATACGAAAAAAGTCAACCAGACGAGTTTTTGGGCCAGTTTTATGCGATTTTATGATTTGTTTGGGCCTAGACCCGTTTTCTATTATTTTTATGTCCTATTTAAAGATCTAGATGTCTTAGGGTTGGTATCTTTGGCAGAAACAAAGCAAACACTCTCTCTTCCACCCCTTTGAAGGAGGATCTTGGATGCTTAGGCTACCTCTTCACCTTTCTAGGGTTTTATCTTTCATTCTTTCATTATTGTTCATCTAGGTTCACCATGAATATGGTGAACTAAACCTTGTATGTTTGTTGGGGAATCAATGTAATCTTTTGAAGCTCTCATATATGGAATTTGTGCTTGCATCTTAATCTAAGATTTATGCTTTCTTTCATCATTAGTTAGGGTTTTTACTCTTTGCTTAATACTTGCTTTGTTTAACTCATTCAATGCATGATTATTGATTTTGTCGATACGGGAACGTACGGGGAAGTCTAGATCCGGGGAATCTCTCCCAATATTATATTGGTTGTCGTTAAGCTCCTGCACTTGATGAACTAATTATTAGGAATGCTAGGAATTGTATGAACTCGTAATTAGGGAGAAGCCTTCTTGAAAGGTACTTTAGAGAGTGGCATTAACAATGATGACTTGAATGCTGAATTCCTAAAATATATGAGAGTGGATAAGATGAAATTGACCCCCAACAACATATTCCACAAACGGCCTTGATCATACGATGCAAAACAAGCAATTGATTCAATCATAGAAAACCTGGGCAAAGTCATTCATGCTTTCAAAGTAATAGCATTTAACAATAACAACTCTGGAGCTCAAAACCTCACATATAAGCTCATCCACATTTGACATACACATCCTGCTTAATCTCACAATCACAATCATAATATCATGCATTTGTTCACAAAGCTTGTGAATCACCTGTATAAGCATTTTAATGTGCACATCATCTCAACATCAATCAATCAATAAGCATCATCAAACATTACTTATCAAACAATCATAGTTATTAGCAAACCATCATAACAAACCAGGTGTTCAATAGAGTACATCAAACCCTAATCTAAAAACAAAAACAAATAAGTTCAGAAAACTTAAACCAACAAAAGCATAAGCATATGATAGCATTCATCAGTAAATGCTATCTCAACTCCTCATCAATCTGAGCTGTCCTCTGTATCTTCCTCTTCCTCCTCATCTCCATCCTCTTCAAAGGCATCATCATCATCAGCGTCATCTTCTTCCATCTCTCTAACTGAAGCTTCAGCTGCTTCAGCTCGTCCTCCATGCATTGGCTCCTCTAGCCAAGCTACCACATTATGGAATTCATCCATAGTCCACCTGTGGGCTGGAGGTGTATCATACATTCCTACAATCATCTCAGCAGTAGCCACCTGTCCTCTGTGAATGGACTGCAACTGAGCACCTATAAGAGACATATACATGTCCCTCATCTGGAATGGATCTGCTTCATGTGTCTCAACCGATGTCTGGCTCTGTGCTGGCCTTCTCTCTCTACGAGCACGACGTTGTGGAACTGGCTGAGCTGCCTCCTCACCTCCACAGTACTGTCTGTAATAGGCCTCATGAATAGCTTTTCTTGGCTTCTCAAATGGTGGAGCAGAAGTGTCCACCCCAGCTATCTTGCAAAGGTGAGTAATCAAGGAGGGATGTTCTAGTGGTGCTTTGTTGTTTGAGGTATTGGCGCACACACTAATCTCATCAGCTATCACCTGCCCAATATTAACACTTAGATTTCTGATAGCACAGTAAATGAATAGTGCCTTGCTGAGAGTAATATCTGACACATGTGAACATGGCTGAATGTTGGCATGAGAAAATGCCATCCAATACTTTGCAAGAGGAGTCAAATCCGTCCTCCTAATGTTAACCACTGAGCCAGATCGATTCCTTTGGAAGTGTCCTCCAGGTATGCATAGTACTCTCTCCACATCCTCATAATCAACACCATCCTCCACGCAAAGAGCAAACTGGCACTGCTCACCAGCCCACACAGTGTCCAGGAAGTTATTGATAGAATCAGGATCATACCTGATAACATGGCCTCTGACATAACCCAAATAATTTTCAACTGGATAATCACCAATCTTCTTTGCATTGGTGTAGAATTCCTTTACCGCAGCTATGTTGGCAGGTGCAGGATAGGTGGCTAGCTTTCCCCAGTCATTCCCTAACACTTGCTCTCCAAATTGAGGAGCAAAGTTAGGTATCATTCCAACTTTTCTTTCCATCAGAAGTCTCCTGTCCTGAACCACCCTAAAGTGCTTCTCATGTTTCCTAGAGAGGAACCTGCTAGAGTGGGGTTGCTCTGGTTCCTTTTCCTTTCTCTTAGTTGCCATGGTTTTCAATCTTTTTCCTGAAGATGATGTCATTCCTACATTCAAACACAAATACAAAACCACAGAACATGATGTTAATCATTAGTAAAACATAGAACACAACTCCTTGAGAAGCTAAACCACCGCTGAGGGCCAGAATTTCCCCTCAGCGCCACCAGTGCCATAATCCAATACGCAAAAATTCAAGAAAACCAAGTCTGGCAGAGTGTCGCTCAGCGGCAGTTTACCCCTGAGCGGTAACTCTGCAGAATTTTGAAATACCCCTTTCAAGTTGTCGTATCTCCACCCAAATGCAATTTTCAGTTTTCCAGTTCATAATCATGCAGTTTAATCGGTTCAAATATCAAATATATCATCAAATCATGCATAGAAACCAAAACCCCTAAATATGCATGCTTTGACAATCACATTCAAATCAAGAACCCCAAAATGCTTTTTACTTACTTGGGTGGAGATTGATAACAGTTGAAAAACTGTTATTTTCATGCTTAAAAGTGATACTAAAAGCAACCTTTAGACTTAGAAACTAGCTTGAAATCATGCATTTTGTTTATATTTTTAGAAATAAGAGAGCTGGACAGGTTTATGCTTGATTTGAGTGTTTTTGTGCAGGTTTTGAGGGGAATTTGGTGAAAGAAGTGAAGAATGAGAGAGAGGACATTAGAAAAGACAAGAAAGAGTGCAAAAAGAGAAGTCGAAGGCACCGCTCAGCGGCAAACTACCGCTGAGCGGCACTCAAGAGGTGGCGTTGGAACCGCTGAGGGGCAAATGGCCGCTGAGGGGAAGAAAGAAGACGCGTAACCACCGCTGAGCGGTAAATGGCGCTGAGCGGCACTTTTTGGGCTTGGGCTTTTGTAATCTTTTGTAACTCTAGATTAGTATATAAGGGCTTGCACGTCCTTTAGTTAGGCATCTTTGGCAGAAACGAGGCAAACACTCTCTCTTTCACCCCTTTGAAGGAGGATCTTGGATGCTCAGGCTACCTCTTCACCTTTATTGGGTTTATTCTTTCATACTTTCATTGTAATTCATCTAGGTTCACCATGAATATGGTGAACTAAACCTTGTATGTTTGTTGGGGAATCAATGTAATCTCTTGAAGCTCTCATATATGGAATCTGTTGAGTACATCTTTGAATTAAGACATATGCTTTCTTTCATCATTAGTTAGGGTTTTTCCTCTTTGCTCAATGCTTGCATTGTTTAACTCATTCTAATGCATGATTATTGGTTTTGTCGATACGGACACGTACGGGGAAGTCTAGATCCGGGGAATTTCTCCCAATATTATACTGACAATATTCTATTGGTTGCCTTTAAGCTCCTGCACTCATGAACTAATCATTAGGAATGCTAGGAATTGTATGAACTATTTGATTAGGGAGAAGCCATCTAGAATGGTACATTAGAGAGTGGCATTAACAATGATGATTTGAATGTTGAATTCCTAAAATATATGAGAGTGGATGAGATGAAATTGACCCCCAACAACATATTCATTCATATATTCCATTGAAAGTGTTTATCTTTTGTCTTTGCCATTGATCAATTCATGCATACATGTTTACTTTTCGTCTTGCATATTAAAATCTAAATATTTCGTTTGTAAGTCCTAGCTAATCAACAAATCACACAACTAAACTAGGCCGTGAGTCCTTTGGGAGAACGATACTTGGTCTTACCAAGTTTATTACTTGAAACGATTCGGTCATACTTGCCGATTGTGAAACAAGTTTGTGACATCATATTTTGGTGCTTACAAATTTGTCCATCAAGTTTTTGGCGCCGTTGCCGGGGATTCATGGTTTAACTGGTTAATTTGTGTGATTATTGATTATCTTTGACTTATTTTTTTTATTTTATTTTAAATTTCGAATTTTTATTTTATTTTATTTTATTTTTCTGTTTATATTTTTCAGTTTGTATTTTATTTGATTTTATTTTATTTTTTTCTGTTTTCTGTTTTTCTGTTTTCTGTTTTTATTTTTTTATTTTAGATTTGATTTTTATCTTTTAGGTTAGATTTTATTTTTTTCTTTTTAGATTAGATTTTATTTTAATTTCGAATTTTTATTTTATTTTTCTGTTTTCTGTTTTTTATTTTTCGGTTTTTTTTTATTTGATTTTATTTTATCTTTTTAGATTAGATTTTATTTTATTTTTATTAGATTTTATTTTTTTATCTTTTTAGGTTAGATTTTATTTTATTCTTATTCTATCTTTTAGGTTAGGTTAGATTTTATTTTATTTTATCTTTTAGATTAGATTTTATTTTTTAGATTAGGTTTTATTCTATTTTATTTGATTCTATCTTCTAAATCTTTTATCTTCTTATATCTTTTCAATCTTTATTTTCTTCTATATCTTTTTGTGCTAACAAATCTTTTCTAGGGTTTTGTTTTCTTGTGCATGCAGGAGGCAATTCGAACTAGAAGTAAGAAAACAACAGAACCACTACTTGAAGGGCTAGACGAGAGTAGAAGGAGGAGAAGAATCAGAACGTCCAGAGAACTTTTCCCTTCTCCTGAAACTCTCCTACAATCAACACCACAAGGTTCTGTTCATAGCACAGGGAGTATGGAGAACAATAATAATGCTAGAAGAACTCTTGCAGATTACACTAATCTTGCTGGACCTCAGCACTTCAATAGCATAGCTCGGCCTAGAGTCAATGCAGCCAACATGGAGGTTAAACCAGCATTAATTCAACTGGTAAAGAGTAATCAATTTAATGGGTTATCACATGAAAGCCCATATGAGCACCTTACAACATTTAATGAGATCTGCAACACGGTCAAGATCAATGGGGTGCCAGACGAAGCTATCAAACTTAGCTTGTTTCCTTTCTCATTGGGGGGCAATGCTAAGCTTTGGTTGAACTCTTTTCCAGAAGAAAGTTTCACGGAGTGGGAAGCAGTGGTTACAAAGTTTCTAAGCAAATACTTCCCACAATCTAAAGTGACTAAAGGAAAGCAAGAGATATCTTCATTCAAGCAGGGCATGGAAGAATCACTTGGACATGCATGGGATAGGTATAAAAGCTTGTTACGTAAAACCCCCACGCATGGCTTTGAAGATCAAGAAGTAGTCCTAACTTTCCTTGGAGGGCTTGGTTCACAAACCAAGATGATGCTAGATGCCTCAGCTGGAGGCAATATCAAATGGAAGACTCCAGAGGAAGCAACTGAAATTATTGAAAATATGGCTACAAGTGATAATGAGCTTCACAATGAAAGAGGCGCCCCTATGCAACAGAAAGGGGTTCTTCAATTACAAACCCATGATGCTCTGCTAGCACAGAATAAGATTCTAACTCAACAGCTGGAAACTCTGACCAAAACTCTTGCTTCACTACCTAAAGAGTTAAAATCTGCTGCACAGGTACAAACCCAGTTGTGCGAACTATGTGGAGGTGATCACATAAATGGCCAGTGTGCTTTTCCAGTGGAGGCCTTGGAGGATGTTAATTTCATGGCTAATCAGTTTCCATACCGTCAAGGGAATTATAATCAGGGTTGGAAACCACATCCAAGCATTGGCCAAGGACAAGCTGGGCAGGCTAATCAGTTTAATAAGCAGCAGCAGCAACCAACCTTGTGGCAACAATTATCTATGCTTAATGACAGATCAACAAAGTTGGAAGAAACTCTTCAGCAATTCATCCAGAAAACTGAATCTTCTCAAAAGAGCACTGAAGCTGCTATAAAGAATCTGGAGATTCAGATGGGTCAGATCACCAAGCAATTGGAAGAAAGACCCAACAGAAACTTTGGGGCTAATACTGAGGTTAACCCCAGAGAAGAGTGCAAAGTGGTCAAGAGTGTAAATGAAGAGATCATTGAGTTGGAAGAAGATGAAACAGAAGAGAGAAGAGAAGAAGAAAGAAAGGACACTTTTCCTTTTCTAACAAATCAGGAGAAACCAATGAATTTCACAGATTTATTCAAAATGGTTGATAATGAAGCTCCTTGGGAACAAATTCTACAGAAAATAGCAGTTTACACCAAATCAGATGAAGGAACCTCTACAAAAAGAAGACGTAGAGAGGATGAGGAAGAAAAGTGTATAACTGTTAAGAAAGAATCATTCCCACCAAAAGCAGCAGATCCAGGCAGTTTTTCTATTCCTTGCATTATAGGGAAGAAAAAGGTAAAGAAAGCTCTCCTTGATTTAGGCTCAAGTGTTAACTTGATGCCTTATTCTCTATTGGAGCAAATTGGCCATGTTGAAATAAAACCTGTAAAGGTTAATCTTGTAATGGCTGATGGATCTTCAAAGGAGCCATGTGGGATTGCAGAAGACATTGTAGTTTGTGTTGGCAAACTTCAGTTCTTGGCAGACTTTGTGGTGATGAAGATGGAGACCGAGAAGATACCTATCATACTTGGAAGACCGTTTATGAAAACGGCCAGGGCTATCATTGATGTGAATGAAGGTATAGTGGTTCTCCAAGACAGAGAGGAGAGAGTGGTGGTGGATGTGTTCAAAGATGAGATACAAGCAAAGGAGGAAGAAGCCAGTTATAAAGCTGCATTTCGAGATGCACCCATAACTAGAGGTAAAAATAAAATTCTTAAGGTTTCTAATAACCATTGTTTGTATTTTCAGGCACCCAAGGTAGAAGAGATTGGAAAAGGAGAAGAAGTTCTTAAAGACTGGAAAAAATTAAGACTCCAACTTGGCACACCTGTAAGACTCAAGAACAAGTTGTGGGTTATTAAAGGCTTTAAAGAGAAGGAGATGATAGAGATAGAGTCTCCATATTCTAGAGAGTCCAAAACAGTCCAAAGGAAGCAGTTGAAAGGTTGGTGGAAGGACTACATCAATCATAAAGAAGATGGAATGTGAGCTTTAACAGGGTCAAGCTAGTGACGTTAAAGAAGCGCTTGCTGGGAGGCAACCCAGTGGATTTACAAACTTTTGATTTGGTTTTGTAATTTATAATTTGTGAACATTATTCTGGACATTATTTTGTTGGATCTAGCATCTACTGAAGGATGCTAGGTGATTAAGTATCTACTGAAGGATACTAAGTTTGTAACACCTACTGATGGGTGTTGGTGAGAAGATTTTGCACCTACTGATGGGTGCTGGTAAGTTTGAAACACCTACTGATGGGTGTTGGTGGATTTTGGGTCAGGCTCGTGACGTTAAACAAGCGCTACCTGGGAGGCAACCCAGTTGATTGATTGTTTTCTGTTTATTTATTTTTAGGGTTTGCATAAGCATTTTTAACATTGAATTGCAGGGAACCTATGAGGGGTATGCTAGGGAGGCACGTAGGTCAAGAAAAGAAGGAGAAGAGCACATCACGCAAGTGCCGCTGAGCGGTATTTTACCGCTGAGCGGTACTCTCGCAAGATGGGCTTTAGTTCCCCTTAGCGGGACCCGAGCCCATTAGGGTATTTTTATACCCTAAGCTGCGCATAAGCTTCTATTTTCAGGCTCTTCTCTGCACACACACTCTCACATACCTTTTCCAAAGTTCTCCACATCTTTTCCCTATTCCCTCTTAAGAAAATCTCCCTTTCACTCACTTTCTCACTAGTTTTCCATCTAAGTTTGGGGTTGGGAGAGAGCATCATTGAAGGGGATGATTTCTTCATTGTGGTTTACTAATGCTTAACAATGTATTTGTTGGTTTTGTGAATTATGTTTGATGCAGGGATGGCCTCCTCATCGGGCAAAAAGAATCAAGACTATAAGATTCAAGAAGAAGGAAGATACAGAGAGCTCGGACTGATGAGGAGCTGAGATAGCATTTACTGATGAATGCTATCATATGATTATGCTTTTGTGGTTTAAGTTTTCTGAACTTATTTGTTTTTGTTTTTAGATTAGGGTTTGATGTACTCTATTGAACACCTGGTTCCTTATGATGGTTTGCTATTAACTGTGATTGTGTGATAAGTAATGCTTGATGATGCTTATTGATTGATTGATGTTGAGATGATGTGCACATTAAAATGCTTATACAGGTGATTCACAAGCTTTGTGAACAAATGCATAATATCATGATTGTGATTGTGAAATTAAGCAGGATGTGCATGTCAAATGTGAATGAGCTTATATGTGAGGTTTTGAGCTCCAGAGTTATTATTGTTGAATGCTATTACTTTGAAAGCATGAATGACTTTGCCCAGGTTTTCTATGATTGAATCAATTGCTTGTTTTGCATCATATGATCAAAGGCCGTGTTGTTGAAACCCTTTTTATTGGCCAAATTCATAAAGTTAGCCTTCTAAAAGAGAACACGTTGTGTTCTATCCTTTGAACCCTTAGCCTTAAATATACACTGAACACCCTTGATTGAAAATCTTTACCTTGAGTTAAGTAGAAGATCTTGTGTGGTATTGTTAAATGTTCAAGTTTGGGGTTATTGGGGAAACATGAAAAAGGAAAAAGCATTGAGCTAAGAGCTAAAAAGTAAGAATATGCAAAGAAAAGAAAAGAAAAAGAAGCAAAGCTCAATGCAAATGCAAAAGCAAAGGCAAAAGAAAGTTGGGAATGAATAAGAAGATTGTGTTGTTATGACTCTCTTAACTCAAGGATTTTGTGATCCAGAAAAACCAATTTTCTTGTTAGCCCAGCCACATTATAAGCCATTGAAAAGTCCTTGTGATGATGCATGCTTGTGAATGTATTTGATTGTGGTTAAATGAAAGGCAAAGTTGATTCATGTGACATTGTGATAGTGGAGTGAATGAGTGAAACACTTTACCTCTTATACACTTGTGTGTTGAGTGAAACACTTTACCTAGTGAGGAAAGATTCCATAAGCACATGAACATCCATGCTTAATTGATTGATCATTCATGAAAAATAGCATTTGTTGGAACTTAAATGACTTTGTGAACACTAAAGCATGTGCACATCTTGAATTAACTCTCGGTCATAAGTTTGAGTGAAGTTTTTACTTATCTTGAAAATAGGATTTTGAATGAGTGAACCATCATATGAATTGGTTGGAGATGGAGTTACATTTTGTTTGCTTGAGGACAAGCAAAGTTCTAAGTTTGGGGTTGTGATAACAGTTGAAAAACTGTTATTTTCATGCTTAAAAGTGATACTAAAAGCAACCTTTAGACTTAAAAACTAGCTTGAAATCATGCATTTTGTTTATATTTTCAGAAATAAGAGAGCTGGACAGGTTTATGCTTGATTTGAGTGTTTTTGTGCAGGTTTTGAGGGGAATTTGGTGAAAGAAGTGAAGAATGAGAGAGAGGACATTAGAAAAGACAAGAAAGAGTGCAAAAAGAGAAGTCGAAGGCACCGCTCAGCGGCAAACTACCGCTGAGCGGCACTCAAGAGGTGGCGTTGGAACCGCTGAGGGGCAAATGGCCGCTGAGGGGAAGAAAGAAGACGCGTAACCACCGCTGAGCGGTAAATGGCGCTGAGCGGCACTTTTTGGGCTTGGGCTTTTGTAATCTTTTGTAACTCTAGATTAGTATATAAGGGCTTGCACGTCCTTTAGTTAGGCATCTTTGGCAGAAACGAGGCAAACACTCTCTCTTTCACCCCTTTGAAGGAGGATCTTGGATGCTCAGGCTACCTCTTCACCTTTATTGGGTTTATTCTTTCATACTTTCATTGTAATTCATCTAGGTTCACCATGAATATGGTGAACTAAACCTTGTATGTTTGTTGGGGAATCAATGTAATCTCTTGAAGCTCTCATATATGGAATCTGTTGAGTACATCTTTGAATTAAGACATATGCTTTCTTTCATCATTAGTTAGGGTTTTTCCTCTTTGCTCAATGCTTGCATTGTTTAACTCATTCTAATGCATGATTATTGGTTTTGTCGATACGGACACGTACGGGGAAGTCTAGATCCGGGGAATTTCTCCCAATATTATACTGACAATATTCTATTGGTTGCCTTTAAGCTCCTGCACTCATGAACTAATCATTAGGAATGCTAGGAATTGTATGAACTATTTGATTAGGGAGAAGCCATCTAGAATGGTACATTAGAGAGTGGCATTAACAATGATGATTTGAATGTTGAATTCCTAAAATATATGAGAGTGGATGAGATGAAATTGACCCCCAACAACATATTCATTCATATATTCCATTGAAAGTGTTTATCTTTTGTCTTTGCCATTGATCAATTCATGCATACATGTTTACTTTTCGTCTTGCATATTAAAATCTAAATATTTCGTTTGTAAGTCCTAGCTAATCAACAAATCACATAACTAAACTAGGCCGTGAGTCCTTTGGGAGAACGATACTTGGTCTTACCAAGTTTATTACTTGAAACGATTCGGTCATACTTGCCGATTGTGAAACAAGTTTGTGACATCATATTTTGGTGCTTACAAATTTGTCCATCAGAGATACTAGATGCAATAAGAATGCTTCCAATCTAAGATACTCTCTTCCAACTCCAAACTTTGATGGCACACTAGTGAAAAAGTGAGTGGAAGAGAAATTTTCTTAAGAGGGAAAAGTGAAAAGATGTGGAAAACCTTGGAGAAGGTATGTGGGAGTGTTTGTGCAGAGAAGATGATGGAAGACCATCTAAGATGCACATTGGACCTCTTACTAGAGCAATGGCAAAGAGGATTCAAGAGGAAGAAGGACCACATACTATTTTGCTTCTATGGAAGGTGACTTATAAAAATCCTTCTTCTCTTAACTAAAGCACTTATACTTTGTTTTGTAGGAATTAATAAATCTTGGAGACTATGATTGAGCCATCCAAGAAGATTAATCAATAGAATCAAGCAAGGAGCCAAAAAGGAGGTGCTTACGGCATGCACCAACATTTTCCACGTGAAGTGCCTGATGTGGAAGGAAGCACACACCTTGCTGGATGAGCTGGACAGAGGCATGGACTTTGCTTGATCAAAATAAATCTGAATAATTTGAATTTAGGAGGGAATTAGAATTAGAAATTAGGCTCCTCTTAACCTATAAATAAGAGGGCCTTTTCCTTGTATTGATTCACTTTTGAGCTTAATGATATGCTGCAGAAATTGTTTTCCAGCTTTTGTGCTCTTAAGTCACCTTTGAATTGCTACTTCTTCTCCTTTCCTCAAGCTTCCTTCCTCTGTAGGATAGCCCTCTGAGCTGTGAGGCTTCACCCATACACCTTTCCTCCATTAAAACACCTCAAACACTGCATCAATTCATCCATCCGCTGCACCATTATTCATTACTGGTTTCCTCTGGTCTGGAACCTCTTCCTACACGTTTCCAGCTGGGAATTGGATTCCATCAAGTTGTATCAGAGCTTAGGTCATCCACGCACCAGGAGCTAAGCTATTCCTCCATCTTTGCACTCCATTTCTATATTCTGTTGTGATCTCTGTTTGAGTTTTCCAGTTCTGTTTTGAGTAATTTTGTTTCTGTTTTGTGCTTTTCCAGTTATTAATTTTGTGTTTCCTGTTGCATTCTTTGTGTTTCCAGTATTCATACATGTTTTTACTCATTTTAAACGGTGAATCATTCTTGTTTATATCTCTTCCATCTTTAATTTTCAATTCCAGTTATGTTTTAGTCTTGTGTAGTCCATATTTGCAGTTTTAAATCTGTTTCACTTTGGTTTTCTGTTCTGCTGGGTTTCATTTTGGTTTATTTGAGTTTAGAGTGCTGGAAAAGTTTTAAATCAACCAAATAAGGCAATGAGAACATGTTCTAGCCTTGGTGATGGAAGCAAAAGCACTAGAAACTAATTCTGGTTTCAAATCTGCTCAAGAAATTCAAATCTGGTTTTAAAATTTGAAATCTGTTTCAGCTGATTTTATTTGATTCTGCTGCTTGGTAAAAATTTGTTTGCTGTTATTGGAAGTGGCTAAAGGTGTGGCAGACCATTAAAAGCAAGGAAATGCATCTAGCATAGCTTGGTTGCCTTAAAAACCAGTAGCCTTTGCTGTCCAGTTTGTTTTTTTTTCTGTTCTAGCTTTTCACCGTGCTACCATTCTTTGCTTAGTCCAGTCTGAGTTTATTCATACTAAGCACTTTAATCCTAGCTTAGTTCAGTATAATAACATTCTCTAGAGTCATTGTGTGTGCTGTCCAACCTTATATCCACAAGGTTCTTAAATCTGGTGCTGTTTTGGTGGGAATTTGCTGCATAAATAGGCTATAGCAAGGGTGAATTGTTGAGTCTTGCTATTTCTGTGCATTTACAACATTTGAGCAAGTTTAAATTGTCATTCCAAAGTTGTTTGCACTGTTCATTTGGTCATTTTCTAGCCTATATGCAGATTTGTTTTTTTAAACCTTAAAATTGCCTTTTAAATGGAAGTGCACCAGTGAATTCACATTGCAATCTGTTTTCTAGCTGTTTCAATGTTTAAACATCTTTAAAATGATGATACAAAGTTGTTTGATGCATCAATTGAACTGCTGAATCACTTCCAATCAATTTTGGGTTTAAAACCACCATTTCAATCCACTTTTTCTGGTGCAGAAATCATTTTCCAGCAACTGTTTTGGTCATTCTTGTTCAAATTCATTTCTGGATTGTAGTAAGAGCTAGTTCATTACTTTAAATTGAAAATAAATGATCAAAATAAGTCAGAGCAAGTGTTAAAAAGCCTATTGAATCGTGCAATCCAGTTTTTGGCAGTTAAAAACCCCAAAACACCAAATCTGGTTTTCATTGGGGCATTTTAACAAACACTTTGGTAAAATATCAAACAGTTTGGTCTGGATGAGTTTGTGATCTGTTATTTCTGTTTTTGTTGCTTTCTTAATCTGTTCTAGTACCATTATTAGGTTCCTTTTGAGTGCTTTCTGTTATTCCATCCCTGTCCCCATTTGATTTCCCATTCTTGGCTTCCAAATTGTCAAACATTCAAAAAAAAAAAAATCTGGTTTGAAATTCTGGTGCAGTTTGCTAATTCTGTTTGGTGTGTTTGACTGGAATCTTGAGGTGCTGTGGTAACTATTGTGAGGCATCCAGAAGCAGAAACTTTTCCCTACTGAGGCACCATATTAGGAAGTGAAAAGGGGGCTGAAGTGGGAACAAAAAGGGAGCTTTTGAGCAGCTGCAACTCTGCTGTTCCAGCAGCTAAAAAATACACCAGAAAAGCTTGAAGTGCAACCTGTTTTGGAGTAGCAATCTGCAGCAGCAAGAGAGTGAAGCTTACATTAGTTTTAGGCCTTCTTTTAAGTTTGTTTACACCACATATCACGGAACCTTTGTTGTTTAAAGTTGATTTTCATTTCTTGGTTAAGTGACTTGGGAAAATGCTCTTGAAGCAATTCCAAGTTCACAATTGAACATTGTAATAGTCCAATTTCGTTTTCTTTAGTGTGGAAGTGTGTCAAGGGGCTCCAAGTGTCACTTGCACTTTCACTTAGGGCCGTCTAGCATTTACATTCTTGCATCTTTATTGCTTTCCTTAAATGTCTTGAGTAATCCTTTTGTTTTTAGGTCTCCGTGGTATTTAGGATAGCATAGCATATAGTAAACCTTTCTTTGGTTTGTAGGTTCATAAGATTTAAAAAGAATTTGAAGAATTTCTACTTAGAAACTAAAGTAAAAGAACATTCTAAGGAAACTCTGGCTAAGGAAGAACTTGGTTTCTAAGCTTGTCCATTTGTGACTCACCTCTTCTTCCTGGGAGCTACTTAGAAACATCTTTTACTTCTAGAATCTCTTAGAAATTTTTCACCAAAAACAAAGAAAGCTTGTGAAAATCTTTTCACTCATTACTTGTCAAATATTTTGAAAACTTTGTGAAAACCTTTTCCTTTGACAAGAATGAGTCAATCAAGTGTGCAAGGAAGTTTGAAACCCAATAGTGAAATGTCTTTAAGGGAAGAATTTGAGCAAAGATTTGAACAAAGGGATAAAGAGATTAGTGAGCTCAAAGATATGATTAGTCAACTTTTGATTAATCAAGATAAAAAGAAAGAGAGGTCTTCCCATAGGAGAAGAGAAGAATCATCATCTTCTCCAAGTGAAATTGAGCAAAATAGTAGTCATCACAATAATGACCACTACCAAATGCCTCCTAGAAGACAACATAGAGTTAGAAAGCATTACCCAAGAGAGCCTAAGATTGATCTTCCTTCCTTCCATGGAAAGGATGATGTAGAAGAATACCTAGAGTGGGAAATGAAAGTTGAGCAATTGTTTGAGTGCCACCAAATAGATGATGAAAGGAGAGTCACCATGGCTTCTCTAAGCTTTCAAGGTTATGCCTTAATTTGGTGGACAGCCTTAGTCAAGGACCATAGGCTAAGACACTTACCTTCCATTAGGTATTGGAATGAAATGAGAGCTGCCTTGAGGAGGAGGCATGTACCAGCCTACTATGATAGGGAGATAATGGATAAACTCCATAAACTCCAACAAAGGAACATGAGTGTTGAGGAATATAGACAAAAAATGGAGTTACTCATGTTGAGAGCTAGGATAAGAGAAGAACCTAGGATAACAATAGCTAGGTTTCAAAGTGGACTTAACTATGACATAAGAGATAGGGTTGAACTTATACCCTACAATGATCTCAATGAATTAGTCCAACTTTGTGTGAGGGTTGAGCAACAACTAAAGAGGAAAAGCTCCACCAAGAAAGATTACCCTCATAGTTCTTACCATAAGAAAGAGTATAAGAGGGAGGGTAGTCAAACCAAGCCAAGATATGAAGACAGAGAGAGAGAGAGAGGAAAAGAAAAAGTCAAAGAACCTTCAAGAGATCATAAGAGTAAGGAGACTAAGTGCTTTAGATGTGGGGAAAAAGGGCACTATGCATCTGAGTGCCGCAATAGAAAGTCAACTTACATCCTTGAGCATGAGAGTGAAAGTGAGGGTTCTTCATATAGTGAGTCTGAGACATCCACTTCTGACGAAGAAGAAGCTTTACCTTGTGATGGTGACTTACTTATGGTAAGGAGACTCCTGGAAAGTAAACATGTAGAATTAGAACAGTCACAAAGAGAGAACCTATTCCACACAAGATACAAAGTTTTAGAAAAGACATGTTCAATGATAGTGGATAGTGGCTCTTGTTGCAACTGTTGTAGTTCTAGAATGGTAGAGAAGCTTGGCTTAACAACTACTCCTCATCCTAAACCTTACAAACTTCAATGGATCAAAGAGGATGATGGAATAGTAGTTAAAGAACAAGTAAGTGTACCTATTTCCATTGGCAAATATGAAGATCAAATTGTTTGTGATATAGTACCAATGGAAGCTGGGCACATATTACTTGGAAGACCTTGGCAATATGATAAACAAGCTTTACATGATGGAGTCACCAACAAAATCACCATTCAACACAAGGGAAAGAAAATTATTTTGTGTCCTCTTACACCTTTACAAGTAAGAGAGGACCAAATAATTCTTAAGAAGAAGTTGGATGGAGAAAAGAAAAAAGAAAATAAGAAAGAAAGAAAGAATTTGGTAACCCATGCCTCAGTCCATGAAGTTGTCCAACCTCAAACCTTGAATATTTCCAAAAATCTTTTTCTTGGACAACCTCATTTCCTTCTTTATTGCAAAGAGGCATTTGTTTCAATCATTCATGAACTTGGTTCTCTACCAAAGGGGTTGCAAAAACTTTTAAAGGAATTTGATGATATATTTCCCAAAGAGGTACCAAGTGGATTACCACCTTTGAGGGGAATAGAACATCAAATAGATTTGGTGCCTGGGGCAAGTCTACCCAATAGGCCAGCCTATAGAACCAACCCTATGGAAACAAAAGAAATAGAGAAACAAGTTAATGATTTGTTGAACAAAGGGTGGATCCAAAAGAGTTTAAGTCCCTGTGCTGTGCCTGTGTTGTTGGTCCCTAAAAAGGATGGGTCTTGGAGAATGTGTACAGATTGTAGGGCCATCAACAACATAACTGTCAAGTATAGGCATCCCATTCCTAGGCTAGATGACATGTTGGATGAATTACATGGAGCAAATCTCTTCACCAAAATTGATCTTAAAAGTGGATACCATCAGATAAGAATTCATGAAGGAGATGAATGGAAAACTGCTTTCAAGACCAAGTTTGGTTTGTATGAATGGTTAGTCATGCCCTTTGGCTTGACCAATGCTCCAAGTACATTCATGAGATTAATGAATCATGTGCTTAGGGAATGCATAGGCAGATTTGTAGTGGTCTACTTTGATGATATCTTAATCTATAGTCAAGGCCTTCAAGAACATCTTAACCATGTCAGAAAAGTCTTGCTTCTTCTTAGAGAACATCATCTCTTTGTCAACTTTGACAAATGTACTTTTTGTCAAGAAAGTGTGATTTTCCTTGGATTCAAAGTGGGAAAAGAAGGTGTACATGTTGATCCAGAGAAGATCAAGGCTATACAAGAATGGCCAACCCCTAGAAATGTAGGAGAGGTGAGAAGTTTTCATGGGTTAGCAAGTTTTTACAGGAGATTTGTGAAAGATTTCTCCACCATAGCTGCTCCTTTAAATGAGCTAGTCAAGAAAGATATGCCTTTTATTTGGGGTGATAAGCAAGAGTTGTCTTTTGAGACTTTGAAACACAAGTTAACACATGCACCTATTCTAGTTTTGCCTGATTTTTCCAAAGCCTTTGAACTAGAATGTGATGCATCTGGGGTAGGAATAGGAGCTGTTTTAATACAAGGAGGACATCCCGTAGCTTACTTTAGTGAAAAACTTAGGGGGCCTACCTTAAACTATCCTACCTATGACAAAGAGTTGTATGCCCTCATTAGAGCTTTAAAAACTTGGGAGCATTACTTGGTAACTAGAGAATTCATCATACACACTGACCATGAATCTCTCAAGTACATTAAAGGGCAAGCAAAGCTAAACAAAAGACATGCAAAGTGGGTGGAATATCTTGAGCAATTTCCCTATGTCATCAAACACAAAAAGGGGAGTACTAATGTTGTTGCGGATGCTTTATCTAGAAGACATGCATTATTAGTAACCCTAGGATCTCAAATATTAGGATTTGATGACATAAAAGAGTTATATGAAAATGATGAAACATTTGCATCCACTTATTCATCATGTCTTAAGAAGCCTTTTGATGGATTCTATCTTTCTGAGGGGTATCTTTTTAATAAAGGAAAACTTTGTATACCCCAAGGATCCATTAGAAAACTTCTTATCAAAGAGAGTCATGGAGGAGGACTCATGGGCCATCATGGAGTTGATAAAACTCTAAACATTTTGGAAAGTAAATTTTATTGGCCACACATGAGAATAGATGTTCAAAGGCATTGTTCTAAATGTATAGCTTGTTTACAAGCTAAGTCCAAAATTATGCCTCATGGACTCTATACACCTCTTCCTATAGCTAATACCCCTTGGGAGGACATAAGCATGGACTTTGTCTTAGGATTGCCAAGAACTCAAAGGGGGTATGATTCTATATTTGTGGTAGTAGATCGTTTTAGTAAAATGGCTCATTTTATACCCTGCCACAAAGTAGATGATGCTAGCTATATCTCTAGACTCTTCTTTAAAGAAATAATGAGATTGCATGGCTTACCCAAAACTATAGTGTCTGATAGAGATGTGAAGTTTCTAAGCCATTTTTGGAAAACTTTATGGGAAAAGCTTGGAACTAAACTTCTATTTTCTACTACATGTCACCCACAAACTGATGGGCAAACTGAAGTAGTAAATAGATCTTTATCTACATTATTAAGGGTAATATTAAGAGGAAATAACAAATCTTGGGATGAACATCTACCTCATATTGAATTTGCTTATAATAGAGTAGTCCACAAGACTACTAATCTTTCTCCTTTTGAGGTTGTTTATGGTTTTAACCCTATCACACCTCTTGATTTACTACCTCTTCCAGAATCATCTTCTTTTCTTCATAAAGAAGGTGCTTCTAAAGCGGAGTTTATCAAGAAGTTACATGAGAAAGTTAAAATCCAAATTGAAAAACAAACTCAAAAATATGCAGAATACAACAACAAAGGGAGAAAGAAAATAGTTTTTGAAAAAGGAGACCTAGTTTGGCTTCATTTGAGAAAGGAAAGATTTCCCTCTCAAAGGAAATCCAAACTTAGTCCAAGAGGAGATGGTCCATTCAAGGTGGTCAAAAGGATAAATGATAATGCATACATATTAGACCTTCCTGAAAGTTATGGTGTCAGTCCTACTTTTAACATCTGCGATTTAATTCCTTTCACAGGAGATCATCAACAGGATGAAGCAGATCTGAGGACAGATCTTTTTCAAGAGGGAGGGTCTGATGGAAGACCATCTAAGATGCACATTGGACCTCTTACTAGAGCAATGGCAAAGAGGATTCAAGAGGAAGAAGGACCACATACTATTTTGCTTCTATGGAAGGTGACTTATAAAAATCCTTCTTCTCTTAACTAAAGCACTTATACTTTGTTTTGTAGGAATTAATAAATCTTGGAGACTATGATTGAGCCATCCAAGAAGATTAATCAATAGAATCAAGCAAGGAGCCAAAAAGGAGGTGCTTACGGCATGCACCAACATTTTCCACGTGAAGTGGCTGATGTGGAAGGAAGCACACACCTTGCTGGATGAGCTGGACAGAGGCATGGACTTTGCTTGATCAAAATAAATCTGAATAATTTGAATTTATGAGGGAATTAGAATTAGAAATTAGGCTCCTCTTCACCTATAAATAAGAGGGCCTTTTCCTTGTATTGATTCACTTTTGAGCTTAATGATATGCTGCAGAAATTGTTTTCCAGCTTTTGTGCTCTTAAGTCACCTTTGAATTGCTACTTCTTCTCCTTTCCTCAAGCTTCCTTCCTCTGTAGGAAGGCCCTCTGAGCTGTGAGGCTTCACCCATACACCTTTCCTCCATTAAAACACCTCAAACACTGCATCAATTCATCCATCCGCTGCACCATTATTCATTACTGGTTTCCTCTGGTCTGGAACCTCTTCCTACACATTTCCAGCTGGGAATTGGATTCCATCAGAAGAGCCTGAAAAGAAAACCTAAAACGCAGCTTGGGGTATAAAAATACCCTAATGGGATCGGGTTCCGCTGAGGGGAACTAAAGCCCATTCTGCGAGAGTACCGCTCAGCGGTAAGTTGCCGCTCAGCGGCACTTTCGTGAAGTGCTCTTCTCCTTTTTTTTCTTAACCTACGTGCCTCCTAGACATACCCCTCACTGGTTCCCTGCAATTCAATGTTCAAAATACTTATGCAAACCCTATTATGCAACTAAAATGAAACAAATAAAAACAATCAATCAATTGGGTTGCCTCCCAGGTAGCGCTTGTTTAACGTCACGAGCCTGACCCAAAATCCACCAACACCCATCAATAGGTGTTACAAACTTAGCATCCTTCAGTAGATGCTATATCCAACTAGCATCCTTCAATAGATGCTATGTCCAGCAAAATATTTACACAATAATGTTCAACAAATTTAAAAATTACAAACCAAAATAAAATTTAAAAGTTCTAAATTCAACTGGGTTGCCTCCCAGCAAGCGCTCTTTTAACGTCATTAGCTTGACCCAGTAAAGCTCAAGTTCCTTCTTTATAGTTGATGTTGTCATCCCACCAACTCCTCAGCTGTTTCCTGTGAACTCTTTTGATTCTTCTAAGACGTGGAGATTCTATCTCTATCATCTCCTTCTCTTTAAAGCCCTTCACAACCCACAACTTGTTCTTGATTCTTACAGGTGCCCCAAGTTGGGGTCTTCTTTTCTCCCAGTCACCAGGAATTTCTCCTCCTCTTCCAATCTTTTCTTCCTTGTGTACCTGAAACAACAAACAATGGTTACCTGCAACCTTGAGATTTTCATCTTTACGGCTAGTCATGGGTGCATCTTGAAATGCAGCTTTATAACTAGCTTCTTCCTCCTGTGTTTGCGTCTCATCTTGAAAGACGTCTACAACCACTCTCTCCTCCCTGTCCTAGAGCACCACTATACCTTCATTTACATCAATGATAGCTCTGGCCGTTTTCATAAACGGTCTTCCAAGTATGATAGGTATCTTCTCTGTCTCCATCTTCATCACCACAAAGTCTGCCAAGAACTGAAGTTTGCCAACACAAACTATAATGTCCTCTGCAATCCCACATGGCTCCTTTGAAGATCCATCGGCCATTACTAGATTAACCTTTACAGGTTTCACATTAACATTGCCAATTTGCTCCAGTAAAGAGTAAGGTATCAAGTTAACACTTGAACCTAAATCAAGAAGAGCTTTCTTAACCCTTTTCTTCCCTATGGTACAAGGGATAGAAAAACTGCTTGGGTCTATTGCTTTAGGAGGGAATGACTCTTTTTCAACACTTATACACTCCTTTGCTTCATCCTCTCTACGTCTTTTCTTTGTAGAGATGTTTTCATCAGATTTCGTGTAAACTGTGATTTGTTGTAGAATGTGCTCCCAAAGTGCATCCAGTTGTTTCCCTTGATGGATTGGAAAAGGAAAAGTACTTTTGCTCTCTATTTCTCTTCTCTCTTCTATATCTAACTCAACTATCTCATCATCAACACTCTCTACCACTTTGCACTCTTCTCTGGGGTTAACCTTAGTATTAGCCCCAAAATTTCTATTTGGCCTTTCTTCCACCTGTTTGGTGATCTGCCCCATCTGAGTCTCCAAATTTTTAATAGCAGCTTCAGTGCTCTTCTGTGTAGACTCAGTCTTCTGTATGAAATTGTTGAGAGTTTCCTCCATCCTCATGGACCTTTCATTAAGCATAGATAAATGTTGCCATAAGGTGGGTTGCTGCTGCTGCTTATTATATTGACCAGCTTGCCCAGTTTGCCGTTGACCAATGCTTGGGTGTGGTTTCCACCCTTGATTGTAGTTCCCTTGACGGTATGGAAATTGATTGGCCATGAAATTAACATCCTCTAAAGCTTCCACTGGAAAGGCGCATTGACCATTTATATGGTCACCACCACATAATTCACACATCTGTGGTTGAACCTGTGCAACAGTCTTTAACTCTTTGGGTAATTGTGCAAGAGTTTTAGTAAGAGTCTCCAGCTGTTGAGTTAGAATTTTGTTTTGAGCTAGCAGGGCATAATGTGTCTGTAATTGGAGAACTCCTTTTTGCATAGGAGCTCCTCTCTCACTATGCAGCTCATTATCACTAGTAGCCATGTTTTCTATAATCTCTGTTGCTTCCTCTGGAGTTTTCCATTTAATATTGCCTCTTGCTGAGGCATCCAGCATCATCTTGGTTTGTGAACCAAGCCCTCCAAGGAAAGTTAAGACTACTTCCTGTTCTTCAAAGCCTTGCGTGGGTGTTTTTCTTAGCAAGCTTTTGTATCTATCCCATGCATGCCCCAGTGATTCTTCCATGCCCTACTTAAATGAAGATATCTCTTGCTTGCCTTTTGTCACCTTAGATTGTGGGAAGTACTTGTTCAAGAACCTTGTGACCACTGCTTCCCACTCTGTGAAACTTCCTTCTGGGAACGAATTCAACCAAAGTTTAGCATTGCCTCCCAATGAGAAAGGAAACAAACTAAGTTTGATCGCTTCATCTGGCACCCCATTAATCTTGACTGTGTTGCAAATCTCATTGAAGGTAGTGAGGTGCTCATATGGGCTTTCATGAGATAACCCATTAAATTGGTTGCTTTTCACCAGTTGAATCAGTGTTGGTTTGACCTCCATATTAGCTGCATTGACTCTAGGTCTAGCTATACTGCTAAAGTGCTGAGGTCCAGCTATATTGGTGTAATCAGCAAGAGTTCTTCTGACATTGTTGTTCTCCATATTTTTTGTGCTATGAACAGAACCTTGTGGTGATGATTGTAGCAGAGTTTCCGAAGGAGGGAAAAGTTCTCTAGATGTTCGGATTCTTCTCCTCCGTCTACTCTCGTCTAGACCTTCAAGAAGAGGTTCTGTTATTTTCTTGCTCCTAGTTCGAATTGCCTCCTGCATACACAAGAACACAAAACCCTAGAATATTTGGTTAGCACAAAAAGATATAGGAGAAGATATAAAATTTGAGATGAGAAGATAAAAACATAAAACAGAAAAATAAAAATAAAAACAGAAAAAATAAAAAAAGAAATTCAAAATTAAAGTCAAAGATAATCAATAATCACACAAATTAACCAGTTAAACCACGAGTCCCCGGCAACGGCGCCAAAAACTTGATGGACAATTTTATGATCACCAAAATATGATGTCACAAACTTCTTTAACAATCGACAAGTATGACCGAATCGTTTCAAGTAATAAACTCAGTAAGACCAAGTATCGTTCTCCCAAAGGACTCACGGCCTAGTTTAGTTATGTGATTCGTTGATTAGCTAAGACTTAAGAACGAAATAATTGGATTTTAATATGCAACAGACGAAAATAAACATGTATGCATGAGGTTGATCAATGGCTAAAACAAAAGACAAGCACTTTCAATGAAATATATTGATGAGTATGTTGTTGGGGGTCAATTTCATCTTATCCACTCATATATTTTAGGAATTCAACATTCAAGTCATCATTGTTAATGCCACTCTCTAAATTACCTTTCAAGAAGGCTTCTCCCTAATTACGAGTTCATACGATTCCTAGCATTCCTAATAATTAGTTTATTTAGCGCAGGAGCTTAAGGCAACCAATATACTATTGGGAGAAATTCCCCGGATCTAGACTTCCCCGTACGTTCCCGTATCGACAAAACCAGTAATCATGCATTGAATGAGTTAAACAAAGCAAACATTGAGCAAAGAGGAAAAACCCTAACTAATGATGAAAGAAAGCATAAGTCTTAGATTAAGATGCAAGCACAAATTCCATATATGAGAGCTTCAAAAGATTACATTGATTCCCCAACAAACATACAAGGTTTAGTTCACCATATTCATGGTGAACCTAGATGAACAATAATGAAAGAATGAAAGATAAAACCCTAGAAAGGTGAAGAGGTAGCCTGAGCATCCAAGATCCTCCTTCAAAGGGGTGGAAGAGAGAGTGTTTGCTTCGTTTCTGCCAAAGATACAAACCCTAGGACGTCCTAAAGCTTATATACTATTCTAAAATTACAAAAAATCTAGGTCCAAGACCATAAGTGTGCCGCTCAGCGGTAAATTGCCGCTCAGCGGTAAATTGCCGCTCAGCGGTAAGTGCGTGAGTCGTTTCTTCCCCTCAGCGGCCATTTTGCCCCTCAGCGGTTCCAACGTGAACTCCTGAGTGCCGCTCAGCGGTAAACTGCCGCTGAGCGGCAGTTGCGTCTGCTCCTTTTGCACTTTTTGATGTCTTTTCTGATTTCATCTCTCTCCTTCTTCACTTCTTTCACCAAATTCAGCTTAAAACCTGCACAAAAACACTGAAATCAAGCATAAACCTGTCCAGCTCTCTTATTTCTGAAAATATGAATAAAAACATGATTTCAAGCTAGTTTCTAAGTGTTAAAGGTTGCTTTTAGTATCAATTTAAGCATGAAAATAACAGTTTTTCAACTGTTATCAACGAGCCTGACCCAAAATCCACCAACACCCATTAGTAGGTGCAAAACTTTCTTACCAACACCCATTAGTAGGTGTAACAACCTAGTATCCTTTAGTAGATACTCTTCCACCTAGCATCCTTCAGTAGATGCTATACCCAAAAATTTACAAAAATAATGTCCAACTGATTAAAAATTACAAAACAAAAATAAAATCAAAAGAAAAAGTGTCCTCAAATCACTGGAATGCCTTCCAGCAAGCGCTCTTTTAACGTCATTAGCTTGACCCAATAAAGTTCAAGTTCCTTCTTCATGGTTGATGTTCATATCCCACCAACTCTTCAACTGCTTCCGGTACACTTTTTCGACTCTTCTAGAATGTGGAGACTCTATCTCTATCATCTCATTTTCTTTGTAGCCTTTTACAATCCACAACTTGTTTTTGAATCTCACAGGTGTACCAAGTTGGAGTCGTTCTTTCATCCAGTCATCATGAACTTTTCTTCCTCTTCCAATCTTTTCTTCTTCATATACCTGAAACAACAAACAATGTTTACCTTTAACCTTGGGCTTTTCATCTTTAAGGCTAGTCATGAGTACATCTTGAAATGCAGCTTTATGACTAGCTTCTTCCTCCTGCATCTGCCTCTCTTCTTTGAAGACATCTACAACAACTCTTTCTTCTCGGTCTTGCAGCACCACTATACCTTCGTTCACATCAATGATGCCTTTGGCCGTTTTCATAAACGGTCTTCCAAGAATAATGGGTATCTTTTCAGTTTCCATCTCCATCACCAAAGTCTGCCAAGAACTGTAGTTTGCCTACACAAACTATAATATCCTCTACTACTCCATAGGGTTCCTTTGAGGATCCATCTGCCATTACTAAATTAACCTTTATAGGCCTCACATCAACATCACCAATCTGCTCAAGTAAAGAATAAGGTATCAAGTTAACACTTGATCATAAATCAAGTAAAGCCTTCTTTATCCTTTTCTTCCCTATTGTGCATGGAATGGAAAAGCCTCCTGGATCTTTTTCTTTTGGAGGGAATGGCTCCTTCTTAACAACTTTATACTTCTTTGTATCATCATCTCTACGTCTTTTCTTTGTAGAGACTTCTTCCTCAGGTTCAGTATAAACTGCAATTTGCTGTAATATCTCCTTCCAAGGTACATCATTGTCCACCATCTTGAATAATTCTGTAAAATCAAATTGTTCCTCTTGATTTATTGGAAAAGGAAAAATATCTTTACTTTTTATCTCTCTTCTCTCTCCTTTCTCTTTTCTCTCTTCTTTCTCTTTTCTCTCTTCTCTTTCTTTTTCTTTCTTTTTCTTTCTTTTCTCTCTCTTCTTTTTCTTTCTCTCTGTCTAACTCAACTGTTTCAACATTTGCACTCTCCAACACTTTACATTCCTCCCTAGGGTTAACCTCAGTATTAGCCCCAAAATTTTTGTCAGGCCTTTCTTCCAACTGCTTGGTAATCTGACCCATTTGAATCTCCAAATTTTTAATAACAGCTTCAGTGCTCTTTTGAGAAGATTCAGTTTTCTGTATGAACTGATGAAGAGTTTCTTCCATCTTTATTGATCTTTCATTAAGTATAGAAATTTATTGCCATAAGGTTGGTTGTTGCTGGTTCTTGTTAAATTGCCCAGTCTGTCCAGCTAGCCCACTTTGTCCTTGACCAATGCTTGGGTGTGGTTTCCACCCTTGATTGAAATTCCCCTGACGGTATGGATATTGATTGGCCATGATTGGCCTTGAATGAGCTTATACAGGTGGTTCACAAGTAAATATGACTGCATGTATCGATCAATTGGATCAAAAGAAGCAAAACGTCATTGAAATATATGGAATGATGATGTTGTTGGGGGTTTTCAATTCATCCTATCCACTCTCATACTGTCTTGGTGAAGAAAGCCTACTCCTAATCACTAGTTTACAATGTCTTGTCTCCCTAGAAATTATTCATGTATTACATTCGCACAGAAGCTTCAAGGCAACCAATCCTCCTACCCCTATGTCTTGGCAATATTACTATTGGGAGAATTTCTTCATGTCTACATTTATCTATATGTGTCCATACAAATAAAATCAATGATCATGCAATTGAATGAGTTAAACAAAGCATGCACATAGTATAGAAGAAAAACGCTAACCATTAATGAAAGAAAGCATATGAAGTAGAGAACCAATTCAATACATGAGAGTTTTAAAGGATTACATTGATTCCCCAAAAACAATGAAGGTTTAGTTCACCATAATCATGTTGAAACTAGATGAAAAACAATGAAAGAATGAAAGATAGAACCCTAGAATTTGAAGAGTGGAGCTTTAGCATCCAAAACCCTCATCCAAGGGGTGAAGAAAGTGTGATTTTGCTTCATTCTGCCAAAAGATACTAACCATAGGTCGACTAAAACCTTATATAGACTCCTAAAGATTACAGAAAAATGGCCCAAGGCCCATTAAAATGGCGCTCAGCGGTAATTACCACTCAACGGTAAATGTGGTTCTTCTATTTCACGCTCAGCTGTAGTTTTGCCCCTCAATGGTGATTGTGGGACTTCAGAGTGCTGCTCAACGATAATTTCCGCTAAGAGGTACTTGCGGCTCTTCTTTTATGCACTTTTTCTTCCTTTTTTGACTCCAACTTATGGCTACTTCACTTCTTCCATTCAATTCATCTTAAAACCTGCAAAAATAAGGGAAACCAAGCATAAAACCCATCCAACTCTCTTATTTCCAAAACATATGCAAAAGCATGATTAGAAGCTAGTTTCTAAGTCATAAAGGTTGTCTTTAAGGTCAAAATTAAGTCCAAAAATAACAAATTTTCAACTATTATCAACCGCCTCAAAAGATTATTGTTAACCCTTGGCAAGTGTAACCGAATCGTATCAAGTAATAATAAATGATAAGACCAAGTATCGTTACCCAAAGGACTCATGGCCTAAAAAGTTGTATGATTTCTTGATTAAATAAGACTTGTAAAACAAATTCTTGTAGGTTTAAATGCAAATACCGAAAAGTAAATATGAATGCATGTATCGATCAATTGGATCAAAAGAAGAAAAACGTATTTGAAATATATGGAATGATGATGTTGTTGGGGGTTTTCAATTCATCCTATCCACTCTCATGTATTCAAGAATTCATCTTCTTCATTAATGTTAATGTCACTTTCTAATTTACCTTAAACCCAATGTCTTGGTGAAGAAAGCCTACTCTTAATCACTAGTTTATAATGTCTTGTCTCCCTAGCAATTATTCATGCATTACATTCGCACAAAAACTTAAAGGCAACCAATCCTTCTATCCCTATGTCTAGGCAATATTACTATTGGGAGAATTTCTTCATGTCTAGATTTATCTATATATGTCCATACAAATAAAATCAATGATCATGCAATTGAATGAGTTAAACAAAGCATGCACATAGTATAGAAGAAAAATGCTAACCATTAATGAAAGAAAGCATATGAATTAAAGAACCAATTCAATACATGAGAGTTTTAAAGGATTACATTGATTCCCCAAAAACAATGAAGATTTAGTTCACCATAATCATGGTGAAACTAGATGAAAAATAATGAAAGAATGAAGGATAGAACCCTAGAATTTGAAGAGTGGAGCTTGAGCATCCAAAATCCTCCCCCAAGGGGTGAAGAAAGTGTGATTGTGCTTTGTTCTGCCAAAAGATACTAACCCTAGGTCGACTAAAACCTTATATAGACTCCTAAAGATTACAGAAAAATGGCCCAAGGACCATGAAAATGGCGCTCAGCGGTAAGTGCGATTCTTTTATTTGACGCTCAGCTGCAGTTTTGCCCCTTAGCTGTGACTACGGCACTTCAAAGTGTCACTCAGCGGTAATTTCCGCTGACTGATAATTGTTGAAAAACTATTTTTTTATAGTTAAAATTGATCTTAAAGATAACCTTTATGACTTAGAAACTAGCTTGGACTCATGCTTTTGTTTATGCTTTTGGTTTTCCTTATTTTTGTAGGTTTTATGATGAATTGGATGAAAGAAGTGAAGTAGGAAGAAGTTGGAATCAGAAAAGGAAGTGAAAAGTGCACAAAAAGAGAAGAAACGCGTATCGCTTAGCAGAAATTACTGCTCAGCGGTGTTCTTAAGGTCCCGTAGTCACCGCTGAGGGACGGAAATGCAGTTGACCGTCAAATAGAAGAACGTGTACTTACCGTTGAGCGCCATTTTTATGGGGCTTGGGCAACTTTTCTGTAATTTTTAGAATACTATATAAGGTTTTAGTCGACCTAGGTCAGTCATCTTTGGCTGGAACGAAGCAGAATACACTTTCTTCACCCCTCGGAGGAGAATTTTGGATGCTCAAGCTCCACTCTTCAAATTCTAGGGTTCTATCTTTCATTCTTGCATTGCTTTTCGTCTAGTTTCACCATGATTATGGAGAACTAAACCTTCATTGCTGTTGGCGAACCATTGTAATCCTTTGAAGCTCTCATGTTTTGAATTGATTCTTTATAATATATGCTTTTTTTCATTAATTGTTAGGGTTTTTCTTCTATACTCTAGGCATGCTTTGTTTAACGCATTCAATTGCATGATCATCGATTTTGTCGATATGGACACATACGGGACTTGAAGAAAATCTCCCAATTGTAGTATAAACCTAGACATAGGAAAATGATGGTTGGTTGCCTTTAAGCTTATGTGCGAATAATGCATGAATAATTGCTAGGGAGACAAGACATTGTAAACTAGTGATTAGGAGTAGGCTTTCTTCACCAAGACATTGGGTTTAAGGTAATTTAGAAAGTGGCATTAACATTAATGAAGAAAGATGAATTCTAGAATACATGAGAGTGGATAGGATGAATTGGTAAACCCCAACAACATAATCATTCATATTATCCATCAAGATTTTTTGCATTGTTCAAGTCCATTGATCAAAACCTTGCATTCATGTTTATTTTTCATAGTTCAACAACAATATTTTCGGTTATAAGTCTAAGATAATCAACAAATCACATAACTATTTAGGCCGTGAGTCCTTTGGGAAATGATACTTGGTCTTACCATTTTTTATTACTTGATACGATTCAGTTACACTTGTCGAGGGTTAACACTGAGCGGTACTTGGATCTCTTCTTTTATGCACTTTTTCTTCCTTTTCTGACTCGAACTTATGGCTACTTCACTTCTTCCATTCAATTCATCTTAAACCCTGCAAAAACAAGAGAAACCAAGCATAAAACCCATCCAACTCTCTTATTTCCAAAACATAAGCAAAAGCATGATTACAAGCTAGTTTCTAAGTCATAAAGGTTGTCATAAAGCTAGTTTCAACTGTTATCGCAACCCCAAACTTAGAACTTTGCTTGTCCTCAAGCAAACAAAATGTAACTCAATCTTCCATCAATCCATACAACGGTTCACCACATTCAAAACTCCTTCTTCCAAGATAAGTAATTACTCAAATCAACTCAACACAAAGAATTTAGTCAAGATGCACACATGCTTTAATGTTCACATAATCAAATAATTTTCAACAAATGTTATTCTCACGAATGATCAATCAACTAAGCATAGATGTAAACATGTGCTCATGGAATCTTTCCTCACTAGATAAAGTGTTTCACTCAAACACACAAGTGTATAAGAGGTCACTCCTTCACTCTACTATCACAATGTCACATGAATTAACTTTGACTTTCATTTAACCACAATCAAACACATTCAATAGCAAGTATCATCACTGATAACAGTTGAAAAATTGTTATTTTCATGCTTAAAATTGACACAAAAAGCAACCTTTACACTTAGAAACTAGCTTGAAATCATGCTTTTATCCATATTTTCAGAAATAAGAGAGCTGGACAGGTTTATGCTTGATTTTAGTGTTTTTGTGCAGGTTTTAAGGTGAATTTAGTGAAAGAAGTGAAGAAGGAGAGAGATGGAATCAGAAAAATCAACCAGAAACCAGAAAAGTCAACCAGTTAACCAGAAAAGTCAACCAGTCAACCAAAAAGTCAACCAGTCAACCAGAATACGGAAAAAGTCAACCATACGAGTTTTAGGCCAGTTTTCTACGATTTTATGATCTGTTTGGGCTTGGACCCGTTTTCTATTATTTTTATGTCCTATTTAAAGACCTAGATGTCTTAGGGTTTGGTATCTTTGGCAGAAACGAAGCAAACACTCTCTCTTCCACCCCTTGGGGTAGATTGGGAGATGGTGACGGCTCTCCTCTTCTCTTTCTCGGGTTTTTCTATCTCTTTCATTCTTTCATTATTGTTCATCTAGGTTCACCATGAATATGGTGAACTAAACCTTGTATGTTTGTTGGGGAATAAATGTAATCTTTTGAAGCTCTCATATATGGAATTTGTGCTTGCATCTTAATCTAAGACTTATGCTTTCTTTCATCATTAGTTAGGGTTTTTCCTCTTTGCTTAATGCTTGCTTTGTTTAACTCATTCAATGCATGATTATTGATTTTGTCGATACGGGAACGTACGGGGAAGTCTATATCCGGGGAATCTCTCCCAATATTATATTTGTTGTCGTTAAGCTCCTGCACTTGATGAACTAATTATTAGGAATGCTAGGAATTGTATGAACTCGTAATTAGGGAGAAGCCTTCTTGAAAGGTACTTTAGAGAGTGGCATTAACAATGATGATTTGAATGTTGAATTCCTAAAATATATGAGAGTGGATAAGATGAAATTGACCCCCAACAACATATTCATATATATATTTCATTGAAAGTGCTTGTCTTTTGCTTTTGCCATTGATCAAAACCTCATGCATACATGTTTATTTTCTGTTTTGCATATTAAACTTCAATTATTTCGTTCTTAAGTCTTAGCTAATCAACAAACCACATAACTAAACTAGGCCGTGAGTCCTTTGTGAGAATGATACTTGGTCTTACCAAGTTTATTACTTGAACGATTCGGTCATACTTGCCGATTGTAAAACAAGTTTGTGACATCATATTTTGGTGATCATAAATTTGTCCATCAATCACAAGGACTTTTCTATGGCTTATAATGTGGTTGGGGTAACAAGAAAATGGGTTTTTCTAGATAAAAAAATCCTTGAGTTAAGTGAATCATCTAAACACAACCATTCATCCTTCTTCCAACTTTCTTTTGCATTGAGCCTTTCTTTTTCTTTCTTTTCTTTTCCTTTTTCTTTTACTTTTCCTTGAGTTAAGTGAATCATCTAAACACAACCATTCATCCTTCTTCCCAACTTTCTTTTGCATTGAGCCTTTCTTTTTCTTTCTTTTCTTTTCCTTTTTCGTTTACTTTTCACATGCTTAGCTCAATGCTTTTCATATTCCCTTTTTTAAACCACCCAACAACCTCAAACTTGAACATTTATCAATACCACAAGATATCTTCAACTCAACTCAAGGTAAAGCTTTTCAAAATGGGTTTTCTATCATGTTCAAAGCTAAGGGTTCAAAGGATAGAAGACATTGTGCTCTCTTTTATTGGGCTAAAATCATGCATTTGGCTAATAAAGGGTAACAACAGATGGCCTTGATCATATGATACATACAAGCAAGTGATTCAGTCATAGAAACCTGAGCAAAGTCATTCATGCTTTCAATGTAATAACATTCAATCACAAAAACTCTGGAGTTCAAAACCTCACACATAGGCTCATTCAACATTTCACATACACATCCTGCTTAGTATCATAATCACAATTACAACATCATGCATTTGTTCACATAGCTCGTGAACAACCACCTATATATCAGCATATAATGTGCACAATCTCAACATCAATCCATATCCAAGCATCATCAAGCATACTCATCATGCATAAGTCACAAACAAACCATCATAGCAGATAAAGTTTCAAATTGAGTACATTACAACCCTATTCTAAAAACAGAAGCAAATAAGTTCAACAAAACAACAGATAAAAATCCCGTTCTAGAGGTGATAACATCCATCAGTAGATGCTATCGCAACTCCTCATCATCCAATGTTGTTCTAAAAATTCTTTCACCACTACTATGTTAGCTGGTGCAGGGTAAGTGGCTAGTCTCCCCCAGTTCCTATTCTCCAATTGCTCCCCAAATTGTGGAGCAAAGTCAGGTATCAATCCAGCCTTCCTTTCCATTAAATGCCTCCTATCTTGGACAACTTTGAAGTGGCGCTCATGCTTGCGGGAAAGGAACTTGTTGGCTGATGGACAAATTTGTAAGCACCAAAATATGATGTCACAAACTTGTTTCACAATCGGCAAGTATGACCGAATCGTTTCAAGTAATAAACTTGGTAAGACCAAGTATCGTTCTCCCAAAGGACTCACGGCCTAGTTTAGTTATGTGATTTGTTGATTAGCTAAGACTTAAGAACACAATAATTGAAGTTTAATATGCAAAGACGAAAATTAAATATGTATGCATGAATTGATCAATGACAAAGACAAAAGATAAACACTTTCAAGGAAATATATGAATGAATATGTTGTTGGGGGTCAATTTCATCTCATCCACTCTCATATATTTTAGGAATTCAACATTCAAATCATCATTGTTAATGCCACTCTCTAATGTACCATTCTAGATGGCTTCTCCCTAATCAAATAGTTCATACAATTCCTAGCATTCCTAATGATTAGTTCATGAGTGCAGGAGCTTAAAGGCAAGCAATATAATATTGTCAGTATAATATTGGGAGAAATTCCCCGGATCTAGATTTCCCCGTACGTGTCCGTATCAACAAAACCAATAATCATGCATTAGAATGAGTTAAACAATGCAAGCATTGAGCAAAGAGGAAAAACCCTAACTAATGATGAAAGAAAGCATATGTCTTAATTCAAAGATGTACTCAACAAATCCATATATGAGAGCTTCAAGAGATTACTTTGATTCCCCAACAAACATACAAGGTTTAGTTCACCATATTCATGGTGAACCTAGATGAATTACAATGAAAGAATGAAAGAATAAACCCTAAACAGGTGAAGAGGTAGCCTGAGCATCCAAGATCCTCCTTCAAAGGGGTGGAAGAGAGAGTGTTTGCCTCGTTTCTGCCAAAGATACCTAACTATAGGACGTGCAAGCCCTTATATACTAATCTAGAGTTACAAAAGATTACAAAAGTCCAAGCCCAAAAAGTGCCGCTCAGCGGTATTTACCGCTCAGCGGTGATTGCGCGTCTTCTTTCTTCCCCTCAGCGGCCATTTTGCCCCTCAGCGGTTCCAACGTCACCTCTTGAGTGCCGCTCAGCGGTAGTTTGCCGCTGAGCGGTGCCTTCGACTTCTCCTTTTTGCACTCTTTCTTGTCTTTTCTAATGTCCTCTCTCTTATTCTTCACTTCTTTCACCAAATTCACCTCAAAACCTGCACAAAAACACTTAAATCAAGCATAAACCTGTCCAACTCTCTTATTTCTGAAAATATAAACAAAAGCATTGATTTCAAGCTAGTTTCTAAGTCTAAAGGTTGCTTTTAGTATCAACTTTAAGCATGAAAATAACAGTTTTTCAACTGTTATCATTGGCATAGGAGCGTTCTGTTTCCTTATCCTTCCTCTTGGATCCTACAGTCTTGATCCTTTTGCCCGATGAGGAGGCCATCCCTACATCAAACACCATTCACAAAACCACAAGAAACCTTATTAAGCATTAGTAAACCACAAACAATAACCTAACACCATTCCTAATCACCACTGAGGGCAATCAAAACCCATGAGTGCAACCTATGCATTCACCAGCAAGCCAAGAAATCACAAAAAATCAACCTGTCAAAATCACGATTAGGGACTCTACAGATTTTGCAAAATTGCTGTTAAAACATCCTAATCTCCACCCACTTGTAATCACTAGTGGAAAAATGACATTTTATAACAGACCTATTATAACAGATAAAAATTATCCATCATAATAGGTTGATCGGTGGCAGAATAGTAATAAAAATAAGACATATTATAACGTAGTTTTGTAAATCAGTTATAATATAAAACGCGGTGGCAAACTTGTAAATAATTTTAAGACATATTATAACGTAGTTTTGTATATCAGTTATAATATAAAATGCGGTGGCAAACTTGTAAATAATTTTAAGACATATTATAACGTAGTTTTGTATATCAATTATAATATGAAATCCGGTGACAAGTTAGAATTTTCTTGATTTATTATAACGGAGTTCTAAAAATCAGTTATAATATCATTCTCGTTCATCTCTTCTTCTTTAAATCGCGCACTCCTCACTCTTCGAAGAACACTCCTCCCTCACCATCACCGAACCACATCTCGCTTCTTGTTGTGTGATTTGTATACAAAATGAAACATCTTCTCCAAACCTTCCACTCTCTTTCTATCTGAAACTCCCGCGATTCGGCGAATAGGTTTTCATTTCCTTCTATCACTCTTTCCTCTCTCTATCACAGGAAAACCAGATACCATCGAAGCAAGCAAATCCTAGGGTTTCTCACTTCAAATTTGTCAACTATAGCGCTTTCTTTACTTTGATTTTGAATGTAATTCAGATTCATCTCACTTCGCACCTCTTCACTCAACTTTAGGGCTTTTCATCGCTCTCTTCCCCAAAACCCTCTTCCAAAATGATTTGCAATTCGATTACTCGATCTCGACATCGAATCCCGAGATTCACCGTCGTCGTCCTCGTCGTCCACCACCAACCGCGATGCCTCCTCCGGCACCGAGATTGAGGACGGCGTTTTCACCATCGCCGTGGCACTCGCCAAAGATGTCGCGTTGCATTTTCAGTCTGGCAAGTTCGCCGAGTGCGTCGAGGTCTTGAACCAGCTCCTGCAGAAGAAGCAAGACAATCCCAAGGTACTTGAATTCTCTTTACCATTTTCCCTCGATACTGATCTAACCGGCATCGTTTCATTTCTTTATCTGTTGGTCTGTGCTCGTTGTTCTTGATTGACGCTCCTTCTTTCATGTTTTTATTTTCTTGCTTCTTTGCTTGGTGTTAGTGTTTACTTTATACTAATTAATATGCGTCAGGTGATTGATCTGTTTGTTCAGTTCTTTATTGATTTGCATTAATATTACCTTTTCTAAACATTTTTGGCATTTCCTTCTCTATTCACCATAACCAGATTTCAATGTTTTTTAATTTATACTTTTTTATGTGTCTGATGTGAATGTTGGTCCCTCACTTTCGAACTGATTAGTGTTTTTAATGCATATGACAGAAAGTATCAGATGTCATCAATCATTCAGCTCAATTTTTGCTAAGACGAACATCAACTGATGCAGAGAGAGCACTAGAACATATTGATGAGGTGCTAATGATAAGTTCATACTCTGAAAAATTGCTCGAAATGAAAGCGGAGGTGTTGCTAATGGTTAGTGACTCTTTCTTATAATAAGATGGAATTTCACTAAGCTTAGGTTATGATTTTATGACTCTCAAAATTTGTCTTGAATCTATTTGTGCTACAATTTGTACCAGTTATGTCTGTGTTGGATAAATTTTTCCACACGTACCAGCTTTGTAGATATGACGAGGTGATTCAGCTATGTGACAAGACCCTTGATTCTGCATAGAAGAATGCTTGTCCATCGGATGTTGGTTGTGAAGTCACAGATCTGGATAATTCACAACTCTCAAAAGGTTTCTACTTCAGAATTTGGCGCTGTTCAATGATGCTTAAAGCCTACTTTCACTTACGAAAATTTGAAGAGGGTCTTTCTTTGCTAGAGCAACAACAGGAAAAGATGTATGCCGTAAACAAGTATGTATTACTAACCCCTGACTCATTCACCCTTCTCTGCCTTTCCTCAAATGTAAACTGAAAAGAAAAGGGGAAAATAAAAATGTGAATATTTGATAGCTATGGTCCTTTATTTCATCACCTTAAATCCTCTCCCTACAGGAGTGGAAGCAAGGTTTTGGATTCACTCTTACCACTAGCTACTCTCATACGTGATGCCTTGCATCATAAGGTTAGCTCATGTGTTTCATTATATCTTTATGATGATTTTTTATACTCCTCATTGTCTGTTAAATATCTCGATTCCTAACAAATCAACTGTTTGAAACTATACTTTTCTATTTTTATCTTGTGAGCTAATTGTTATTTTGGCTATTTACTTGAGTATATTATTTTATTCTAGTATGTCTTTATATTGAGTTCAAACTAGGTGACTGGCATTCTGCTCAAGCTCTTTTTTTGTGTGTATTTTTAGGTTTGCTTTAGGCATCAAACATATTGAGTTCATACTTTACTTGGTGAAGATTGTGAAATTAGTAGTTCCCTGATTCTTGTGAAGAAAAAGGGGTTCATCATCACCCGTCAGTGGATCAGGTGCTGCAAATTGGTTTGTTGCCTCCCCACCATTGGATCAAAGATATATAGAGCCACTAGAGCAAGTCTAGCAACAGTTCGTTTAGATGAAAATGATGCGAAAGAACCGGAAATGTTACTAGAGGTTAATGAACTGGAAATTATTAGACATTTTAATGTATGAAATGAATTTCATTTTGTTTATTTATTATAAATTGATTATAATACATGTTATATTGATTATATATTGATTACATAAAAAGATAATACCAGGAAATTTGATTGGATGTCAAAATGTAAGCATAATTTTTTTTAAAAAAAAAATACCTTTTATAACGTACATGATAACATATGTTATAATATGTTAATTCTGATATTATGATAGGTAAAAAGAACTACATTATAATATGCTAAATCTATTATAACGTACTTTATTTGTTACGTTATAATAGGTTGAATTTATTATAACGTAATTTTTTGCTATGTTATAAAATGTGCAGACCTACTATAACGCCCAGAACTATGTCCCCGGTTTGTACGTTATAATAGGTCATTTTTGTACGTTATAAAATGTGATTTTTGCACTAGTGAATCTTCCTAGTGCCAAACCCAAATCAAGCATTTTAATCGGTTCAAACAACAATTAATTCATCTAATCATGCATAGAAATCAAAATCCCTAAAGAATCATGCTTAAACAACCATGTTCATATCAATTCATGCTTTTAAGAACCCTAGAATGAAAATGCTTGAACTTACTTGAGTGGAGATGCTAGATGAGTGAAAAATACTCTAGGAATGTGAACAAATCAGCCCCCAATAGCAATGCTCTCACCAAACCCCAAACTTGGATGGAAACTTAGTGGAAGAGTGGTTTTGTGAAGGGAGAAGAAGGGAAAAAGTGAGGAGAACTCTTTGGAGAGTGCTTGAGAGTGTGTGGGAAGAGGGAGATATGAAAATAGAAGCAAAGTCGTGCCTTAGGGTATAAAAATACCCAAAAGGGCTTAATCCCGCTGAGCCCAAATGAGCCAAACCAGTCCACCCTACTCTGCAGTGTTGGCGCTCAGCGGAAATTTCCGCTGAGCGGCATTTGTGACACCTCTTCTCCTTCTTCCTAGCTTGCCCTAAGTGTCTTATAATCATGCCTCTCACTCACCTTATGCATTTATGTTCTCACATCACTCATACATTCCATCCCTATCATGCATCTAAATCAGAATCAAAACAAAGAAAACAGAAATAAAGTAAATCAATTGGGTTGCCTCCCAGGTAGCGCTTGTTTAATGTCACGAGCCTGACCCAAAATCCTCCAACACCCTTCAGTAGGTGAAAATCTTTCTTACCAACACCCATCATTAGGTGTAACTAAACCTAGTATCCTTCGGTAGATACTCAACCACCTAGTATCCATTAGTAGATGTTGTACCATAAAATCTCAAACAACATAAATCAATGTCCACCTTTTAAAAAAAATTACATAACCAAAATAAAAAATCAATGTTCTGAAATCACTGGGGTGCCTCCCAGTAAGCGCTTTTTTAACGTCACTAGCTTGACCCAATAAAGTTCAAGTTCCATCTTCAATGTTGGTGTTCCTTTTTCTTTCATCATACCAACTCATCAGTTGTTTTCGGTCCAGCTTTTTGACTCTCCTTGAATATGGAGCTTCAATCTCTATCACTCCATCCTCTTTATAGTCTTTCGTAACCGACAACTTGTTCTTGAATCTTACTAGTGTATCAAGTTTGAGTTGTTCCTCCATCAAGTCATTATGAACCTTCCTTCCTTTGCCATCTTTTTCTTCTTCCCTAACCTGTGACAAAAACAATTTTTACCTTGAAGCTCGGCTTTGGAGCTTTTGAACTAGTCAAGGGTGTATCTTTACATGCAGCTTTATGATTAGCCTCCTTCTCTTGAATATACTGCTCCCCTTTAAAGACATTAAATGTCACCTTCTCTCCTCGGTCTTGAAGCGCTATCATCCCTTCATCCACATTGATGACTACCTTTGTCGTTTTCATAAACGGTCTTCCAAGAATGATTGGGACCTTCTCATCCTCCTTCATCTCCATCACCACAAAGTCCACCAGGAATTTTAATGTGTCAATGCACACCACAACATCTTCCACCACACCATAGGGCTTCTTTAAAGATCCATCTGCCATTAGCAAGGTTACCTTTGTTGGCTTGACTTCAAGATCACCAATTCTTTCAAGCACAGATAAAGGCATCAAATTAATGTTTGACCGTAAATCAATTAGAGCTTTCCTTATTTTCTCCTTCCCTGTGACGCAAGGAATAGTAAAACTTCCTGGATCTTTTACTTTTGGAGGAAGTGACTTCTTTTTCATAACACTGCAATCTCCCTTTTCATCTAGATATTTCTTCTTTGTGGAGACTTGCTTTATGTGCTTTGCATAAGCTGGAATTTGTTGCAATGCTTCATTCACAGGTATTAAAATCTCCAATTGCCTGAAGATATCTTTAAAGCGCCCATATTGTCTTTCTTTTTCAATCTTTTCATTCCCCTTAGGGTAAGGAAGAATTTTATCACTTTTCTCTATCTTTTTCTCTCCCCTCTTCTTGTCTTTCTCTTTTCTCTCATCCTTACCTATTATTTGTTCTTTTCTCTCAACTCTCTCTTTTCTCTCTTCTTTTTCTTCTTTTATTACTAACTCAACTCTTTTTTTTTCGTCATCCACCCTCCCATCAACTGCACTTACAATAACTTTGCACTCTTCCTTAGGGCTAACCTTAGTATTATCCCTGTTTAAAATATTTTTGAACCCCGGCAACAGAAATATTTTTATCCCTGACAACGGCCCCAAAAACTTGTTTACCTCGTAGAAAGTAATAATCCTGGTAAGACCAAGTATCGTTTCCCAAGAGACTCAAGGCCTAGACACTTATGTGATTAATTAATTAATTAAGACTTGAGAACAAAGTGTTATAAGTTTTAAATGCAAAAGATTGAAAAGTAAATATGTATGCATATGATGATCAATGGCAACAAGAAACAAAAATGTGAATTGAATTATATGGTTGAATATGTTGTTGGGGTTTATCAAGTTCATATTTTCCACTCTCTTGTATTTAGGAATTCATCATTCTTTTCATTAATGTTAATGCCACTTTCTAAATTACTTTAAACCCGATCTCTCGGCGAAGAAAGCCTAATCATAACCACTAGTTTACAATCTCTTGTCTCCCTAGCAATTAATCATGCATTATAGTGAACATAAGCTTAAAGGCAACCAACTATCATACTCCTATCTCTAGGTTGGTAATATATTGTTGGGAGAGATTCCCCAGATTTAGACTTCCCCGTACGTCTCCGTATCGACAAAACCATTAATCATGACATCGAATGAGTTAAACTATGCATGCTTTGAGCAAAGAGGAAAAACCCTAACTATTAATGAAAGAAAGCATGTATCATATAAATGATCTTGAAGAACAAATTCCAAACAAGAGAGTTTCTAAGGATTTACATTGATTCTCCAACAACAAATTAAGTTTAGTTCTCCATCGTCATGGAAGAACTAGATGAACAATGGAATGAAAGAATGGAAGAGATAGAAAAACCCGAGAAAGAGAAGTGGAGAGTCGTCACCATCTCTAATTCTACCCCCAAGGGGTGAGAAATGTGTTTCTGCTTCGTTCCCAGCCAAAGATACCAACCCTAGAACGCCCTAAAGTTTATATACTATTCTAAAATTTACAGAAAAGTAGGCCCAAGCCCAAAATAATGCCGCTCAGCGGTACTAGCGCGTAGTCAATTCTTGCCCTCAGCTGCATTGTTACCCCTTAGCGGTGCCAACGGGTGTTCATAAGTGCCGCTCAACGGTAAAATGACACTGAGCGGTACTTGCAGTTTCACTTATTTTGCGCTGTTTGTGTCCTTTTCTGATTCCATCTCTATCCCTTTTCACTTCTTTCATTAATTTCATCTAAAAACCTGCAAAAACAAGAGAATCAAGCATAAAACCTGTCCAACTCTATTATTTCCAATAATTCAACAAAATCAAGAGTTCAAGCTAATTTTTAAGTCATAAAGGTAGTAATTGAAGTCATTTTTAAGTATAAAAGTAACAGTTTTTCAACTGTTATCAAGCCCCAAAATTCTTCTCAGGATTTTCCTTTAAATCCTTAGCCATTTGGCCAATCTGGATCTTCATATTTCTAATTGCAGCTTCAGTATTGTTATGGTTGGAGATGGTCACCTGAAAAAATTGTTGAAGAGTTTCTTCAAGATTTGTTGATTTCTCATTTAATACAGATATTTGTTTCAAATTGATGGTTGCTGATGTGGTCTATATAATTGTCTTGCTTGTCCAGCTTGTACATTCTGACCTTGACCCATGCTTGGGTGTGATTTCCACCCTTGGTTGTAATTCCCTTGACGGTATGGAAATTGATTAGCCATGAAATTGACATCTTCTAAAGCCTCCACTGGAAAAGCGCATTGACCATTGATATGGTCACCACCACACAATTCACAAAGTTGTTGAACCTGTGCAACACTCTTTAGCTCCTTTGGCAACTGAGCAAGTGTCTTTGTCAAATTCTCCAACTGTTGAGTTATGCTTTTGTTCTGTTCAAGCAAGGCATCATTTTATTGCAATTGTAGAACTCTCTTCTGTTGAATTGGAGCTCCTCTCTCATTATGCATCTCCTTATCATTTGTAGCCATGTTGTCAATTAATTCAGTGGCTTCCTCTGGGGTTTTGCATTTGATATTGCCTCCAGCTGAGGCATCTAGGATCAACTTGGTTTGTGAACCAAGACCTCCAAGGAAAAGAATGACTACAGTTGCTTCGTCAAAGCCATGAGTGGTCGTCTTTCTCAACAAGCTCTTGTATCTATCCTATGCTTGACCTAGCGTCTCCTCCATGCCTTGTATAAAAGAAGAAATCTCTTGCTTCCCTTTGTTGATTTTTGATTGTGGGAAGTACTTGTTTAAGAACTTTGAAACCACAGCTTCCCATTTAGTAAAGCTTTCCTTTGGAAAAGAATTGAACCATAACTTAGCATGCATAAAGTATAGAAGAAAAACCCTAACAATTAATGAAAGAAAGCATATGAATTAAAGAACCAATTCAATAATGAGATTTTCAAAGGATTATATTGATTCCCCAACAACAGTGAAGGTTTAGTTCACTGATAACAGTTGAAAAACTGTTATTTTTACACTTAATACAGTATAAACTAGGAAGTGACTCCTAGGTCGTCTCTCAAGGACCAAATGTGGGTTCAGTCTCAGATCAAACATGAAGGGGGGGGGGTTGATGAAGAGTTTGTGAATGCGAATGAACTTAAATAAGACATGCATCCAGACAGAAATGTAAAAATGGTTTCAATTACAGAATTAAAGCGGTTGGTCACTTAAGCTAACATCACAACTAAATTAACACAGCTGAACATAATAGACAACATTAAAGTGGAAAGTGTTCGAACCCATTTAAAATGCAACATTGAGCTAAACAATTAAATTCACACCGAGAATGAAGACACCAATTTAAAAAAAATTGAATGCACCGCTCCAAATTAAATCACCTTATACCCTCTTCTGTAAGAAAACATTCAACTTCCCTTTGTGAAAATAAATACCCACATATCTCTCCAAGCCGAAATGAACAAGTGCATTTCTAAAAGCAAAAACGAATTCTTCTCCTTTGGTGGACGTGACAGCTGCGTGCACTTCTTCTTCATGTGGCAGCCGTGTGCATCACTTTAATTGAATCACCGCTTCTGCTAAAACAGTCACCGCTTCTGCCTCTATTCTTTCCTCTTCCATGAATCAGCGTGCCTTTCTCCATGCCTCCAGCGCACGGTGTGCTCTCCACAAAGAAGGAAAAGAGTAAATCATCGAGTGCTGCTCCTGGACGTGGCAGTGATGACCGAGACCTCCTCAAGCTTCATCAACCAAACATGAAATTAAATGCCCAACGTAATCAGCCCCCCTTTCCGTGTGCTTCCTTCTTTTTCATTTAATAAAATTGCTCAAAGAAAAACCAAAGTCACGACTCTCTCCCAACGCTGCTTCTCTTCTAGCAATCCGTGTAGCACTCAATGCTGGACGTGAGTTTTGTGATGTGCTGCTGCTGTGCTTCCAATAAATCAACGTGTTCTTGCTTTTCTTAATGAGAAATTTAAATGCTTTGCTCCAAATTGAAAACGTAACAGCGAAAAACATTGTTCCATCATAAGAGTAGAAGATCTCAAAATAACATTCCAAGCAAAGCCAAAAAATTCGAGAGTGGCGACTCTTCCTGATTCAAAGCAAAAGTATAAAATTCCTACATCCTCCAGTACTGTAACCTTGTGTGCATTTCTCTTAATTTACAAGTGATAAAAAAAATATCCCATGGGTGGCGGCTGTGGACGTAATCGTGCTTCCCATTCCAGCCCCCCTCTTCCACGTGTTACTGCCCTAATGAATGAAGAAGTGAATCCCCTCTTCTGCTGTTGGGCCATGGAGGCTGCTGGAAGCGTGAAGTCCTCGCTGCTATGCTGGACCAGGTCCAATTGAAAATTCAACAGCTGCTGGCTTCTTTCACCGTGCACCCCCAAAAAAAATAATCCACACCTCCTCTCTCATCTTTATTTAAAGTATATTTGATGTGGTATTTTCTTTTGACCTTCAAAATGTCCCAAATATTATCCAACAATTTTCCTACAATTAATAATGAAAATAATTAGCTCAAATAATTCAAATTAATTAAAATAAGAATTTTTGGTCAAATTAAGCACAATTAGCAAAAACAGAAAAATACCGGACATTTAAGCACAATTCCCTGATTAAATCTGGTACAATAAACTAAGTGAAGTGAATAAAATATTGACTCATCAAAATAGACCACACTTAGTCTTTTGCACTCTTGGGCAAAATCAAGACGCAAATCAAGGAATAGTTCAAAGGACATCAGGGAAGTGACACAATCTCAGCACATAGAAAACAGAGACTCATAAGGAAACAAACAGAATTACACAGTTCTCAAGAAATCTGGACAGAGAAAAGAAGTAGACAATTCCAACACAGAATGAATCAGAGAAAGAAGATACTCATGAAATCATCCAAGCAATTCAAGACATGGCAAAATGATTAATCAGCTCAAGAGGTGAATCAAAAGTAACAAAACCTCACAGATGTACTATTAGTGTTTCTCTCAAGTGTCTAAGGTAAGAAATGTCGACTCAATGCACTCAAGAAAGCAAACTCAAACAGTCTTGGAATTAATCAATTTTGCCCAGGAGTGCAAAAGGATAAGTGTGGGGGTGTGATGAGTGCATATTTATGCCCACATTTATGTTTGAAAATTAAAATTTTGATGGGATAATTATGTTTAAATGGTTTATTTTAAGTGAATTTGTGATGATTGAAATTATTGGGTTTGGGAAATAAAGAGAGGTAAAAAGTAAGTTTTAGCGCATAAATTATTCTTGGATGTTCTAATGTTTATTTGTGCAGCTGAGAATATAAGTTTTATTGGTCCAAATGGCAATTCAAGGCCCAAAATCAGGTTTTATTTGGAAAATAATGTACAGATGGGCCAAACAGGCAGACTTTACCCTTGCACCCCCTAAAATCCCTACATACACTCATATTTCTAAAACAGGCCAACAACCAAGCCCAAACACTAAGCCATTTCTACTACACCTCCCTAAGTTTCCTATACACATCCCTCCTAAGCTAGACTCCACCAGATCATGGCACGTGTCTAAATCCTTGATAACAGTTGAAAAACTGTTATTTTCATGCTTAAATTGATACTAAAAGCAACCTTTAACACTTAGAAACTAGCTTGAAATCATGTTTTTATTCATATTTTCATAAATAAGAGAGATGGACAGGTTTATGCTTGATTTCAGTGTTTCTGTGCAGGTTTTAAGGTGAATTTGGTGAAAGAAGTGAAGAAGGAGAGAGATGAAATCAGAAAAGACATCAAAAAGTGCAAAAGGAGCAGACGCAACTGCCGCTCAGCGGCAGTTTACCGCTGAGCGACACTCAGGAGTTCACGTTGGAACCGCTGAGGGGAAAAATGGCCGTTGAGGGGAAGAAACTACTCACGCACTTACCGCTGAGCGGCAATTTACCGCTGAGCGGCACACTTATGGGCTTGGACCTAGATTTTTTGTAATTTTAGAATAGTATATAAGCTTTAGGACGTCCTAGGGTTTGTATCTTTGGCAGAAACGAAGCAAACACTCTCTCTTCCACCCCTTTGAAGGAGGATCTTGGATGCTCAGGCTACCTCTTCACCTTTCTAGGGTTTTATCTTTCATTCTTTCATTATTGTTCATCTAGGTTCACCATGAATATGGTGAACTAAACATTTTATGTTTGTTGGGGAATCAATGTAATCTTTTGAAGCTATCATATATGAAATTTGTGCTTGCATCTTAATCTAAGACTTATGCTTTCTTTCATCATTAGTTAGGGTTTTTCCTCTTTGCTCAAGGCTTGCTTTGTTTAACTCATTCAATGCATGATTATTGATTTTGTCGATACGGGAACGTACGGGGAAGTCTAGATCCGGGGAATTTCTCCTAATAGTATATTGGTTGCCTTAAGCTCCTGCGCTAAATAAACTAATTATTAGGAATGCTAGGAATCGTATGAACTCGTAATTAGGGAGAAGCCTTCTTGAAAGGTAATTTAGAGAGTGGCATTAACAATGATGACTTGAATGTTGAATTCCTAAAATATATGAGAGTGGATAAGATGAAATTGACCCCCAACAACATACTCATCAATATATTTCATTGAAAGTGCTTGTCTTTTGTTTTAGCCATTGATCAACCTCATGCATACATGTTTATTTTCGTCTTTTGCATATTAAAATCCAATTATTTCGTTCTTAAGTCTTAGCTAATCAACAAACCACACAACTAAACTAGGCCGTGAGTCCTTTGGGAGAACGATACTTGGTCTTACCGAGTTTATTACTTGAAATGATTCGGTCATACTTGCCGATTGTTCAACAAGTTTGTGACATCATATTTTGGTGATCATAAATTTGTCCATCAAGTTTTTGGCGCCGTTGCCGGGGAGTCTGGTTTAACGGGTTAATTTATGTGATTATTGATTATCTTTGACTTTAATTTTGAATTTCTGTTTTTATTTTCTGTTTTTATTTTTTCGGTTTTTATTTGATTTGGTTTTATTTGATTTGATTTGATTTTATTTTATTTTATTTTATTTTATTTGATTTTGTTTTATTTGATTTTATCTTATTTGATTTTCTTTGATTTTATTTGATTTGATTTGATTAGCTTAGATTTTATTTGATTTGATTAGATTAGATTTTATTTTATTTGATTTGATTTGATTAGATTAGATTTTATTTTATTTTATTTTATTTTATTTTATTTTATTTTATATTATTTTATCTTATCCTCTGAATCTTTTATCTTCTGAATCTATATCTTCTCCTATATCTTTTTGTGCTAACAAATCTTTTCTAGGGTTTTGTTTTCTTGTGCATGCAGGAAGCCATTAGAACAAGGAGCAAGAAAACAACAGAACCTCTGCTTGAAGGTCTAGACGAGAGTAGACGGAGGAGAAGAATCCGAACATCTAGAGAACTTTTCCCTTCTCCAGAAACTCTCTTACAATCATCACCACAAGGTTCTGTTCATAGCACAGAAAATATGGAGAACAACAATGTTAGAAGAACTCTTGCTGACTACACCAATATAGCTGGACCTCAGCACTTTAACAGTATAGCTAGACCTAGAGTCAATGCAGCTAATATGGAGGTCAAACCAGCACTGATTCAATTGGTGAAAAGCAACCAATTTAATGGGTTATCTCATGAAAGCCCATATGAGCACCTCACTACCTTCAATGAGATTTGCAACACAGTCAAGATTAATGGGGTGCCAGACGAAGCTATCAAACTTAGCTTGTTTCCTTTCTCATTGGGAGGCAATGCTAAGCTTTGGTTGAATTCTTTCCCAGAAGAAAGTTTCACAGAGTGGGAAGCAGTGGTCACAAAATTTTTAAACAAGTACTTCCCACAATCTAAGGTGACAAAAGGAAAGCAAGAGATTTCTTCATTTAAGCAGGACATGGAAGAATCACTGGGGCATGCATGGGACAGATACAAAAGCTTGTTACGTAAAACTCCCACGCATGGTTTTGAAGATCAGGAAGTAGTCTTAACTTTCCTTGGAGGTCTTGGTTCACAAACCAAGATGATGCTAGACGCCTCAGTAGGAGGCAATATTAAATGGAAAACTCTAGAGGAAGCAACAGAGATTATAGAAAATATGGCTACTAGTGATAATGAGCTGCACAATGAGAGAGGAGCTCCTATGCAACAAAAAGGAGTTCTCCAATTACAGACACATGATGCCCTGCTAGCTCAAAACAAAATTCTAGCTCAACAGCTGGAGACTCTGACTAAAACTCTTGCACAATTACCCAAAGAGTTGAAAACTGCTGCACAGGTACAAACCCAATTGTGCGAATTGTGTGGAGGCGACCATATCAATGGTCAATGTTGTAAGACTCATGAAAAAAAAAATATTTATAATAGTAAATTTTAGCATTTTATTAGTAATAATAATTTTAATGGATAGAAAAATGTAAATTTTTGGATATAAAATTATAGTAATTCTAGAGGGAGAGCTTCAAATTTTTGATAACTTATTTAGGATTTTTTTTAAGAAAAGTGAATAGTGAATAGTAAATAGTAAATAGTAAATAGTGAATAGTGAATAGTGAATAGTTAAAAAAAAATATATATTAAAATAAATTGTGGAAGAGAATACTCCACGTAGAATTAATCATTCAGAGATAAGAATGGTGAATAAAAAAATAATTTTTGAATAGTAAAAATGAATAGTAAAAGTGAATAGTAAAAATGAATAGTAAAAATGAATAGTAAAATTTTTTGGCTATAAATAGCCAAGGGGGGGAGGCTGAAAATTTGCACCAAAATTCTAGAGAAATTGTGAGAGAAGAGAGTTGGAGGAAATTCTAATTGAAGAGGGGAAATTCTGGAAGTTTCCGGAGAACGGTTTGAGAAGAGGAAACTAAGTCTGGAATAGAGGTAAGGGGAGCTAACTTTGAGTATTTCCTTTTGTATTATCTTGAGTCTGGAATATGCTATATTCTGCTTTTGTCTGATCTTAAATCTTGAATATGGAGTATTTTGTTTCTGTATGATCTTGAAAATTAAATAAGAGTATGCTTCTGTGATGATATCCAAGTGTGATAGTTGTAAAATGTGATGTTGATTATGTTATGCCATTTGTATGTTATTAGTGGTTTATTTTTTTTGTATTTTGGAAGGATTAGAAATTGTCTAACCGGCTCTGCCAGATTCAATTTCTTGTTTCCCCAAACATTTTATTGCTTTTCTTGTTTATTTTTTTATTTTGGAAGGATTAGAAATTGTCTAACCGGCTCTGCCAGATTCAATTTCTTGTTTCCCCAAACATTTTATTGCTTTCCTTGTTTATTTTTATTGTATTTTGGAAGGATTAGAAATTGTCTAACCGGCTCTGCCAGATTCAATTTCTTGTTTCCCCAAACATTTTATTGCTTTCCTTATTTATTTTTATTGTATTTTGGAAGGATTAGAAGTTGTCTAACCGGCTCTGCCAGATTCAACTTCTTGTTTCCCCAGACATGTTATCGTTCTTGTTATTTAATTATATTGTATTTTTGGATGGATTAGAAGTTGTCTAACCGGTTCTGCCAAATTCAACTTCTTGTTTCCCCAGAAATTTTATTGTTTTATCTATTTTTTTGTTATTGCATCTTTCTGGAAGGATGAGAAGTTGTCTAACCGGCTCTGCCAGATTCAACTTCTTGATTCCCCTAAATTTTTATATTAATATTATTTTGATGGTAATGGGAGCTAATTATTTTTGTATGAATTTATTTTATAAAATATTTGCATATGAATGTTGAACTGGTGTGCTCTTGTGAAACTATTTTATGACTTTTATGATAACTGAAACTGTGAAATTGTACATGTTGTGATGTGATGAATTTAATCTGTTTTGAATGAGTTTGTTGGCTGAAATTGATCTTGTTGGAAGGTCTGAAGTAAGGGTTCTGAAATAGTTTATATATGGGTATTAAATAGATGTACAGATATTGTTTGAGGTTGCTATGAGAGGAAGTGAACACATTAAAATTTGGCATTTCAAAGTTAGAACATAAGAGAACATGGTAGATAAATTAAATAAATCAATTGTTAATTATTGAGGGCCTTTCTTTGTTGGTAGGATAGAGGAACCTTAAAAACCTGAGTTGGCACATCCCTGATCATAGAGCAGCCCTGGCCTGGTCCAGTCAGTTGTGACTAGTCATATGTGCTGGCGTCGAAGGTGAGTTTGATGCGTTCAGACATCTGGGTCCTCTCCGGTGACCAATTGGGGTAAAGAAAAATCTCTACTAGGATGAAAATAAAATAAAACAAGTTGATTGTAGATGCATAATATCATCATGGTAAAAATTTCATATATATTTTATTTATCATTACATTGAGCCCAGACTTTAATATGTAGTTCTTAAGATATGTTGATATATTTTGGTGGATCCATGATCTTTGTTTGGTGAAAATATGTTGAGTTATACTCGTCGTGGGCAAAATGAGTTTATAATATGAAGCATGATATCTGGCAATATGTTTAATTTATTGATACCAAAACGAGTTATTATGAATTCATGATTAAAGAATGAACATGATTGAGTTAGGTGGATAAGAGGGTATGAATTGTTGGTTTTATAAAATGTTGGAGTGGATATGAGAAATCATTACTTATGAAATGACGTTTACTACCGGGAGTAGTATGTTAGAGTTATACCATGAGAGTTTGGTATGAGCAAAGTAACACCTGAGGTTTATGAAAGCAGGCAGAAAGTGGTCTGACCATAAGGCTCTGACATAAACATATGATTCGTAAGTTTTATAGAAGCAGGCAGAGAGGGGTCTGACCATAAGGCTTCAGAAAGTAAGACATAGTATATAAGTGAGGCTTAAGGAAGCAGGCAGAGAGCGGTCTGACCATAAGGCTTCATGGGTAAGCATGGTACACTTGTAAGATTTATGGAAATGAGAAAGATGATTTTGATAATGATGAATTAAGGACATCGGAATAATGATATTTTATCAATTGCAGAAATACATGATTATAATATTTTATTACAAGTTTAATGATTTTATGATATGGTTGGCTTACCCTTATTTGTTTGTACTATGATCATATAACTCATGTTATATGTGATTAGATAATGTTGCAGATGCGGTTGAAAAAGCTTAGAGATGAGAGAGATGCGGGGAAAAACTTTCAGGGATTTTTGTAAAAAGAATAAATTTGTATTGGGAAGATTATGTGGTGTAAAACTTATAAGTTGAAATTTCAGTGGTGAAGACTATATTGTTTAAAGTTTGTAAGTTTGGTATTGTACTTTGGAGTAATTGAAATAAAGTTTGATTGTTTATATGAGATATCAAATTAATTTAGTCTCTACTATCAGTAATACCCTTTAAAATATTTGGGTGTTACAAATGTGCCTTTCCAGTTGAAGCCGTAGAGGATGTAAACTACATGACCAATCAGTATCGTCAAGGGAGCTACAATCAGGGGTGGGAACCACACCTAAGTATTGGTCAAGGGCAAACTGGGCAAGCTGGTCAATATAATAAGCAGCAGCAGCAACCCACCTTATGGCAACAGTTATCTATGCTTAATGAAAGGTCCATGAGGATGGAGGAAACTCTCAACAATTTCATACAGAAAACTGAGTCTACCCAAAAGAGCACTGAAGCTGCTATCAAAAATTTGGAGATTCAGATGGGGCAGATCACCAAACAGGTGGAAGAAAGGCCAAATAGAAATTTTGGGGCTAATATTGAGGTTAACCCCAGAGAAGAGTGCAAGGTGGTAGAGAGTGTTGATGATGAGAAAGTTGAGTTAGATACAGAAGATAGAAGAGAAATAGAGAGCAAAAGCACTTTTCCTTTTCCAATCCATCAAGGGAAACAACTAGACTTCACAGAATTATTCAAAATGGTGGATAATGATGCACCTTGGGAACAGATTCTACAACAGATTACGGTTTACACTAAATCTAATGAAGAAATCTCTACAAAGAAAAGACATAGAGATGATGAGGCAAAGGAGTGTATAACTGTTAAAAAAGAGTCATTCCCTCCTAAAGCAACAGATCCAGGCAGTTTTTCTATCCCTTGTACCATAGGGAAGAAAAAGGTGAAGAAAGCTCTTCTTGATTTAGGTTCAAGTGTTAACATGATACCTTACTCTTTACTAGAGAAAATCGGCAATGTTAATGTGAAACCTATAAAGGTTAATCTAGTAATGGCCGATGGATCTTCAAAGGAGCCATGTGGGATTGCAGAGGACATTATAGTTTGTGTTGGCAAGCTTCAGTTCTTGGCAGACTTTGTGGTGATGAAGATGGAGACAGAGAAGATACCTATCATACTTGGAAGACCGTTTATGAAAACGACCAGAGCTATCATTGATGTACATGAAGGTATAGTAGTGCTCCAGGATAGGGAGGAGAGAGTGGTTATAGACGTCTTTAAAGATGAGACGCAAACACAGGAGGAAAAAGCTAGTTATAAAGCTGCATTTCAAGATGCACCGATGACTAGCCGTAAAGATGAAAGCCTCAAGGTTGCAGGTAACCATTGTTTGTTGTTTCAGGTACACAAGGAAGAAAAGATTGGAAGAGGAGGAGAAATTCCGGGTGACTGGGAGAAAAGAAGACTCCAACTTGGCACACCTGTAAGAATCAAGAACAAGTTGTGGGTTGTGAAGGGCTTTAAAGAGAAGGAGATGATAGAGATAGAGTCTCCACATTCTAGAAGGACCAAAACAGTTCACAGGAAACAACTGAGGAGTTGGTGGAATGACAACATCAACTATAAAGAAGGAACTTGAGCTTTACTGGTTCAAGCTAATGACGTTAAAAGAACGCTTGCTGGGAGGCAACCCAGTGATTTTAGAACTTTTAAATTTTATTTTGGTTTGTAATTTTTAATCTGATGAACATGATTTTGTGAATATTTTGCTGAACATAGCATCTACTGAAGGATGTTAGTTGGATATAGCATCTACTGAAGGATGCTAAGTGTGTAACACCTACTGATGGGTGTTGGTGAGAAAATTTTGCACCTACTGATGGGTGTTGGTAAGTTTTAAACACCTACTGATGGGTGTTGGTGCACTTTGGGTCAGGCTCGTGACGTTAAACAAGCGTTACCTGGGAGGCAACCCAGTTGATTGATTGTTTTTGTTTGTTTCATTTTAGTTGCATAATAGGGTTTGCATAAGTATTCTAAACATTGAATTGCAGGGAACCAGTGAGGGGCATGTTTAGGAGGCACTTAGCTTAAGAAAAGAAGGAGAAGAGCACTTCACGAAAGTGCCGCTGAGCGGTAAAACAACCGCTGAGCGGTACTATCGCAGATTGGCTTTGGTTGCCCCTTAGCGGGACCCGAGCCCATTAGGGTATTTTTATACCCTAAGCTGCGTTTTGGTTTCTCTTTTCAGACTCTTCTCTGCACACATACTCCTACATACCTTTTCAATGGTTCTCTACAACTTTTCCCTCATCTCTTTTTAAAAAATCTCCCTTCCACTCACTTGCTCACTAGTTTTCCATCTAAGTTTGGGGTTGGGAGAAAGCATCATTGAAGGGGCTGATTTCTTCATTGTGAATGAGCTTATATGTGAGGTTTGGAGCTCCAGAGTTTTTGGTATGATTGAATGCTATTACTTTGAAAGCATGAATGACTTTGCCCAGGTTTTCTATGATTGAATCAATTGCTTGTTTTGCATTATGTGATCAAGGCCGTTTGTTGGAACCCTTTTTATTGGCCAAATTCATAAAGTTAGCCCACTAAAAGAGAACACTTTGTGTTCTATCCTTTGAACCTTTAGCCTTGAACATTCACTGAAACCCTTGATTGAAAATCTTTACCTTGAGTTAAGTAGAAGATCTTGTGTGGTATTGTTAAATGTTCAAGTTTGGGGTTGTTGGGAAAACATGAAAAAGGAAAAGCATTGAGCTAAGAGCTAAAAAGTAAGAATATGCAAAGAAAAAAAAAAGAAAAAGAAAAGAAAAGAAAAAGAAGCAAAGCTCAATGCAAATGCAAAGGCAAGTTGGGAAGAATAAGAAAAATTGTGTTGTTATGATTCTCTTAACTCAAGGATTTTGTGATCCAGAAAAACCAATTTTCTTGTTAGCCCAGCCACATTATAAGCCATTGAAAGTCCTTGTGATGATGCATGTTTGTGAATGTTTTTTATTGTGGTAAAATGAAAGGCAAAGTTGATTCATGTAACATTGTGATAGTGGAGTGAATGAGTGAAACACTTTACCTCTTATACACTTGTGTGTTGAGTGAAACACTTTACCTAGTGAGGAAATATTCCATAAGCACATGAACATCCATGCTTAATTGATTGATCATTCTTGAAAAATAGCATTTGTTGGAATTTAAATGACTTTGTGAACACTAAAGCATGTGCACATCTTGATTGAACTCTTGGTCATAAGTTTGAGTGAAGTTGTTACTTATCTTGAAAAAGAGGATTTTTGAATGAGTGAACCATCATATGAATTGGTTGAAGATTGAGTTACATCTTGTTTGCTTGAGGACAAGCAAAGTTCTAAGTTTGGGGTTGTGATAATAGTTGAAAAACTGTTATTTTCATGCTTAAAATTGACACAAAAAGCAACCTTTACACTTAGAAACTAGCTTGAAATCATGCTTTTATCCATATTTTCATAAATAAGAGAGCTGGACAGGTTTATGCTTGATTTCAGTGTTTTTGTGCAGGTTTTAAGGTGAATTTAGTGAAAGAAGTGAAGAAGGAGAGAGATGGAATCAGAAAAGTCAACCAGGAAACCAGAAAAGTCAACCAGAAACCAGAAAAGTCAACCAGAAACCAGAAAAGTCAACCAGTTAACCAGAAAAGTCAACCAGTCAACCAAAAAGTCAACCAGTCAACCAGAATACGAAAAAAAGTCAACCAGACGAGTTTTGGGCCAATTTTATGCGATTTTTTGATCTGTTTGGGCCTGGACCCGTTTTCTATTATTTTTATGTCCTATTTAAAGACCTAGATGTCTTAGGGTTGGTATCTTTGGCAAAGACGAAGCAAACACTCTCTTTTCACCCCTTGGGGGTAGATTGGGAGATCGTGACAGCTCTTCTCTTTCTCGGGTTTTTCTATCTCTTTCATTCTTTCATTATTGTTCATCTAGGTTCACCATGAATATGGTGAACTAAACCTTGTATGTTTGTTGGGGAATCAATGTAATCTTTTGAAGCTCTCATATATGGAATTTGTGCTTGCATCTTAATCTAAGATTTATGCTTTCTTTCATCATTAGTTAGGGTTTTTCCTCTTTGCTTAATGCTTGCTTTGTTTAACTCATTCAATGCATGATTATTGATTTTGTCGATACGGGAACGTACGGGGAAGTCTAGATCGCGGGAATTACTCCCAATATTATATTGGTTGTCGTTAAGCTCCTGTGCTAAGAAAACTAATTATTAGGAATGCTAGGAATCGTATGAACTCATAATTAGGGAGAAGCCTTCTTGAAAGGTAATTTAGAGAGTGGCATTAACAGTGATGACTTGAATGTTGAATTCCTAAAATATATGAGAGTGGATAAGATGAAATTGACCCCCAACAACATATTCATATATATATTTCATTGAAAGTGCTTGTCTTTTGCTTTTGCCATTGATCAAAACTCATGCATACATGTTTATTTTTTGTCTTGCATATTAAACTCCAAATATTTCGTTCTTAAGTCTTAGCTAATCAACAAACCACACAACTAAACTAGGTCGTGAGTCCTTTGGGAGAACGATACTTGGTCTTACCGAGTTTATTACTTGAAACGATTCGGTCATACTTGCCGATTGTTCAACAAGTTTGTGACATCATATTTTGGTGATCATGAATTTGTCCATCAGCTAATCAACAAATCACATAACTAAACTAGGCCGTGAGTCCTTTGGGAGAACGATACTTGGTCTTACCGAGTTTATTACTTGAAACGATTCGGTCATACTTGCCGATTGTTCAACAAGTTTGTGACATCATATTTTGGTGATCATAAATTTGTCCATCAGCTAATCAACGAATCACATAACTAAGCTAGGCCGAGAGTCCTTTGGGAGAACGATACTTGGTCTTACCGAGTTTATTACTTGAAACGATTCGGTCATACTTGCCGATTGTTAAACAAGTTTGTGACATCATATTTTGGTGATCATAAAATTGTCCATCATGTTTTTGGCGCCGTTGCCGGGGACTCTGGTTTAACTGGTTAATTTGTGTGATTATTGATTATCTTTGACTTTAATTTTGAATTTCTGTTTTTATTTTCTGTTTTTATTTTTTCGGTTTTTATTTGATTTGATTTGATTAGATTAGATTTTATTTGATTAGATTAGATTAGATTTTATTTTATTTGATTTGATTTGATTAGATTAGATTTTATTTTATTTTATTTTATTTTATATTATTTTATCTTATCCTCTGAATCTTTTATCTTCTGATCTATATCTTCTCCTATATCTTTTTGTGCTAACAAATCTTTTCTAGGGTTTTGTTTTCTTGTGCATGCAGGAAGCCATTAGAACAAGGAGCAAGAAAACAACAGAACCTCTGCTTGAAGGTCTAGACGAAAGTAGACGGAGGAGAAGAATCCGAACATCTAGAGAACTTTTCCCTTCTCCAGAAACTCTCTTACAATCATCACCACAAGGTTCTGTTCATAGCACAGAAAATATGGAGAACAACAATGTTAGAAGAACTCTTGCTGACTACACCAATATAGCTGGACCTCAGCACTTTAACAGTATAGCTAGACCTAGAGTCAATGCAGCTAATATGGAGGTCAAACCAGCACTGATTCAATTGGTGAAAAGCAACCAATTTAATGGGTTATCTCATGAAAGCCCATCTGAGCACCTCACTACCTTCAATGAGATTTGCAACACAGTCAAGATTAATGGGGTGCCAGACGAAGCTATGAAACTTAGCTTGTTTCCTTTCTCATTGGGAGGCAATGCTAAGCTTTGGTTGAATTCTTTCCCAGAAGAAAGTTTCACAGAGTGGGAAGCAGTGGTCACAAAATTTTTAAACAAGTACTTCCCACAATCTAAGGTGACAAAAGGCAAGCAAGAGATTTCTTCATTTAAGCAGGGCATGGAAGAATCACTAGGGCATGCATGGGACAGATACAAAAGCTTGTTACGTAAAACTCCCACGCATGGTTTTGAAGATCAGGAAGTAGTCTTAACTTTCCTTGGAGGTCTTGGTTCACAAACCAAGATGATGCTAGACGCCTCAGTAGGAGGCAATATTAAATGGAAAACTCTAGAGGAAGCAACAGAGATTATAGAAAATATGGCTACTAGTGATAATGAGCTGCACAGTGAGAGAGGAGCTCCTATGCAACAAAAAGGAGTTCTCCAATTACAGACACATGATGCCCTGCTAGCTCAAAACAAAATTCTAACTCAACAGCTGGAGACTCTGACTAAAACTCTTGCACAATTACCCAAAGAGTTGAAAACTGCTGCACAGGTACAAACCCAGTTGTGCGAATTGTGTGGAGGCGATCATATCAATGGTCAATGTGCCTTTCCAGTTGAAGCCGTAGAGGATGTAAACTACATGACCAATCAGTATCGTCAAGGGAGCTACAATCAGGTGTGGGAACCACACCTAAGTATTGGTCAAGGGCAAACTGGGCAAGCTGGTCAATATAATAAGCAGCAGCAGCAACCCACCTTATGGCAACAATTATCTATGCTTAATGAAAGGTCCATGAGGATGGAGGAAACTCTCAACAATTTCATACAGAAAACTGAGTCTACCCAAAAGAGCACTGAAGTTGCTATAAAAAATTTGGAGACTCATATGGGGCAGATCACCAAACAGGTGGAAGAAAGGCCAAATAGAAATTTTGGGGCTAATACTGAGGTTAACCCCAGAGAAAAGTGCAAGGTGGTAGAGAGTGTTGATGATGAGAAAGTTGAGTTAGATACAGAAGAGAGAAGAGAAATAGAGAGCAAAAGTACTTTTCCTTTTCCAATCCATCAAGGGAAACAACTGGACTTCACAGAATTATTCAGAATGGTGGATAATGATGCACCTTGGGAGCAGATTCTACAGCAAATCACAGTTTACACAAAATCTGATGAAAACATCTCTACAAAGAAAAGACGTAGAGATGATGAAGCAAAGGAGTGTATAACTCTTGAAAAAGAGTCATTTCCTCCTAAAGCAACAGACCTAGGCAGTTTTTCTATCCCTTGTACCATAGGGAAGAAAAGGGTGAAGAAAGCTCTTCTTGATTTAGGTTCAAGTGTTAACTTGATACCTTACTCTTTACTGGAGCAAATCGGCAATGTTAATGTGAAACCTGTAAAGGTTAATCTAGTAATGGCCGATGGATCTTCAAAGGAGCCATGTGGGATTGCAGAGGACATTATAGTTTGTGTTGGCAAACTTCAGTTCTTGGCAGACTTTGTGGTGATGAAGATGGAGACAGAGAAGATACCTATCATACTTGGAAGACCGTTTATGAAAACGGCCAGAGCTATCATTGATTTAAATGAAGGTATAGTGGTGCTCCAGGACAGGGAGGAGAGAGTGGTTATAGACGTCTTTAAAGGTGAGACGCAAACACAGGAGGAAGAAGCTGGTTATAAAGCTTCATTTCAAGATGCACCGATGACTAGCCGTAAAGATGAAAATCTCGAGGTTGCAGGTAACCATTGTTTGTTGTTTCAGGTACACAAGGAAGAAAAGATTGGAAGAGGAGGAGAAATTCCTGGTGACTGGGAGAAAAGAAGACTCCAACTTGGCACACCTGTAAGAATCAAGAACAAGTTGTGGGTTGTGAAGGGCTTTAAAGAGAAGGAGATGATAGAGATAGAGTCTCCACATTCTAGAAGGACCAAAACAGTTCACAGGAAACAGCTGAGGAGTTGGTGGAATGACAACATCAACTATAAAGAAGGAACTTGAGCTTTACTGGGTCAAGCTAACGACGTTAAAAGAGCGCTTGCTGGGAGGCAACCCAGTGATTTAAAAAAACTTTTAATTTTATTTTGGTTTGTAATTTTTAATCTGTTGAACAAGATTTTGTGAATATTTTGTTGAACATAGCATCTACTGATGGATGCTAGGTGGTTAAGTATCTACTGAAGGATACTAAGTGTGTAACACCTACTGATAGGTGTTGATGAGAAAATTTTGCACCTACTGATGGGTGTTGGTAAGTTTTAAACACCTACTGATGGGTGTTGGTGGACTTTGGGTCAGGCTCGTGACGTTAAACAAGCGCTACCTGGGAGGCAACCCAGTTGATTGATTGCTTTTGTTTGTTTCATTTTGGTTGCATAATAGGGTTTGCATAAGTATTTTAAGCATTGAATTGCAGGGAACCAGTGAGGGGCATGTCTAGGAGGCACGTAGGATAATAAAAGAAGGAGAAAAGCACATCACGAAAGTGCCGCTGAGCGGCAAATTACCGCTGAGTGGCAAATTACCGCTGAGCGGTACTATCGCAGAGTGGGCTTTGGTTACCCTTTAGCGGAACCCGAGCCCATTAGGGTATTTTTATACCCTAAGCTGCGCAAATGCTTTTATTTTCAGGCTCTTCTCTGTACACACTCCTACATACGTTTTCAAAGGTTCTCTACAACTTTTCCCTCATCCCTCTTTAGAAAATCTCCCTTCCACTTACTTGCTCACTAGTTTTCCATCTAAGTTTGGGGTTGGGAGAGAGCATCATTGAAGGGGCTGATTTCTTCATTATGGTTTACTAATGCTTAACAATGTATCTTTTGGTTTTGTGAATTATGTTTGATGCAGGGATGGCCTCCTCATCGGGCAAAAAGAATCAAGACTATAAGATCCAAGAAGAAGGAGGATACAGAGGACAGCTCAGATTGAGGAGGAGTTGAGATAGCATTTACTGATGAATGTTATCATAACTAGAGCAGGACTTCTGCTTTTGTTTGGGTTAAGTTTTCTGAACTTATTTGTTTTTGTTTTTAGATTAGGGTTTGATGTACTCTATTGGAAACCTGGTTTGTGTGATGGTTTGCTAATAACTATGATTGTTTTATAAGTAATGCTTGATGATGCTTATTGATTGATTGATGTTGAGATGATGTGCACATTAAAATGCTTATACAGGTGATTCACAAGCTTTGTGAACAAATGCATGATATTATGATTGTGATTGTGAGATTAAGCAGGATGTGTATGTCAAATGTGGATGAGCTTATATGTGAGGTTTTGAGCTCCATAGTTGTTATTGTTAAATGCTATTAATTTGAAAGCATGAATAACTTTGCCCAGGTTTTCTATGATTGAATCAATTGATTGTTTTGCATCATATGATCAAGGCCGTTTGTTGGAACCCTTTTTATTGGCCAAATTCATAAAGTTAGCCCACTAAAAGAGAACACTTTGTGTTCTATCCTTTGAACCCATAGCCTTGAACATAAATTGAAAACCCTTGATTGAAAATCTTTACCTTGAGTTAAGTAGAAGATATTGTGTGGTATTATTAAATGTTCAAGTTTGGGGTTATTAGGAAAAACATGAAAAAGGAAAAGCATTGAGCTAAGAGCTAAAAAGTAAGAATATGCAAAGAAAAAGAAAAGAAAAGAAAAAGAAGCAAAGCTCAATGCAAATGCAAAGGCAAGTTGGGAAGAATAAGAAAAATTGTGTTGTTATGATTCTCTTAACTCAAGGATTTTGTGATCCAGAAAAACAAATTTTCTTGTTAGCCCAGCCACATTATAAGCCATTGAAAAGTCCTTGTGATAATGCATGCTTGTGAATGTTTTTGATTGTGGTAAAATGAAAGGCAAAGTTGATTCATGTGACATTGTGATAGTAGAGTGAATGAGTGATTACCTCTTATACACTTGTGTGTGAGTGAAACACTTTACCTAGTGAGGAAATATTCCATGAACACATGAACATCCATGCTTAATTGATTGATCATTCATGAAAAATAGCATTTGTTGGAATTTAAATGACTTTGTGAACACTCAAGCATGTGCATATCTTGATTGAAATCTTGGTCATAAGTTTGATTAAAGTTTTTACTTATTTTGAAAAGAAGATTTTTGAATGAGTGAACCATCATATGAATTGGTTGAAGATTGAGTTACATATTGTTTGCTTGAGGACAAGCAAAGTTCTAAGTTTGGGGTTGTGATAACAGTTGAAAAACTGTTATTTTCATGGTTAAAATTGATACTAAAAGCAACCTTTTTACCGCTGAGCGGCACTCAGAAGTTCACGTTGGAACCGCTGAGGGGCAAAATGGCCGCTGAGGGGAAGAAACTACTCACGCACTTACCGCTGAGCGGCAATTTACCGCTGAGCGGCACACTTATGGGCTTGGACCTAGATTTTTTGTAATTTTAGAATAGTATATAAGCTTTAGGACGTCCTAGGGTTTGTATCTTTGGCAGAAACGAAGCAAACACTCTCTCTTCCACCCCTTTGAAGGAGGATCTTGGATGCTCAGGCTACCTCTTCACCTTTCTAGGGTTTTATCTTTCATTCTTTCATTATTGTTCATCTAGGTTCACCATGAATATGGTGAACTAAACTTTGTATGTTTGTTCCAGGACAGAGAGGAGAGAGTGGTGGTAGACGTCTTCAAAGATGAGACGCAAGCACAGGAGGAAGAAGCTAGTTATAAAGCTGCATTTCAAGATGCACCGATGACTAGCTGTAAAGATGAAAATCTCAAGGTTGCAGGTAACCATTGTTTGTTGTTTCAGGTACCCAAGGAAGAAAAGATTGGAAGAGGAGGAGAAATTCCTAGTGACTGGGAGAAAAGAAGACTCCAACTTGGCACACCTATAAGAATCAAGAACAAGTTGTGGGTTGTGAATGGCTTTAAAGAGAAGGACATGATAGAGATAGAGTCTCCATATTCTAGAAGGACCAAAACAGTTCACAGGAAACAGCTGAGGAGTTGGTGGAATGACAACATCAACTATAAAGAAGATGGAACTTGAACTTTATTGGGTCAAGCTAATGACGTTAAAAGAGCGCTTGCTGGGAGGCAACCCAGTGGATTTAAAAACTTTTGATTTGGCTTTGTAATTTTTAATTTGTGGACTTTATTTTTGTAACTATTTTGTTGGAGATAACATCTACTGAAGGATGCTAGGTGGTTAAGTATCTACTGAAGGATGCTAGGTGGTTAAGTATCTACTGAAGGATACTATGTTTGTAACACCTACTGATGGGTGTTGGTAAGAAAATTTTGCACCTACTGATGGGTGTTGGTAAGTTTGTTACACCTACTGATGGGTGTTGGTGGATTTTGGGTCAGGCTCGTGACGTTAAACAAGCGCTACCTGGGAGGCAACCTAGTTGATTGAATATTTCTGTTTGTTTATTTTAGTTAGGGTTTGCATAAGCATTTTAAACATTGAATTACAGGGAACCAGTGAGGGGCATGTATGGGAGGCACGTAGGTTAAGAAAAGAAGGATAAGAGCACATCACGAAAGTGCCGCTGAGCGGTAACTTACCGCTGAGCGGTACTCTCGCAGATGGGCTTTAGTTCCCCTTAGCGGGACCCGAGCCCATTAGGGTATTTTTAAACCCTAAGCTACGCAATTTCTCATACTTTCAGGCTTTTCTCTGCACAAACACTCCCACATACCTTCTCCAAGGTTTTCCACATCTTTTCACTCTTCCCTCTTAAGAAAATTTCTGTTCCACTCACTTTTTCACTAGTGTGCCATCAAAGTTTGGGGTTGGAAGAGAGCATTCTAGCTTGGAAGCATTCTCATTGCATTTAGTATCTCCACCCAAGTAAGTAAAATGCATTTTGTTCATTCTAGGGTTCTTGAATTTGAATGTGATTGTCAAAGCATGAATATTTAGGGGTTTTGATTTCTATGCATGATTTGATGATATATTTGATGTTTGAACCGATTAAACTGCATGATTATGAACTGGAAAACTGAAAATTGCATTTGGGTGGAGTTAGGACAACTTTAAAACAAGATTTTCAAAAATCTGCAGAGTTACCGCTGAGGGGTAAACTGCCGCTGAGCGGCACTCTGCCAGACTTGGTTTTTCTGTTTTTTTTTGTGATCTGAAATGTGGCACTGGTGGCGCTGAGGGGAAATTCTGGCCCTCAGCGGTGGTTTAGCTTCGAAAGGAGTTGTGTTTTATGTTTTACTAATGATTAACATCATGTTCTGTGGTTTTGTATTTGTGTTTGAATGTAGGAATGACATCCTCTTCAGGAAAGAGATTGAAAACCATGGCAACCAAGAGAAAGGAAAAGGAACCAGAGCAACCCCACTCAAGCAGGTTCCTCTCTAGGAAACATGAGAAGCACTTTAGGGTGGTTCAGGACAGGAGACTTCTGATGGAGAGAAAGGTTGGAATGATACCTAACTTTGCTCCTCAATTTGGAGAGCAAGTGTTAGGGAATGACTAGGGAAAGCTAGCCACCTATCCTGCACCTGCCAACATAGCTGCGGTAAAGGAATTCTACACCAATGCAAAGAAGATTGGTGATTATCCAGCTGAGAATTATTTGGGCTATGTCAGAGGCCATGCTATCAGGTATGATCCTGATTCTATCAATAACTTCCTGGACACTGTATGGGCTGGTGAGCAATGCCAGTTTGCCCTTTGCATGGAGGAAGGTGCTGATTATGAGGATGTGGAGAGAGTATTATGTATACCAGGAGGACAATTCCAAAGGAATAGATCTAGCTCAGTGGTTAGCATTAGGAGGACGGATTTGACTCCTCTTGCAAAGTATTGGATGGCGTTTTCTCATGCCAACATTCAGCCATGTTCACAAGTGTCAGATATTACTCTCAGCAGGGCACTATTCATCTACTGTGCTATCAGAAACTTAAATGTTAATATTGGGCAGGTGATAGCTGATGAGATTAGTGTGTGCGCCAATACCTCAAACAACAAAGCACCACTAGGACATCCCTCCTTGATCACTCACCTTTGCAAGATAGCTGGGGTGGACACTTCTGCTCCACCATTGGAGAGGCCAAGAAAAGCTATTGATGAGGCTTATTACAGACAGTATTGTGGAGGTGAGGAAGCAGCTCAGCCAGTTCCACCACGCCGTGCTCGTAGAGAAAGAGGGTCAGCACATAGCCAGACATCTGCTGAGACACATGAAGCAGAACCATTCCAGATGAGGGACATGTATATGTCTCTTATAGGTGCTCAGTTGCAGTCCATTCACAGAGGGCAGGTGGCCACTGCTGAGATGATTGTGGGGATGTATGATACACCTCCAGCCCACAGGTGGACTATGGATGAATTCCATAATGTGGAAGTTTGGCCAGAGGAACCAGTGCATAGAGGAGGAGCTGGAGCAGCTGAAGCTTCAGCTAGAGAGATGGAAGAAGATGAAGCTGATGATGATGATGCATTTGAAGATGATGAAGATGAGGAGGAAGAGGAAGATACAGAGGACAGCTCAGACTGATGAGGAGCTGAGATAGCATTTACTGATAAATGCTATCATATGATTATGCTTTTGTGGTTTAAGTTTTCTGAACTTATTTGTTTTTGTTTTTAGATTAGGGTTTGATGTACTCTATTGAACACCTGGTTTGTTATGATGGTTTGCTATTAACTGTGATTGTTTGATAAGTCATGCTTGATGATGCTTATTGATTGATTGATGTTGAGATGATGTGCACATTAAAATGCTTATACAGGTGATTCACAAGCTTTGTGAACAAATGCATGATATTATGATTGTGATTATGAGATTAAGCAGGATGTGTATGTCAAATGTGGATGAGCTTATAAGTGAGGTTTTGAGCTCCAGAGTTGTTATTGTTAAATGCTATTACTTTGAAAGCATGAATGACTTTGCCCAGGTTTTCTATGATTGAATCAATTGCTTGTTTTGCATCATATGATCAAGGTCGTTTGTTGGAACCCTTTTTTATTGGCCAAATTCATGAAATTAGCCCACTAAAAGAGAACACTTTGTGTTCTATCCTTTGAACCCTTAGCCTTGAACATACACTGAAAACGCTTGATTGAAAATCTTTACCTTGAGTTAAGTAGTAGATCTTGTATGGTATTGTTAAACGTTCAAGTTTGGGGTTGTTGGGAAAACATGTAAAAGGAAAAGCATTGAGCTAAGAGCTAAAAAGTAAGAATATGCAAAGAAAAAGAAAAAGAAAAGAAAAGAAAAAGAAACAAAGCTCAATGCAAATGAAAGGCAAGTTGGGAAGAATAAGAAAAATTGTGTTGTTATGATTCTCTTAACTCAAGGATTTTGTGATCCAGAAAAACCAATTTTCTTGTTAGCCCAGCCACATTATAAGCCATTGAAAAGTCCTTGTGATGATGCATGCTTGTGAATGTTTTTGATTGTGGTAAAATGAAAGGCAAAGTTGATTCATGTAACATTGTGATAGTGGAGTGAATGAGTGAAACACTTTACCTCTTATACACTTGTGTGTTGAGTGAAACACTTTACCTAGTGAGGAAATATTCCATAAGCACATGAACATCCATGCTTAATTGATTGATCATTCTTGAAAAATAGCATTTGTTGGAATTTAAATGACTTTGTGAACACTAAAGCATGTGCACATCTTGATTGAAATCTTGGTCATAAGTTTGATTGAAGTTTTTACTTATCTTGAAAAGAAGATTTTTGAATGAGTGAACCATCATATGAATTGGTTGAAGATTGAGTTACATTTTGTTTGCTTGAGGACAAGCAAAGTTCTAAGTTTGGGGTTGTGATAACAGTTGAAAAACTGTTATTTTCATGCTTAAAATTGACACTAAAAGCAACCTTTACACTTAGAAACTAGCTTGAAATCATGCTTTTATTGATATTTTCATAAATAAGAGAGCTGGACAGGTTTATGCTTGATTTCAGTGTTTTTGTGCAGGTTTTAAGGTGAATTTGGTGAAAGAAGTGAAGAAGGAGAGAGATGAAATCAGAAAAGACATCAAAAAGTGCAAAAGGAGAAGCCGAAGTCACCGCTCAGCGGCAGTATACCGCTGAGCGGCACTCAGGAAGTCATGGGAGGTCCGCTGAGGGGCAAAATGGCCGCTGAGGGGAGAAAACTACTCGCGCACTCATCGCTGAGCGGTACTTTACCACTGAGCGGCAGTTTTATGGGCTTGGACCTAATTTTCTGTAATTTACGAATAGTATATAAGCTTTAGGGTTTCGTAGGGTTAGGTATCTTTGGCAGAAACGAGGCAAACACTCTCTCTGCCACCCCTTTGAAGGAGGATCTTGGATGCTCAGGCTACCTCTTCACCTTTTTAGGGTTTTATCTTTCATTCTTTCATTGTTGTTCATCTAGGTTCACCATGAATATGGTGAACTAAACCTTGTATGTTTGTTGGGGAATCAATGTAATCTTTTGAAGCTCTCATATATGGAATTTGTTTTTACATCTTTTATTTAAAGACATATGCTTTCTTTCATCATTAGTTAGGGTTTTTCCTCTTTGCTTAACGCTTGCGTGGTTTAACTCATTCGATGCATGATTATTGATTTTGTCGATACGGGAACGTACGAGGAAGTCTAGATCCGGGGAATCTCTCGCAATATTATATTGGTTGTCATTAAGCTCCTGCACTTGATGAACTAATTATTAGGAATGCTAGGAATTGTATGAACTCGTAATTAGGGACAAGCCTTCTTGAAAGGTACTTTAGAGAGTGGCATTAACAATGATGATTTGAATGTTGAATTCCAAAAATATATGAGAGTGGATAAGATGAAATTGAACCCCAACAACATATTCATACAAATATTTCATTGAAAGTGTTTATCTTTTGCTTTTGCCATTGATCAAAACCTCATGCATACATGTTTATTTTCGTCTTTTGCATATAAAAATCCAAATATTTCGTCCTTAAGTCTTAGCTAATCAACAAACCACACAACTAAACTAGGCCGTGAGTCCTTTGGGAAGAACGATACTTGGTCTTACCAAGTTTATTACTTGAACGATTCGGTCATACTTGCCGATTGTAAAACATGTTTGTGACATCATATTTTGGTGATCACAAATTTGTCCATCAACAGCCACCATGACCACCTCATCGCCAACGCCGTCGCATAGCAACCACCGTCAACCACCAAGGCTGCCGCGATCAAACCCGCGAGCTCCTCCTTCATTCGCGAAATTGCCGCCGCTTTCGAAACCCTTTAATCTAGCCACCACAGCGCCTCAACCATGGCAGTTTCTCCCTCACCGTCATCTCCTTCTTCATCGCGAAGCCGCCATCTGCGAGAGGTCACCATCCTCATCCAATCGCGATTCTGCCATGGATGCCGCGTCGCCGGTCAGCACTCCGCCATCATCTTCATCTTCTCCATTCTCAGAACCCAATCGCACCTTCATCTCGGATCTTCACTCGCAATCTTCACCAACAATGCCGCGACCACCACTAACCTCCATCACCTCACGAGCTTCCTTGCCGCTGCCATCCAAGCTTCATTCAATCATCATCTCTTAGCCCTGCAAATCCAAAAAACCCAGAAAATCCAATCGTCGTCATCCTCCGTCGCGCACCACATCGACACTACCAAGCCATCATCTACCCATCACCGCATCAGAACCTGCAAAGAAACTCATATCAAAATCGCGACGCACTTCCTCATGAGTTCATCTTCACCATCGAGCACCGAAGAGGAGAAGAGCTTATTCTCCAACAGCAGCGCGGTGCAGGGGCAAGCCTTTGCCCAAATCTGAACCCTAATTTGGGAGATAGGGGAATGCCACGTGGCGATCTCTCATTGGGCACACCTCTCTGGTCAAAACTGGTCAATGTTGTTTGAATATGGTCAAGGGTGGTCAACTGAGGGGTTTTCTTGCAATTTCAGAAATTCAGTTGGGGCTAAAGTGCAGATAGAGAAAATTTTGGGGCATTTGTGTAATTTTAGAAAGTCAGAAAAGATAAAAAAATAAAATTCAGTTGTTGAATTAATTTAAATTGGGAATATCAACAGAAAATATCTTCCAAATAATGTTATAATTATTTAAATCTTTTAGTTATTTATAAGATAAAAGATTCTATCAACTGAATATTCAGAGTCCAAGCCCAATCAAGCCTATTTAAAGAGACCCAGGAGACTTCACTTAGTTCATGCATTCTCTCATACTCCTCTCACTTTTCTTTCATCTTGTATTCAACTCCATTCATGGAGAGCTAAGCATCTAGGGCTATTCTGCTGTAATTCCATGACAGATTCTGAGGTTACGTTCAGTTAATGCAATTGTTACTTTGATTAATGATTTAAGTTGTTCTCTCTATGTCTTTCATCTCTCTATCTTGTTAAAAGCAAAGATTTTTGCATAATAATATGTTTGAATCTACATGCATATTTATTATATGAGTTTTAGGGTTTCTAGGTTTAAATTGAGAATTTACTTTGATTTAATTTAGGAACTTTCATATGATTAAATGGTTTTTACTATCAATTGAGAATGTACTTTGATTGATTAGTAATAATTTCAACAATAATCAATTGATAATTTACTTTGATTGATTAACTTTTAATTTGGTTAGGAGATTTAAGAATAGACATGATTAAACACAATAGAATTTGATTGAGAATGTACTTTGGTTGAATTTATTGTGAATAATCTAGAAAGGTTTTGCATTTGATTGAGAATTTACTTTGGTTAAATGCATGATCGCCCTCGAATTAATTAAAAATGTACTTTAATTAATTTGAAACTTAAACAATAATCAATTGAACAATTATCCGTGAATAAAGGATCATGAATCTATCTTGGAAAAGCAGTGGAATTAGCCTATTTCATCGTAACTATTTTTAAGTCTCTTATTTGTTCTTTAAACATTCTTCAACCATTACTTTAATTCATAAGCATTGCATAGCATTCGTAAGAGTCACAGATATTGAAAAGCAATTCCGTGTTCGTTGGGAGACGACTCAGGGTTACTTCAACCCTGTCTACTTTCTTGAATACTACTTGGCAATACTGAAGTTTCCTTGAAAAGTAGTATTAATTTGATAGCTTCAACGACAGCCTATCAAATTTGGCACCGTTGCCGGGGAATACGGTTAGTATTTTAAATATTTTGATTCTTATTTTATTTTATTTTTTATTTTTTATTTTTATTTTATTTTTTATTTTATTTTTTATTTTTATTTTTATTTTTTTATCTTTATTTTTTTTTTACGCACATACATTTAATTTAATTTGAGTTAGTTTGTAGCCTTTAGTCATTCTTGTTTGAGCAAAAAAAAAATTTCTTGTTTTTATTAAAAATTTATCTTGAGAAATACTTGAGGCTAGTTTGAATACACTCTGGCTAGGAAAGACTTGGTACTTAAGTTGTCCGTTGTGACGCACCTCTCTTTCCTGGGAGTGAACCCAACAAGTCTCTCTTATCTTTTATTTGAAATCTTTATCTAAAGCAAGAACAAAAGAAAAAGAGAAGTAACAGAGAAACAACTTCAAGCAGATTGCGTAGTGCATGACCAAAGCTAACCCGGGAGAATTTTATCAAATTAACCCGGAAGTTGAAAGGAATTTGCGTAAGCTGCGGAGAAGATTGAAATTTGGGTGTTCTACTGAGGGAACACTTCCTACATCTAAAGTCATTCCACCTTCATTATCTCCAACCACAAACATACCATTCAATCCTTTACTTGATCCTAACCCAAACAATATGGCACAAAGAACCATCAGACAATTAGCCACCTCCCACAATACAGCTATCCGAAGTAACATTGAATATCCTAATGAGGAGTGGGAGCTGAGACCTGACCTGTTAAATGCCTTACCAAAGTTCAATGGGTTATCAAGGGAGAATCCACACAAGCACTTGAGACAATTTCACATGTTGTGTGAAAACTTTAGATCTCCCAGGATCACAATAGAGAGCCTTAAAATGAGAGCTTTTCCATTTACTCTTCAAGGAGTAGCTCAAGATTGGTGGTATTATCTCTCTGCACGGATTACAAATTGGGAAACTATTGAAAGAATCTTTCTTGAGAAGTATTTTCCTGCATCCAAATTATCAGCTATCCGCAGAGAAATTCAAGATATAAGACAGAGAGATCGAGAGAATCTTAGTGAATATTGGGAAAGATTCAAGAAACTGTGTTCTTCATGCCCTCAACTCCAAATGGAAGATTTTATTTTAAGCTTTTATGAAGGCTTAAGTCCTACTGATAGGTCATGGGCAGATGCTGCAAGCGGAGGATCTTTCTTAGATAGGTCACCAGAAGATGGTATAGATCTAATAGAACGGAAGGCAGTGGACAATCAACAGTATGGCACAAGAGAAAATTCAGTGACTTTGTTGAAGGGAGTACATGAAATTGATAATGGTGTAGTTGATGGAAAAAGGATAGATGAAAGATTGAATAAGCTAGAAAGCAAACTCGACGAGATTGCAAGTTTGTTTAAAACCTTAACTCCACAAGTTGTTAAGAAGTGTGGAATTTGCATTTCAACTAACCATTATACTGATGAATGTCCTAGCTTGGTGGAGACCACTGTGGAAAACCCATCTCAAGCTTTCGCTACAAACATGATTGGAGGAAATAGACCATACCAGAATTATCATGATTCGTCCTCCAATAGATATCAGCAGAACAGACAACCTTATGTTCCACCTCAACAAAGGCAGCAATCTCAGCCTGAAATGTCAATGCAAGATTTCATGAAAACAATAGTTGAGCAAAATTCAGAAATAAAGAAATCAATTGCAGAATTGACTCAGAGGGTGGATAAGTTAGAGGCTAAGGAATCAAATAAACTGCCTGCACAAACAGTGATCAACCCGAGAAATGTAAATGTTATTACTTTAAGAACGGGTAAGCAGATAGAAGGCCCTGAAGGAGCCCTAGAGGATGAAGATAAAGAGAAAGAAGAAGTACAAATTGATGACAATGGAGGATCAAGTGAGCCATCACCTGAATCTACCACTGAAAAATCCAGGTTAGTATCTTCTAACTCTTCTACAAATTCTTCTTCATCTTATTCTCCACCTCCTCCATATCCAAATCGGTTAAAACCGAGAAACAAAAAAATGGAGGAATTAGACCAAGAGATTTTAAATACTTTCAAGAAGGTAGAGATCAACATTCCTTTGCTTGATGCTGTTAAACAAATCCCCAAGTACGCCAAGTTTTTGAAAGAACTTTGCACAAATAAAAGGCGTATTAGGGATAATGAGATTGTGAATTTGGGAAGAAATGTGTCAAGCCTGGTTAAGAAACACATTGAACTACCACAAAAATGCAAAGATCTAGGTATGTTTTCTGTTCCTTGTACTATTGGAAATTTAAAGTTTGACAATGCCATGCTAGATTTAGGGGCTTCCATTAATGTAATGCCTTTATCAGTGTTTACTTCTCTATCTTTGGGACCTCTTAAGACTACTGGTGTGGTCATTCAATTGGCCAACCGTAGCACAGTTAACCCTGCAAGTGTGCTTGAGGATGTCCTTGTCCGAGTAGACAAGCTAATTTTTCCTGCCGATTTCTACATCTTGGATATGAAGGATGAAGATGGAATCAAGTCATCCACTATTATCTTGGGAAGACCTTTCATGATGACAGCACGAACCAAGATAGATGTGCATGCAGGCACACTGACCATGGAGATAGGTGACGAGAAGATGCATTTTAATGTATTGGAAGCCATGAAGCACCCAATTGAAGAGCATTCTCTGTTTTGTATTGATTTATTAAGTGAAATTGTAAATAATTTTTCTGTTAATTTCTTGGACATTTTTTCAACTTTTTCTCCATCTTCGGACTTTTCTTTTTCAAGCATGTCGTGCCTGATTTTGGATGACGAAGAAAATTGTAAAACAGGTGATATTGAGGACGCGGTATTAATAGATGATACCTCTGTGGCGTCCGAGTATGATGTTGAGGTGGCTGAGATTACCTTAGGCAGTAAAATTTTGCCATCTGTGGTGCAGCCACCCATTTTGGAGTTGAAACCTTTACCATCCCATTTGAAATATGCTTATCTTGAGAGGGATGGGAAACTCCCTGTTATTATATCTGCATTGCTTACTGATGAGCAGGAAAGACAATTATTACAGGTTATCAGAGATCACAAGAAAGCAATAGGCTGGACCTTGGCAGATATTCCTGGTATTAGCCCTTCATTTTGCATGCACAGAATACTTTTGGATGAGGATGCTAAACCAGTTAGACAACCTCAAAGAAGACTAAATCCTCAACTAATGGAGGTTGTCAAGAAAGAGGTAACCAAGTTGCTACAAGCAGGTATTATATATCCCATTTCTGACAGCACTTGGGTGAGCTCTCTACATGTGGTTCCCAAGAAATCTGGAATCACAGTGGTTAAAAATGAGAAGGAGGAATTGATTCATACTCGCATTCAGAATAGTTGGAGGGTTTGTATTGACTATAGGAGATTGAACCAAGTCACTAGAAAGGACCACTTTCCTTTGCCATTCATGGATCAGATGCTAGACCGTTTGGCAGGTAAGTCACATTACTGTTTTCTAGATGGATTCTCCGGGTATTTTCAAATTTGTATAGCCCCAGAAGACCAACATAAGACTACCTTCACTTGTCCTTTTGGTACATATGCTTATCGGAAAATGCCATTTGGTTTATGCAATGCTCCTGGTACATTTCAGCGATGTATGCTGAGTATTTTTACAAACTTATTGGAGCATTGTATTGAGGTTTTTGATAGACAATTTTATGATCACCAAAATATGATGTCACAAAATTGTTTAACAATCGGCAAGTATGACCGAATCGTTTCAAGTAATAAACTCGGTAAGACCAAGTATCGTTCTCCCAAAGGACTCACGGCCTAGTTTAGTTATGTGATTCGTTGATTAGCTAAGACTTAAGAACGAAATAATCGGATTTTAATATGCAAAAGACGAAAATAAACATGTATGCATGAGGTTGATCAATGGCTAAAACAAAAGACAAGCACTTTCAATGAAATATATTGATGAGTATGTTGTTGGGGGTCAATTTCATCTTATCCACTCTCATATTTTAGGAATTCAACATTCAAGTCATCATTGTTAATGCCACTCTCTAAATTACCTTTCAAGAAGGCTTCTCCCTAATTACGAGTTCATACGATTCCTAGCATTCCTAATAATTAGTTTATTTAGCGCAGGAGCTTAAGGCAACCAATATACTATTGGGAGAAATTCCCCGGATCTAGACTTCCCCGTACGTTCCCGTATCGACAAAATCAATAATCATGCATTGAATGAGTTAAACAAAGCAAGCCTTGAGCAAAGAGGAAAAACCCTAACTAATGATGAAAGAAAGCATAAGTCTTAGATTAAGATGCAAGCACAAATTCCATATATGAGAGCTTCAAAAGATTACATTGATTCCCCAACAAACATACAAAGTTTAGTTCACCATATTCATGGTGAACCTAGATGAACAATAATGAAAGAATGAAAGATAAAACCCTAGAAAGGTGAAGAGGTAGCCTGAGCATCCAAGGTCCTCCTTCAAAGGGGTGGAAGAGAGAGTGTTTGCTTCGTTTCTGCCAAAGATACAAACCCTAGGACGTCCTAAAGCTTATATACTATTCGTAAATTACAAAAAATCTAGGTCCAAGCCCATAAGTGTGCCGCTTAGCGGTAAATTGCCACTCAGCGGTAAGTGCGTGAGTCGTTTCTTCCCCTCACCGGCCATTTTGCCCCTCAGCGGTTCTCCCGTGAACTCCTGAGTGCCGCTCAGCGGTAAACTGCCGCTGAGCGGCAGTTGCGTCTGCTCATTTTGCACTTTTTGATGTCTTTTCTGATTTCATCTCTCTCCTTCTTCACTTCTTCCACCAAATTCACCTTAAAACCTGCACAAAAACACTGAAATCAAGCATAAACCTGTCCAGCTCTCTTATTTATGAAAATATGAATAAAAACATGAGTTCAAGCTAGTTTCTAAGTGTTAAAGGTTGCTTTTAGTATCAATTTAAGCATGAAAATAACAGTTTTTCAACTGTTATCACAACCCCAAACTTAGAACTTTGGTTGTCCTCAAGCAAATAAGATGTAACTCAATCTTCAACCAATTCATATGATGGTTCACTCATTCAAAAATCTTCTTTTCAAGATAAGTAAAAACTTTAATCAAACTTATGACCAAGATTTCAATCAAGATGTGCACATGCTTGAGTGTTCACAAAGTCATTTAAATTCCAACAAATGCTATTTTTCATGAATGATCAATCAATTAAGCATGGATGTTCATGTGCTTATGGAATATTTCCTCACTAGGTAAAGTGTTTCACTCACACACAAGTGTATAAGAGGTAATCACTCATTCACTCTACTATCACAATGTCACATGAATCAACTTTGCCTTTCATTTTACCACAATCAAAAACATTCACAAGCATGCATCATCACAAGGACTTTTCAATGGCTTATAATGTGGCTGGGTTAACAAGAAAATTGGTTTTTCTGGATCACAAAATCCTTGAGTTAAGAGAATCATAACAACACAATTTTTCTTATTCTTCCCAACTTGCCTTTGCATTTGCATTGAGCTTTGCTTCATTTTCTTTTCTTTTCTTTTTCTTTGCATATTCTTACTTTTTAACTTTTAGCTCAATGCTTTTCCTTTTTCATGTTTTCCCAATAACCCCAAACTTGAACATTTAACAATACCGCACAATATCTTCTACTTAACTCAAGGTAAAGATTTTCAATCAAGGGTTTTCAATTTAACTTCAAGGCTAAGGGTTCAAAGGATAGAACACAAAGTGTTCTCTTTTAGTGGGCTAACTTTATGAATTTGGCCGATAAAAAGGGTTCCAACAAACGGCCTCGATCATATGATGCAAAACAAGCAATTGATTCAATCATAGAAAACCTGGGCAAAGTCATTCATGCTTTCAAAGTAATAGCATTTAACAATAACAACTCTGGAGCTCAAAACCTCACATATAAGCTCATCCATATTTGACATACACATCCTGCTTAATCTCACAATCACAATCATAATATCATGCATTTGTTCACAAAGCTTGTGAATAACTTGTATAAGCATTTTAATGTGCACATCATCTCAACATCAATCAATCAATAAGCATCATCAAGCATTACTTATCAAACAATCACAGTTAATAGCAAACCATCATAACAAACCAGGTGTTCAATAGAGTACATCAAACCCTAATCTAAAAACAAAAACAAATAAGTTCAGAAAACTTAAACCACAAAAGCATAAGCATATGATAGCATTCATCAGTAAATGCTATCTCAGCTCCTCATCAATCTTAGCTGTCTTCTGTATCTTCCTCTTCCTCCTCATCTTCATCATCTTCAAATACATCATCATCATCAGCTTCATCTTCTTCCATCTCTCTAACTGAAGCTTCAGCTGCTTCAGCTCCTCCTCCATGCACTGGTTCCTCTGGCCAAGCTACCACATTATGGAATTCATCCATAGTCCACCTGTGAGCTGGAGGTGTATCATACATCCCCACAATCATCTCAGCAGTGGCCACCTGCCCTCTGTGAATGGACTGCAACTGAGCACCTATAACCCTCATCTGGAATGGTTCTGCTTCATGTGTCTCAGGAGATGTCTGGCTATGTGCTGGCCCTCTCTCTCTATGAGCACGGCGTGGTGGAACTGGCTGAGCTGCCTCCTCACCTCCACAGTACTGTTTGTAATAGGCCTCATCAATAGCTTTTCTTGGCCTCTCAAATGGTGGAGCAGAAGTGTCCACCCCAGCTATCTTGCAAAGGTGAGTAATCAAGGAGGGATGTCCTAGTGGTGCTTTGTTGTTTGAGGTATTGGCGCACTGATGGACAAATTTATGAACACCAAATTATGATGTCACAAACTTGTTTTCAATCGGCAAGTATGACCGAATCGTTCAAGTAATAAAACTTGGTAAGACCAAGTATCGTTCTTCCCAAAGGACTCACGGCCTAGTTTAGTTATGTGATTTCTTAATTAACTAAGACTTACAAACGAATTAATTGGGGTTTAAAATGCAAGACAGAAAATAAACATGTATGCATGAATTGTGATCAATGGCAAAAAGCAAAAGATAAACACTTTCAATGAAATTTATGTATGGATATGTTGTTGGGGTTCAATTTCATCTTATCCACTCTCATATATTTTAGGAATTCAACGATCAAATCACCATTGTTAATGCCACTCTCTAATGTACCTTTCCAGAAGGCTTCTCCCTAATCACGAGTTCATACAATTCCCTGCATTCCTAATGATTAGTTCATAAGTACAGGAGCTTAACGACAACCAATATAAAATTGGGAGAAATTCCCCGGATCTAGACTTCCCCGTACGTTCCCGTATCGACAAAACCAATAATCATGCATCGAATGAGTTAAACCATGCAAGCATTAAACAAAGAGGAAAAACCCTAACTAATGATGAAAGAAAGCATAAGTCTTAATTAAAAGATGTAAAAACAGATTCCATATATGAGAGTTTCACAAGACTACATTGATTCCCCAACAAACATAAAGAGATTAGTTCACCATATTCATGGTGAACCTAGATGAATTACAATGAAAGAATGAAAGAATAAACCCTAAAAAGGTGAAGCGGAAGCCTCAGCATCCAAGATCCTCCTTCAAAGAGGTGGTAGAGAGAGTGTTTGCCTCGTTCCAGCCAGAGATACCTAACCCTAGGAAACCCTAAAGCTTATGTATCATTCGTAAATTACAAAAAGTCAAGTCCAAGCCCATTAAAGTGCCGCTCAGCGGTAAACTACCGCTCAGCGGTGATTGCGTGACTTGTTTCCTCCCCTCAGCGGCCATTTTGCCCCTCAGCGGATCTCCCGTGACTTCCAGAGTACCGCTCAGCGGTAAAATACCGCTCAGCGGTGAGTGCGTGACTTGTTTTCTCCCCTCAGCGGCCATTTTGCCCCTCAGCGGACCTCCCGCAAACTCCTGAGTGCCGCTCAGCGGTAAACTGCCGCTGAGCGGTGACTTCGGCTTCTCCTTTTGCACTTTTTGTTGTCTTTTCTGATTTCATCTTTCTCCTTCTTCACTTCTTTCACCAAATTCACCTTAAAACCTGCACAAAAACACTGAAATCAAGCATAAACCTGTCCAGCTCTCTTATTTCCAAAAATATAAAGAAAAGCATGATTTCAAGCTAGTTTCTAAGTGTAAAGGTTGCTTTTAGTGTCAATTTTAATCATGAAAATAACAGTTTTTCAACTGTTATCACAACCCCAAACTTAAAACTTTGCTTGTCCTCAAGCAAATAAGATGTAACTCTATCTTTAAACCAATTCATATGATGATTCACTTTATTCAAAAATCTTCTTTTCAAGATAAGCAAAAACTTCACTCAAACTTATGACCAAGAGTTCAATCAAGATGTGCACATGCTTTAGTGTTCACAAAGTCATTTAAATTCCAACAAATGCTATTTTTCATGAATGATCAATCAACTAAGTATGGATGTTCATGTGTTCATGTGATATTTCCTCACTAAGTCAAGTGTTTCACTCACACTCAAGTGTATAAGAGATGATCACTCATTCACTCTACTATCACAGTGTCACATGAATTTACTTTGCCTTTCATTTAACCACAGTCAAATAAATTCACAAGCATGCATCATCACAAGGACTTTTCAATGGCTTATAATGTGGCTGTGATGAGAGGGTCGCACCTCCCACAAAAGTTGTGCATAAAAGAATGCAGTATAGTTCTAGGAAGTGACTCCTAGGTCGTCTCTCAAGGACCAAATTTGGTTCAATCAATAGGTCAAACACGTAGTGGGGGGGGGGGGTTTGAAGATTTTGTGAATGCAATTGAACTTAAATAAGACACGAATGCAAACAGAAATGTAAAAACGGTCTCAATTACAAAATTAAAGCGGTTGGTCACTAAAGCTAACATTACTTTTAAATTAAAGAAGTGAAAATTAACTTTGTGATGATTAACATTGAAAAGAGAATATGGTAATCAAGCAGAAATCACTTAAAAATTAGCAAGCAAGCATCACAAAAAAACTTGAGAATAGAATCAAAGCATTTAAATTAATTTAAAAGAAGACCCTTGGAGCATCTCTCTCTTGGACGTGGCAGTAGCTAAATAAATCAGTTTTCTCCTCTATGCTTCCAGCCGTGGCACATCAATCCTCCAACACTTACCCGTGCGCTCTTCCTCATTCAATTAAAGTTTCTCCTTGCTTATTCCATCCAGCCAAACCGTGACGAGACTCTTCTCAACGTGCTGCTGCTGCCTCACGAACGTGACACATTGCTGCTTGCTACTTCCCAGTACCTGTGCACACTACCTACTCCCACCAAATCAACTTCTCATTGCATAAATAATAAAAAAAAACAAATCCCTTTTCTTCCAGCAGCCGTGGCACTCCAAGCTTCCAAACTTAACCTCTTTGCTTCCAATTCCTTCTCCGCATGAAACTAAATTAAACACTCTATTCTAATGCAAAATCAATGTCACATCATCACATGGCTAGTTCTTCCAGCTGCCATTCATCAACGTGCTTCTCCAAGGAAATTGAATAAAATTTCTTCTCTCAAAATCAACCACCATACACAATAAACCTACCCTTTCTAATCACCTCTTCATTCTCCAACAATTGCTGCCAAATGTCCCATCATCTTATACTTTATCCTAATCCTTGAATCAGCGTGCACCACTATTTCACCTACTCTACTCCTTCATTCTTAAATCAATAAAACAATCTCCTTCTTCCACCCGTGACACCTACGTGCTGCTACTTCCCTTCTCCCATTAAAATAAAATAAACTTTGCTAAAAGCATTGAAAGGTGCTGCTCCAGATTCTCATCTAATCACCGCATCCTCAAAATGTAGAGAAAGAACGCTCGTTCACGGAACGAGCACACCATCCCAGCCGTCCGCGTGCATTCTCAATCAATTAAATGTTCAGCTGTGTGCTATCTCTCCAAAAATGAAATCAGCGTGCATAGTACTCCCCAAGACGTGACAACGTTCGCTTCAAAACCAAAATGAATGCACTGCACCGAGCTTGCTTATAAAATAAACAAATGAGAATGTGCTTCCTCTGGACGTGACATTGCTGGATGAAACATTCACTAAAAAAAATGCATAAAACCAAATGGAAATTTCAATCAACATTCAGCGGAAAGAATAACATTTCAACTCTTCATCCTTTCCATTCAAAGACCACGTTCAACTCTCCAATCGAAAAATTAAACTCCATGTAACAGTAGCTGAAAAACTTGTGCACACCAACGCTAAAAATGTAAACCCGAGAGCCCCCCAAAGAGAACCGAGAGTGACCCCCCCAGGAACACAAACCGAGACTGAGAACGTGTGTCTAAAATGTGTGGCGGCTGTGTCCTTTCTAAGGACGTGTGTCCTTTTTTTAGGGTAGGGTCCACACAAAATAAAACCCTAGGGTGCCAAGTCATTAATTTCTAATTTTGGGTCTAATCTAATTTACCAAAAATTGACCCAAAATATAAGAGTTGATTCAAAAATTCTAAACTACTGAATTACAATTTAATTAATTCAAAAATGTCTGTCTGGAGAGTCTTGAATTTATTTGGCATTCTTCCTGATGTCCCAAAATGTATTTCCGAAATTTTCCTGCACTTCAAAAATGCACTTAATCAGCTCAGAAAACCCAAATTAGCACAATTACAAATTTCCGACCAAATTAAGCAAAATTCGGAAAACTGGGAAATAACAAACAATTAAACAAAATTCCCTGGTTTATTTAAGTGCAATAAACTAAATATAATTCAAGAAATAACGACTCATCAAAATAGACCACACTTAGTCTTTTTCACTCCTGGGCAAAACCAAGACGAAAACCAGGGAACTACTCAAACATCAGGGAGCCGACACAGACTCGACAGACAGGCAACAGAGACTCCAAAACAGAAACACAGTTGCACAATTCTCACAAAATCTGGACGGTAAAAGGTATAGGCAGAATCCCACACAAAGTCAATGAAAACAAATACTCAAAGAATCATCCAAACAATTTAGTACAAGGAAAGCATTCAATCAGTTCAAGAGATGAATCAAAAGCAACAGAGCCTCACAGATGCACACAATCAGTGTTTCTCTCAAGTGTTTAAGGTAAATCAATGTCACTCAATGCACTCAAGAAAGCAATCACAAATAGACTTGGCAAGCCTCTAATATCAACACTCCAGCACATACGCATGTTCAAATCAAAAGGTCTTTTCATGGTTGTAATGGGGCCAAGGACAAGGCAGGATATATCTGGATAAGAAGCTACAAACCATAAGGAACAGAGGAGCAATGGGGAACAAGTGTAAACACATTCAAACACACCCACAACCTCTAATTCCATCCTCTTCTTGACTCCATTATTCACAATTATTCACATTTTTTTCACTATTTTTCTGCTCTCTTTTTTTTTTTCATCCGGTCTCTTTTCTTTTCTCTATTTAGCACACAATTTCAAGAGACAAGATACACATATTTACCAAAACAAAACAAGAAGAGGAACCAACCAGCCAACTCATCAGAAACCCCCAAGAGACCACACTTGTTCCCAAAACACTTCCAAAGCTTCAAAATTCCCTAAGGTTAAGGTAATCATTGTTTTTCACTGAGGGCTAGTGTATGAGCTTCAAAACAAAGAAATGGTGGAAAGTATAGGCTCAAAATGGGTTATCAAAGAATTAAAACAAGGTAAGCGTATTTGGCTAGAGAGGCTCAAGAACAAAATTGCCTTTATCACTTCCAAACATGCATATCGCTCAAGAATTATCAACAAGAGTCAAGCCAAGGCATATGTGCAAGCAATCAAGAGACATATCACACACAAGAAAGAACATAAAGTGGCTCAAATTCTCACACAAGGCATTTGTGTCACAATCAATTCAACTCTCAAACATCATGATCATCTTCCAAGCAAAGAAAGGCAAGGAATCCACATTTCAGAGTATCAATGAAGTGAAGGAAAACTGACAACCTAACCACAATCCAGAATTTACGAAAAGCATGCAAAACTGTACACAAGACACAACAAACTACATAAAAACTGAAACATGAACAAAGAAACAACCTCCCCTAATAGACCACACTTAAATGACACAATGTCCTCAGTGTGTCACAATCAGTAGATCAAACAATCAGAACAATCATCAGGTATCGACAAAGTGCAATAAAAGTGAGGAGGGAAGGAGAAAAGAAACTCCCTAAGTCAGATGGGAGGATAGGTGGGGTGGACCAAAGACGTCTCCTCCACCACTACATCCACTAAAGAAGGGTTGCTGAGGAAAGGCTTCAGTCTATGCCCGTTCACCTTGAAGCTTTTAGCTGTAGATGGACCTTGGATCTCTACTGCACCATAAGGATAAACATTAGTCACAACAAAAGGTCCAGTCCATTTTGATCTCAACTTACCACCCATGAGGCCGAGTCTAGAGTTATACAACAAAACCTGTTGGCCAACTTCGAAGTCCTTTCTAACAATAGAACTATCATGGAACTTTCTTGTCCTTTCCTTGTAGAACTTTGAGCCCAAAGAGCATCGTCCAATCTATTGCTCCAATCTTTCCTGTTGGGCTGGACAATCTTCTCCAAAATCCTCTTAATCTCCCTGTTGGAGATCTCAGCCTGCCCATTTGTTTGGGGGTGGTATGGTGTAGAAACTCTGTGCGTCACCCCATATTTCTTGAGCAAAGCTTGCATGGATCTGTTGCAAAAATGGGTTCCTTGATCACTAACAATTGCTCTAGGCACTCCAAACCTGCAAAAGAGGTGAGATCTAACAAAATCTACAACAACCCGAGCATCATTAGTCCTGGTGGCTCTAGCTTCCACCCATTTTGAAACATAATCCACAGCAAGGAGAATATAACAGAAACCAAAAGAAACAGGAAAAGGACCCATGAAAGCTATACCCCATACATCAAACACCTCACAGAACAACATAGGTTGTTGAGGCATCTCTTGTCTCTATGAAATTGATCCTCCTGCTCTCTGACAAGGTTCACAAGTGCTGCAAATCTTCTCCGCATCTTTGAAGATGGAAGGCCAATAGAAACCACAGTCAAGCACTCTGCGAGCTGTTCTCTGTATCCCCAGATGACCACCAGGTGAGGAGGCATGACAGAACTGCAGGACCGAGTCAATCTCATGGTCCGGAATGCATCTCCTAGTAACCTGGTCACTGCACAACTTCCACAGATATGGGTCATCCCAAACATAATACTTAGCATCACTTTTAATTTTGGCAATCTGAGCACGTGATGCTAAGGGAGGAAAAACAGAAGCAACCAAATAATTTACAATGTGTGCAAACCAAGGAGTGGGGTGAGAGTAAGAAATCATCAACAAACTCTCGTCAGGAAAGGTATCCTGTATGGGCAACACATCAGCTTCATTCCCAGCTTTTTCAATCCGGCTTAGGTGGTCTGCAACCAAATTTCGTGCTCCACTCCGGTCTTCAATTTGCAAGTCAAACTCCTGGAGTAGTAGCATCCACCTGATCAATCTAGGCTTTGACTCCGCCTTTTTCAACAGAAACTTTAGAGCTGCATGGTCAGTATACACAATAACAGGTGATCCAAGCAAATATGACCGAAACTTATCAAGGGCAAAAACAATTGCCAACAACTCTTTTTCAGTGGTGGTATAATTTGCCTGGGCAACATCCAAAGTGCGTGAAGCATAGTAGATCACTCTCGGCAGCTTATCAATTTTCTGTGTCAAGACAGCCCCTAATGCATAATTAGACGCATCGCACATGAGCTCAAATGGGGCTGTCCAATCTGGTGCCTGAATGATAGGGGCGGTGGTCAAAGCTTCCTTCAGGCAATCAAACGCCTGCTTGCATCTGTCATCAAAAGAAAAGTCAATATCTTTCTGTAGCAGTCTGGACAAGGGAAGCACCTCCTTGCTGAAATCTTTGATGAAGCGCCTGTAGAAACCTGCATGTCCAAGAAAAGATCGCACCTCTCGCACGCAAGAGGGGTAAGGTAACTGCGAAATCACAGATATCTTAGCAGGGTCTACCTCTATTCCCTTTTCAGAAATGATATGCCCCAAAACCAAACCTTGTCCAACCATGAAGTGACATTTCTCAAAATTGAGAACAAGGTTTGTTTCTATGCATCTTTTCAAAACTTTTTCCAGACTGTCTAAACATGCATCAAAGGAGGATCCATACACAGTAAAATCATCCATAAACACCTCTATGCAATTCTCAAGAAAGTCGATAAAAATGCTAAGCATGCACCGCTGGAAGGTACCAGGGGCGTTGCACAGACCAAAGGGCATCCTCCTATAGGCAAAAGTGCCAAAGGGGCAGGTGAATGTGGTTTTTTCTTGATCCTCAGGAGCAATATTTATTTGAAAGTAACCAGAAAAACCATCAAGAAAACAATAATGAGATTTACCTGCCAGGCGCTCCAGCATCTGATCAATGAATGGTAGGGGGAAATGATCTTTCCTGGTTGCTTGGTTGAGCCTCCTATAGTCAATGCAGACTCTCCAACTGTTCTGCACTCTAGCTGGGATAAGCTCATCCCTCTCATTCTTCACCACAGTGAGGCCAGTTTTCTTGGGCACAACATGGATGGGGCTAACCCACTGACTGTCTGAAATAGGGTAGATGATCCCAGCTTGCAAAAGCTTGGTCACCTCCTTCTTGATGACGTCCATGATCACGGGGTTTTGCCTTCTTTGTGGTTGTCTCACTGGCCTTGCCCCATCTTCCAAAAGAATTTTATGCATGCATGTGGATGGGCTAATACCAGGTATGTCAGCCAAACTCCAACCAATGGCCTTCTTGTGCTTCCTCAGCACACCAAGCAACTTCTCCTCTTGAACAGAATCAAGAGAGGTAGAAATGATCACCGGTTTCTTCTCATCATCCTCCAAGTACACGTACTTGAGGTTATCTGGGAGCTGTTTCAACTCAAGAGTAGGTGCCTGCAAGTCAGATTCATTTGTACTTCCTGCAAAGTGGTTAGTGCATTCTGACTCCAAAGAATTCACAGGTAAAGGCGGAACACCTATCTCATCAAGCTCCAAATCCATATCCATGACAATTACATTATCAACATCATCCATATCAAAAACATCATCAACATCATGGATATCAAAATTCTCTTCAAAATCAACATCATTCTCAAATTCAGATTCAATGCATGTATGTAGAGAAGATAGAAAAGAATGCTCTTTCTTATGCAAAGAATCAGAATCATCAACAACATATTTATCAATAATGTCATCCAATGCATCGATCTTAAACAGAGAATGGTCCTCAGCTGGAAATTTCATTGCATCAAGGATATTAAAATGAACAACAATATCAGCAAATTCCATAGACAAAGTTCCAGCATACACATCAATCTTAGTTCGGGCAGTTTTCAAGAATGGCCTGCCTAAGATAATGGGAGCGGATCCATGAGAGAATCCCTCCTCCATTTCCAAAACATAAAAGTCAGCAGGAAAAATCAATTCACCAACCCTAACCAAGACATCCTCTATGAAACCTGCTGGGTGGGTAACACTCCTATTGGCCAACTGAATGACCACACCCGTGGTTTGCAAAGGACCAAGAGACAAAGATGCATATATAGACAAAGGCATGACATTAACAGAAGCACCCAAATCAAGCATGGCATTTTCAAATTTATTGTTTCCAATCACACAAGGAATGCAAAATATACCTGGGTCCTTGCACTTTTCAGGGATGTGCGGGACCGACTTACCAATAAGCGCAGATACATTCCTTCCCATGCTAATCCTCTCATTTCCCTTCATCTTCCTCTTGTGCGTGCACAGCTCCTTCAAGAATTTGGCATACTTCGGTATCTGCTTGATGGCATCAAGTAGAGGTATGTTCACCTCTACCTTCCTGAAGGTCTCCAGAATTTCCTTATCCACATCTTTCATCTTTTTGCTAGGAAGTGCCCGTGAAGGGAATGGTAGAGGGATAGGTCGGTCAACCAATGGAGAAGGTGCGGCAGCGGTGGTGGTGGAAGAGGGAGAAGATCCACTTGAAGAAGAACCACCGACTGGAGAAGAAGATTCACCCACCTCAAATGCCTTGCTCGGACCGTCATGGTCGTTCTTTCTAGGACAAGTAGCAGGCAAGGGTGTAGGTGTAGAAGCTGGCTCTGAAGGCACAAAAATCTGCTTCCCTGATCTAAGGGTTATGGCACTCACATTCCTTGGGTTCTGCACAGTCTGGGATGGTAACTTATCCGAATTCTGAGACTGCGCTTGGTTTATCTGAGTAGCCATCTGACCCATCTGGTTAGTGAGACTCTGTATGGAAGCTCTAGTCTCCTGCTGAAATTGCATGTTATCTTTCTGAAACTGCAGGTTTTGCATAGTCATCTGTCTCACTAACTCTTCCAATGAAGGTTCAGACGAAGTGGAAGGGTGGGCAGCTGGTTGGGCAGGTGCCTCTTGCTGTTGCTGTTGTTGTTGCCTCTGGTGTTGTTGCATAGGTGGAGGCACATATCTGTTAGGTGCTCCAGCATTCTGGAAAGGTGGTGCCTGCTGTTGATGCTGTGGCGCATTGTTCCATCTCAAATTGGGGTGATTCCTCCACCCTGGGTTGTACCTGTTGCTGGATAAGTCATGATTTTGCTGTTGTTGTTGCCTGTTGTTGTAGATGTTCGTAGCATAAGCCTGAGGCGCATCAGAGGCAGCAGAGTGCTGCAAAGAAGGACAAACATCTGTATAGTGGTCACTGGAAGGACAAATAGCACATAGTCGTGCAACAGATGCAGATGGAGCTGCAGATCTCTGGTTGGTAGTCAACTGTGTCACCATCTTCGTAAGAGAGTCAATCTTTCCTTCCAACTTGCTTTCAACAGCTGATAAAGACTGGGCAACAACATCATGTACGCCCCTCACCACAATGGAATCATTCCTAGTGCTAAACTGCTGGGAGTTGGAGGCCATCTTCTCAATCAATTGCCTGGCCTCAGCAGGTGTGGTGTCTCCAATAGCTCCACCACTGGCAGCATCAATCATACCACGGTCCATGTTGTTCAAACCCTCATAGAAATACTGGACAAGGAGATGCTCAGGTATCTGATGGTGGGGACAACTAGCACAAAGTGTCTTGAATCTCTCCCAATACTCATATAAGTTCTCTCCACCAAGCTGCCTAATCCCAGTTATGTCTTTTCTGATAGCTGTGGTCCGGGCTGCTGGAAAAAATTTATCTAAGAACAGCCTCTTCAGATCATCCCAGCTAGTGACGGATCTAGGCGCCAACCCATACAACCAATCCTTAGCAACATTTTCCAATGAATGAGGGAATGCCTTCAAGAAGATGTGCTCTTCAGGAACATCATGTGGTTTCATACTAGAACAGACAATGTGGAATTCCTTAAAATGCTTATGAGGACTCTCACCTGCAAGACCATGAAACTTGGGCAACAAATGGATCAGTCCAGTCTTGAGAACAAATGGAACGTCCTCATCAGGATATTGGATGCACAAGCTTTCGATATCGAAATCAGGTGAAGCCATCTCCCTAAAAGTCCTCCCACGAGGTGGAGGTTGTGCCATATTGTTCTCAGTGTGAAAAACAACAGAATCAGAATCAGAATCACGTGCAGATGCAACAGATGCAGTAGATGCAGTATGCACAAAGTACTCAGCAGTGGGATGCACAGTATCCAATGGAACAGACTCAAAAACAGACTCTAAAGATAAATTTCTAGAATGCCTAGCTAACCTATGAAAAGTCCTATCAATCTCAGGATCAAAGGGTGGTATAGGCCCAGGATTTCCCCTAGTCATGCACTAAGTCACAACACCCTAAAATCATGAAACGATATCACAAAAATTTTGAACACACAAAACAACCTAAACAAACAAATCACACACACTCAAACATACAAGACAAAACACAACACACAAACAACACATTATCAACACAAAAGACCTAAAACTGAACCGTTGGTCCCCGGCAGCGGCGCCATTTTGATGAGAGGGTCGCACCTCTCACAAAAGTTGTGCATAAAAGAATGCAGTACAGTACTAGGAAGTGACTCCTAGGTCGTCTCTCAAGGACCAAATTGGGTTCAGTCTTAGATCAACACGTAGTGGGGGGGGGGTTTAAAAGTGTTTTTGTGCATGCAATTTTACTAAAAGGAATGAAAAGTAAACACAACCGAATATAAATGAAAGCATTAAAGTGAAGACTACAACGGATAAATATGCAAACACAATTCAAGCTATTCAAATGCAACACTTAAACTAGAATATTAAATGCACAATGTTGTAAGCTAAACATAAAAAAAAAACGATTCATCACAGAAATGACAAAAACAAAACGCTTGAAAAGTTAGTTTAAATAAGTGAGTAAGCTGCTATAAAATAAAATTGGTGCTGCCCCTATTTTTCCATCCGAGGCTGTGACACCACTCATCCAGTTTTTTTCAAATTAAAAATGCAAACCCGTGAGCTACTGCAGGACCGCTTCACTACAAGCCAAAAGCTGAATTGCTTTTCTCCGAATAAACAATGCACAACTCTTCATTCTTCCGTTAAACCAAAATAAACTCTCTTCTAAAACAAAATCAGCTTCACATCTCCTAGCGCAACACGCGTACACCATTCCACTTCACCTAACGTGCTACTACCATATGCCTCCAGCTTATTCTCTACGTGCAGCACCTTCCAAGCCGTGCCAGCTCAAGAAAAAATAAATCACGCATGAGATCCCATTCCAGCACACCGTATGCACTTCCTATTCTCAAAGCCAAAACCATTCAAATAAAGATACATCCTCCGCTGACGTTCCAGGCCGTGCTACTTCAATCAATCAGCGTGTGCTTTTCTCCATTGTGGCTGCTGCCGACGTGTGTCCCCTCTTTCACGTCCAGCACCGTGTTTCTTCATTCAGCAAAGGTAATGAAAATTAAATGTGCTCCAGTTCACATTCCAGTGCACACCGCTTCTGCATCTGCTCCTTCTATTCTCCAAAAACGATTCAATAAAACTCTTTTCTCAAATACTATCACCGTACACATCATTCCAGCTCAGCCAGCCGTGACTTCCTTCTCTTTGCTTCCAGCTCATTCCGTGCACACCATTCTCGTAATTAGGGAGAAGCCTTCTTGAAAGGTAATTTAGAGAGTGGCATTAACAATGATGACTTGAATGTTGAATTCCTAAAATATATGAGAGTGGATAAGATGAAATTGACCCCCAACAACATATTCATCAATATATTTCATTGAAAGTGCTTGTCTTTTGTTTTAGCCATTGATCAACCTCATGCATACATGTTTATTTTCGTCTTTTGCATATTAAACTCCACTTATTTTGTTCTTAAGTCTTAGCTAATCAACAAATCACATAACTAAACTAGGGCGTGAGTCCTTTGGGAGAACGATACTTGGTCTTACCGAGTTTATTACTTGAAACGATTCGGTCATACTTGCCGATTGTTCAACAAGTTTGTGACATCATATTTTGGTGTTCATAAATTTGTCCATCATCTGCCCCATCTGAGTTTCCAAATTTTTGATAGCAGCTTAGTGCTCTTTTGGGTAGACTCAGTTTTCTGTATGAAATTGCTAAGAGTTTCCTCCATCCTCATGGACCTTTCATTAAGCATAGATATGTGCTGCCATAAGGTGGGTTGCTGCTACTGCTTATTAAATTGACCAGCTTGCCCAGTTTGCCCTTGACCAATGCTTGGGTGTGGTTTCCACCCTTGATTATAGTTCCCTTGACGGTATTGATTGGTCATGTAGTTTACATCCTCTACGGCTTCTACTGGAAAGGCACATTGACCATTAATATGGTCGCCTCCACACAATTCGCACAACTGGGATTGTACCTGTGCAGCAATCTTCAACTCTTTGGGTAATTGTGCAAGAGTTTTAGTAAGAGTCTCCAGCTGTTTAGTTAGAATTTTGTTTTGAGCTAGCAAGGCATCATGTGTCTGTAATTGGAGAACTCCTTTTTGTTGCATAGGAGCTCCTCTCTCACTGTGCAGCTCATTATCACTAGTAGCCATGTTTTCTATAATTTCTGTGGCTTCCTCTGGAGTTTTCCATTTAATATTGCCTCCTGCTGAGGCATCAAGCATCATCTTTGTTTGTGAACCAAGCCCTCCAAGGAAAGTTAAGACTACTTCCTGTTCTTCAAAGCCATGCGTGGGTGTTTTTCTTAGCAAACTTTTGTATCTATCCCATGCATGCCCTAGTGATTCTTCCATGCCTTGCCTAAATGAAGAAATCTCTTGCTTGCCTTTTGTCACCTTTGATTGTGGAAAGTACTTGTTTAAAAACTTTGTTATCACTGCTTCCCACTCTGTGAAACTTCCTTCTGGGAAAGAATTCAACCAAAGTTTAGCATTGCCTCCCAATGAGAAAGGAAACAAGCTAAGTTTGATCGCTTCATCTGGCACCCCATTAATCTTCACTGTATTGCAAATCTCATTGAATGTAGTGAGGTGCTCATATGGGCTTTCATGAGATAACCCATTGAATTGGTTGCTTTTCACCAGTTGAATCAGTGCTGGTTTCACCTCCATATTAGCTGCATTGACTCTAGGTCTAGCTATACTGTTAAAGTGCTGAGGTCCAGCTATATTGGTGTAATCAGCAAGAGTTCTTCTGACATTGTTGTTCTCCATATTTTCTGTGCTATGAAAAGAACCTTTTGGTGATGATTGTAACAGAGTTTCCGGAGGAGGGAAAAGTTCTCTAGATGTTCAGATTCTTCTCCTCCGTCTACTCTCGTCTAGACCTTCAAGAAGAGATTCTGTTGTTTTCTTGCTCCTTGTTCTAATTGCCTCCTGCATACACAAGAACACAAAACCCTAGAATATTTGGTTAGCACAAAAAGATATAGGAAAAGATATAAGATTTGAGATGAGAAGATAAAAACAGAAAACAGAAAAATAAAAATAAAAATAAAAACAAAAAATAAAATAAAATAAAATCTAATCAAATCAAATCAAAGAAAATAAAATAATAAAATAAAATAAAAACCGAAAAAATAAAAACAGAAAATAAAAACAAAAATTCAAAATTAAAGTCAAAGATAATCAATAATCACACAAATTAACTAGTTAAACCACTAGTCCCCGGCAACGGCGCCAAAAACTTGATGCACAAATTTATGAACACCGAAAAACGGCGCCACAAACTTGTTGAACAATCGGCAAGTATGACCGAATCGTTTCAAGTAATAAACTCGGTAAGACCCAGTATCGTTCTCCCAAAGGATCACGACCTAGTTTAGTTATGTGATTTGTTGATTAGCTAAGACTTAAGAACAAAATAAGTGGAGTTTAATATGCAAAAGACGAAAATAAACATGTATGCATGAGGTTGATCAATGGCTAAAACAAAAGACAAGCACTTTCAATGAAATATATTGATGAATATGTTGTTGGGGGTCAATTTCATCTTATCCACTCTCATATACTTTAGGAATTCAACATTCAAGTCATCATTGTTAATGCCACTCTCTAAATTACCTTTCAAGAAGGCTTCTCCCTAATTACGAGTTCATACGATTCCTAGCATTCCTAATAATTAGTTTTTTTAGCATAGGAGCTTAAGGCAACCAATATACTATTGGGAGAAATTCCCCGGATCTAGACTTCCCCGTACGTTCCCGTACGTTCCCGTATCGACAAAATCAATAATCATGCATTGAATGAGTAAAACAAAGCAAGCATTAAGCAAAGAGGAAAAACCCTAACTAATGATGAAAGAAAGCATAAATCTTAGATTAAGATGCAAGCACAAATTCCATATATGAGAGCTTCAAAAGATTACATTGATTCCCCAACAAACATACAAGGTTTAGTTCACCATATTCATGGTGAACCTAGATGAACAATAATGAAAGAATGAAAGAGATAGAAAAACCCGAGAAAGAGAAGAGGAGAGCTGTCACCATCTCCCAATCTACCCCCAAGGGGTGAAAGAGAGAGTGTTTGCTTCGTTTCTGCCAAAGATACCTAACCCTAGGAAACCCTAAAGCTTATATACTATTCGTAAATTACAGAAAATTAGGTCCAAGCCCATAAGAATGCCGCTCAACGGTAAAGTACCGCTCAGCGGTAAGTGCGCGTCTCGTTTCTTCCCCTCAACGGCCATTTTGCCCCTCAGCGGATCTCCCGTAAGCTCCTGAGTGCCGCTCAGCGGTAAACTGCCGCTGAGCGATGACTTCGGCTTCTCCTTTTGCACTTTTTGATGTCTTTTCTTATTTCCTCTCTCTCCTTCTTCACTTCTTTCACCAAATTCACCTTAAAACCTGCACAAAAACACTGAAATCAAGCATAAACCTGTCCAGCTCTCTTATTTCTGAAAATATCAATAAAAACATGATTTCAAGCTAATTTCTAAGTGTTAAAGGTTGCTTTTAGTATGAATTTAAGCATGAAAATAATAGTTTTTCAACTGTTATCAGCAGATCACCAAGCAGGTGGAAGAAAGGCCAAATAGAAATTTTGGGGGTAATACTGAGGTTAACCCCAGAGAAGAGTGCAAGGTGGTAGAGAGTGTTGATGATGAGAAAGTTGAGTTAGATACAGAAGAGAGAAGAGAAATAGACAGCAAAAGCACTTTTCCTTTTCCAATACATCAAGGAAAACAACTGGATTTCACTGAATTATTCAAAATGGTGGATAATGATGCACCTTAGGAGCAGATTCTACAACAAATCATAGTTTACACGAAATCTGATGAAAACATCTCTACAAAGAAAAGACGTAGAGATGATGAGGTAAAGGAGTGTAGAACTGTTAAAAAAGAGCCATTCCCTCCTAAAGCAACAGATCCAGGAAGCTTTTCTATCCCTTGTACCATAGGGAAGAAAAGGGTTAAGAAAGCTCTTCTTGATTTAGGTTCAAGTGTTAACTTGATACCTTACTCTTTACTGGAGCAAATCGGCAATGTTAATGTGAAACCTGTAAAGGTTAATCTAGTAATGGCCGATGGATCTTCAAAGGAGCCATCTGGGATTGTAGAGGACATTATAGTTTGTGTTGGCAAACTTCAGTTCTTGGCAGACTTTGTGGTGATGAAGATGGAGACAGAGAAGATACCTATCATACTTGGAAGACCGTTTATGAAAACGGCCAGAGCTATCATTGATGTAAATGAAGGTATAGTGGTGCTCCAGGATCGAGAGGAGAGAGTGGTTGTAGACGTCTTTAAAGATGAGACGCAAACACAAGAGGAAGAAGCTAGTTATAAAGCTGCATTTCAAGATGCACACATGACTAGCCATAAAGATGAAGATCCCAAGGTTGCAGGTAACCATTGTTTGTTGTTTCAGGTGAAAAAGGAAGAAAAGATTGGAGGAGGAGGAGAAATTCCTGATGACTGGGAGAAAAGAAGACCCCAACTTGGTGTACCTGTGAGAATCAAAAACAAGTTGTGGGTTGTGAAAGGCTTTAAAGAGAAGGAGATGATAGAGATAGAATCTCCACATCTTAGAAGAATCAAAACAGTTCACAGGAAACAGCTGAGGAGTTGGTGGGATAACAACATCAACTATGAAGAAAGAACTTGAGCTTTACTGGGTCAAGCTAATGACGTTAAAAGAGCGCTTGCTGGGAGGCAACCCAGTTGATTTAAAAACTTTTAAATTTTAGTTTGGTTTGTAATTTTTAAATCTGTTGAACATTATTGTGTAAATATTTTGCTGGACATAGCATCTACTAAAGGATGCTAGTTGGATATAGCATCTACTGAAGGATGCTAAGTTTGTAACACCTACTGATGGGTGTTGGTGGATTTTGGGTCAGGCTCGTGACGTTAAACAAGCGCTACCTGGGAGGCAACCCAATTGATTAATTGTTTTTGTTTGTTTCATTTTAGTTGCATAATAGGGTTTTGCATAAGTATTTTAAGCATTGAATTGCAGGGAACCAGTGAGGGGCATGTCTAGGAGGCACGTAGGTTAAGAAAAGAAGGAGAAGAGCACATCACGAAAGTGCCGCTGAGCGGTAATTTACCGTTGAGCGGTACTCTCGCAGATGGGCTTTAGTTTCCCCTCAGCGGGACTCGAGCCCATTAGGGTATTTTTATACCCTAAGCTGCGCATATGCTCATTCTTTCAGGCTCTTCTCTGCACAAACACTCCCACATACCTTCTCCAAGGTTTTCCACATCTTTTCACTCTTCCCTCTTAAGAAAATTTCTCTTCCACTCACTTTTTCACTAGTGTGCCATCAAAGTTTGGGGTTGGAAGAGAGCATTCTAGCTTGGAAGCATTCTCATTGCATCTAGTATCTCCACCCAAGTAAGTAAAAAGAATTTTGTTCATTCTAGGGTTCTTGCATTTGAATGTGATTTGCAAAGCATGAATATTTAGGGGTTTTGGTTTCTATGCATGATTTGATGATATATTTGATGTTTGAACCGATTAAACTGCATGATTATGAACTGGAAAATTGAAAATTGCATTTGGGTGGAGTTAGGACAGCTTAAAAGAGATTTTTCAAAAATCTGCAGAGTTACCGCTCAGGGGTAAACTGCCGCTGAGCGGCACTCTGCCAGACTTGGTTTTTCTGTTTTTTTTTTTGTGATCTGAAATGTGGCACTGGTGGCGCTGAGGGGAAATTCTGGCCCTCAGCGGTGGTTTAGCTTCGAAAGGAGTTGTGTTCTGTGTTTTACTAATGATTAACATCATGTTCTGTGGTTTTGTATTTATGTTTGAATGCAGGAATGGCATCCTCTTCAGGAAAGAGATTGAAAACCATGGCAACCAAGAGAAAGGAAAAGGAACCAGAGCAAACCCACTCTAGCAGGTTCCTCTCTAGGAAACATGAGAAGCACTTTAGGGTGGTTCAGGACAGGAGACTTCTGATGGAAAGAAAAGTTGGAATGATACCTAACTTTGCTCCTCAATTTGGAGAGCAAGTGTTAGGAAATGACTGGGGAAAGCTAGCCACATATCCTGCACCTGCCAACATAGCTGTGGTAAAAGAGTTCTACACCAATGCAAAGAAGATTGGTGACTATCCAACTGAAAATTATCTGGGCTATGTTAGAGGCCATGCTATCAGGTATGATCCTGATTCTATCAATAACTTCTTGGACACTGTGTGGGCTGGTGAGCAGTGCCAGTTTGCTCTTTGCATGGAGGAAGGTGCTGATTATGAGGATGTGGAGAGAGTACTATGCATACCTGGAGGACACTTCCAAAGGAATAGATCTGGCTCAGTGGTTAACATTAGGAGGACGGATTTGACTCCTCTTGCAAAGTATTGGATGGCATTTTCTCATGCCAACATTCAGCCATGTTCACATGTGTCAGCTATTACTCTCAGCAGGGCACTATTCATTTACTGTGCTATCAGAAACTTAAATGTTAATATTGGGCAGGTGATAGCTGATGAGATTAGTGTGTCCGCCAATACCTCAAACAACAAAGCACCACTAGGACATCCCTCCTTGATTACTCACCTTTGCAAGATAGCTGGGGTGGACACTTCTGCTCCACCATTTGAGAGGCCAAGAAAAGCTATTGATGAGGCCTATTACAGACAGTACTGTGGAGGTGAGGAGGCAGCTCAGCCAGTTCCACCACGCCGTGCTCGTAGAGAGAGAGGGCCAGCACAGAGCCAGACATCTGCTGAGACACATGAAGCAGAACCATTCCAGATGAGGGACATGTATATGTCTTATAGGTGCTCAGTTGCAGTCCATTCATAGAGGGCAGGTGGCTACTGCTGAGATGATTGTAGGAATGTATGATACACCTCCAGCCCATAGGTGGACTATGGATGAATTCCATAATGTGGTAGCTTGGCCAGAGGAGCCAGTGCATGGAGGAGGAGCTGAAGCAGCTGAAGCTTTAGTTAGAGAGATGGAAGAAGATGAAGCTGATGATGATGATGCATTTGAAGATGATGAAGATGAGGAGGAAGAGGAAGATACAGAGGACAGCTCAGATTGATGAGGAGCTGAGATACCATTTACTGATGAATGCTATCATATGCTTATGCTCTTGTCGGTTTAAGTTTTCTGAACTTATTTGTTTTTGTTTTTAGATTAGGGTTTGATGTACTCTATTGAACACCTAGTTTGTTATGATGGTTTGATAAGTAATGCTTGATGATGCTTATTGATTGATTGATGTTGAGATGATGTGCACATTAAAATTATTATACAGGTGATTCACAACCTTTGTGAACAAATGCATGATATTATGATTGTGATTGTGAGATTAAGCAGGATGTGTATGTCGAATGTGGATGAGCTTACATGTGAGGTTTTGAGCTCCAGAGTTGTTATTGTTAAATGCTATTACTTTGAAAGCATGAATGACTTTGCCCAGGTTTTCTATGATTGAATCAATTGCTTGTTTTGCATCATATGATCAAGGCCGTTTGTTGGAACCCTTTTTATTGGCCAAATTCATAAAGTTATCCCACTAAAAGAGAACACTTTGTGTTCTATCCTTTCAACTCTTAGCCTTGAACATAAATTGAAAACCCTTGATTGAAAATCTTTACCTTGAGTTAAGTAGAAGATATTGTGTGGTATTGTTAAATGTTCAAGTTTGGGGTTATTGGGAAAACATGAAAAAGGAAAAGCATTGAGCTAATAGCTAAAAAGTAAGAATACGCAAAGAAAAATAAAAGAAAAGAAAAAAGAAGCAAAGCTCAATGCCAATGCAAAAGGCAAGTTGGGAAAAATAAGAATAATTGTGTTGATTATGATTCTCTTAACTCAAGGATTTTGTGATCCAGAAAAACCAATTTTCTTGTTAGCCCAGCCACATTATAAGCCATTGAAAAGTCCTTGTGATGATGCATGCTTGTGAATGTTTTTGATTGTGGTAAAATGAAAGGCAAAGTTGATTCATGTGACATTGTGATAGTAGAGTGAATGAGTGATTACCTCTTATACACTTGTGTGTGAGTGAAACACTTTACCTAGTGAGGAAATATTCCATGAACACATGAACATCCATGCTTAATTGATTGATCATTCATGAAAAATAGCATTTGCTGGAATTTAAATGACTTTGTGAACACTAAAGCATGTGCACATCTTGATTGAACTCTTGGTCATAAGTTTGATTGTAGTTTTTACTTATCTTGAAAAAGAGGATCTTTGAATAAGTGAACCATCATATGAATTGGTTGAAGATTGAGTTACATCTTATTTGCTTGAGGACAAGCAAAGTTCTAAGTTTGGGGTTGTGATAATAGTTGAAAAACTGTTATTTTCATGCTTAAATTAATACTAAAAGCAACCTTTAACACTTAGAAACTAGCTTGAAATCATGCTTTTATTCATATTTTCAGAAATAAGAGAGCTGGACAGGTTGATGCTTGATTTCAGTGTTTTTGTGCAGGTTTTAAGGTGAATTTGGTGAAAGAAGTGAAGAAGGAGAGAGATGAAATCAGAAAAGACATCAAAAAGTGCAAAAGGAGAAGACGCAACTGCCGCTCAGCGGCAGTTTACCGCTGAGCGGCACTCATGAGTTCACGTTGGAACCGCTGAGGGGCAAAATGGCCGCTGAGGGGAAGAAACTACTCACGCACTTACCGCTGAGCGGCACTTTACCGCTGAGCGGCACACTTATGGGCTTGAACCTAGATTTTCTGTAATTTTAGAATAGTATATAAGCTTTAGGACGTCCTAGGGTTTGTATCTTTGGCAGAAACGAAGCAAACACTCTCTCTTCCACCCCTTTGAAGGAGGATCTTGGATGCTCAGGCTACCTCTTCACCTTTCTAGGGTTTTATCTTTCATTCTTTCATTATTGTTCATCTAGGTTCACCATGAATATGGTGAACTAAACTTTGTATGTTTGTTGGGGAATCAATGTAATCTTTTGAAGCTCTCATATATGGAATTTGTGCTTGCATCTTAATCTAAGACTTATGCTTTCTTTCATCATTAGTTAGGGTTTTTCCTCTTTGCTCAATGCTTGCTTTGTTTAACTCATTCAATGCATGATTATTGGTTTTGTCGATACGGGAACGTACGGGGAAGTCTAGATCCGGGGAATTTCTCCCAATAGTATATTAGTTGCCTTAAGCTCCTGTGCTAAAAAAACTAATTATTAGGAATGTTAGGAATCGTATGAACTCGTAATTAGGGAGAAGCCTTCTTGAAAGGTAATTTAGAGAGTGGCATTAACAATGATGACTTGAATGTTGAATTCCTAAAATATATGAGAGTGGATAAGATGAAATTGACCCCCAACAACATATTCATCAATATATTTCATTGAAAGTGTCTGTCTTTTGTTTTAGCCATTGATCAACCTCATGCATACATGTTTATTTTCGTCTTTTGCATAGTAAAATCCAATTATTTCGTTCTTAAGTCTTAGCTAATCAACAACTCACATAACTAAACTAGGCCGTGAGTCCTTTGGGAGAACGATACTTGGTCTTACCGAGTTTATTACTTGAAACGATTCGGTCATACTTGCTGATTGTTAAACAAGTTTGTGGCGCCGTTTTTCGGTGTTCATAAATTTGTGCATCACTATCTTGCAGAGGTGTGTGATGAGTTCATATTTATGCCCATATTTATGTTTGAAAATTAAAATTTTGATGGGATAATTGTGTTTAAATGGTTGGTTTTAAGTGAATTTGTGATTATTGGGTTTGGGAAATAAAGAGACGTAAAAAGTAAGTTTTAGCGCATAAATTATTCTTGGATGTTCTAATGTTTATTTGTGCAGCTGAGAATATAAGTTTTATTGGTCCAAATGGCAATTCAAGGCCCAAAATTAGATTTTATTTGGAAAATAATGTACAGATGGGCCAAACATTCAAGCCTCCTCTCCATCCGCGTCGCCACCATCTCCAACCTTGCCGTCAACCTCCACCGCGACCAACGCTCCACCATGTCGCACATCTCCTCCATTGATGCAAGCTCTGCACTGCATCATCCGCAACCTCCGTTAATCTTCTCCATTCTCGGAACCCAATCGCAAATCGCGATTCCGCCATGGACGCCATCAACGAGAGCACCTTCTCCTTCATCGCGCAACCTTTCTTCTTCCTCGCGAGAGGCAACCACCATGTCGCACCGCCTTCCCCAGACCGTGAGCACCTCCTCCACGCCAGCCGCCGCGACACCACTCTTCTCAAGCGCAAACCATCTTCATCTTCTCCCAAACGCGTCTCCATCAACGCCAACCTCCATCCACCATCACCGTAACACCGTGAGAACCTGCATCAAAGCCAGACCTGCACTGTTTATTTGTGTAGCTGAGAATATAAGTTTTATTGGTCCAAATGGCAATTCAAGGCCCAAAATCAGATTTTATTTGGAAAATAATGTACAGGCAACTTTTACCCTTGCACCTCCTAAAATCCCTACATACACTCCTATTTCTGAAACAAGCCAACAACCAAGCCCAAACACTAAGCCATTTCTACTACACCTCCCTAAGTTTCCTATACACACCCCTCCTAAGCTAGACTCCACCAGATCATGCCACGTGCCAAATCCTCCCCACACCAGATCTAGCCAACCATGTTTCGCCACGTCAGCCCTAACCATGAGCATCATCTTCCACCTTGTCCACAGAAACCCTAGCCGCCAGTGCCGTCAGCTGCCGTTCCGCCGCTCCCACCAATGTCGCAAGTCACTGCCACGACCAGAACACCATCTCCTTCCTTTCTCGCTGGCGCATCAAACCACAACGGTGCCTCAACCAAGACGCCGCAACATCACCGTGAAATCGCAAGCCGCCTCTCCATCTGCGCCGCCACCTTCTCCAACCTTGCCGTCAACCTCCACCGCGACCAACGCTCCACCATGTCGCGCATCTCCTCCATTGATGCAAGCTCTGCACCGCATCATCCGTAACCTCCGTTCATCTTCTCCATTCTCGGAACCCAATCGCAAATCACGATTCCACCATGGACGCCATCAACGAGAGCACCTTCTCCTTCATCGCGCAACCTTTCTTCTTCCTCGCGAGAGGGAACCACCATGTCGCACTGCCTTCCCAGACCGCGAGCACCTCCTCCACGCCAACCGCCACGGCACCACTCTTCTGAAGCACAAACCATCTTCACCTTCTCCCAAACGCGTCTCCATCAACGCCAACCTCCATCCACCATCACCGTAACACCATGGGAACCTGCATCAAAGCCAGACCTGCACACAGCAAAACCCAAAACAAGAAATTGCCACTACAACCATCGTGGCAACTCCACAATCTCGAGCCTCTCCTCTTTTCCTCACGGCACGCAGACGGCAAAAGGGGAAGCCCTTTCCCCAAATCTGAAACCCTAATTGGGGAAGGAAGAGGGCAGCCACGTGGCGAGCTCTCATTGGTGCGTCCTCCTCTGGTCAATGTTGGTCAATAAGCTTCCTCCGGTCAATGTCTGGTCAACTGAGGGGCTTTCTTGCAATTTCAGAAACTCAAAAGGGGCAAAAGTGTAGATGGAGGAAATTTTGGGGCATTTGTGCAATTTTGGAAAGTCAGAAAAGATAAAAAAATAAAATTCAGTTGTTGAATTAATTTAATTTGGGAATATCAACAGAAAATATCTTCCAAATAATGTTATAATTATCTAAATCTTTTAGTTATTTGGAAGATATAAGATAAAAGATTCTATCAACTGAATACTTAGAGTCCAAGCCCAATCAAGCCCTATTTAAAGAGACCCAGGGGACTTCACTTCAGATATTCATGCTCTCATACTCCTCTCACTTTTCTTTCATCTTGTATTCAACTCCATTCATGGAGAGCTAAGCATCTAGGGCTATTCTGCTGTAATTCCATGACGGATTTTGAGGTTACGTTCAGTTAATGCAATTGTTTACTTTGATTATTGATTTAAGTTGTTCTCACTATGTCTTTCATCTCTCTATCTTGTTAAAAGCAAAGATTTTTGCATCATAATGTGTTTGAATCTACATGCATATTGATTATATGAGTTTTAGGGTTTCTAGGTTTAAATTGAGAATCTACTTTGATTTAATTTAGGAACTTTCATATATATAAATGGTTTTTACTATCAATTGAGAATATACTTTGGTTGATTAGTAATAATTTCAACTATAATCAATTGAGAATTTACTTTGATTGATTAACTTTTAATTTGGTTAGGAGATTTAAGAATAGACATGATTAAACACAGTAGAATTTGATTGAGAATGTACTTTGGTTGAATTTATTGTGAATAATCTAGAAAGGTTTTGCATTTGATTGAGAATTTACTTTGGTTAAATGCATGATCGCCTTCAAATTAATTAAGAATGTACTTTAATTAATTTGAAACTTAAACAGTAATCAATTGAACAATTATCCGTGAATAACCGATGATGAATCTATCTTGGAAAAGCAGTGAAATTAGCCTATTTCATCGTAACTGTTTTTAAGTTTCTTATTTATTCTTTAAACACTCTTCAACCATTACTTTTATTCATAAGCATTGCATAGCATTCGTAAGAGTCACAGATATTCAAAAGCAATTCCGTGTTCGTTGGGAGACGACTCAGGGTTACTTCAACCCTGTCTACTTTCTTGAATACTACTTGGCAATACTGAAGTTGCCTTGAAAGTAGTATTAATTTGATCGCTTCAACGACAGCCTATCACTGTGCGAACACGAACTTGGCTCCTTTTTAACAACTTTATACTTCTTTGTATCATCATCTCTTCGTCTTTTCTTTGTAGAGACTTCTTCCTCAGGTTTAGTATAAACTACAATTTGTTGTAATATCTCCTTCCAAGGTACATCTTTGTCCACCATCTTGAATAATTCTGTAAAATCAAATTGTTTCTCTTGATTTATTGGAAAAGGAAAATTATCTTTACTCTTTATCTCTCTTCTCTCTCCTTTCTCTTTTCTCTCTTCTTTTTCTTTTCCTCTCTTTTCTCTCTGTTCTTTTTGTATCTCTCCTTTTTCTAACTCAATTGTCTCATCATTTGTACTCTCCAACACTTTACATTTTTCCCTGGGTTTAACATCAGTATTAGTCCCAAAAATTATTTTTGGCCTCTCTTCCAACTGCTTGGTAATCTGACCCATTTGAATCTCCAAATTCTTAGTGCTCTTTTGAGTAGACTCAGTTTTCTGTATGAACTGATGAAGAGTTTCTTCCATCCCTATTGATCTTTCATTAAGTATAGAAATTTGTTGCCATAAGGTTGGTTGTTGCCGTTGCTTGTTAAATTGCCCAGTTTGTCCAGCTTGCCCACTTTGTCCTTGACCAATGCTTGGGTGTGGTTTCCACCCTTGATTAAAATTCCCCTGACGGTATTGATTGGCCATGAAGCTAACATCCTCTAAGGCTTCTGCTGGAAAGGTGCATTGACCATTGATATGGTCACCCCTACATAATTCACAGAATTGTGATTGAACCTGTGCAACAGACTTTAACTCTTTTGGCAATTGTGCAAGTGTTTTTGTAAGAGTCTCCAGTTGTTGAGTTAGTATCTTGTTCTGTGCTAGCAAGGCATCATTGTTTGTAACTGTAGAACTCCTCTTTGTTGAATAGGAGCTCCTCTTTCACTGTTCAGCTCATTATCACTTGTAGCCATATTTTCAATGATTTCTGTAGCTTCCTCTCGAGTTTTCCATTTGATATTTCCTCCTGCTGAGGCATCAAGCATCATCTTGGTTTGTGAACCAAGACCTCCAAGGAAGGTTAGGACTACTTCCACTTCGTCAAATCCATGCGTGGGAGTCTTTCTTAATAAGCTTTTATATCTGTCCCATGCATGACCCAGTGATTCCTCCACGCCTTGCCTGAATGATGAAATCTCTTTCTTTCCTTTATTTACCTTTGATTTGGAAAGTATTGTTTTTAGGAACTTTGTCACCACTGCTTCCACTCTATAAAGCATCCTTCTGGAAAAGAATTCACCAAAGCTTAGCGTTGCCTCCTAATCAGAATGGAAACAGCTAAGTTTGATTGCTTCGTCCGGCACCCAATTTTATTTTCACCATGTTGTAGATCTCATTAAAAGTTATGAGGTGATCATATGGGCTTTCATGAGATAACCCATGAAATTGATTACTCTTCACCAGTTGGATTGTAATGCGGTTTCACCTCCATATTAGCTGCATTGACTCTTGGTCTTGCTATGCTATTGAAATGCTGAGGTCCAACTATATTAGAGTAATCTTGGCAGTAGTTCTTCTGGCATTATTATTCTCCATATTCTCAATGCTATGGTCAGAACTTTGTGGGATGGTTGTACAGAGTTTCCGGAGAAGGAAAAGTTCTCTAGATGTACGGATTCTTCTCCCTCCGTCTAGTCTCGTCTAAGCCTTCAAGAAGAGGTTCTGTAGTTTTCTTGCTCCTAGTTCGGATTGTTTCTGCATACACAAGAAAACAAATCCCTAGAAAATTGGTTAGCACAAAAAGATATATAAAGAAGATATAAGATCAGAGATAAGAAGATAAATAAAAATAGAAAAAATAAAAAGAAAATAAAAATAAAATAAAATAAAAACAGAAATATAAAAAGAGAAATTCAAATTTCAAAATTCAAAATTCAAGTCAAAGATAATCAATATCACACAATGAACTAGTTAAACCACGAGTCCCCGACAACAGCGCCAAAAACTTGATGACAAATTTATGAACACCGAAAAACGGCGCCAAAAACTTGTTAACAATCTACAAGTGTGACCGAATCGTATCAAGTAATAAAACTAGGTAAGACCAAGTATCGTTTTCACAAAGACTCACGACCTAGTTAGCTATATGATTTGTTGATTATTTAAGACTTGTTAAACAATTCATTGTACGTTAAATGCAAAAGACAGTAATTAAACATGTAGCATGAATTTGATCAATGGAAAAGAGGAATACAATCACTTAATGATTAGATGGATGAATATGTGTTGGGGTTATCAATTTCATCTTATCCACTCTCATATACTTTAGGAATTCATCATTCTTTTCATCAATTGCTAATTCCACTCTCTAAATCACCTTGCAAGAAGCCTATCCTAATTACGAGTTCATACAATTCGTAGCATTCCTAATAATTAATCTGAAGTGCAGAAGCTTAACAGCAACCAACCCTCATATTCCTATGTCTAGGCAATATGGTATTGGGAGAATTTCCCCGGATCTAGATTCCCCGTACGTTCCCATACGAGAAAATCAATAATCATGGCATGAATGAGTTAAACAAAGCAAGCTTTAAGCAAAGAGGAAAACCCTAACTAATGATGAAAGAAAGCTGAATCTTAAAATAAGATGTTAAAACACAAATTCCATATACGAGAGTTTTCACAAGACTACATTGATTCCCCAACAACAATACAAGGTTTAGTTCACCATATTCATGATGAAACTAGATGAACAATAATGAAATAAGGAAAGATAGAACCCTAGAAAGATGAGGAGTAGCCTGAGTTATCCAAAATCTTCCTTCAATGGGTCGAAAAGTGAGTGTTTGCTTCGTCTCAGCCAAAGATACAAACCCTAGGACATCCTAAAGCTAATATTATTCTAAAATATACAGAAAATTAGACCCAAGCCCAAAATAGTGCCGCTCAGCGGTAAGTGTGTGAGTTGATTCTTCCCCTCAGCGGCATTTTCACCCCTCAGCGGATCCAACGTGAGTTCCTGAGTGCCGCCTCAGCGGTAAACTGCCGCTGAGCGGTAGTTGCGACTTCTCCTTTTTGCACTTTTCTATGTCTTTTTCTGATTCCATCTCTATCCTTCTTCACTTCTTTCACCAAATTCACCTTAAAACCGCATAAAACACTAAAATCAGCATAAACCTGTCCAGCTCTCTTATTTCTAAAAAATATGACCAAAAACATGATTTCAAGCTAGTTTCTAAGTGTTAAAGGTTGCTTTAGTATCAATTTTAAGCATGAAAATAACAGTTTTTCAAAGTTATCAATAAGCATATAATGTGCACAATCTCAACATCAACATCAACATCAAAGCATCATCAGCATTACTTATCAAACAACAATCATAAGCAACCACAATAACAGACAAAGTTCCAATTGAGTACATCAAACCATATTCTAAAAACAAGAAGCAAATAAGTTCAATAATATAAAACGAAACAAAAGCATAAAATAAATCCTGCTCTAGTGCTGATAGCATCCATCAGTAAATGCTATCTCAGCTCTTCATCAGTCTGTGCTGTCATCTGGATCCTCCTCCTCTTCCTCATCTTCAGCATCCTCAAATGCGTCATCATCAACATCATCTTCATCCTTCTCCATGGCTGAAGCTTCAGCTACTCCAACTCTACCGTCTTGGGCCTACTCCTCTGGCCAAGCTACCACAGATGGAACTCATCCATAGTCCACCTGTGTGCTGGGGGTGTATCATACATTCAACAATGATGCTCTCTTCCAACCCAAACTTAGATGGAAAATAGTTAGAAAGTGAGTGGAGGATATTTTCTAAAGAGGAATGAAGGGAAAAATGTAGAGAACCTTTGGAAAAGTGTTTAGGAGTGTGTGCAAAGAAGAATTTGAAATAGAGGCCAAAGCGTGACTTAGGGTATAAAAAATACCCTAATGGGCTCGGGTTTCGCTAAGGGGCAACCTAAGCCCATTTTGTGATACCACCGCTCAGCGACGCTTTCGTGTTGTGCTTTTCTTCTTCCTGGATTAACCTAGGTGCCTTCTACTCATGCTCCTCAGTTGCTCCTGCAATTAAGTTCTGAGATCACTCATGCATCCAATCCCTATCATGCAACTAAAGCAGAACAAACAACAAAGATACAATCAATCAATTGGGTTGCCTCCCAGCTAGCCCTTGTTTAACGTCACAAGCCTGACCCAAAATCCACCAAACCCATCGGTAGGTGTGTCAAACCTAGTATCTTTCAGTAGATACTTAACCACCTAGCTTCCTTCACTAGATGCTATACCCAAAAAAATTTACAGAAATAATGTCCAAGTTTATAAAAATTTACATACCAAATAAAATCAAAAAGAAAAAAAAATTGTCCTCAAATCACTAGGACGCCTCCCAGCAAGCGCTCTTTTAACGTCACTAGCTTGACCCAATAAAGCTCATGTTCCATCTTCATGGTTGATGTTCATATCACACCAACTCACCAACTACTTCCGATCCACTTTTCTTACTCTTCTTAATGTGGAGACTCTATCTCTATCACCTCATTTTCTTTGTAGTCTTTCACAACCCACAACTTGTTTTGAATTTCACGGGTTTACCAAGTTGGAGTGTTCTTGCATCCAGTCATCATGGACCTTTCTTCCTTCCCATTTTTTTCTTCTTCCTTTACCTGAAACAAAAAACAATGTTTACCTTTGACATTTGGCTTTTCATCTCAGGGCTAGTCATGGTACATCCTTAATAGTAGCTTTATGACTAGCTTCTTCCTCCTACATTTGCTCTCTTCTTTGAAGACATCTACAACAACTCTTTCTTCTCGGTCTGGAACACCACTATGCCTTCATCCACATCAATGATGGCTTTGGCCGTTTTCATAAACGGTCTTTCGAGAATAATGGGTACCCTTTCATCCTCCATCTCCATCACCACAAAGTCCACCAAGAACTATAGTTTGCCTACACAAACTATAACATCCTCTGCTATACCATAGGAATTTCTTGAGGATCATATGCCATTAATAAATTCATCTTTATAGGCTTCACATCAAGATCGCCAATCTGCTCAAGTAAGGAATAAGGCATCAAGTTAACACTTGATCCTAAATCAAGTAAAGCCTTCTTTATCCTTTTCTTCCCTATAGCGCATGGAATGGAGAAACCTCCTGGATCTTTTGCTTTTGGAGGGAGTGGCTTCTTTTTAATAGCTTTATACTCCTTTGTCTCATCTTCTCTATGTCTTTTCTTTGCAGAGACTTCTTCCTCAGGCTTTGTATAAACTGCAATGTTCTGTAATATTTCCTTCAAAGGTACATCATTATCCAACATCTTGAATATTTCTGTAAAATCAAATTGTTTCTCATGATCTATTGCAAAAGGAAGAATGTCTTCACTCTTTATCTCTCTTATCTCTTCTTTCTCTGTTCTCTCTTCTTTTTCTTTCTCTCTCTTTTTTTTCTCTTCTTTTTCTTTCTCTCTTTCTAACTCAACTGTTTCAACATTTACACTCACTAACACCTTACATTCTTCCCTGGGGTTAGCCTAAGTATTAGACCGAAAAATTTTGTCAGGTCTTTCTTCCAACTGCTTAGTAATTTGACCCACTTGCATCTCCAAGTTCTTAATAGCAGCTTCAGTGCTATTTTGAGTGGATGCAGTTGCCTGTATGAATTGCTGAAGAGTTTCTTCCTCCCTTATTGATCTTTAATTAAGTGTAGACATTTGTTGCCATAAGGTTGGTTGTTGTTGTTGCCTGTTAAATTGCCTTGATTGTCCAGCTTTCCCACTTTGTCCTTGACCAATACTTGGGTGTGGTTTCCACCCTTGATTGAATTTCCCCTGACGGTATGGAAATTGATTGGTCATGAAGTTAACATCCTCTGAAGCTTCCACTGGAAAGGCGCATTGACCATCGATATGGTCACCACCACATAGTTCACACATCTGTTGTTGAACCTGTGCAACAGTCTTTAACTAGTTTGGCAGTTGTGCAAGTGCCTTTGTGAGGTTCTCCAATTATTGAGTTATTATCTTGTTCTGAGCTCACAAGGCATCATTGGATTGCAAATGTAGAACTCCTTTTTGTTGAATAGGAGCTCCTCTTTCACTGTTTAGCCCATTGTCATTAGTAGTCATGTTTTCCATTATTTCAGTTGCTTCCTCTGGAGTCTTCCATTTAATATTGCCTCCAGCTGAGGCGTCTAGCATCAACTTGGTTTGTGAACCAAGACCTCCAAGGAAGAATAGGACTACTTCTAATTCGTCAAATCCATGCGTTGGAGTCTTTCTTAATAGGCTCTTGTACCTGTCCCATGCATGACCTAGTAATTCCTCGATGCCTTGCCTGAAAGATGAGATCTCTTGCTTCCCTTTGTTTATCTTGGATTGTGGGAAGTATTTGTTCAAAAACTTTGTCAGCACAGCTTCCCACTCTGTAAAGCTCCCTTTTGGAAAAGAGTTCAACCCAAGCTTAGCATTGTCTCCCAATGAGAAAGGAAACAAGCTAAGTTTGATTGCTTCGTCAGGCACCCCATTTATCTTCACTGTATTGCAAATTTTATTAAAGGTTGTGAGGTGCTCATATGGGCTTTCATGTGACAACCCATTAAATTGATTACTCTTAACCAGCTGGATCAACGCTGGTTTCACCTCCATGTTGGCTGCATTGACCCTCGGTCTTGCTATGCTGTTAAAATGTTGAGGGCTAACCACATTGGTGTAATCTACAAGAGTCCGTCTAACATTATTATTGTCCATCTCTTCAATGCTATGGTGAGAACCTTGTAGTGAAGGTTGTAAAGATCTTCTGGAGGAGGGAAAAGTTCTCTAGATGTACGGATTCTTCTCCTCTGTCTACTCTCGTCTAACCCTTAAAGAAGAGGTTCTGAGGTGTACTTGCTTCTAGTTCGAATTGCTTCCTGCATACACAAGAAAACAAGTCCCTAGAAAAATTTGTTAGCACAAAAAGATAGAGAAGATATAAAATAAGAGATAAGAAGATAAAAGATAGAAAGATAGAAGATAAAAAAAAACAGAAAAATAAAAAAAAAAACAAAAAAAAAACAGAAAAATAAAAACAGAAATTCAAAATTCGAAATTTAAAATTCAAAATTCAAAAACAAGTCAAAGATATTCAATAATCACACAAATAAACTAGTTAAACCACGAGTCCCCGGCAACGGCGCCAAAAACTTGATGAGAAATTTCTGAACACGGAAAATTGTGCTAAAAACTCGTAACCTCGGCAAGTGTGACCGTATTGTATCAAGTAATAAACTTGGTAAGACCAAGTATCGTTCTCCCAAAGGACTCACGGCCTAGTTAGTTATATGACTTCTTGATTATTTAAGACTTGTGAAAAAAAACAAATTCTTGAGGTTTCAAATGCAAAAGACAAAAAGTAAACATGTATGTGATAACAGTTGAAAAACTGTTATTTTCATGCTTAAAAGTGATACTAAAAGCAACCTTTAGACTTAGAAACTAGCTTGAAATCATGCATTTTGTTTATATTTTCAGAAATAAGAGAGCTGGACAGGTTTATGCTTGATTTGAGTGTTTTTGTGCAGGTTTTGAGGTGAATTTGGTGAAAGAAGTGAAGAATGAGAGAGAGGACATTAGAAAAGACAAGAAAGAGTGCAAAAAGAGAAGTCGAAGGCACCGCTCAGCGGCAAACTACCGCTGAGCGGCACTCAAGAGGTGGCGTTGGAACCGCTGAGGGGCAAATGGCCGCTGAGGGGAAGAAAGAAGACGCGTAACCACCGCTGAGCGGTAAATGGCGCTGAGCGGCACTTTTTGGGCTTGGGCTTTTGTAATCTTTTGTAACTCTAGATTAGTATATAAGGGCTTGCACGTCCTTTAGTTAGGTATCTTTGGCAGAAACGAGGCAAACACTCTCTTTTCACCCCTTTGAAGGAGGATCTTGGATGCTCAGGCTACCTCTTCACCTTTATTGGGTTTATTCTTTCATACTTTCATTGTTATTCATCTAGGTTCACCATGAATATGGTGAACTAAACCTTGTATGTTTGTTGGGGAATCAATGTAATCTCTTGAAGCTCTCATATATGGATTGTTGAATACATCTTTGAATTAAGACATATGCTTTCTTTTCATCATTAGTTAGGGTTTTTCCTCTTTGCTCAATGCTTGCATTGTTTAACTCATTCTAATGCATGATTATTGGTTTTGTTGATACGGACACGTACGGGGAAATCTAGATCCGGGGAATTTCTCCCAATATTTTACTGACAACATTATATTGGTTGCCTTAAGCTCCTGCACTCATGAACTAATCATTAGGAATGCTAGGAATTGTATGAACTATTTGATTAGGGAGAAGCCATCTAGAATGGTACATTAGAGAGTGGCATTAACAATGATGATTTGAAAGAGGAATTCCTAAAATATATGAGAGTGGATGAGATGAAATTGACCCCCAACAACATATTCATTCATTTAATCCATTGAAAGTGTTTATCTTATGTCTTTGCCATTGATCAATTCATGCATACATGTTTATTTTCGTCTTGCATATTAAAATTTCAATATTGTTTTCTTAAGTCTTAGCTAATCAAGAAATCACATAACTAAACTAGGCCGTGAGTCCTTTGGGAAGAACGATACTTGGTCTTACCAAGTTTTATTACTTGAACGATTCGGTCATACTTGCCGATTGTGAAACAAGTTTGTGACATCATATTTTGGTGCTTACAAATTTGTCCATCAAGTTTTTGGCGCCGTTGCCGGGGATTCGTGGTTTAACTGGTTAATTTGTGTGATTATTGATTACCTTTGACTTTAATTTTGAATTTCTGTTTTTATTTTTTCTGTTTTTATTTTTTATTTTTTAGATTTGATTTTTATCTTTTAGGTTAGATTTTATTTTTATCTTTTTAGATTAGATTTTATTTTATTTTCGAATTTTTATTTTATTTTTCTGTTTTCTGTTTTTCTGTTTTCTGTTTTTTTATTTTTAGGTTAGATTTTATTAGATTTTATTTTTATCTTTTAGGTTAGATTTTATTTTTATCTTTTAGTTAGATTTTATTTTATTCTTATTCTATCTTTTAGGTTAGGTTAGATTTTATTTTATTTTATTTTAGATTAGATTTTATTTTTTAGATTAGGTTTTATTTTATTTGATTCTATCTTCTAAATCTTTTATCTTCTTATATCTTTTCAATCTTTATTTTCTTCTATATCTTTTTGTGCTAACAAATCTTTTCTAGGGTTTTGTTTTCTTGTGCATGCAGAAGGCAATTCGAACTAGAAGTAAGAAAACAACAGAACCACTACTTGAAGGACTAGACGAGAGTAGAAGGAGGAGAAGAATCAGAACGTCCAGAGAACTTTTCCCTTCTCCTGAAACTCTCCTACAATCATCACCACAAGGTTCTGTTCACAGCACAGGGAGTATGGAGAACAATAATAATGCTAGAAGAACTCTTGCAGATTACACTAATCTTGCTGGACCTCAGCACTTCAATAGCATAGCTCGACCTAGAGTCAATGCAGCCAACATGGAGGTCAAACCAGCATTAATTCAACTGGTAAAGAGTAATCAATTTATGGGTTATCACATGAAAGCCCATATGAGCACCTTACAACATTTAATGAGATCTGCAACACGGTCAAGATCAATGGGGTGCCAGACGAAGCTATCAAACTTAGCTTGTTTCCTTTCTCATTGGGAGGCAATGCTAAGCTTTGGTTGAACTCTTTTCCAGAAGAAAGTTTCACGGAATGGGAAGCAGTGGTTACAAAGTTTTAATAAATACTTCCCACAATCTAAAGTGACTAAGGAAAGCAAGAGATATCTTCATTCAAGCAGGGCATGGAGAATCACTGGACATGCATGGGACAGGTATAAAAGCTTGTTACGTAAAACTCCCACGCATGGCTTTGAAGATCAAGAAGTAGTCCTAACTTTCCTTGGAGGGCTTGGTTCACAAACCAAGATGATGGATGATGCCTCAGCTGGAGGCAATATCAAATGGAAACTCCAGAGGAAGCAACTGAAATTATTGAAAATATGGCTACAAGTGATAATGAGCTTCACAATGAAAGAGGCGCCCCTATGCAACAGAAAGGGGTTCTTCAATTACAAACCCATGATGCTCTGCTAGCACAGAATAAGATTCTAACTCAACAGCTGGAAACTCTGACCAAAACTCTTGCTTCACTACCTAAAGAGTTAAAATCTGCTGCACAGGTACAAACCCAGTTGTGCGAACTATGTGGAGGTGATCACATCAATGGCCAGTGTGCTTTTCCAGTAGAGGCCTTGGAGGATGTTAACTTCATGGCTAATCAGTTTCCATACCGTCAAGGGAATTATAATCAGGGTTGGAAACCACATCCAAGCATTGGCCAAGGACAAACTGGGCAGGCTAATCAGTTTAATAAGCAGCAGCAGCAACCAACTTTGTGGCAACAATTATCTATGCTTAATGACAGATCAACAAAGTTGGAAGAAACTCTTCAGCAATTCATCCAGAAAACTGAATCTTCTCAAAAGAGCACTGAAGCTGCTATAAAGAATCTGGAGATTCAGATGGGTCAGATCACCAAGCAATTGGAAGAAAGACCCAACAGAAACTTTGGGGCTAATACTGAGGTTAACCCCAGAGAAGAGTGCAAAGTGGTCAAGAGTGTAAATGAAGAGATCATTGAGTTGGAAGAAGATGAAACAGAAGAGAGAAGAGAAGAAGAAAGAAAGGACACTTTTCCTTTTCTAACAAATCAGGAGAAACCAATGGATTTCACAGATTTATTCAAAATGGTTGATAATGAAGCTCCTTGGGAACAAATTCTACAGAAAATAGCAGTTTACACCAAATCAGATGAAGGAACCTCTACAAAAAGAAGACGTAAGAGGATGAGGAAGAAAAGTGTATAACTGTTAAGAAAGAATCATTCCCACCAAAAGCAGCAGATCCAGGCAGTTTTTCTATCCCTTGCATTATAGGGAAGAAAAAGGTAAAGAAAGCTCTCCTTGATTTAGGCTCAAGTGTTAACTTGATGCCTTATTCTCTATTGGAGCAAATTGGCCATGTTGAAATAAAACCTGTAAAGGTTAATCTTTGTAATGGCTGATGGATCTTCAAAGGAGCCATGTGGGCAGAAGAAGACATTGTAGTTTGTGTTGGCAAACTTCAGTTCTTGGCAGACTTTGTGGTGATGAGATGGAAACTGAGAAGATCCTTTCATACTTGGAAGGCCGTTTATGAAAACGGCTAGGGCTATCATTGATGTGAATGAAGGTATAGTGGTTCTCCAAGACAGAGAGGAGAAGTGGTGGTGGATGTGTTCAAAGATGAGATACAAGCAAAGGAGGAAGAAGCCAGTTATAAAGCTGCATTTCGAGATGCACCCATAACTAGAGGTAAAAATAAAAATCTTAAGGTTTCTGATAACCATTGTTTGTATTTTCAGGCACCCAAGGTAGAAGAGATTGGAAAAGGAGAAGAAGTTCCTAGAGACTGGAAAAAATTAAGACTCCAACTTGGCACACCTGTAAGACTCAAGAACAAGTTGTGGGTTATTAAAGGCTTTAAAGAGAAGGAGATGATAGAGATAGAGTCTCCATATTCTAGAGAATCTAAGACAGTCCAAAGGAAGCAGTTGAAAGGTTGGTGGAAGGACTACGTCAACTATAAAGAAGATGGAACGTGAGCTTTAACAGGGTCAAGCTAGTGACGTTAAAGAAGCGCTTGCTGGGAGGCAACCCAGTGGATTTACAAACTTTTGATTTGGTTTTGTAATTTATAATTTGTGAATATTATTCTGGATATTATTTTGTTGGATCTAGCATCTACTGAAGGATGCTAGGTGGTTAAGTATCTACTGAAGGATACTAAGTTTGTAACACCTACTGATGGGTGTTGGTGGATTTTGGGTCAGGCTCGTGACGTTAAACAAGCGCTACCTGGGAGGCAACCCAGTTGATTTATTGTTTTTGTTTGTTTATTTTTAGTTAGGATTTGCATAAGCATTTTTAACATTGAATTGCAGGGAACCTATGAGAGACATGTAGGGAAGGCACGTAGGTCAAGAAAAGAAGGAGGGGAGCACTTCACGAAAGTGCCGCTGAGCGGCAATTACCGCTGAGCGGTACTATCGCAGAGGGGCTTAAGGTCCCCTTAGCGGGACCCGAGCCCATTAGGGTATTTTTATACCCCAAGCTGCGTTTTAGGGTTTATTTCCAGACTTCTCTCTGCACAAACACTTCCAC